>NW_026622985.1:43780930-44405930 GCF_023065955.2 Ursus arctos | reverse complement strand
CAGTTGCTCTTCCATAATTAGCTCTTCATTGTCATTTAACTCCCCAAGTCCAGAATTATTATTTTACACTTTAATACAATATCCTTTAAACCGAGTCCCTGTTCCCAACTTATAATGTGCTAGATTATAAATAATATGGAAAAAATGGAGCTCAGTAATAAGTGTCAGGACTGAGAGTTAGAGTTGTCTCTAATTTTTAAGTAACATGGCTAGATTGGGCCTCATTAAAATGTGATATTTGAGTAAAGACTTACATGAGGCCTTTGGTCTGTGAATATCTAGGGGATGGGCAACCCTAAGACAGGCGCATGCCTGGCAAGTTCTAGGATCAACAAGAACTGCATGGTTGGAGCAGGCTGAGCAATATGGAAAGTGGTGAAGAGTACTTTAGAGAGGTAATAGAAACTAGGTGCTACAGAGCCTTCAAGGTCTGCATACGAACTCTGACTTTCCATCTGAAAGAGATGGCGAGATATAACATGATCCTGACTTAAATGTTGAAAGGCTTACCCTTGTTGAGGTTAGATTGTTAGGGAGCAAAGAGTCAAGTTTGGAGACAGCCACCAGTTATTTAGGGTTTATAGGGTGGAGGCACATCCAGCGTAGAGCAGGGGAGGTAAAGAGGTAGATTCTCCATATATTTTGAAGAAAGTCAACAGGATATGCTGATAGATTAGATACAGGGTTTATTAGAAATTAGGGATTTAGGGACATCTCTTTAGATGTTTGGCTCATTCACCTGAAATGATAGAGTTGCCATTGACTGAGATAGAAAAGGGTCTAGGTGAATAGGTTTTGGAGAGAAATTTCTGTTGCCATTAGACATCTAAATGGAAATGTTTAAGTAGGCAGACAGATACGTGAATCTAGAATTCAGAGCAGAGGGTAGATATAAATTTAGAAGTGAAAGGTGTATTGATGGCACTTAAAACCATCAGATAAAATGAGATTACCAAGAGAGAGTATATAGAGAAAGAAATTGTTAAACTGGGACCCAAAACTATTATGACTCAAGTCCTGCCTTTTAATATTTACTATCTGAAATAACCCTTTTATGTGAATAAATAAGTTTTCACAGGATTAGCTCTTTCTCTATAGAGAAGAATCCAGTATAAACTGTCACATCTTGGAAAGCCCTTTGTATCCAATTTATAACCATTCTTCAAGTTTTCAAGTGTCTTGAACATTTTTTCCCTTTGTCAATATTTTCTGTGCTATACTGTAATCCCTATCTCAATGTATCTTAAAAACTGGTCTGAGAAGCCCAGGGCTCTATGGAGATGCCTCAAGCGTGATGGTGGGATGATGGGAGGCTGAGAGTAGGTTCAGGGCTCATTCATGTTTCAGGCAGAGCAACTTACCTTTGTTCTGTCTTATATACTGTTCCACTTAAGATTATTTCAAATGCTGTATAAATATTTACTTCCAAGAACAAATAGGTTTAGGCTGACAGATGTTTTTAGTATATGTATGTTTTAGTTTTCCCTCTCATTCCACCAAAATCTGTAACAAAAAGTGTACAATATTTTAGGACAGCAGTAAGTCAGTGTTCAAAATGACTGTATTTTACGTTATTTCAAAACTTTGTATGCAGTAAAAATTGAAAATTCATCATATTAAAGATTATATCAGATATAGTTCAAAGAGAATTAGTAAACTTGAATATAAGATTGATATATTAGTGCTATTTAATTCCCGGATCCCATTCAGGTTTTACCATTTGTCTCAGTAATGGCCTTTATAACACAAGCAGCTAGTACAGAATCATGTAAATTCCCTGGTTTTGACAGTTGTGTTGTGTTTATGTAAGAGAATGGTCTTGTGTATAGGCTACTCTAAAGTAAACAAGAATGATAAAATATCATTTTGGCAACTTAGTCTCAAATGGCTCAGGGAAAAAAAAGGTAATTTGAACAGTCCTTTTAACTTTTCTGTAAATTTGAAATTGTTTTAAAGTATAATAATAAAAATATCACTTCAAAATATAAAAAATTATTGTAAGATACTTCCAAAAAACTTTATTCATCGAAATCAGATATACCAAGTTTTGGAAACTAAGAAAATTTGTATTCTTTTAACCTCCTTATTTTCAGTATAAATGATTTGCATTGCAATACAAATTAGCTCTGCTAGACTGAATTCTGAATTCTGTAAATTAGTCTTA
This sequence comes from Ursus arctos, assembly GCF_023065955.2. Lineage (NCBI taxonomy): Eukaryota > Metazoa > Chordata > Mammalia > Carnivora > Ursidae > Ursus > Ursus arctos. The sequence continues at coordinate 44,403,766 of NW_026622985.1, read as the reverse complement.
CCTGATTTTGATCTCTCTGGAAAACAAAATCTGGAATCAAATAGATTGAATTAAGTAATTGACATATCACATCTAGTAATACCTGTGTTTTCTCCTTATCTTAGACTCTTTAAGTTACAGAAGGATTCACTGAAAATGATTATGCCTTTACTCAATAAAGAGAATAACATAATGTAAAATAAAAATAAAATATATAGAGTATCTTCAGGGATTTTGATATCAAGTTTCTGTTCCTCACTCAGGATCTAGAAATATTTACAAGTTTGATGAAGTATAAAATTTCTGTGGCTGGTTCCATCTGTATTCAGTTCTGTGCTCTTATGGATCTTGTCTTTCATACCAATTATAATTAGGATATGCCACGTGTAACAGGGAAACAAAAACAAAATAAAACGTAACAGTGGTTTAGACAAGATATGCATAAATTTTTCTCTCATGTAAATAAAGTCCAGAAGTAGGATTTTCAGGAGCAGGGCTAGTAAGACAGTTCCACATTTTTATCAGGGCTGGTACTATCTTTCCTATCCTCGATCTGTAGTATCTTTAAGATCCCCTCATTACCAAAGATGGCTTCCAGTCCTTATAATATGGAGTTTCATGCTGGCATCCAGAGGAAGATGCCTAGAAGCTCTCACTCTTCTTTTGTAAAGAGCATATCTTGAGTTTCCATAAAACACTTCTGCATTAGTTAAATTGGGGTGCTATAATAAAGTATCATAGGTGGGTGGTGTAAACAACAGACATTTATTTATCACAGTTCTCAAGGCTGGAAAACTCAAGATCAAGGTCACAAGTTAAATTTTATTCTGAGTCCTCTTCACTTGGCTTTTAGATGGCAGTCATCTTTCTGTGTCCTCACATGACCTTCTTTTTGTGTGTTCGGATGCGGGGGTAGATCTTTCTTTTATAAAGGTACTAATCCCATGATGAAGCTCCCACTCTTATGACTTCATCTAACTTTCCTTGCTTCCCAGAGGCCCTGTCTCCAAATACCACCACACTGGGGGGTATGGTTTCAACATAAAATTTGGGGAAACACAATTCAATCTATAACAACTTCCAATTATAAACAAAATATAGACACATTTTTTTTTCTACTTAAGACTATTTATTTGCATTCTTATATGGCAAGACACAGAAAGTCACACCTTCTTAAAGCTCTTCAAAAGAAATACATATTTAAATTCTGCAACCAGCAGCAACAGTTTCCAAGATACAGGTGTGATGGGAGCTGCCAGTCTTTCAAAATTACCCTTTGGCCAGGGTTCTTTTACTAAAGATGACAAGGAATATGTGATAGTAGTGATAATAGCAGTCTTTGACAGTAAGATCCTTCTCCTTACTTCAGGAGTATTAGTGCACAAAGTAGTTGCTTATTTTTAACTTGTCAGACTTGAAAATGACTGTGCAATACTGCAGGTCTGGTGCTGTGAAATTCAAAAATCCTCAAATTTACTTTGCTGGATTGGCTTTCTTTCCTTCTTTCTCTCCTTCCTTCCTTCCTTCCTTCCTTCCTTCCTTCTTTACTTCCTTCCTTCCAAGATTTTATTTATTTGGGAGAGAGAGAGCAGGGGAAGGGGCAGAGGGAGAAGGACAAACAGACTCCCCACTGAGCATGGAGGCAGATGTGGGGCTTGATCCCAGGATGCTGAGATCATAACCTGAGCTGAAAGCAGACGCTTAACCAACTGAGCCACCCAGGTGCCCCATGGATTGGCCTTTTTAAAATAGCAACAAAGTTTAGCTGAATTTTAAAGCTTTTTGAATGGACATTGAAAAAGATGTCAGATTTGCCTAAAACCTTGACATTTCTAGTATAACACCATTAAATGATCCCTTAATACAAGAGTCTCAGTGGTGCTGATGTTTAATCACATGTCATCCCTTAAATGTAGAATGTCTTAGGTCAGGAGTTTTATCTAACATCATTATCAACGGGGCTCTATTCCACAGTGTCTGGTAACCTACAAATAGATACCTAAAGTTTTCAGTGTTTTATTTTTATGTAGTCTAATTTTGTAAGCCAAATTTGTGATAAGAAGATAAATGAGGAAAAGATGGCCTGGTGATTTTATTTTTCCTGCATTTCCTTTTGGAATATTTGACTTCTGTCACTTGTAGAGCATCATCATTCTTCTAAATTTGCTCTTTATCTAAATTATCTTTCATTTTTCTAATGTATTTGACCTTATTTATCCATTTATCCACCTCTAAAAATGACATCTTCATTTTTGGATTTTGGAATCCTCTATAACCCTTTTTCTAGTGGGATATTTATTTGATGGTAATAATGTGCACCATAGAACATAATTGTTCTGTAGCTTGGTACTGACCTTTATTAATAAATAGTTATGATGCCTTTAAATATTCCAATAAATATGTATTTCTGAAAGGCCTTCCAAAACACATTTTCAAATAAGTTGTTAATATTGGAATTCAATATAATCTAATTTGTTTTAATAGAATGGTAAGCTGAATGTTGAGTTTGGGAAAGATCAACGTTTTGCTAAAAACCTTTATTTACCTTGAGATTCTCATCTTTATTTAATAATAAGGAGTAACTGGGTGCCTGGGTGGCTCAGTCAGTTAAGTGGCTGCCTTCGGCTCAGGTCATGATCCCGGGGTCCTGGGATCGAGTCCTGCATCAGGCTCCTTGCTCAGCGGGGAGCCTGCTTCTCCCTCTTCCTGCCAGTCCCCCTGCTTGTACTCTCTCTGTGTCTCTATCTCTGTGTGTGTGTCAAATAAATAAATAAAATCTTTAAAAAAAAACTTAAAAAAATAAAAATAAGGAGTAACAATTCAAATTAAGTGAAAAACTCAACTAAAATCCACATATGTTAGCATTCCTTCTTTTGCATGTGCAAACTTTAAGAGTTCTATCTGATTTTATAATTGGTTGAAAAATAAATCGAATGCAAGTCTTTAACTAAAGTTGTGCTTTAATGTTTCTGTATTTTAGCTTTTAAATGAGGGGAGAACGGCAACGCTGTAAGTCAGTAGCTTAACCTAGTAGGCACTTTCTATATATTAATTGAGTGAGCAGATTTAGTTCAGGAGAGATCTGGGAAGTTACTACAAACCCAGCTCATCTGTCTTACCTCCTAGCTGAATTAGAGCTAAACCAGGAACAAGGAACTTCTGTCCTCTTTACAGAGGAAAGTAAAGTGGAGACAGAGACAATAGATAATAATGACAACAAGTAGAGTAAGAGTAGAAAAATTAAGAATATTTTAATATATTATAACTAATGTGAAGATTTTAATATTTCCCCAGTGCCTATATACTCATTAGAAAAATTACATTTCACCTAAGATTGGAGGAAAATATATTAGAAGAATATTTTAATTTATGTTGTTTAAACAAACAGGAAGAAAGGACATCGTATGTTTAAATGGGTGTTTTTGTCTCATTACATATTTTGAATACTTTCTAAGAGAGAAATTCATAGCAATAAAGGATACCTTGAATCTACATTCAAAAAGTAAACTGATCTAGAACTTTTCAACTTAATGTTAAGAGGGCTCCAGTAGTTGCATATTTTGTTACTAAATATTTTTTGTCAAACCGTATTTAGATGGGATATATATAGTGGTAGATTGAAAAGGAACACTTGTATTTAGAATCTACTTATTAACATTAAACTCAGGTAAAATGCGAGAGTTCTTCTTTACCCCCCTATTGAAAACAACTTCACCTCCCCACACACCAATAAAGAGCTATCACTTTATTTGATTTCTTTCTTTTCATGGTGTGTTTCACTGCTGACCGTGTATTTGTTTGTTTATTGTCTATTTCTCCATTAGAATATAAGCTCCACTAGGACAGGCACTTTTTCTTATTCAACCAAGAAACCAGCAGTGACGAAAGCAGTGCACGGCATAGAGTAGGAGTATCACCAATTTACAGATTCCTGTTTAGCAAACAGACTTAATTAACCGGCCGTCTACTGCCCAAGCAGGGAAAGAAAGCATTGAGGAAACATTGTGTAGAGGGGGACAGTTAGGCTGAAAGAGACCTCAAACCATCTTACTGAGATTCTAATTGGTAAGTGATTTGGCAGATGGATTCCACGCAAGCCACAAAGCTCTAAAGTAGGTGTCGTCTGTAAAATCAAGGCTCTCTATCATTTGATCCCTTTCCTCTAATCTTTTTTTTCTCCCACTGTATTCTGCTTTATTCTGGCTGCTTTACTCACTGTCCCACAAATTGTACCTTTTGCTTTCATCTCATGGCTATTCAAACACCATTCCCTCTTCATAGCTGCCTTTCTCTCTGCCCAATACCTAACTAGACCCTCCCTCTCTTTGTGGAGTGAATGCCTATTAATATATATATATATATATGGTCAAAGCACAGGGTTTAACTGAGTTGCTGAATAGATCTACCTGTCTATCCATCCGTATTACAGAACTTAAGAGCCATATTCTTCAAATTGTTAATTGGTGTTTCATGAATTAGAAATAACAAGGGTCCTCTTCATAGATAATGTGAATAATTTGTCCATCTATCCAACTTTTCTTCTAGATTACTCCTGTTCCTGGTACTCATCCACTTTTAGTTTTTGTGAACCCCAAAAGTGGTGGGAAGCAAGGAGAACGGTATGTTTTTAGAAATCAGGTTTATTTTCTGTGTCATATGTATATAAAAAGATAAACTAAAATTACAGTATAAAAACATTTTAATACATTTTTCCTTATGGTTTACAATTTTAATGTCAAATAACTAATTCTAGCATCTATGTGTAATATATTGATATGATCTCCTTATTTTTGCAGTTCAAATATTAATATAATAATGGCCTTTGTAGATATTTTTATTATCATATGTCAGGTATCTGAATTCTCTCTACCCTACCTATCACCCCTAACCCTTAACAAAAAGCATTGCATATAGCATGGCTCCATAAATACTGTTGAATGAAAATTGGTTCTCTAAATGCTCACCAAGACTTCAAGTAAATCATCATTCACTAGTGAGGAGCAGAGTTTATGTCCAGCTTCTAGACAAATTACATTATAATGATTTTCTGCATGTGTGTTTTTGGAGTACATGACGCCATATGTCCTGGAGGCTCACAATATATTTAATCTGAATTATAATGAGTTGCATTATCAGGTTTCCCAGTATATTGGCAAACAACACAAAATTTTCATTTTTGTAATAAATTAATGGTTAAATCAAAATATTTAATAAAAATCTGAAAATCACCACATTGAAGTATAAATCTTATGTGCTTCTTAAAAGGGGTGTTATAAAAATGCAGTTGCACCCGCTTTAATAATTTCTAGAAGTCTTTACTAATCTCAACCCAAAAATGAGCAATCAAATAAAACAATTCATATAAACACTATGATAATAAAAAAGGAATTTCCATTGTGGTTCATCAAATAATCAAGTTTTTGAAAGTTGAAATGTTTTCATGATAAGTGGAATTTTGTAATTTCCTTTCCTACTATCTAACTTTCCAGCTTTATTTCAATGAAATGAAGAGCGCCATTCATTTTCCAATCAACAAAATATTATTTCTGCTTAGGTTTTTTCCTTTATTAACATATAGTTTATAGTTTTTCACTCTGCTAAACATGATAGAAATTATTTTAAATAAACAGTGACTTAATTAAAAATATGTATATTGTTTTATTGAAGAGAATAGGTGCCTCACTTTTAGAGATACAAAATAGTAAATAATAATGCTTAAGTGATTTTCTCCTTTACAATGTATAGTCTGTCAACTTTATATATTATGGATATTTGGGAAAAAAGTAAACACTTCACACAGAATTAGATAAGAATTGAATTTATGTTGGAAATTAGAAACAAATGAAGTATCAAGAGGAAAAAAGAAAGAAAAGGTGTATTTTCAAAAGATATTCTCCTCAAATTAGAACATGGATCATGCAGGACAAACCTTAATTGAATATCTGACTTCCCCTTCTCCCATTAAGAAAAAAATTCATAGATACACTAAAGTCACAAGTAAATTAAACTTAATGGGAGGAAGGGATTTGAGTGCTCCTATACGTACACTCCACTTATGTTTTGTTCTTCATACATGAACAGGGACCAATCAAAGTCAAAGGAAATGTAAATATGTAAGCATGTAAAGGAAATCTATTATGACTGCAAATATTAATTTTCTTGAGGGAATAAGACTCATCTTTCACAAACAGTGATATTCCATTCAGGATTTCCTTTAAAAATATTTGGGTTTCGTGACTTTCATATGTTAGATAAGTAGCAAAAGTTTACAAAATTATATATTCATACAGAGTTTCCCATACCAGTCAACAGGTGTGAAGATGTTCACATAGCATTCATTCATTCAAACAGCAACCCCTGAGTAAATCCAAACTCTGCTAGGAACTGGGTCTAAAAGACCTAGAATACAGCCACGCAGGGAGGCAGGCACTAACAGATACACCACAATATCACAGGTGAATGCTAAACTAGAAATGTTTAAAATAAAGGTGCTGTGGAAGTTCAGAGGAAGAAAGGCTATCTTATCTGAAGACTGAGAAGTCTTTGGACAAGAAGTCGCTTTTGAGTTGATATAAGTAGATGGTTTCCAGGAGAAGGAAAGAGAAAGATTTGTGAAAGGGTGCGGTATTTTTAGGGGACCAAGAGATAATCACTGAGGTTAAAGTTCAAGGAAAAGGAAGGGAAAGAGAAGACATAAACTATTTTAAATATAATAAAATATTTTTTATTAGAAATAATTTGACCCTAGGAACTTTTCATCATGGAAACAACATGGCTATACTTAGCCAGCCCTATGTAAAAGGGCTGGATATGCCAAGATTATAGAGAGAGAATTGCCAGGTTTAATAGACATTACTGTTAGAAGGTACAGGACTGTTCTCCAATCGGGTTCAGATGCTGGGGGAAAAAAAGTACTGAGAACGACTCTTAGGATCTTTCTTTCTTTCCTTCTTTCTTTTTTAAAGATTTTACTTATTTATCAGAGAGAGAGAAAGAGATAGGCAGAGGGAGAAGCCGGATCTCTGCTGAGCAAGGAGCCCAATGTGGGACACAATCCCAGGACCCTGGGATCATGATCTGAGCCAAAGGCAGACGCTTAACTGACTGAGCCATTCAGGCATCCCTCTTAGGATCTTTCTTGAGACACTAATTCATATAATTAATCAAGAATGTGAGGTTATTGCAGATCTGGGAGTGGGGTGATATAAACAGATACTACGTAGTGAATTTAGACAGTTTCTATCAGTAAAGATAGTCTGAATGTGTTTGTAAAATATATGGTGATATTTTTACATTTATGTAAAAACTAACTTTTAAAAACTAAATATATTCCTTCATTTTTAATATTTAATCTAAGAATACCAATATGAGATGTGTATCTATTTAGAATCAATTGTGTTGCATTTGTTGTATGATTGATTTCTTTTAGAAAAAAATGAATTATTTAATATGTACCCATTGAAACCGTTTAGCAATTGTGTGAACTGTCTGATCAGATGATTGTTTATGTGAAATAATTAAGCAGATGAGGTCACATTCTTTGATTACATCCATGGCATACAACATGTACAGTCCCATTTTATATGTGGGATAGTTTTCATATTGATTAGATTGGCCCAATAACCTGTAAACTTCACAAGGATCAGTTAGGAGAAGGTATGTAAGTAATTTTATTCTGATAGTCCTAAAAAATGTATTTGAAATCTAATTAGCTAAATAATCTTCAAAATCAGGATAAGCAATATTCTAAATGCATATCCATATGCAAATATGGAATGCAAATATCACTGTTTCTAACTTATAAGTTTTATTGCCTTTTTATTGGCTACTAAGCCTCTTTTTCAAAGAACGGTTAAATTCTTACTGAGCTGTTATACTTCTAATATTATTAATGTAAAATTTATCAAATATATTTAGTTACAACCATTATATAATTATAACATTAAGAGGGGCTAGTTATTTAAAAATTGGAGAGTATCACTAAATTTCTTTTTTTTTTTCTTTCCCTATTTTCATCTTTATAGAATTTATAGAAAATTCCAATATCTACTAAATCCTCGTCAGGTTTACAGTCTTTCTGGAAATGGACCAATGCCAGGGTAAGTCCAAGGATAATATTATTACTGTTGATTCATTTAATATTAATTAATGAAATAAACAGCCTGATGTGCCTAGAAATAATGTTATTTGAGTACAGCAGCCAGACTAGTGTACATAAGAACAATGAGTATCAACTATATAAGAGTAACCAGTGCGGATGCTGTTTTCCCTTCGAAGTGTGGTGAAGTACTCCTCTCCTAGTATTACTACGACTGCTACTAATAATAATCACACAAGACATTTGCTGGGTACCCAATCATCCAAACCATCTGTTTGAAGAACCACTGCCTTTTCTTTTCCTTTTTAAACATAGAGGATTTACTATAGAGAAAACGCTAGTTAACAAAGAATAGAAATCATAATATGATTTTTTCATTTACTACTTACAAAATCTAGTGACTACCACTTTTTTACAAGACACTTTATTATTAGGTAAGACATAGCTCAATAAACCTATTTTTTCCAACAGTAACCATGTACTTTTACTACCACAAGTATATGCTGAAATCAATCATCATTAATTGGGCCTAGTTAATGGACTAATATCATCTTCCACTGACTTGTTTTCTCTCTATCAACTTGAGTAAACATGAGACCAGATGAAGTAGAAGGAAGCTCTATAACGCTTACATGAGCCTCTTTATAAACAAAAAACGACAACAGCAAAAAACATCAGTGTGATTAAAATAAGTTTTCTAGGTTCTTCTCAGAAACTAGAAACCAAATCTTGAAACCGGACTCTTTTAAATGCTCAGAATAATGTTGAATAGATGTAAGTAAAATACAATTAATTAGCACAGACTCCTGCAGGATATTCATCTCTCTCTTCCACTCCCTGCTACCTGCTATCCAGTGCCAGGTGAGCCACAATCTGCAGAACCCCTTTGCTGGAGAGGCAGGATAGGCATAAACTTTTAGTTCAGAACAGTGTCTTTGTCAAGCTCCAGACTCCAGAATCTAATGGATCATGAGCAGATTATTGGCTGTTGGAGGCACATGCAGGAAGTGCTAATCTAGAGAAAGCCATGCCGAAGTCAAGTCTCATTGTTAACACAGAAGCTTAGTCAGGATGGCTCTTTTTCTTGTTCAGTAGTCTCTGAATTTTAGAGCAGTAGCCTTTATTCTGTAAGCTTAAGCAATGGTGTGTTCAAAAGTTTAGCCATTCCAGGACCTCAGTAGTTCTATGCAGACCAACAAATCGAGGATTTGCCTGTATTCCATAACTAAATGCAATGCCTACTGACTGCTACTTGTAAGCCTATGTGTCTTCTTTGACTCATTTCTGTAAAATTAGAAAAGTAATAACTGTCTCATAGGATAGTTGTGAAGTTAAATGGGATGATGCCTATGAAGCATATAAAAATAGGCTTATACATAGGTCCTCAATAATGTTCGTTATTCTCAACACTATCTATAGTAATATTAGTTAATAATTAATAATTACATGTTTGTAGCTCTATGTAAATATACTGTAATAATATTGATTTTAGCATTGTTTTCATCATTTCATTTTTTCCCACTCCACTTTAAATGTGTGCTACATGATTCCTTTCACACTTTCAATTTTAGGCATCTTATTATCCTGTACTGATTTTAATATATCGAAAAGATAAAAGTAATATATGTACTTGTGAAAACCCACACTACAATGAGTATCATTTAGAAAGTAAGTTAAAGGCCCCCCTTCAAGCACTAACACTCCTCAGGTAATAGCACTGCCAATTGTGTGTATCCTCCCAGAACTTATATGAACATAAAACCTAATGTATGTGTGTAATGTATTTACATATAATGTATTCATGCATATAATTCATTCATACACACAAACATATGTATGTTGTATAAATAAGTAGATCTTTTTATATAACTTGGAATATAGGTCTTTTATTGCTCTGCAACTTGCTTTTTTTTTTAACTCAAAAGCATATGATGGATATTGTTTTCAGCAGATATTGATCAGTTTCATTATTTTTAAGAGCTGCACAATATTCCATGGTTTTGTTAGCTATTTCATTATTGATAACATTGTGATTGTCTGTACTTTTAAATCATTACCGAATATGTGAAGTTAACATTTATCAATGTTATTTATGTGTTTTGGAAGCATGTTCAAATGTTTTCATAGAATAGGTTGATATAGGTAGAATTGCATGATTGAGAATATTTTCCATTTTAATTGTGGAAGGTTCTGCCAAAGTTCTAATAAAAAATATGTATTGAATTATAATCTCAGCAGCAGTATATAAAGCTTATTTCCCACACTGTTCTTTAAATTGGCTATCTTCAGTAATTTCTATTTTTGTCCAATGTGATAGGTGAAAATATATTTGTGCCATTTTCATTTACATGTGTTTGGCCACTTATAAAGTTTAATATGGCATTAATTAGATAAACTTTTCTATAAACAACAGAAATGTACCCTGGCGTATTATCTAAAATAAAGTTCAATTACGAAGTTACTCCTAGAATTAATAGAAAAATAAAGAACTCTATTTCAGTAAAGATAGGGATCAGGACAGTTTGAGAAAATGGAGTAGCAGGACTGAAAGGACAAAGTCCCATGGTAGTTATTGCCGAGAAGAATTGATTCCAGTTGCTTTTGGTATTCTTATTTCTCTGCTCAACATTCAGATCCCAGGAAGAAGTATATTTATTGGTTTCTCCCATTTCCCATGCACAGCCTTGGCTTGTTTAAATGGGGGATCTTGACTGACAGTCCTGTCAAGGCTTTATCTACATGGTTTCTTCCCTCAAAGATACACGAGGATGCTATAACCCGAGGATGAAAGATGAATTCTTGGAGGGGATAAATAGTAGGTGAAAGCACACATTCTTCTAAAATGTAGACACCCCAAAACTTCATACAGATACCATATCCAACTCCAAGTCCTGGTTCGCTGGAAACATCTGTGGAGATGATTGTTTTCTCCCCACTCTCCATATGTTTGGGCTTAACATACAGAAATGTAATGAGAAAGTAAAAAATTTAACTACAAATATGAATTTAATCAAATGATGATTTTAATGATATAAAGAATGAAATACACGTAAAGTCTGTGGCATTGGCTTTGCAACTGGTTGAACGTTGTAGCTGAAACTTGAAACATTTCTCCTGCTTATACATTTTTACCCAGAGCAGTGACCTATTGCTACCTGATAGTTCTGAGACTTTGGTAGTATTGTTTGCATAGGGATGAATTAGTCTCTCAGGTACCGTTACTGAAAGGCATGGTGGTACGTGGCAGTATAGGGTTATCTATCCAATATTTCCAGGTCTCCTCCCAGGCACTTGATTTTATTTTACTTCCTTTAACTGTAGTAATACAGAGTGTCCATATGGCTCTCTCACAATAAACTGGGCAGGAAGTAGGTTTTCTATGCTTTCTTATCCTTGGCCACAGTAACCAGAAGTATTCCAGACATCAGCTCTTTTGTTAGGTTGGATCACAGAGTAAAGAGAGATAGAAAGACACCCTCCCCTCCAGCACCCATGATCCTCACAGAATGAGGGATAAATAAACCTCTCTAAGGTTATGCCCCTATGATTTTGGGTTATTCCTAGCCTTCCATGACAAACCAATGCTAGAAGGAGAGATACTATTAGTACTCTGTATTCCCGTTGTACGGCAGCAAACCTATTGGTTTTTCTCCTTTCCCATGTCACAGCCTTGGCTTGTTTAGGTTGGGAAATCAGAATCAACTATATCAGTTAACATTATATCTTTTTTTTTTCCCTTGCTTGTTTACCTAGTGCTATGAAAAGCCTTAAAAATGTCTGTGTGTCAGTTTCAGCTCCTAATTCAATGAAAACTTTATCATATGGCAGCACTCTTCACTTTGGTGTTAAAGCATCTAAACCATGATAGTTAAAGACCAAGGGGATGGGAAGCAAAATTTTCAAAGTGGATGTAGTAGTCACTGTTTTTCAGAGAAATCGATCCAATAGGTTATATAGAGAGGTATTGATTATAAGGAATTGGCTTATATGCTATTGGAGACTGACAAGTACAAAATCTACAGAGTTGATGTTTCAGCTTGAATCTAAAGGCTAGCAAGCTATTTTAGAACCAGAAAGAGCCAATGTCTTAGTTTGAAGGCATCAAGCTAAAGAGTTCCCTCTGGAGTAGGGTCAGTCTTTTATTCTGTTTTGACCTTCAACTGATTGAATGGGGCCCACCCGCATTATGGAGGGCAATCTCCTTTATACAGTCTACCAATTTAAGTGTTAATCTCATCCTCACAGAAACACCCAGAATAATGTTTGATCAATTATCAGGTCGCCCCATGACCCAACTAAGTTGACATGTAAAATTAACCATCACAATGGGTATTAAGTCTAATTCGTAAGTTTCATCACTCCAACTTCACCTTTTGCCCCCAGGACCATGCTTTTTCTCACATGAGTAAGCAGCATCACATAGTTTAGAGCATCTGCTACAGCGGTAGTACACCATTTACGTGTTCCCACTGATTCAGTGACCAAGTCTTCAGTAGACTATTTCAGGATTCTACTGACCAACTGCTTCTGCCTAATGAAATACAAGAGACTTTTAAGTCTTGGGGTCATCAGCCCACTGTCTTTCTTCCTTCTCAGTGAAAGGAATTTTTTGAAAGGAGAGAGCAGTATGTGAGACACTATGATAGTGTATAAATCATTCAATAAATCAATTGTTATGACCATTGACAAAGACATCATGAGAAGGAAAAGTAAATCCAATTGCTAGAATAAATGTCTAGTGCAGGGAGGCAAAGGCTGCAGTTCCATTATGAAAGGGGTCAGGTGAATTTAGCCTACTCCTAAATAGTTGGCAGAGTCCCTTAAAGTAAATCAACATATTGGCGTGCACTCATTGCTTTCTTTGATGACAACTGAGCAATCCAGAGTCAGTAACTACCCTTCTTATTGAAGATAAATTAGTGTTGTCTCTTCCGATAGCCTCCCCTCCTACTAATATGAACATGAGCCTTTTTTTGCACACTCACTAGGAATAACTAAGAAAAAATGCTGTTTGGGATTTATTTGGGTCATTTACAGTCCCAACTATGGGTTCATTCTGAGAAGCTCACTTATATAAGCTTTCCTTTCGTGACTAATTCTCCATTCCTGTCCTTTCGAGGTCCTTTATAGTGTAAGACATGTTATTAGTCAGTACTGTTGCATTGGTGTGTTTCATAAACTGTGGACATCATTCTGCCCAGAAAAGGTAGACAACAAGTTTTATTGTTTAAAATACTGCTGCCTGGTCAACTGGCCTTCTCTCCTGTCCTTCTCATATTACTCCCAGTATAGTTGTACTGCACAGCAGTCTGCTTCCTGCTACTTCTGGTGTATCATGGAGAAGCATTGGTAAACCATGTTTTTGTTTTTGTTTTTGTTTTTGTTTTTATCCTTAAAGAGTGAGAATAAAAAACTCCCTATGAGGACATAGATATGGGTTGAAGGAGTGGTGCAGAGTATAGGCAGATTCTGAATATCTGATTGATTCTATGCAGTCAGCGTGGAGAACCACTGAATAAGTAAATCGATTGCTATATAATAGGTGTCATAGGCCATATGATATGGTGCAACTGGGGTAACTTCCCAATTACATTTATAATAATCATTGTAAATTCTTAGACAACTGTCAGTCTTTTGCACTACCATTTTTACAGGTTCACATATGGATGAATCAACAACCCATAATTATCTCTTAGATCAAAATTCAGATTTAAATTTCAGAGAAAATTATTTCATTGGCCTAGCTTTGGCCCTTTTGTTTGGGTCAGTACAGTTGGTTTACTTGTTTGATAGATCTACCGAAACTGTTCTCAGCACTGTTTCCCCATAATCAAATAAGGCCAAAAGAACAGATGCTCCAAACAAGTATCTTTTTCTTATGTATACTAAACTTTCATATTTTTTGACTAAAACATATGTTCTTTTACTTGCCCATTTTCCTTTTGATTTATTTGACTTTTTTATGTTCATTTTGAGATCTCATTGCATAAGTATTAACACCATCGCTTTATATACGTTGCAAATGTTTTCTTCTAGTTTGTTCTGTACTTTCAATTTATGCATTTTCTTTTTTTGTCATGTAAATATTAAAAATTTTCATCTACGAGTTCTGTGAAGAATGATTTCTCTATTTTATGTTTTAGAAAACCCTTTCCTCAAGTCAAGCTTATGAAATGTTCCTGTACATCTTCTTTTATTACTTTTATATTTGGTTTTAGATTTTTGACCTTTAATCTTTTTTTTAAAGATTTTATTCATTTATTTGACAGAAAGATAGAGCCAGAGAGCACAAGCAGGAGGAATGGCAGAAGGAGAGCAAGAAGCAGGTCTCCCACTGAGCAGGGAGCCAGATGCAGGGCTCGATCCCAGGACCCTGAGATCAGGACCTGAGCTGAAGGCAGACGCTTAACTGACTGAGCCACCCAGGCACCCCTCTGACCTTTAATCTTTAAAGATTGCATTTTCTCTTAGAAGTGCATTGAAAGATATGGATTAAGTAGAGATGGAACACATTCTCCCCCTTACATTGAAATGTAATTTTCCATGGTGCCTTCATGGCTCAGTCAGTTAAGTGTCCAACTTGATTTCCGCTCAGGTCATCATCTCAGGGTTGTGAGATCAAGCCCTGCATTCTACTCCATCATGGGCGTGGAGTCTGCTTAAGATTTTCTCTCCACCTCTCTCTCCCTTTGTCCCTCCCTTGCTGTCTTAAAAAGAAAAATGTGATTGTCCCAACAAAAGCTATTCATTAGTTCACTGTTTCATGACTGACTTGACTATTTTGTATATGATGAAATGATATATATGTTAGAGTATTGCTGCTCTTTGCTTTGTTGATCTGTTTGTTGATTCTAATGAGAGACTGTGGTATATACTTTAACTCCCTAATTATTCTCTCAAAATTTAGTGACATTTTCTCTCCCTTGTTTGTTCATGTCTCAAGTTTTTTAGAAAAAATGAGTTTGAATGCAATTGCATTGAATTTCTAGTTTCATTTGGATCACTATGACAATGCCCTGTTTCTGATACCAATCCCCACACTGTGTCTCCATTGGCAGACCTGTGCTTCTGTGGAGAGCTGTTCCTTGTTATCCTGGAGGCGAATGCCACAGGTAGCTGCTCTTAATGGGTGCTATGTCCAGCCTCCACTTAGTCCCATGACTGACCTGCTTGCTTGTCATAACTCTCCCCACACCTATTTCTAGCTGTGCTATTCCTAATCAAGCTTTCTTGACAGAGCTACTTTTGCAGTTGTCTCCTTTTACTGTTTTGCTTTGGAAACTGTTCCATTCTGTAAGGTCTCTCTACTAATCTAATATTCATTGTGATTTAGTTTCATCTTTGTTTCTGGTGTATTACTTTACCACTGCTAGAAGATGTGTCTGTATCTATATATCTATATATCTATATATCTATGTATCTATATTATCTGCCACCATGAGCCTGCAGTTATTCATTATTTTATTTATTTTTTAAAAGATTTATTTATTTGAGAGAGAGAGTGCACACCACAGTGGGGAGGGTCAGAGGGAGAAGCAGACTCCCCGCTGAGCAGGGAGCCTGATGTGGAACTCAGTCCTGGGACTCCAGGATCATGACCTGAGCTGAAGGCAGTCACTTAACCAACTGAACCATCTAGGCGCCCCTTATTCACTATTTTAATTTCCCTTTTTCCCATTTTTCCTTTTTAGCATCAAATTTTTAAATCTTTTTTCATCTCTTCTATTATCTCATCTTTATTTTTTTTTTCTTTTCTGGCAGTTTGTTTATAGAGTAGAAACTTTTCTTGGTGTATTGAAACTATGCTAATCCTTAGTGTGAATTATTTAGTAAATACCAAACTCTTTGGACATTTCTCTTTTTGTCTTTAATTGTTTTCAAGACAGAAATGGCTATTTGTTTCTTTATTTCCTTTTTAGATCCTTATATAAATTCTCTCTGATCCTATTCTATTTAGTGATCTTAAAACTAGTATCTATGTCATAAAATTGGTTTCTTCCTGATAATGCATATTGTGATCTAATGGAATAAATTATTTGGAGGTATAAACTAGTTGGAAAAGATGAAATATAAAATATGTATTGCTTTCTGGTCAGAGAATGGTGAGGTGTTTTTTCCTTTACAGCGTTAAAATAAATAAGTACATCTCTGGCTGTTACAACTGCATATGCTAATGTGGCCTATGAAAAGTCAGTATCAAGTTTTTATGTACTTGTGACATAGCTTTTTCTTTTCTGACTCAAAGCTTTATGAAAGTACAGATGCTTTATTTTATGCTCATATCATCCCTAAACTATTTCAGAAAAAATATCAAGTATTTATTGAATTGAAACAAAATGTAAGATAAATCTTTTCAAATCATGCAAATTATTTTCCAGATTGTTAGCATAATTAGGCGTAATGATTTTTTATGAAAGATGCTTTATAGAAATCTTCGGTTTCATCTAACTGAACTAAATGCAAAACATATATAATATTAAAAATAAAATTTAGCAGTCAATAAATTCACATATTCTAAGTATCATACACATTTGCATAGTGAAATCTTTAAATATATTCTATTATAAAATAAATGTGTAATTTAGGAAAGATATAACAAATTCCACAGATTTAATTACTTTCTTACTTTAAGATATAATTTATATAACAAAGTTTCTATCATATTTTATGTAAATAAAATCCATCTTGAATCAGAACTTATGACCTCCTACATATGTCTCTTGTTATGGAATCTTGTTATGTCAGAGATCTAAACAAAATCCTTAGAAGGCTGAGAAAAAGTTCATCAAAATTCAATCCAGCTCTACTGGAAATTTCCAGAAAAAAATGTTGCTAATTGTAAAAATTGTTGGTAATGTAAAACTAAAGCACTGAGCTCACCCTTTCAATCCTTATGATTAGTCATATTTTATGATGATTCTGTGAGCCACTTCTGTTTGTATGGTTTTTTTAAGATTTATTTATTTATTCAGGAGGGGGTGGTGGCAGAGGGAGATGGAGAGAGGAAATCTCAAGCAGACTCCCCACTAAGTGTGGAGCCTGATGCAGGGCTCATTCTCACGACCCTGAGATCATGACCTGAGCTGAAATCAAGAGTCAGATGCTTAACCGACCACGCCACCCAAGTGCCCCTAAATGGGTGAGCATAATTCTGTCTTTATCACTAAAGCAATTGAGTTTGAAAATAGATCTGTGTTTTTATATTAAAAATCTATAGGTTAGTAAAAGTAACAAAAGCATTAGCATGCTGCTACAATTAACAAAGTTATATAATCTCCTGCCTTATAGAAGAACTTCCCCATTTCGGGTATTACAACTCTGTACTCACTTTCCACATATATCAGCAAATGCATTATGACTTTAAAGATGCTGAAAATCTGAAATTTTATTATTCATCTCACAAAGAAAGCAATAGTAGCTAGCTGAATAGCAGTTAGACTAGACAGCTATGTTATTATTTAGAGATTATTACTTATCTAAATTCCCTGAACATTCTTTTTCTTTTTCTTAAGATTTTATTTATTTATTTGACAGAGAAAAAGACAGCCAGTGAGAGAGGGAACACAGGCAGGGGCAGTGGGAGAGGAAGAAGCAGGCTCCCAGTAGAGCATGGATCCCGATGTGGGGCTCGATCCCAGGACCCTGGGATCATGCCCTAGCTGAAGGCAGACACTTAACGACTGAGCTACCCAGGTGCCCCTCCCTGAACATTCTAAAAAGAATAACTTCACCTGAATTGGCTGCTAGAAATAACCAATTCATTTGTCTATATGATTTAACCTGTTTCTTACTTTATTCTACAAAAGTCAAGTTTCTAATAAGTAACAAACTATTTTATTTGAATATTTACAGTTTGCTAAGCCTGCCCAGCATGTTTCCCTGGCACAACTTTCCCATCAGCCCCAGGTAGTTAAAGGACATGTCCTTACTAGTGAGTGAAAATAAGGAAACTCATAGTAGATGATTATCTCAGAATCCTTTAGGAATGACGATCATGTAGCTTACTCCTATAATTTAATTAAAAAGAATAAAAGTGGACAGTGTAATCCACCCTCAAATAGACTAACAATGCAACAGCTAAGTAAAACGTAAAACTGTAGCTTAATAATAGTAATAATAATAAAACTAACATAAATTGATCCAGAATATATTTATTAAATGGCTAACAGATGTGAGGAACAAGTCTTAGAACTGCCAGTCCACTCTGAGCTGTTGATAACACTTTCTGCTCACATGGCCTTATGTTTCATTGGAGGAAGACAGATTAAACTAATAAAAAATACATTATGTCAGTGGATAAGGTAAATAGAATATACATTGGTAATGAGTGTTCTGTTTGTTCTTCTATATAGGCTGAGCGGGGAAGAACTCACTTAGTATAGACCTGAAGGAGATAAAGGAGCAAGCCATTTGGTCATCTCATAGAAGAGCATTTGAGGCAGAGAGAGAAAAACAGAAATAAAAGCATCATGATGGGACAATATTTGACATGATTGGGGGACATTAGCAAGATGGCCAGGGTGGCTGAAGCATAGTGGATAGGAGTAGCATGTGAGAATGGTACTGAGGAACCATTCAAATCACATAGGGTCTTAGGGTTACCATGAGTATAATAATTAGGTTTATCCAGGACTCTTCTGGTCTATTCCTGGATTTCCAGCATCTATCCCAATTTAGTATTTAGCCTGGAATTTTGTATTTTTAATTTAAGTATTGTTATTAGTGGGTACATTATAATAAGCCCTGATAATGATGGGTTTGGGATCTCTCCAGTTTGTATATCCAGTCTCTGCTATGTTTTCCTCTAGTAGGATGTAAGACACATCTGTCCAATGAATGGTGTTCTCACTTTTACATATCATCTTTAAGTCTAAAACATAACCAGAAAAATAACTGTCTTTTCCCAACTATTCCCACATGTAAAAACAAGCAACATTTTTTTCTGAAGTACAGTATATAGTGGATTCAAAGAAAAAAATAAATATGCACTAAAAACTGTGTTGGCCCATGGGCCCATTATGCTGTGGCCATGGACTCTCATCTTCTTGTGAGATGCAAGCGAGAATAAATATACCAATCAGCAATGTCCGTGGAGTTTGGGGGAAATCATAGGTTAGATAAATATTAAATAAATGTGAGGAAGAGAAGATGAGCAATCCTGCCAATTATTTTTAATGAATGGTTTCAATACTCTTATTCAGTGTTTTTTTTAAACTAAACATGTAGTTTAAATCTATAAATATTTATGTTTTGTACACTTTTATTTTGCAATAAAACTTTTCAGCAAAAATCAGCTAAAAATGAAAATGCATATTAAATGAAAAATTCAGTTCTAAGTTTCCATTTTCTCTGAAATAATTGATGATGAATACATGATTTTTATGAAGTACTTATCAACATGTACCATTGACAATGGGAGCTCTAGTGGTATCATTGAGCATATTGAAACTATAAGCACAAATATGTTGTAGAAACATGAGTATCTGCTTCAAAATTAATAGCTAATTATCTGCTCAAGACAACCATTTAAATTGCAGAAAATCTCTTCACCTATCACTCTCTGAAGCATGATTTTTCATTTAGATCAAATGACTGTCCTAAGTTAATGTTCATATTCAATTCCAAGTTTTCTTATGTGTGTTATAAGCGAAGTGATTAACTGTTAATATTTTGGCTTCATTGGTGGAAGAACTTTAAAAAGATTAAGTAATCCCATTTTTATATCAGAGTAATCAAAATGCTTTAAACAGAAAATCCATTAAAAAGTAAAGCACTAATGATTTTATTATTTGTTCCTATGGTGATAATTTGAACAAGATTTTGTTGGAGCACATAATCATGGCAAAAATATGGTTTTGATCAAAGTAAGAAACAATAGATAAAAACATGTTCTGAATTGGTTGTGGTACACACATAAATCATAATTGCATCTGAAGAAATTTTAATATATTATTAAATAAAATATAAGCCTTAATTGTCTAATTCTATGTGTGTGCATAAATGAGCATGAACATATGTATAAACGCACACAAATTACTCAGTGATTATGCTATGGATTCTGTAGTCACTAAGGAACACGTATCTCTGGATACTATTACTCCAGTAAGTCTTTTTCAGGTTGTAAACTTCTCTTTCATTTAAAATTCTGCCACTGAAGAAGTGTGAAAGTTTAAAATAATTTAACGTAGAGGTAATCAGCCTATAGAAATCTACAATTTGATTTCATCTCGTCATCACTTCATAAAAATATTATTCAAAATTATTCTTATGAAAAGCCAATCAAATATAAAAAATGTTTAAGTCTATCAAGCAGTTCATTAATGAAATTATTATACTTAATCTTAGCCAAAAGGCCAAGAAATGAACATTAATGAAATTATTATGCTATTATTCTCGACTTTATGATGTAGTGTCTGTGTGCTATCTTAAATTTGCAATCTGTTGTGATTTCTTTTCTTATTCTAAATAAATATACATATATATACATATTTATATATAATTTATGAGAACTAATTTTTACATATTTTTTTCTTAAAGAGGGCATCAAATTTTAGAAATATCATATCCCTCAAAATCGGTATCCATCCTTGCTCCTAATTTATCAATGAGATATCATAGAAAGGAAATTACTTCAACTTATGTTTATTATTCCTACTATTAAAAACACATTGATATCCATGTCTATCTCGACTCCCTCCCCTATTCTCTTATTAGATGTAGCATCTGTCCTAAATAAAGTATATTCAACTTCTTCCCTGGGTCCCTGCTTCTCTTGCTTCTTTGACTCTTCATTCATTATCCCACCCCCTTGCTATCACATCTCGAGTTTTCTCTTCTACTGCCTTTTTATCTTAACTATGTAAGCCCTCTTTAAAAAAAAAAAAAGATTTTATTTATTTATTTGAGAGAGAGAGCTCATGTGGAGGGAGGGGCAGAGGGAGAGAATCTCAAGCAGACTCCATGCTGAGCATGGAGCCCTACTTGGGGCTCTATCTCACGACCCTGAGATCAGGATCTGAGCCAAAACCAAGAGTCAGATGTCCAGCCAACTGTGCCACCCAGGCGCCCCTATGTAAATCCTCTTAATATAAGCCTACTCTGTACTAAAGTGATTTGATTTAGTTTATAAAAACATATGCAATGATTAAAATGTTGTTACAAATTACAATAGGAAGGGATACAGATTCAAGACCAAAGGGAATAAAGAGAAATAATTCCTAGGTCATTGTGATGTTGCAAAAAATGAGCAACATATAAAACTAATGAAGCTGTTATTTTTAATTTGAAAAATGTTTGTTCAAATGTAAATCTACTTACCTTCCAATTCCTTCGTTTTTTTCACAACTAAATTCTTAATAAAATGAACTATTTTTCCACTTTTTCATTTCCTCTTCAGTGTAGTTGGGATTTTGACTCTACTCTCCATTGAGACTCCTATTATCAGTAATAAACTTACGGGTGTTAAATAAAGTCTTATTTTAATATTTCCTAAAAGTCTCTTCTGCCTTAGATATATATATATATTTTGAAGATTTATTTATTCATTTCGAGATGGAAAGACAGAGAGACAGTGGAGAGGGGCAGAGGGAGAGAATCTCAAGTAGACTCCCTGCTGAGTGAGGACCCCCAACTCTGGGCTTGATGTCATGACCGACGAAGAGATCATGACCTGAGCCGCATCAAGAGTTGGATGCTCAACTGACTGAGCCACCCAGCCCCCTCTCTTCTCCGTTGGATATTAGGAAATAATTGTCTCCTATCTTCTTATATAATTGGATACATCCTTCTTGGTACATCCCTTGAAAGTCACATTTTCCTTGAATTTCATACTCAGGACTCTTTCATGCATATATGCTTCCTTGATTTTACAATAATAAAATAATAGTGATTTGCAGGGCATGGGTCAAGGATTATGCAAAATATAACAACCTCATGAGTTGGGCATTGTCTCCATTTGCAGATGAGGGAGCTCATGATCAGACAGTTTAAATAATCTGCTCAAGGTTTTAATCCCATAAAAGAGCAAATCTTTGTTGTATTCCATCATGACCATTTTAACTTCTGTTCCTCCTTCTTACTTCCTTTCCTGATTTTGATTATCAAATATATTTGGATTGCTTCTGAATATTGCTTTCCATCTCAGATTTCTCTCCACAGCCCTATATAGATTTACGCAACTATTAGGCAACATTTCCAGATTAATGTCCCATAGGTGTCTCAAATTTTACATGTCTAACATAAAACTAATTTTTTTGACCTTTCTCAAACTTGTTCACTGATTTGTATCCCCTAATATGATGAAGGGAAAGACCATTCACCTTCCCCTTTCTTCTTACAATGCATTATTTCACACTGTCCAGAATTTCTCATCTAATCACTTTCCTGGTTTCCTATATTCGCCCTTTTTCTTATATATTAAAACTTCATTCACTTCCTCCCCTTCCCTGTCCGCCCAGTTCATCTGAGAATTAACTTAGCACAGCTTCAAAATTCAACTCAGGTATTTGTCTCTACTTTTATTAAGCCAATCTTGATATATTTCTCTATTTAATCTGCATCAGCGGCTTCCAAAGAACATTCTATTGTGACCTGAACTGTGTGTTATTTTGTCTGCTTTCTCAGTTAGGACATGGAGATACTTGAAGGAAAGGACTGTCCCTTGCATTTCAATCTCTGGAATCTAACCCAGTTTCTGGTACAGAGTTGTAGTTAATAAATGCATATTAAATAAATGAATTGATGCATGTGCTATAACACTTATAAAGTTACTTTTCTCAGTATATAATTATTCTGTTAAATGTAACTCTCTTTTTTTAGGCATTTATAGCTATTCTGTTGTATCTGATCCCTGTCAAAGTGTTTTTTTCCTCTATAGAAGTTCAGAAGTATTTCCTAATTCACAATACTTTACTTCACATTATAAAATTAACTTGGTGGAATGATCTGATGAATATAAAAGAAAAACTCATTCTAATTATTAATAATAAAAGTGTTTTAGAATGGCAAAATGAATTTGAGTAGATGTGCCAAAGAGACCTAAGCAACCTAATCTCTTCTGCTGTTACATTTTAGGAGTTAATTTTAGATGGTGTCCTTTGGACCACAGATGATGTCTTTGTGCTTTCCAATTGGAAGTATTAAGAATGAATCCTTCCAAGTTAACTTCTTTGAGAGATCAGGAAATATGTGTGATTTTTGGTTAAATTAAAACTCTTTATCATATATTTCTTTTCATTCTTCACTTCACAATTTTCAGTCTTTTTTACTTATGTGGTAGTCATATAACTTATAAACTTAGAAAAATATTTAAATTGCATTTTCATGTATATACATATATGTTAGTATGCAAACTATATACATATACTTTAGGACTTTGAGGAATGAAGACACATGTATATGGTCACAAACTTGATTGCATATTTATAGTACTGAATATAGTTACATAATTACTGAGTCAAATCACCTCCCTTCCAGGGTGCCTGGGTGGCTCAGTCAGTTAAGCCTCTGCATTTGGCTCAGGTCATGATCCCTGGGGTCCTGGGATGGAGCCCTGAGTTGGGCTCCCTGCTCAGCGGGGAGTCTTCTTTTCCCTCTCCCTCTGCCCCTTCCTCCTGCTCATGCTTGCTCACTCGCTCTTTCTCTCTCTCTCTCAAATAAAGAAATAAAATTTTTTTTAAAGAGTTACTTCCCTTCCAATCTAATGGCAGAAAACTCTTAACATGTTCAATCTGATTTCTAACTGATATAGCCCAATCATATATAAATGACAGGATCATTTATTTTCTGTGAATGATAATAGAAGATAGGAATAAAAAGAAATTCCTACATATTGTCATTTAAGAAATCTAATTATAAGACACTTTCCAAGATTATGGAATCAGTACTGCAGGTTTTCTTCTTTTTTTGAAAAGTTTTCCCAGTGTGCTTTTTAAATACTATTGTCAGGTACAAATCAAAACTTCCTAAATTTTCTATATTAATTTTATCTTAACATTTTTAGAAATGGAAAATAGACTTCTAAATCTTAGATAGAATATCTTGATTTGCTTTTACTGGTTCAAAATCTCACCACCCACTTTTATATGGGGTATGCTATAGTGGTGGCTGTTGAGCAAATGTGATAGGAAACCATCTGACACGGAGCTACTAAATCTGTACATTAACATAAGAGCTCTTTCAAATTTAGCTATTGTACATAAATAGTAAATGCTCTAAGAGAGCATTAATGACCAACACTGGAAGCTCAAAAATTATTAATCCACTTCATAAGTTGTTTTAAGTTTTAATTTCATAAATTTCCATAAAAGTAGTCTAAATAAATTCTGGAGCCATGCATTATTACTTCATTTCAAATGTTTATATGTATTAATTCTGCAAGTGAACCTCTGAAATTGGTAGGTGAAAGTGTAGTACACAGTACTAAAGTTTCCACAAAGAGGCATCTTTCCAGACACTCCTTATTCCCTCCTCCTTCTCCTTGTTAGGATGTCCTTTGAAGTGGGAGTCTCACATCTGCTGTTCTTTACAGCTTAGTGAGTGAAAAGTTGGTACCCATGCAGACCCTGTAGTTTGGCTCTTGGCAAGTCTCTTAGATGTGTTTGTTCTCAGTCAGACCTGTTTTCCTCTGCACTTTCTGTCCCTAATGCAGTGCCATAAGCAGGTCTCCCACCCGTTCATTGGCCTACAGTTTCTGATTGAAGGTAGGAAAACTCACTGTCCATCCAGCTTTGCTTGGTAGGAAGTTCTCTTTGTGATTATTTTGCCTGAACACTGGGGGAGGGAGGGTGAAAATAGAGGAGTGGCACTCTGACCTATAAAATATACATACTACTTTTAATGAAGGGAAGATGATTGAATTAGTAATAACCTATGGATACTACAATTTAATTTACAAACACATATTGTTTATTTCTTAAAACACTCCAACGAAGCAAATGGTATTAACTCCATTTTAAAGATAAGGAAACCAAGGCTCAGAATGATTAAGTAATTTTCCAAGGCTACAATTCAGTGAATGAATGAAATAAGGAATGAATGAATTTCTAGGGAAAGTAGCATGGATTGAGTGGATTAAGAGGCTAAGATAGGTCAATTTTCCAATCCATTTAGCAATCAATTTACAGAGAGTAAGCTGGTCTGACAGTCACATGGGGTTTATGTTTGGGGGTAGGATGCTGCTGAAGAACGAATGATGACAATTTTAAAAGAAACAAGAATGAATAACAGATGAAACATCATCATGGAGTAGAAGAACGATGGTGAGTCAAATGGATGGTTAGGCTTTAACCAGAATCAATTAGCTCTATGGTAGACTTTTTAGCTGCCAGCATATTTTGAAAAAATTTCTAGGCTTTGATGAGACAATGTTTGAAAATTAGGAGATAGACAAATTAATAGGCTATGTAATTGGCAAAAACTGATTTAGGGAGAACTAGAAAGTAGAAATTTTGTTCAATAACCATTAAAGGAATTCAAATAGTTATTTTAAAAAAATAAAAAGAAAGAAAGAGAGAGAGAAACCAAAGACTCACCAGAAATAGAATAGCTTATATGCAAGTGCTACGAGTTTTAAGGAACTTCCAAAATTGTACAGATGCTTCCAAAAATGGAAGATGAGGGTATATTCTGAAACTCTTTGAGACAGAATAATTTTGACAAAAAATTAGACAGAGATGGTATCAGGAAGAAAAACAGTAAGTCCATTGTGTTCATGACTATAGATGCTAAATATCTAAGCAAAATAGTAGCAAACTGAATCCAGTTCTCTATAAAAATATTAATAAACAGTGTCCAATTTGGCTATATAAAAGTATCATAAGGATGTTTTAATAATACAAAAATATTTAAATGTATATTCCCACATTTCTGATCAAATGAGATAAACCATATTAACATGTCAAAAGATACAGAAAACATTTTAACATATTCATAATAAAAATCCTTACTATAACAGGAATAGAAGGAAACTTTATTACCTTATAAAAGATGTCACTCAAAAAAAAAAAAAAAAGAAAATCTGTATAAAAACATCATATTAAATGGGGAAAATACAGAAATATTCCGTTTAAATTTAGGAACAAGATAGGGGCATTGCCCATGAATATCCCAATTCAGCAATGTTTTGGAGCTCTGGACAGCATAATAAGAAATAACAATTATAAGGATTGGAGATCACCATTATCATTAGCATGCTATATTCATGGATGGGGAAACTTAATTAATGTTGTACATGTTTTATTTCTCCCAAAAGTGATCTATAGGCTTAATGTTGCTCTGATCAAAATCGTAATTGGTTTTTATTTGTTATTATCTTTATTTTTGTAGAATAGGACAAGTTAACTTTAAAATGTATATAGAAAATCAAAGAAGGAATAATAGCCTAGATTCTTCATTCTCTATGGGATATAGACTTACTATAAAACTACTTAAGGAATTATAAGAATGTGCTTCTGGCACAGGGGTGGACAAAATACAAATAAAATAAAACAGTTCAAAAAGAAATATACTCATATGGAAATCTGATTTTTGATGGAGCTTGCATGGTAGGAAGTGGAATTATCCAATAAATAAAAAGATGGATTAAAGAAGAGAGAAAAATTGGTGCACAACAGCCACAAGAAAAGAAAGGAGGGAGGGAGGGAAAAGGAAAGAAAGAGAGGATGGAGGAAGGGGTAAAGGAGAGGGGTAAGGGAGAGGAAGGGAAGCAAATAAAGGGATCCCTACCTCACACCACCACATAGAACTGTCAAAAGTAAAACTGAAATTTTAAAAAGAGTATATATGAATTATCTTCTGACCTCTGAGTAGGCAAACTTTTCTTTCACAATACAGGCCAAAGTGCTAGCCACTTATGAAAAGGTTGATAAATTTGAATACAAATCTTTTTATTAAAATACACGTTAATTAAAGTTAAAACATTTCAATTTGTAGAAGATATTTGCAAAAACGCATTAATATTAAGAACAAGTAAAGAATTTTTACAAATCAACAAGAGAAAAAGGAGTGGAGAAAGGAAACAAAAGTCACGAATAGCCATTTCACAAACAAGGAAACCCATGAAATTAAGAAGTGTGACATTAAGAGTATTAGAATGTGCTCAGTCATATATTTTTATTACAAATGACTGCATGCATTGGTATAACATCTTTGGGAAACTAAAAGTTGCGTTAAAGTATACCCTACTCTGAAAGTAACCACTGTCCGTGGACACTAGAAAGCATGTGCAATAATGCAGTTATTATAAGAACATAAACCAATCCAAATGTCCATTGACATGAGTTAGAAAAGGCACACTCACATTAATGATAATTAGCAATAGAAATTAAATAACTTCAACTGTACATGGAGAGAACTTCACCTATCACATGAATGAGTCTTAGTAACAATACTAAGTGGAAAAAGCAAAAAGTGAACAATACGTTTCTATGGCATGTGCATGATAACCGAAAACTTAGAACAGTTCTCACCTTTGTGGGTGAGGAAGAAGAATGCTGTGGGGAAAGAGTACAGCATTCTATGTAAGTTTTTGGGAATGTTCTCCCATTGGGGTTGGCAATTGGTACATAGGTACTTAAATTATGCACAATATTATATTATACATGATATAAGCAAACAAATGGGAAATAGACTCAAAGAAAATATTGCAGCATGTCTAACAAAAGGTAAATATCCACAATATAATACCTAAGGAGATATGTGAAAGTTTGATATTCTAAATATTCATGGCTCTTAATATCAGGTGGTTGAGTTTTAGTTAATTTTTATACATTTGTATTATATTTATGCATTGTTTGTATTACTTTTACAAAATGTTTTTCTAATAATGCTAATTTAAATGAAAAATAACACTCATGTAGAATTTGTAAGATAATAATAAAAGACAACTCAGTGGAAAAGATGGGCAAGAGTTTGAAGATGGAGTTCACAGAAGAGATCACACACTTGTAAACCTACAAAAATATGCTCAACCCACTCACAAACAGGGATGTGTGATTTTACAATAAAAGTATAATTTGATTTTTCATTATTATTGCAGAAATTAAGTTGTTTACATGTAGTGTTTTCGAGTTGAAAGAAATTGACACATCTTTTATGGGAGGAGCTGTTCAGAGAGTAGTATGATGGTATCGTGGATTTCCTTTCTAGAAGATTAGCCTTCAAAACATATGCATATGTTCACATAATGTACTTCAAAAAGCGTTAACTATGATACTTATTTTTTGTAAAATACTGCAGTAGTTTAACAGTACCTGAAGAGAAATGGTTTATTTGATCACACAATGAATACCTTATGTAATACATTCACTTACTGTAAATCATGATGCAACACTTTATGAGCTGACACAGAAAGATCTCTTAGACATTTTTAAATTAAAAAATGCACACAAATTAACAGGATGTATAGCATGATCCCATTCATGTTAAAAATATGTGTATAATAAGATTCATATGTGTATATTCACATATGTAAATATATAGAAACATTTCTTGGATGATTGTATATTGTATTACTACCAGTGGTTATCCCTGGGTAAGGGAGGTAAACAGACACATTCCACATATTTCTGTCTTGTTTCAATTTTTTTTTTTTATTGCAAGAAAATAGGCATGTGCAGTTGTATAACTGGCTGTGTTACCTGCCTTTTTAACTTTCTCCAAGGTAGGTTGCATTAATAAGCACAGTGCTATATGCAGTAGCAATGGAGGCTATGGGCATTTATTATGGCCTACCCAGCAATTAGGCTTGAGTGTTGAGGGCATGTCAAAAGACAAAGGGAAGGCTGGCTCCCATTTGCAAATTCTAAGTCAAAGGAAATCCAGAAGCAGAACCCCAAAAGCAGTGTGATCAATTTTTTCCAGTAATGGAAAAGGCTGAAAACTCTCAAAGACATATTGGCTGGCATAATAATTGTATTTATGTAATGATTCAAAAGAAAATTTTTGATTAATAAAAATTATTCAATGAAATGCTGTAGTAAATGTCACTTTGGATTATATGTGAAATGCAGATCACATGTGAGAGAATAATTTATTAAAAATTATTATAATGTATTAGTTTTGTTTTTTTAAACTTTAGAGTTGATAAAAGAAAAAATATATTTAATATATGTTTAAATCAAGATGTTAATTCTTTTAGAATTTTATTCTAGGTAAGAGTTTAATATTTTTCAATAAAATCACTGAGATTATCTTACAGTTTTCATCAAATAAAAATGTCTTTTATTAGATAAAGCGCTGAGAATACAAAACTTTACAAGTCCGAATTTTAAAATACCAATCATGTGCCATAACGTGCTTATTTTTCAGGTTAAACTTTTTCCGTGATGTTCCTGATTTCAGAGTGCTGGCCTGTGGTGGAGATGGAACCGTGGGGTGGATTTTGGACTGCATAGGTAATGAAGACACATACTTAACGTGGCTGGGGTGAGAGTGATATATTAATGCATTGATATCTTTGGATGCTACAGTGATATAATCAGACATCTGGCATTGTTGCACATTACTTACTGGTTTAATGTGTTTTCTGTATTTCTAAGTTATAACTGACAAAATAGTTTGCAAGTATCTAGAAATCTTTCTTTTTTAATCCACTTCTTGTGGAATTTACTAAACCTTCAGAGCTATTTTCAAATCAGGCTTTACAAATTCCATTTGTTTCTTTGCCCTGGGGAGGGAGCCAAAGAGAATCTTAACATTTGTGATAAAATTTATGTCAAGTAGATGTGTTTATTTTTTTATGCATAGTGCCTCAAAACCTTACCTTCTGTGGTCATTCTTATCATATGCATCTATCATTATTATTACTATAGCTATTTTTTATTTATCATGTACTCCGTCATAGACCTTGTGCTAAGATTTTTACCCCATTCATCTTAATTCTCACAACTCTGTGACACAGTATGGATAATCCCATTTTAGAGAGAGGCTCTAAGGTGTGGTGAAGTTAAATAATTAGAATGGAGTCTGAGAGCTATAAATTGACAGAACTGGGTATAGACCTCATCCTTTAACCTTAACCTAGACTGCTTCTCTATTTAAGTTTTTACAACTTTATTTTTTATAAGCAAATGAAGCAGGTACATGACTGAGGGTAAAGTGTAGGCATGTATCACAAAAGCTTGGTGATTTAGAAAAATTATCTGGTTTTTCAGAGACAGTCAGCTGTCAGAACTGATTACTAATCAGTAAAATGATCATGAATTGGCCTTCATGAATAGATAAATCCCAAACAAATATCCATTTCTTTATTGTTCAGTTCTTTGATAAAAATGGGCTGTTCAAGGGGTGCCTAGGTGGCACAGTTGCTTGAGTATCCAAATCTTGGTTTTGGCTCAGGTCATGATCTCAGGGTCCTGAGATTAAGCCACATGTTGGGGCTCAGAGTCACCTTGAGATTCTCTCTCGCTCTCCCTCTACCCCTCCTGATTGTGCTCTCTTTCTCAATCAATCAGTATAAACAAAACCATGTGGAATTTGAGGGTGCCTGGGTGGCTCAGTCAGTTAAGCATCTGCCTTCAGGTCAGATCATGATCTCTGGGGTCTTGGGGGGAGCCCTGTGCCCGGCTCCCTGCTCAGCAGGGAGTCTGCTTCTCCCTCTCCCTCTGCCCCTCCTGCCCCTGCTTGCGCTCTCTCTCTCTCTCAAATAAATAAATAAAGTCTTTTAAAAAATGTGGAATTTCATTGGCAGAGATCTTTACTGCTCTGAGCCTAAAGCGTTATGTTCTCTAAAGCTTAATCTCAATGAAAACCTGCTGATCTCAGTTACCTAGCTCTTAAGTTGCTTACTCTGACCCAAAGCAGCACCATGGGTAGGAACAACACAGTGAATACTTTTTAGCATTTTACTAAGCATTTTTCAAAATATTTTATTCCTTAAAGTGAAATGTATCTAGAGTTGGTGTTGGAAAAGAGGTTTTTATAGGAACCCACACCTCCACTTTGGTGATGCCCCTCTAGTATATTCTTATGATGCATATATCTGCATCCTTGAGATTTCCATGATGTTAAAACCACCACAATTTTTAACTGAGTTAAGATTTTATTTTATTTTTTAAAGATTTTATTTATTTGTCAGAGAGAGAGAACAAGCAGGGGGAGCAGCAGGCAGAGTTAGAAGCAGGATCCTTCAGACATGAATCTTGAAAATTTCTATCACTTCATGAATTATGGTATTTTTCTGTGTTTTATAAATTGCTACAAATACATACAAATTGATCTTACTTTCTAATTGTATATAGCTCTAAAACATAACTTTTTCTGCTTTTAAGTACCTATAGAATGCCTTCATTTCATTCCAAGCTGTCTTCTTTACTGTTGTTCCATCTGTGATCAAAAGTTTATTTTATTTTAATTTTTGATTCCACAGAAAAGGCTAATGTTGTCAAGCATCCTCCAGTTGCTATTCTGCCTCTTGGGACCGGCAATGATCTAGCAAGATGCCTGCGATGGGGAGGAGGTAAACAGCTAACAAAAACCTTAAAAAAAAAGAAATACAGTGCAGAGCATTTCCCCCAAAAAAACTAAGGCCATCATTTTTAATATATGACAACTGCCATGTGAATTTAGCAAATAGAATTGCTGTGATAGATATAATACATAACTTTGAACAATAGGCTGGGGTAGAGAAGGAAATAGTGGACCGAGAGCTAGACTGTGAGTGCTGGCTTTTAATCTGATACTAATTATAGGGTTGGTGGGGCAAGGCAACTTTCTAAACCTCCCTGATTTGGGGTTCTAACTTAAGAAATGAGATAAGCATGGATTAACTCTAAAGTAACGTTCCGATTTTTAATCTCTGAGTTGTATAATAAAATCACTAACAAAGGAAAAAATTGAAAGGCTAATGAATGACTTATCCAGGAATGAATACAATAAGTAGTACTTTTTTTTTTGAGACCCACTTTATACCAAGCGATATGTTCTGTTTTTGGGGTATAGGGTTAAGAACAGAAAATGAGGTCTATCAAAGAGGCCTTGAATTCTAGTGGTACATAAAGTCATAAGTAAATTGTGAGACTAACAAGTAAACCTATAACCAACATAGCAAAAGGTCTCTTGGAGGAAATGACAAGATAACGTAGGGAGAACCCTAATGGATAGAATAATGACAGCCATATAGAACTGAGGGTAGACTTTAGAGGCAGAAAGAATCTCAAGTAAGAGGTCCAAAGTTAGGAAGGGACTTGACATACTCAAGGAACTCAAAATGGAATAGTGTGGATGAAACAGGGTAGGGGGGGAATATTTCAAAAGGTCTTAAAATAATTTGATGTATCATTAATAGTCTCTACTTACCTGAAGATTTCAAAGAAAAAAAAAAAAAAAACCCAGATTTTGCTAAAGAAGCCAGAACTGAAACAAAGTAACTTTAGCTTGAGTTTAAAAAGTGTCTACTTAGAGAAGTTTAAAAAAATGTCTGCTAAGACAGTGTGAATGAGAAGCCCTTGGGGAGCTTGTTAAAAATATAGTGGCCTGACCTCACCCGAGATATGCTGAATGGAAATCTCTGGGGTGGACCTGGGCAGATGATTTGCTTTTTAAACAAACTCCCTAAGTAACTATGATTTACAATAAAAATTTGAGAACAACTTTTCCATGAGTATCTGACCAACTGGTAAACTCTAAGCTGTGTTCTGTATCTGTGTATGTATGTGTATATGTATATAACAGACAGAATTGGAGACTAAGTTAAAAACTCGATATATGATATAATTTTCATTGAGAGTATAATTTAGTAAAAGAATGTCATGAGGCACTGAGTTAAATCTCATAGAATCTAAAGACAGACAGACAGATGGATAGAACCATTGCTTGTAAGATGCGAGCTTATATATGCCAGTGCTTACATATCTATATTGATTAAAAGGAAGAGAATCACACATGTGGCTTCTTGTGTATTCTTTTGAAAAATACTTTTGATATTTGAAAATTAATAGTTTCATTTAGATTCCAAACTCGTAAATGGCTCCAATCTCAAAATTGACATAGAAGTTCCATTTGAGGCATCTTCTAATGATTTTCTTATAAAATAATTTAAGATATATTATTATCATTAGTCAAAGATACACAAATTGTAGTATATGCCAAAGCATATATTAATAATAAACTGTCTGTGTGTGCCTTGCATGTGTTGACACTGTTTTACGTCCTGTATTTGGAGTGAAAAAATAAGTAAAAGTCCCTGCCTTTTGGAGATTATGTTTTCATTGAGTACACAGATAATAAATCAATGAACAATAAAATATACAATTACAAAATAAGATCAAAGCTATGTAAGACTCAAAACGTATTTAGAGAGTAGTGGAGGGAAACTATTCAGCTAAATGACCAAGAAGGTCACTCTGAGGAAGTAACTTTTAGGCTAGATTTAAAATGTAAGGAAGGAGAAGTAGGTTCTGAAATTGAAAGGGCTAAGGGGAGGCTGACGCGACTCTTGAATCATCTGTGAGGCAGTGGGTAGGAATGGAGTGGCGGGGCGGGGGGACAGAGTGACTACTATAAGATTGGAGAGACAATCAAGAGCTAAATAATGCAGGGACTTGGTGGTCTTGTTAAGAATTCTGTTTGATTGAATTTGAAGCACAAAGTGAAACTTGGAAAGAGTTTCAAAAGCAGCATGACACAATGACATTTATGTTTTCAAAAATAGATTAACTGGGAGGTATAAAATAAACAAGAAAATTAAGAAATTGTGAAAATATAGAGAATCATAGTTTTCCAAATAAGAACTTGTGTTACAGTTTTTCTAATTAGAGAATTAAGGGACTGGACCAGGGTGGTGGTAATGGAAATGAGACAAGTAGACACAATGGAGTTCTAGTTTTGGGGAAGGACTGGTAGAACCTGTCCATGGATTGGATATGGGGCTTTGGGGAAACCAAGGTATTAAGGGGGACTGCAAGATGCCTAAGTTGAGTGATGAGGAAAATGCGGATGCCATTTGGTAGAGTTTACTGATAAACATGCTGTGAAGTGTGATTATTTCTTGCCAGGTGTGTAACTAAACTTTGAGCAAGTTGCTTACCAACCATGGGCTTCAGATTCCTCATTAGAGCTTGAAAAAAGGACAGTGCCTACCTTGTAGGTTCTTATACTAACCATTACATTGTTTCCCTCGTGTTTGTGCTGAGTACTTTTTGTATTTGTAGCAAGTATCATCATGCTTAGCATTTGGAAAAGAAAGGACTTTATTCAACCGATAATCATTTGGTTCACTCTAGGTCACTGGAATATATTGACTTGAAGCTTATTTTTTACAAGAATATATTTGGGAAAATATAACACTAAGAACGCGGGATGTCCTAGGGCATTTGCAAATACTTAATGTACATTCTCTTTGCAATTTTTCTAGTAAGAGGCTAACTAGAATTTAAGATTATTTCAGGAAAAATGGTTCATGAAGAGTAAGAGTGTAAGAGTTTTAGATGGAGCACACACTGACAAATCTATATTGTTGCTTTCCTTTATGTGGCTTTCTTTCCTTTTTAAAAATTTCTGTGGCTTTTTTAGATAGATTTGGTAATAACATCACATCATTAAATAGAAAATAAATACTAATTATGTTTTAATTTAGTTTCTTAGCCTAGAGTGATTATAGGTTTAAATCAAAATAATGGAAGCAAAATAACATCATTCTTTTCTGGGAATAAGCTTTTACTTCTATATTTTATAAGTTTAATATGTCTTTTTTTAAAAAAAAATATGATCTTCTTGAGCTTTGCAATCCTGTTTGTAGCTATGAATCATTATTTAACAAGCTCGAGCATAGATAAATACAATAAGGGTGTAGGCATTTGTTCAAATGGGGACTACGATTTGGAATTTGTCACCTTTGTAAATTAGCTCTGACCTGCAGATGCTATGATTCTCAAAATAGATTTATGGCCTATCTCTTTCCATTTTTACTTGGCTAGGAGGCTAATTGATATTAGCCTTTTTCATACTTACCCATAAAAACTTAGAGAACATAACCATCACTAGGGATTTTAAGGTGAGTGGCTATAGTAGAATCTAGCTTTGGTAAGTAATTTTCACTAAATCCATTCCTACTTCGTTCTCGCCTGGTCAGTTGCTGTTCCTGCATTTTTCTAGTGTTATATTGAATCATGCTGCTATTAACTTGAGATGTAGCTGGGGACAAGCTCAAAATCTTATTTAAATAATTATTATTTGCTTGTGTATCTGCTGAATATGTATATAAAAATATCATATTATATATTATAGTGTACTTCTATGCTATATTATACCATATGATAGTACATTAATATGTGTAAATCCATTTATGTATGAAAATCATACTTATTTTCAAATGAGTAGAATTTGCAAAAGAGGTGAATATACTTAACTTTTTTATCCAGTTCAATGGGGAAAACATATATAAAATGTATTTGGAGGCTAATGTTTATTACTTTTAAAAGAAATTAAAAATTTAGAAGAAATTAAACTTCAAGAATGAGGGTAGAACTATTAAAAATGTGAAATATACGTAAGTTTAATTATTAATCTTGTACTTTAAATAATTCAGTTTTGTACTGAGTGCAATTATACACAAGTTATTATGTATATTCATAGTTTTTGAAGTATGTCACAAAAACGCAATATAACATTTATTAAAATCCTATTTGGTACTTTTAATGCTTATATCTGTCTAGTCATTGTTTGTTGTACTCTTTGTTGTATGTATTAACTAGTACATAACTATTTTACCTGTGTAAGATAAAAAGTAATGGTGGGTGCCTAAATAGGCCCTCCTAGATTCTGGCTACCTTGAACTTCTAATAATTAATTCAACAAATACATAAATGTAATTTATTTATCTTTAGATAATGTTGGCATATTACAGTGCCTCTTCTTTTTTCTTTTAACCCAATTAGTTTTTCCAGCTAATACCTCTAATGAGGACTCATAGCCTCCGGCATTTACTTGTTCAATGAATACATTATTAAAATATAGACCAAAGTTGCACAGAGAAAAAAAAATCTATGAAAATATTGTTCCAACTCAAAATATCAATTCAAGAATGTGTGTTTGTGTCTGTGTGTAGAGTGAAGAGAGAGTTATTATTTAACTTAGTACAATAATTCAAATTCTGTTATCATTATATGGTTGAGAACTTTCTATTATGCTTCATGTACTAAGAACTTCAAGCATTTTCTCATTTAATTCTCACAATCAACAGAAGGTTTTACAGAGGACACTATTTAGGGAGATTAAAAGCAAAGATTAACACAACCAGGATTAGGCTACAGTTTGAACTATAATGTTATATAGATAAATACATTTAAGAGAAAATATAATATTAAGGAATAACTTTATTTTCAGGCCATGTTGATTATCTGCAGTAGATCCATTAAAACTAGATTTGTCGAGCATTTACTCTAGGGCACACCTGGTAAAAGAAACTTGTAGTGAGAAAGATGCGAGTAACTATAATGCAGTGTGCTAGTTCCGAGGTAGGGCTAGTTTGGAGAACTGTGTGCTGTGGAACTGTAGAGAATCCATTATTTTGGGAGGGTGGCTTCTGGAAAGAAGTGCTATCAAATATAAAACTTACAGCAGGAGCAGAAGCAAGGCAACCAAAAGAAAAGGGATACTCTGGCTATATAGAACAAGAGAGGAAATGGCACAAAATGAAAAAGAGAAGGACCTTCTACTTAAACTGCAAACAGTTCTGTATCACTAGAGGGTACAGTGTGAGGATCACGGAAGGATGGAAAGGGACAAGTCTGAAATTGCATCCAAGCTTTTTACTCCCGCAACTGGGTAGAGAGTGTTGCCTGTCTGAAGGGAGTTAACAGGAAGAAGATAGGGAAGCAGATCATTAATTTCTTTTTGAATACATTGATAGGAAGTTTTGTGGGGGTATGCCGTGGAGATGTTCATTTGGCATTTGACTATACTGAGAATTGGCACCACAGAAGTATGAGTTGCAAATTAAAGCTAAAAATAAAATATTTGTATGAGCTTACCGTTATAGTTAATTCTTTATCTGTGTTAGAATTTGCTGTAAAATGCATTGTTTGGCTTCAGAATGAGACATCCATATACACACACTCAAACACATATAAATACAGCTTTTGTTATTTGGTAATATTTTTTCTCAAGACAATTTTTTTTTTCATTAGGTTATGAAGGTGAGAATCTGATGAAAATCCTAAAAGACATTGAAAACAGCACAGAAATCATGTTGGACAGGTGGAAGTTTGAAGTCATACCCAATGACAAAGATGAGAAGGGAGACCCAGTGCCTTACAGTATCATCAATAATTACTTTTCCATTGGCGTGGTAAGATTTTGCACTAAATGTTCTTTTAACCAGTCCAGAATAATCACTGTGTTTAAACTCATATACTACAAAGATTTGCTGATTATAAATAATTTATTTTTGTGTCAACAAAACACCTCTTTAATGTGCAAATAAAGTTTATGTATCGTTTCAAAGTCCGAGAATCAGCAATAGATGAAATTTTCATGCGTTAAACAAAAGAAAGAAACTTTTTTTGCAATTGACTTGACTGTGTTACTAAAATAAAGGGTAGAATGGTTTGTAAAATAATTATGTTTTAGAATATAGGCTAAAGCTCCACATTAGTTAAAATGTGAAGTCGATGAATCAAATTTATCTTATTTTGTGATATGTATTAAAATATTATAACCTATTAGGTTTTTACAAATAGACATCATTTTAAAATTTATGGTTCAGTCTGAAGTCTAAGAAAAATGCTACTACAATTCTAAAGTGGTTAATAAGTCAAAAGGCTAACTTTTCACTTAATTTCTTGAAAAATCTTAGACTGAAAGCAAAATATCATTTGCCAATTAAAATAGATATTATAATTTTAATTCCTAAACAATTAATAATTTTAACAGTGGTTTTATACATGTGTACATTTATATTACCTGGTAGTTATGAATTCTTAAAATATATTGTGTACAAAATTATATTCCATTTAACATATATGTCTCCGTATTACTCTCATGTCTTTCTCTGTCATGTGCATACACAGACACACACACACAGACACACACACACACACGCTCACACACACACACCACTAGCAGATTATAAAAGGCACTGACTGAATCCATGAACTTAGGAAGTTAAGCTGCCTGAGCAAGAGTCCTTTAGCAATACTTTTTCTAATGTCCATTTATTTACCTTTATCATGATGGCATTATTTTTTTCTCTCATTGTTACAGATAATGTGTTTATATATTTAAAGAGCCTCTAATAATAGTACATAATGAAGGCTAAATATGCAATCATTACTAATACTATCATAGTTATTATTTGCAAGAAAAATGTAACACATTTGATTCATAAAATTCCTCCTGTTTATCTTTGATATGAATGTGCATAATAATCTTTTTAACATCTTTACTGACATGTAACTTACACACAACCTAATTCACTCATTTTAAATGAAGCTTTCAATGATTTTACTAAACCCATCCAATTTTAGAGGATTTTCATTACCTAAACAAGAACGCTCATATCCATTTGTAATCAGTTCTGGCTTCTTCCCTCAGCTTTAAGCAATAACTAATATTCTGCATCTAAGAACTACCTTTTATGGATCTTTCATATAAAAGAAATCATATAATATATAGTCTTT
Source organism: Ursus arctos (assembly GCF_023065955.2). Lineage (NCBI taxonomy): Eukaryota > Metazoa > Chordata > Mammalia > Carnivora > Ursidae > Ursus > Ursus arctos. The sequence continues at coordinate 44,365,075 of NW_026622985.1, read as the reverse complement.
TGCATCTGGCTTCTTTCATTTCACAAAGTATTTTTGAAGTTCACCCATATGAACTGCATGAATACTGTATTCCTTTTTATTGCTGAGTAGTATCCCATTGTATGGCCATATCACATATAAACATAGCCATTCACCAATTGATGGCAATTTAGATTGTTTTGAGTCTTTGGATATTAGGAATAATGCCATTCTCCTGGGTTCCTTTGGTGTATTTTTGTTTGTTTGTTTTGGTTAATATACTATTTAACTGAAGAGTTTCCATTTGGTTCTTTTTTTATAATTTCTATGTTTTTAATTGGTATTTTCTTTTGAGGAATCGTTGTTATGCTTTCCTTTATTCTTTAAACATGCTTTATTTTAGTTCTTTTGACATATTTAATATGGTTGTTGTGAAGTTTTTGTCTGCTAAGTTCAAAATCCGAAGCTCCTCAGAGAGTTTAATAACATCTGAACCACATTCAAGACAAATATGCCCCAAATTATGTGCCACATTTTGCTATTTCTCTGCATGTCTGCTAATATTTTGTTGGGAATGGGATATTTTATATAATTTATTATAAGAACTTCGGATTTGGATCCACTCAACAGTGGTTATGGTTGTTCCAGTGTTTGTTTAGTGACTTGACCACGCTAATTATGTGGAGCCCTGCTCTCCTGTGGCGTGTGACTCCGTTTTGTTTTGTTTTGTCTTTTTAATTTTTGTTTCTATCTTAATCCTGGCTTCCTGGGGATCACCCCTGTGTCGGCATGATTGATCAGAATTTGTGCTCAGTAAGTCTGAGCCAGTAAGTCTTCCAGTTTGTCACTGGATCTGTGTGTTCCTTGGGGAACACCCATAACTTTAGGCATTCAGCTTTTAATATCTGCCGACCCTTCTTTTGTCTCCTTTGCCCCCGTATAAGAATTCTCACTTAGCCTAGGATATACAGGCTACTAGGGCCCTTTTTGGTCTGTCATTCAGCAAGGCCACCTTCTACTTAGCGACTTGTGTTCCTCTGTCTCAATCACTGAATCCAGAAAACAATAAAATGAAATGAATTCTCTATCTCAAGCTATTCCTGAATATATAAAAAGTGTGGAATTGGAGTACCGAAAGGATGAGGAGGCATTTCAACTTTTTGTTATCACCAACATGGGAAAGATTAAGATAGCACATGCTTTGTATTTGAAATTAGCTCTTAGAACCTCACTACCTGCTAGTTACTAGGCGATCTCAAAGTTTGACTATATGATCAGCGCGGTTTCCATTATTTCAACTATTGTCCCTATTGTCCTTCATTTATTGACCATAAGTGTCTTACACATTACACAGAAATTGCTTCAAATTTTTAGAAAAACCTTTGACGGTCAGAAATACATAAATAATTATCTTCATATACATTAGTATATACACCTTGTATTATAGTGGGTTGAGTATTGGTACAAAACTCCCAAAATATTAATGGTCTGCTAACAGTTAAAAATTAGTTCTTCCCTCACATAATAGAACAGCATAGGTTAATGTTTGGAGAGAGGTTCTAGTCCACTTGGTCAGTGATCAAGTCTCCTTCCGTCTTGGGGCTCCACACTCCTCTAGCTACTCAGCGCCCTAATCTAATCAACAACCGGGTGACAAAGAAAGAGTGGGCTATAGGAGGGGAATGGTTATGGGCCAGGCCCAGAAAATGCTCCACTAATAACCCATTGGCCATATATTAATCATTTGGCTGTGCCTAATTTTAAGGAAGCTGGGGAAGGAACTGTCTGCGTAGGAAGGAAAGGGAAATTGGTAAATACCCAGCCCATTTCTGCTAATTCCTTCTGTGTAATACTTTCCAATATTAGCCAGAACAATTGCAAATAATCCTGAAATCATAATTAACTCCAAAAATAGATATTCTTGTACAGTGGTGGTCCTTCAATTACAACATAATTACATAGCACCTGCTATGTGCCAAATACTGTTTGAGGATGGGCAGTGAATAGATGGAAGAAATATATGTAATTGCTAACTTTACATTATAGTAAGGTGAGAGAGAGTTGTCATGAAAGGCTAAACCGCTATAAATTCGAAGCACAGATTATAGAAATTAACAAAGAACAACTGGTATGTGCCAGCTTTCATTCTGATTTTGCACTTTAAAATGACTACAGATAATCTCAAAAATCCCAGGAAGAAAACTGTCCACACACTGTATCACCAGCATATCACATATATTACTTTAATCCTTATTGTTGATTCTTTATTCATTTGTTTAATAAACAAAACTAAGTCTTTTTTGGGGGGGCGGTCAGGCCCTAGAGTTCTAGGAATGAGTTAAAGAGATCACCTCATTATTAGAACTTAGAGTTTAATGGTAAAAAGAAGCATTAAAAAACAAATGCACAAATACAATTTTTTTGGAGAATTATGATAAATTTAATGAAAGGAAACTAAAGTTATCTTGCGCTAGAATAAGGGATAATTTTAGATCTCATGGTCAGGGAAAGCCCAGAAAAGAAGATGCATTTAATATGTAGAAGAGCTCACTTCTACCTTCTTCTGAGGAATACACAAGTGAGCTGGCCACAAAAGAGATGGACAGAACATAGCAAGCAGGTATACCTATATATGAAGAGATTGAGGTGAGAAAAAACTTGATGTGTTCACTGACCTGAAAGGTCCATGTGCCTGGAACATAGGGCGGAAGGTGGAATGGATTGACAAAAAAGGGCTGTTGCAGAGGTGGCTGCTGCCTTGTCTTGAAGACTCTTGGAAGCCAATGTGTGGTGTTTGTCTTTCAAGAGGGGCCATTAAGTGCACTGGAGGAGATAATGCTAAGTGAAATAAGTCAAGCAGAGAAAGACAATTATTATATGGTTTCTCTCATCTATGGAACATAAGAACTAGGAAGATCGGTAGGAGAAGAAAGGGATAAAGAAAGGGGGGGTAATCAGAAGGGGGAATGAAGCATGAGAGACTATGGACTCTGAGAAACAAACTGAGGGCTTCAGAGGGGAGGGGGGTGGGGGAATGGGATAGGCTGGTGATGGGTAGTAAGGAGGGCACGTATTGCATGGTGCACTGGGTGTTATACGCAACTAATGAATCATGGAAATTTACATCAAAAACCAGGGATGTACTGTATGGTGACTAACATAATAAAAAAATATTATTACAAAAAAAAGGGGGGCCATTAAGTGATTTAATGATTATAATCAGGAAATGAAGTAGTCCAATTTATGTACAACAGGAGCTCTTCTACCTATTAAAAGTGTCATAAAAATGATACATAGAATTTTTAATTAAAAAGAAGTCTTTTAAAGATTTTATTTATTTATTTATTTGAGAGAGAGAGAATGAGGGATAGTGTGAGTGAGGAACAGAAAGAAGGAGAAGCAGGCTCCCCGCTGAGTAGGAAGCCAGACCTGAGCTCAGGACCCTGAGATCATGACCTGAGCCAAAGGCAAATGCTTAACCAACTGAACCATCCAGGCATCCCAGAATTTTTAACATTTTAACCTAAAACTTAAAATTGAATTGGCCAATCTTCCCTTATAGGTCCAGCTAAGATTTTTTTGAATGTGGATCTGGGGTTCTACAAAGTCTGTCTTTGTAAATCACATTCAATAATAATCCATCTAATAATTTCCATTTGTAGTTTCTTTTAAGTGGAATAAAAATTTAAAAGACACAAGATGCAATCTGAGTATAAAATCCATCTAGATTTTTACAATAGTTAAATCCTTTATAATGATTTTTCTTGCAGGTAATTCTAAGCAAAGATTATATAATTCTATAGCAGTTTCGGCATTGCATTTATATCACATCTTCCCAAATCTTCGTTTCCATATAAAACAAAACCTTTTTCTGCCTGTAATCATAATCTCCTTTTATATAACATGTGATTAGATTATCTAATTATAATAGAAACTAAAGTTGGTATTAACTGTTGGAAACAACAAAAATGATTCTTGGTAAGTGCAAACCTCAGGAAATACAAACATGCAGGTTTACTAAAAAGTCGGAGCTGAAAGCGGCTAGACCTGAATGAGGGCTACTTCAGTATCCCCCCTCAGAGGGGATGTTGGCAAGCTTGCCTGTGGGTCACGGATGGGATGAGCATGTCCCCCTTCGGGTCCTGTGCAGGCAGGGCCACTCCGAGACCACTGCTAAGAGGAACTGGAGGGGGCTTACAGCGCTGCTTCCAAATCCACAGACTGTACTTGAAGAAGTAGTCCTCTACTCTTTACTCACTGGTTTCAGTCAACCCAGTTAGTGCATCTGAGGCTTTCTCAGAGTTTTTCTATAGATGGCTTATTCCCCGCTTCTTAGGGCGGGGAAAAGAGGCTAATTCTTAAGATTGCATGTAGCAGAAATGGGCTGGGTATTTATCAATTTCCCTTTCCTTCTCTCCAACCGCAAAGCCTGCCTGGGTATTATTGTGAGGCTCCTGTGTGTTTTCACGAGGGCAGTGCCTTAGGATGCTGAAATTTACGTGCCTTCCTGCAATCCCGCCGTCGACCTAGCAGTCTGCACATGCTCACGGCCAAGGCTTGCCTTTCCGCGCACGAGGGCACGCTCTGGGGCGGGGCACGCTCGGGGGCACGTTCTGGCGCGGGGGAGGGTGTTGTGGGGATCCGCGAGATTTCAGTATGCTGGGTGAGGCAAAAAAGAAGTGGTGTGTCCGGCAGCGTGCAGCAAGGCTTGGGAAGCTGCGCACACACAACACTTCCTCCGGTGAGAGAAATCTCGGTGCTGAGGGTCAGTGCTCTTGGAACTGAGCTGTGCCACCTCGGGGAATGAGCGTGGCAGGGAAAGTCGGACTGTTCTTGCCCTCCTCCCTCTATTCTTGGACTTTTGCGCCGGTGGTGTCCTGGAACTTCACTGGGCTCTCTGACTCCCGCAAAGGTACTCGTCTGTGAGTGGTTGTCGCTTTCGCTGTTCTCTGGGGGGTGATAGCTGAAAAGTCCTACTCTGCCATTTTGGTGGTGTTAACTCTCCAAGAATATGTATGTTTTTTAACAGAAATTAAATACGCAGCATAATAAGTTTGAAGATATACAGCTATGGAAAATATTTAAGTAATTATGAGTATGTGGTTTGCATCTTTATGTCGTTAAGCTTTATCATATGGAAGAAATTGATTATTTTGCATTCAAATACAGATAGCTGAAATTTGCTGAAGAGGAAGGAGTAGCAAAATCTAAGCCGGTAGTTGTTAAACTGAGTATGGATTAGAATCAGCTGGAGGGCTTGTTGAACTCCTGATTGATGATCCTCATACCCTGCCTTTCTCTTTCCTTAGGTCTGAGATGGGGCCCCAAAATTTACGGTTCTAGTAAGTTCCTAGGTGATCCCAGTATTGCTCTTCTAGGATCATGCTTTGAGAACCCCTACTCTAAGCATACAAAGACGAAAAAGTAAAATGTAGTAAAAGAACTGCTTTAGTAGTACTGTTGTCATTGAAAAATGATCTTGCACAGCACAAATAATTCTTACGTGTTCAAAGTCATTTCAGAATGCCTGGGTGGCTCAGTCGGTTAATCATCCTACTCTTGGTTTCAGCTGAGGTCATGATCTCAGCGTAGTGATTTCAAGACCCCTGTGGTAGGGCTCTGTGTTCAGCACGGAGTCAGCTTGAGATTCTTTCCCTCTTTCTTTCCCTCCTGCTGCTCATGTGCTCTCTCTCAAATAAATAAAAATCTTTAAAAAAAGAATGTAGACTTAAAACGGGATGTTTTCCCATTCATTTTAGATAGCTTGCAGATCTTAATATCACTACCTCATGAACAACCCAAAAAAGAAAACACATGTAAATATCAATGTCATAGTTAAAAACAACATAATTAGCAAATAAATTTAGGTGTTTAAGGACTAAAATCTATTGACTAAGATTTTAAGAAAGCCAAGTGGGTAAATATAAGCGTAATTATTTAATTTAAGGAAAAACCAGGTTTGTCATTCTTCATAATTAAAAACTATTGATAATATGTAAAACCTTTTCTACAAATTAGTAATTAATATCATATTAATAGTGGCATACTAAAGGCATTCCAAATAAAATCAGGAAGAATACAGGAATTTTTCTAACACTTTTAGAAAAGTGAGCTAATTTAATTAAGTTATATATCTTGAAAAGTAAGAGACAAGATTATTATTCTTTGAAAGTTATATGATGACATAATATAGTAAATATGCATGAACTGAAAATTAGTGAATCAATATAAGGTGCCAAAGACTAGATAAGTGTACCAAAAAAAATGACCATGTAGTTTTCTTTTACAAAATTAACAGTTAATATACTATATATATATATATATATATATATATATATATAAATAGAATTTAGTTAAAAATATCAGAAAACTACAAAATACCAAGGTTTATATTTAATAAGAAAACTATCCAACCTAGGGAGGCCTGGGTGGCTCAGTTGGTTGGGCATCTGCCTTCTGCTCAAGTTATGATCCCAGTGTCCTAGGGTTGAGTCCCACCTCTGGCTCCTTCCTCAGCGGGGAGCCTGCTTCTCCCTCTGCCTGCCACTCCCCCTGCTTGTGCTTTCTCTCTCTCCCTCCCTGACAAATAAATAAATGAAATCTTAAAAAATATATATCCAGCCTATATGGGGAAAACTAATTTTATTCAGAATTATAAAATAGAACCTGAATAATAAGTCATCTCATGTTCCTACAAGGGAATATTTAATATTAAGGAATCAAGTTGCCTCAAATTAATTTATACATTTAGTCTGTTGCTACTGAGAATTCTTATAGGATTATTGATAGTTGTTTTGATAAATGGTAATTTACAATTGGCAATATTGTCTTTCTAATTTTTTGGAAATAATGTCCTACAATGGCCAATTTCCTTCCTATGTGCAAAATACTACCAAGTGACTGTAACTTAACTATAGTGGTACAAACAGATAAATGGAAGGGAATATAAAAAATTAGAGCAAAAAAATTGCATCACTACATTCCAGGAGATTTAATGTTTGTTTAGTGTTGAATTTTCACATCATTGAATAAAAATGAAGTGCATAATAAATTAGGTTACATAATTGGTTACTAATTTGAATGAAAATGAATTTATATTCCCATTCATATCCATGTGAAATATACATCAAATAGATTAAAATGCAAATTAATGTAATACTCTTAAAAGATATTAGAAGAAAATATGGAAGTATATTGCTTAGGATAGGAGAACCTATCTCAAGCAAATAGGAAACTTAGAGCCCATAAAGGAAAAGAAAATTATAATTATTTTTCATAACCTTTCATTTAAAAAAATGTTAAAATTCATTAACAATTGAAATTCAATGAAAATATTTTCAACACAAGTAATTAACGGGGTTAATAAACAAAATAGGAACTCTTAATAAAAAATAAGCATCTAATAGAAAAACAGACTAAGACTATGAGAATTATAATGAATAGCCACATAAAAATATTCCAAATGTTATTAGTTTACAAGGAAATGCAAAATTATGCAGTGGGTATCATATTTTGTCTTTCAGGCTACTAAAATTCACAAAGATCGATAATATCTAATGTCAGTAAGTATGTACAAAAATAGACACATTCATAGTTGTGTCATCTATAAATTCAAATAATCTTTGAAGAATAATTTGATTGCATTTGTTAAAATTTAAAATGTGAATAACTTTTGAACCATCAATCCCATTTCTAAGAATCCATTCTAAAGAAATAATACAAAAGCCTAAGCTGCACCAATTATATTTAATGACATACAATTGTGTGCAACCTTAAAGTCTCTCAATTTTTAGATGTTATACAACAGGAAAAAAGGTCCCAAAAGTATAATGGTAAATCACAAAAGCAGATTGTCCGTAAGTAAGCACTGTTTCTTCTTTCGTGAATGGGGATGATAATAGAGGCTTTCTTAAAGAAGTTATGGGGATTGAGTTGCAGGCTCCAAATGATATGTAGCACTGGTACTTAATAAATGTTAGGGATGATGATGGCGATAAAATATGAATGGTTTTATATAGTTCTGGGTCTAAGAACTTGTAAAAGAGTCAGTAAATAGGAGGGCCTGGGTGGCTCAGTCGTTTAAGCATCCGACTTGATTTCATCTCAGCTCATGCATGATCTCAGGGTTGTGAGATCTAGCTCCTTACTCAGCAGGGAGTCTGCTTAAGATTCTCTCCCTCTCCTCCTGCCCCTCCCCTTGCGCCAGTCCTTGCTCTCTTTCTCAAATAAATAAATAAATCTCAAAAAAAAAAAAAAATAAACCAGTAAGTATATGTTCAAAATATTAACCTCTGGATTGTGGAGGTGTGGAAAGGGAAATGAAACTTTCTCTTCTTAATTCAAAAATATTATGGGACAATGGGTAACCTTTAAAATTTCACAGGATTGAGGGAGCTGGGTGGCTCAGTCAGTGAAACATCTGCCTTCAGCTCAGGTCATGATATCAGGGTGCTGGGATCCAGCCCTGCAACAGCCTTCTGGCTCAGCAGTGAGTGTGTTTCTTTCTCCCTCTGCCCATTTGTGCTCTCTCTCAAATAAATAAATAAAATCTTTAAAAAATATGGGGCGCTTGGGTGGCACAGTCGTTAAGCGTCTGCCTTCAGCTCAGGGTGTGATCCCAACGTCCTGGGATCGAGCCCCACAACAGGCTCCTCCGCTGGGAGCCTGCTTCTTCCTCTCCCATTCCCCCTGCTTGTGTTCCCTCTCTCGCTGGCTGTCTCTCTCTGTCAAATTAATAAATAAAATCTTAAAAAAAAATCTTAAAAAAATAATAAGTAAAAAATAAAAGATATTTTAAATTTCACAGGATTATTCACATGTATTTAAATGTTTTCAAACCTACTACCATGATACTTAAATTCTCAAATTCACTTTTAACCTGCTTTATATCCCCACCTCTTGCAGAATTTAAAATGATACGAGATTTGGTGTGATTTTATTTGCTTAGATCACATTATAAGTGGATAGACTTTACTAAAGTATAATTGCTGTTCTATTGATTCTTTTTTTGTTGTTCTGCACATTTTCATGTCCTTTCATTTCTTCATTTGTACAGCAATTTAATTTTTTTATGTGAGCAGCCATTATGTTGTCAACACTCTTCTAAACATTGGATGATGATAAAATGAAAATCAGTATTAGAGAATAAGGCTGGCAAAACTTGAGTTCTCATTTAGTCGCCATTTGTAGGTACTATGGTGGAAAGTGACTTAGAGAGTAGGATAGTGTCTTTATATCGCCGTGACTATTTTATTAGCTGGAAGTTTATACCTTTTGACCCATTTGGCTCCTCCAGCAACCGCTGATCTGTTCTCTCTATTTATGAGCTTGGTTTTTTATTTTGTTTTGTTTTGTTTTCATTTTTTTAGGTTCCACATGTAAGTGAGGTCATATGTATTTGTTTTTCTGTTTGACTTATTTCACATAGCATAATGCCCTCATGGTCCATTTGTGTCGTTGAAAATGGCAAGATGACATTCTTTTTCATCACTGAGTAGTATTTCATTGTATATATACACTACATCTTTTTTATCTATTCATCCATTGATGGACTCTTTGGTTGTTTCTGTATCTTGGCTATTGTAAATAATGCTGCAGTGAACATGGGGGTACATATGTCTCTTTGAATTAGTGTTTTGTTTTTTTTTTTTCCATTTACTTCTTAAAGTTCCAGTTTCTCTTTGGCTATCTTCCCTTTGGGGATTGGGCCTTATGTATCCCAAGGGTCTCAAGGCCCTCAGTATTAGCCTTAAGACCAGTCTCATTAGTTTAATTTTCCAGCTTTGTGTTTTTGTGGATAGCTGATTTTCCCAAGTCATTACAACACTAACCCTGACTTCTCATGCTTTTGTCATTTTGGCTTTGGACTCAAGTATCAGTTTCTCGATAAAATGCTGATAGGAAGCCCAAACATCTGGGAATAATAGAATCCATAATCCATGATTGCTCTGTGTTCAGAAATATTCACTTTTCCCAAAGGCACAGAAAGCAAGAGAGATTACATATTTAATATGCAAGGGATGAAGTTCAAATTAATGGCAGATGCCTCACAGACACACACAAAGTATTTTAAGTCCCTTTATGCATTAATTTTTTCCTGCCCTGTGATGTATCCTTCACCCAACCAACACATGCAATATTGTAGTAAGGAGAATATTACATGCAGTACCAGGGAGAAGAGTGTTAGTACTCATAGGTATTCCTGATGGAAGATTGAGTCAAACAGATCAGCAAAATGCTCCTTTTATGGGCCTCTTACTAGCATCTGTAAACTGTATTGTTGAATAAACATATCTTAACCTCTGACGGTATGCTGTACTTTATATCAATGTAAAAAATCTAAAATACTGAGTTATCATAGCTTAGTGCCCTAGTGCTGCTTAGTATTTTAGTTCCAAAGGAGTTCATCCATTAGTTCATTACACAAATACTGACTAGCTGCCTGCTCTGACTTCTGGGATAAGCATTATAATAGATACAAAGATGAACATTGTGCCAGAAAGAGTTGTTAATTCCAGTATATTGGAGGTAAAATATTAAGCATATATATCTTTGCTTGAAGGTGAAATAAAAGAATGTAATTGTTCAGGGAATTAATTTTTTCTCTTTAAACTGTTAGCATATTTATCTTGTAAGGTTATAATATCAAGTTATTGTAGATAGTATAATAATTTATTATAAAAAATTTAGTCCTACAGAAATAAAAGGATTTTTAGGGCATATGTCAGCAATTACCTTACCGTCCTGTAATTGGAGCATCAGTATATCATAAATCAAAACACAAATATCTGTATTAGCTTTCAATTTAATTTGTGGAGAAAAAAATATAAGACTCATTTAGAAGCAGATTGCTAATAGCAATAATAGTATGACTTAGTGTTTCAACCATGATAAATGTTAAAATAATGAATGATTTAAGTAAACCGATTTCTTTCTAAGTGTAACAGTGATCATTTTTGCAACTGAGAATATGCATAATTATGCATAATTAAAACCTATGAATTATCTTCCTCACCCCCTAGGTCTCTGAGGTCGAGTCTGAAAAGCCCATGGATTATATCCATGGAAATGCTTCCACCAACATAAATTATATTTGGCTTGCTGACATAGATAGATATTCTGCCACAGAATAGTGCTCATGTAAGACCATCTTAGCCCAATTCTGTTTTCCCTACATAGAGTATTGATTTTGTAGCAGCTGTTAATCATCCCAGTAAGTTCCAATTTGGACACTCTTCAACACAGAAGTCAGCACTGCGAGCAGAAACAAGTGAGGCAATAAGAATTTCAAAGGCTTCTGGAAGGGTCCTCCAATTTCTGTAGAACATATCCAGAAACAAATTAGTATCACACACTGTGTAAAAAGTGAAAGCCAACATGAAAATGAAAACCTTATCCACATTAGTACTTCTGAAATTGGAAGTGGGTCTATACTCACTGTGGAATTACTCTCTGCGTCTGGAAGAAATCTGACAAAGACAAGTGGACTTTTAGTGCACCGTATATATCACCACCCAAATGTTCTATCAAATAGATATTTGCATGGTTATGATTTAATATCCTTCAGCCTTACTCAGTCACTAAGAGCCTCTTATTCCGCCAGTGTAGGAAAAATATGACTGCTTAATTCTCATAACCATAAATTTCAAGTTAGTGGAATAGTTACCAATCAGAATTCCTTTAGCATCAGCCCTTTCTTACATTATATATTTTCCTATTCCTCGCTGAAAATACAAAGGAAATAAATGTAGAAATGTAGTTATGATCACAGACTGGATAGGAACATAGAGTTCTTTGTCTGGTCCTGAAATCAATAAAATTGGGTCTGAAAATGATCATAATCTGTTTTCTAAAATCCAGTTTTCTTTGATTTGTCCACTTCATCTACCTCCTTATTATAAACATTATATAATTTTAAAGCTACCACCTTTAAATTTGTTTTGGCTAATTCTGTTGGTCTAAAGATAATTCCATTGTAATGCAGACAATAATAATTGTTATGTGATTCCTAAATGAGGAACTTGGATTATATATTTGAGAAATTACAAGTTAATCAAATGAAGACTATAATTCTCATTGTAGAAAGACATTGTTTTGAAATGCATTTTTCCCCATTTTATGACAAGAAGAAATTTAGAATGACATTAATGCTATACTGGTATAAAATGTTTTTCCTGTAAAGTCAACTTCATATTTTTGTTGGAAGTTGCTCTCTCCTAGGGCATTTGCTTCTGAAATAGGTTATTTATCTTAAGAAAGTTTTACGTTATTTGAATGAATTGCCAATCACAGAAGAATCAATAATCTCAAATACTTGATAATTTTACCTCAGAACAGTTTATTTTACTTACAGAATTTTAATGCAAATTTAATACCAACCATTTTCTTACAATTACATAGTGTTTCTCTTTTATTGGTCAGGCCACATTAAATTGTTTAGTAAAATATTTTTAGAAAAATGAATAACTTAACCTTTACTGAATGATAAATAAGTTATTCATTAAGCATCAGATAGAAAACACTGGGATTTTTGTCACAAAGCTCCATCATGTAAAAACCAGTAGTGGATATTATAAGTTGATTTTGCCCCATAGACTAAAAACCTAAACTAGAATATCAAATCAGAGGCTGAAACAAAATTGTTGTTCATATTTTATTAATAAATTTGCAAAAAATTGTTCTTTTATTAAGCAGTTGATTGTTTTATTTTTCATTTGCCTTTTTTTCCCACCAGGTAATTTTTTTTAAATGTTCACACTTCAATACTTTTGAGTTATTTTTCCTGCATTTTCTTTATCACTCAAAAAGGTTTACAGTGGGTTTTGATTACTAAAAAGAATATCTGATTTTTGAAGATGGTATAATGCTAGGTTTAATTTAAAATACTAAAATACAGTTTGTTTCCCAGAGTCCACAGTCTGGGAAACAAACTGAGGGCTTCAGAGGGGAGTGGGATGGGGGATTGGGATAGGCTGGTGATGGGTAGTAAGGAGGGCACGTATTACATGGTGCACTGGGTGTTATACGCAAATAATGAATCATGGAACATTGCATCAAAAACTGGGGATGTGACTAATATAACAAAATAAAAATTATAAAAAAAATACTAAAATACAAAATATTAAACAGACTATTTTAAAGTAAACGTATAAAATATTTGGGGAAAGAAGAAAATGGAAAACATGTCAATTTTTTAAAAAGAAATCTTGATTCCTGTCTAATTTCTGAGTATAAAACAATTATTTTTTGTTGCCACTACTTCATCACCCTTTTGCTAAACCAATGCACACTGACTCTGCTGTCTACGTACTCTCTCCCATGCCACTTTGCTAAAACTTCTCTCGCTACTGTCACTCTTGACCTTCAAATTTACCATTCCAATAACACTATCTTTTCAGTGTTTTGCTGCACTTAACCTGGCATCACTTTCTATTACCTTAATTTGTTTTCTTCCTTGGGCTTCCTCAACGCCATACCCTCTCAAGTCTTACAATTCCGTGACCACCTTGCTGGGTGTATGTCACCTTTGAGTGCCTTTCTGTCTTCTGTTTACCCTTTAATTGTTGATGGTCACCAGGATTATTGTTCCGTTCTGCTCTTTTCGCATCTACATGGGGTGTTTCATTCTTTTCAGGGTTTCAGCCATCAACTCTGAACCTGACCACATTCTCTCTGTCACCCGTCTTAGATCTCCTGGAGTTTCACAAATTCCCACAACCAGTGAAGGAATCGCAATGATTCTGTATCTGAATATCCTTCAAGTGGTTTCTCTCTCTGCCCCACCAACTCATAAGTAGCTCAGAGTCTCATCGCCTCTTGTTTACACTATTGCATTGTTTCCTCCTTGCTCTTCTCTACCTCCAGTCTTGATTCCTGAAATCCAGGCTCTGCCTAGACAGCCTTGCTCCACTGGCCCACTGTTTCATACAGGTAAATTCCGAACTCCTTTCATGTTCTGGCCCTTCTTTCATCTCCGTTTTGGAAACTGCATTTTAGTTTCTGAAATACTTTCTCTTTTTCTTTTTTTTTTGAAATACTTTTTCTTGACTCTGTTGCTTGCTCGTGTCATCAACTCTGGATGAATGAAACTGACCGCTGTCGTTTTCCCCTCCTCTAATTTCCCCCAAATATACCCACCCTTTCCTTATTCGCAAGTTATAAGGTTAGCTGCTCTCCATATTTGAGCTATCAACTCAGGTTTCTCTTCTCTAAAAAAAAAGTCTTTCCTAAGCTACCAAACTGGGTTTGCACTCTTCTTTGTTCCCCCCGTATTGCTCTTCACATCTCTTTATTTAACAGTAATCACATTTCCACTTTATTTTTATAGTACTATGTATTTTCCCCTAAAATCTGAGCTCCTTGAGATCAAGAATGTAAATTTTCAAGTATGCCTACTCTTTGCACATACATTAGCATATAGCAGTTCTCGGCAGATATTAAATGATCATTATGAATGAATGGATAAGTGTTCTACTCTATTCCAACCTACAGACAGATGTCTTTGGTTCTTTCTCTTGCTCATATTTAATTAACAACATTTTCATTATTAGAGTACAGCAAATAGTACAAAATTCCCATCATAATTTATATAACATTCTTTAGGCATATAAAGGTAAGCATGTTATTCTTTTGAATATTTCTAACAATTTTAGAAAATGGGAGTATTAAAAGGGGAGCATAAAAGGATTCCTAATGTGCCATACATTTTCTATACGTACCTTTCAAAGTATAGGATCTTCTAAAAAACGCTGTAAAGTATAGAAGAGGCCTTTGTCTGACTTGACTGATTTTAACAGAATTTTGATTTTCTTACAGTCATTTAATTTCTGCAACATGAACTTTCCTAATGTTCCATAGCTAATTTAATCTTACCTGGTTTTAGCTGTCATGTGCTTTTAATGAGTAAACTTACAAAATGTATCACAGCTAAGGAATTTTTTTTACATTAAAAAAAAAAAGCACTCCACTCTTGCTAAGAGCTAGAATGCTGCAAGTGACAATGATAAATGAGAGTGTATTCCTGAAGATGTAATTAATCTGCAACAGGGTCAGAACAGTTCCTTAGGTAAATGAAACTAAATCAGCTGTGTAGTCTATAATTAACTTACAACCGTATTAGTCCAAGTGTAATATTATTCATTATATATGTAAGGTATTATTTTCTCCATATGAAAGTTGTAATTTGCTAAGTAATGATTAACAATTCATCTTAGTACTTTAGTCATATTATCATAATATAATTGTCATATATTTTCATTTAATTCCATTTACTGTTTCTACTTGAAAAGCAGAGGTAAATTTGTATTCTTTACATTGGATGCACAGAAATGAATACTTTAAAGATAAAGCCTGATTTCTTGTGATTAGATTAGTTCTCACTGGTGCTTGATTTAGCAGGTTTTATTTTGGATTCTTTGAGAATGTGGAGGTGTATGTAATAAATATTACTTCAAAATACAGGTGTAACATTCAGTCTGTATTGAGTACCAGTTAGTAAGAAAAAGTGCAAGAAATAGCATAAGGAGTTTCTGACCTTTGAAACCTATATCTAGGTTTTTGTACCATACTGATCATTCCATATTGAGAACTGAATCTATAACAGGTTCAAGCATTCAGTGATTGCTATGGGTATTAGTTAACCAGGAAAGGAGCTTATTTTATGCAAAGTATGGTGCTTTTCTAGACATTTCCAAGAACATTTTAGGGAAGTAGAAAAACAAATGAGACTTAGCACAAAAATAAAACATGTTTTGGTGAAAACTGCTTGGGATTCACGTGGCCAAAACCCTGCTCATGCTAGCTTAAGCTAAAATGGGAGTGTATCGACTCACATAACTGATCCAGTAGTATTTCAGGCTTTAGGCTGGGATTAAAGGCTTGACAACATTATCAATAGCATATTACTTATTCTGTCTCTTTTTGGTTCTGTTGATCTTTGACTTCTTTTCTAGCTGGGTCTAATTTGGATTTCTGGATTCAGTTTCTGGATTTCTGGATTCAATTTCTGGATTTAATTTCTCTTTCCATTTTTGGGTTTACTTACCTCAGACTACTCTCATCAGTGGAAGAAAATAACTTCCTGAAATTCTGGATCCATAGTGCAGAAACAGTCTTACGCCGTATTTCCAGCAGCAAACCCTAAAGAGATATTTGATTGAAAATGTTTTGGACATGTACTCAGGACAGGCTACATAATTTGAAGGGTCCATTGCAAAGCGGAAGTGAAGAATCTCTTGCTCAGAAGTTAAGAGTTTCAAGAATGTAGCAGTGGAACATTAAACTTATTGAAAGGCCCTTTTGAGCTGAGTGGAGCTCTCTTTGACTACGCAAGTCCCATGCCCCTGAAGCCAGCCATGCATGGGCTCATTCCTACGGTAATCTTTGTGTTCTGAGCTATTATCACAAAGCAGAAGAGTAGTGCTCATGGTGATGAGTTTATTTCTACTTGAGGCACAAAGAGTAAGTTCCCTGTTGTAAAGAGAGATTTTATTATGAGAAGGGAGAGAAGTAGTACTTGATAGGCAAGCCAAAAAGATACTCACCAGAAGTCATTTAAGACCTTGGAAAGTCACTTAAGAAAGAAACTGAAAGATTAATTCAAGTAGAATTTAATTCAAATGGTTGAGATCCATATACATGCAAGTAAATGTTTTTGTTGCTATATTTCCTCAGTACCATAATAAATGATATTTCCTGTAAAGAAGCTTGTCATCTAGTGGAAAAGATTTAAGAACTTAAAAAAGTTATTTTTGACTGGTTAGTATTTTTACAGACAGTTACTAGATAAAAGGCAGAGTAACAAGTTAAAGTAGAATATTGGCTAAGATGGGCTAGGTTATGCTGAAGTAACAGACTCTCAAGATTTTAGGGCTTAAAAAAAAATCAAAGGTCTGTTTCTTGGTAATGTGCATTCATCACAGCCCTGAAGGGACTATATTCTGGGTGTGCTAATTTGGGGACTCAGGCCGATAGAACTTTCCCCATCTGGAACATCATTCAGTATGGTAGGGGAATGAAGAAACGGTGAATTCAGTACTGGGTTTAAAGGCTTTTACCCAAAGTTGACACAAATCAGTTCTACTTACATCTTATTACTAAAGGAAGTCTGCAGCCACAGATAACTTCAAGGCAGCAGGACAGTTTACTTTTTCCATGTATCCATTAGAGGAACCAGAATATTGAGGAACATGTCAAATGATTATCAGAATGAGCTCTTCTTGTTAGGAAGTTTTCAGTTTAATCTCTGCCCAATACCCACTACACTCATGTCCTGATCAAGGAAGCTACCCTATGGTCCCGGCCACTCACATCCAGACTTCAAAGCTCAGACTCTGCCTTAATCATACTAGCCTCTTCTTCAGAAGGCGAGGAAAATAGTCTACCTCAGTTCTTCTTTGCGTGGCCTCTTTCGAGCTAAAGACCTAGAATTAAAAATAACGTTGTTCTGCCCTCTCTCACCTGATACATGAGATGGATCAGGAACAGGATAACCAAAATACCTACTCCCAGAAAGGGAAAGGATGGGGGCCATGCAGCTGACCTTGGTTTGTAGCAGTTCTTAATGGCTGTTGAACTTACAACTGTGAGTGTTCCAACTCTGGAAAGGCATGATGGAAGCTAATTAAGCCTTTTCTTCTGCTTTCTAGAAGCCCCATTGAACATTGTTCATAGTTCTTTTGCTCTAGTCTTTATTATCCTCTATGGCCACAGCTGATATAGGCATTTGGTGATATGTCTTTTTTGACAGAGATTTTTTTCAGCATACTTTCTGCTCATAGACTGTGAGGGTCTCATGGGTCATCTCAAGTTTTGTAGACTCACGGTCCATTGTAGGCTATGCTTTAGGAAGTATAATTTGACTACTTAGTTGGCTTGTTAACTGTTTGATTCCAGTCAGCAACATGGTCCAATATCCACATCCACAATTCCTCTTAGCTGAGGATACTTCAATTATATAAACTTAAGCTGGAGACACTCACACTTAATCTCTGTTTTTTTCCTTGAGTCATCTTTTACTATTAAAATAATTTACAATGGGCCATGCATATTAGCTTAACTTTTCTCCAGTGCATCTTAATCTTTTAGAGGTTCTAACAATGGAAGTGAAGACCACAAATGTAATCACATCCTTGTTCTGAGGCAGTTTAATAAATTGAAAGTTTTTAATAAGTATGAATTAATATTTTTCCTTTATAAATGCTGAGTTTTAATCTACTTTTGTTTCCCTAAAGCTGTCTTGATTTTATTTTGTACTTATGGGGCTAAGGAGAAGTTTCTTCTTCCAGCTCTAATAAGTTCTCTCTTTTTTTAAAAATTCCTGATGCCACACTCTTCAGTCCTTTTCTGTGCTCACCTCTTTCTTGGACTACCCTGCAAATACCACTACTGGCAGTGACCACATATTACTTAAATTTTTTTAACCTTTTCTCCTAGAGTCAAGATATTTAAGCACCTGGTCTACTTCTGTTTCACCGGTGCATAAGGTGAATCATCACTTTCTTTTCTCTTACCTCTGACAGTAGTTTCCTCACCATGCACCATCCTAGACCTAACTGCTGAGCCAGTGTCATATGTTTTCTTTTTTTCTTCTTTTCTTAAAAAAATCATAGCAACATCCTGTATAAGGTAACAATTTCTGCTGGGATGTGGTAACCAAAAACACTCTAAATCTCAGTGAATTAAAGTTTATTTTTCATTCATGCTATATGTCCAGTGTGTATTGCCAAGATTCTCTGATCCATATTGTCCTCATTCATGGATCCACATTTGGATGTTGTCTCCACAACTTGGGAAGTTGATGGTTGTCTTGGCAGCAGAAAAGATACATAGTGAATCACACTCTGGCTCTTCAAGGCATCTGACTGACAATGACATGTATCACTTTGGTTCACTTTTTTCCCCCCTAAAGCAAGTCACAAAGCCACTCCTAATCTGAAAGTGCCCAGAGAGAGGAGAACTGAAATAGGAAATGAAATGAAATTTGGACAAACAGCTGTAATGATTATGGATGCACAGAGAGAAGTAGAAAGAATAAATGCAATTTTAGAAAAATCTGATGAGAGAGAAAACATTTAGCAATAGAGGGAAGTTGGAAGGGATGGCGATGGGATATAATAGTAGCAGGTATAAAGGAAATGGGAGATTTTCAAAAGCTGAATTAAAAAATACATATTTTGGCATTGACATGAAGAAGCATCTGATAGTAGAAATATAAGTGGGAGTGAATGAGAGGGAAAATTGACATTTGGGAGCAAGCCTAGAAAGCAGAGAAAGAAAGAACTGACTTGCCGGGGGGGGGAAAAAACCCAGCGTGCTGGGATTGAAAAGCAAAAATAGATTTCTATAGGATAAAACACCACCATTAAGGAGTTTAACACCTTGTCCTAAAAGAATTTTCCTTTCAAAAAACATCATATGAAGCTTTTATCATTACTATTATTCATTCCCCAGTATTTTTGATTAGCCATATTATGAATGTGCTTGATTTAATTTAGATAGTCTTTCTATGAAAAATAATCTGAATTGTTTTCCATTAGAGACAAAAATTTGACTTGCATATTAGCAGTGTTAGAGAACCATGAGAATAAAAGATGTTATTGACATTTCTTATGCTCAAAAATTAGCGAATCTTCAAATATGTGTTCATGATTTTTAAGTTCCTATACTGAAGATTTTTCATTATTTGAATGATTCTGAAATTTGGGTTTACTTACTTTGTTCTATATGTATAAATCTCTTGATAAATACCTTTAAGGCTGATTTAAACCACTACTCTTCCTCTGAACATTTGTAAATACAAAATCATAGGTTTTTTTCCCCCAGCTTTATTGAGATATAATTGACCTGTAACACTGTATACATTTAAGATGTATAACATGTTAACTTGATATATTTATATATTATAAAATGATTATCACTATAGTGTTAGCTAACACCTGCACTGCATCACATAATTACCATTTTTTTGTGGTGAGGAAATTTAAAATCTACTCTCTGCGATCTGTATGTATACAATACAATATTAACTATAATCACTATGCTATACAGTATATCCTCAGAACTTACGTTACTGCTGGAAGTGTGTACTCTCAGATGACAGAGAGCCCCTTCCATTTCATCCACAGCTCCTGGTAACTATCATTCTAGCTTCTATGAGCTCAGCTTTTTAGATAACAAATATAAGTTACATCATACAGTATTTGTCTTTCTTGGACTTCTTTCACTTAGCACAATGCCCTCAAGGTCCATCCAAGTTGTCACAAAGAGTAGGATGTTCGTTTTTCTGTTGCTTGAATAATACTCCATTGTGTGTGTGTGTGTGTGTGTGTGTGTGTGTGTGTGTGTGTACATGTCTACCACATTTTTATCCATTCATCCATAGATGGGCATTTGGGTTATTTTCATATTCTGGCCATTGTGAGTGATGCTGCAGCGAATGTGAGAGTGCAGATATCTCTTCCAGATCCTGTTTCCATTTCCTTTGGAAATACACCCCAAATGAAATTGCTGGATCATATAATAGTTCTACTGTAACTTCTTCAGGAACCCCCATACTGTTTTCCATAGTGACTGCATTTATTTATATTCCCACCAACTAGTGATTTACAAATACACAATCATAAAAAATATATTGTGTGATTTTTATTCAGTGAGTTTAGTCAGTTCTTATGCTCAGTGACTGCACCTAGTTCAGTCATAAGGTACTAAATATGAGAAATTTTTTCTTTCATTATTACTACCTGCATCATCTCAAAGGCTTTCTTTTGATGTACTGTGGAAATGTCCTAAATACGTGGGATTTTCGCATATCTGATAATTATCTTACAATTGTAACTCAAAAAATATTTTTAATTATCTTAAGAGCATTTGAAATTTCAGAATTAGTGACTGGATTATAGAGAAGCAAAAATTATATCCTAAAAGCCATGTAATATGTTCAATAATACATGAAAATGAAATTTTAGTTAATATTTTCATTTTTATCAAAGTGACATTATTTTTTAAAATGCACATGATATCCTTCTTACACTTGAAAACGTTCCTTGGGGCGCCGGGTGGTGCAGTTGGTTAAGCATGCAGCTCTTGGTTTCAGCTCAGGTCGTGATCTCAGTGTTGTGAGATCAAGCCTTGCATTGGGCTCTGTCCTCGGTGTGGAGTCTGTTTGAGATTCTTTCACCCTCTGCCCCTCCTTCTTGTGCTTTCTCTAAAATAAATAAATCATTAAAAAAAATAAAATGTTCTTTTCTGTCCTAGAAACCCCTGAGGTGTATGTGGATGTTTGGAAAGGATTTATGGACTTTCTTCTTTAGGATTTATAACCAGTCAGTATCTTCTGAGCTAGTAAGTCTTGATTTTTAAATTCATGGTCATAGCAGTGAGCTATTAGTTATTGAGCTTCTGCTACATGTTAGAGTTACTTCGTATAGATGCTTTACAAATGTCATTTTATTTAATAATTTCTACATCACTGTGAACTGGTGACTATTTTTGTCTCATTCCATGGATGAAAAAACTGAGGTTTGGAGAGATACATTTTCCCAAGTTCATGCAGCTAGTAGGAGGGAGAATGATACAAAATTTCAGACTTTTTTTGGTTGTTACAGGTAGTTCTTCTAACTCTATATAATTATTTCTTTATAAACATATGCTTTTTATAGACTAGCACTGATAAAATGGAAATCAATTTATCATTGTATATTTAGAAATTGTTTTAATTTCTGACATTTTTAAGACAGAATAAAACATGGCATAGACCAGCAATGTGTTGCAGCCCATAGTGTGAAACTATGCAAATATATCTTTATCTCAGAATCCTTAAATGGTTCTGATGGACGTATTTACTTTTTTTTCAAAGCCGTTGCAGTGAAGTCAGCTAAAACACAGTTCTCTAGGGTCTCTGTAAACATAGATTTGGGAGCAGTATGGTTCTAGATACAGGACATTTCTTTGTGCACAGAAATTGCCTAAAGTCCTCTGGCCATGGTGGTGACTGAGCTGGCAATCCACACAGAGAGTAGAGGCACGGTTGAAGCCTCAGGAAGATATTCCTATGCAGAATCCTCCCCTACAGAGAACCCTGAATTTTGTGCTTGGATCACTGGCAAACGGAAGTGTTACATTCATATTTGGGTGTCTGAATCTTTTGCCTCTGCAAGGGAGAGGCGGTTACAGGTTGGTTTAGGTGACCAGGCAAAGTAGTGAAATTTAAAACTGAGAAAATCTCAAGAATCTGATGTCAGCAAAGTTTTGCGGGGGAGAATCCAGTTAGGATAAGCCATGTTTAGGGGAGAATGATCACAGTGGCTAGAAAGAGGTTCTTGCAGGGAAGAAGTGAATGATCATAAGGGACTTCAAAAATAGAAGTATGGTGCACACTCGAAAATTGATATGGAGTTGGGGGTTAAGATGTAGTCTATAAGGAAGCATTGGAAGATTTTGAAAAGAACAATTGATTATTTGAAAAGAATGGTGTTTTAGGAAGAATAATATGACGACGGCCAAGAAAATGTATTTAAAAATAAAGGCAGAGCGGCCAACAACGTGTTCACAGGCTAACACAGTTTCTGTGGTATGAGATGATAATATAATGGACTAGAATAGGATCATTAGATTGGGTATATTAAGTAAAAATGTGCAAAGGACAACAGGAACAATTGATAGAATTTGATAATGAATTGAGTTTAGCGTGTCTATTAAAAATGGTATGACTTTGGGGCACCTGGGTGGCTCAGATGATTAAGCGTCTGCCTTTGGCTCAGGTCATGATCCCAGGGTCCTGGGATGGAGCCCCCACATTGGGCTTCCTGCTCAGTGGGGAGCCTGCTTCTCCCTCTCCCTCTGCTTTTCCCCCAGCTTGTGCTCTTTCGCTCTGTCAAATAAATAAATAAAATCTTTAAAAAAATGTTATGACTTCAAAAACATTCTCTGACATACTGATGTCCAATTGGAAACTCTTTCAGGTTTGTAACACAGAAAAGAGGGTGTGGTAGGAAAAAATTGAGAGTAGATTGATATAGTTGTGATTGCTGGAAAAATCTTAGAGAATGTAAAAGAAAGTAGTGTGAGACTGAGTAACAGAATGTCAGTTATATGCTTTGGGAAATTAAAAATTATATTTATAGTAGGTTACTTCTGTGTAGCTTTCTACGAATATCTATTAGTCTCTTGTTTCTTAAGAAGACCTCTAAAACACAAATAATTACTTTAAAACTGTTATTCTATACATGTATTTATGGGGAACTCTCAGTAATATTTTATCTTTTATTGTGTATTCTCAGTGGGCTCAGTTCATTCCTGTATCATTTGTCCTGTTTAATAAATAGCAGGAAAAAATGCCCGTGATTCTACTTTCCCATTGGGGTCTATGGCATTTCCGAAACTTTTTATCAAGTGTGGAAGCACTTCAGCGTGGCTCACATATGAAACGGCATTGTAAGTGACCTCTTTTTGTGGGTGGTTTTCATTGTAATTTGTATTAGCATAGAATCCTAGTCGCCATCCTACTACCGTAGCTGCTGTTCACTTGGGAACTGCAGTGAGTGAAGGACTATCACAGATCTTGGATAGCACATGACTTGTCACATGAGTGTGTCTGGGGAAAAAAATGAAAGACCACATTTTTAACGCAGTATTTCTTAAAGTGTGAATCATGGACTTTTAGTGGATTTTTATATTCTATCAAATGTCAGTAAGCTGTCTGATGGCTTCAGATGAAACCACAATGAAGTAGTTTTGTTCACATATATTGCACAAATTTGAAAAATAGGGTCAATTACTATATTTCTACATACTTTCTGATACCATTAATCACCACTGCATTTGAAAGGTTATATCATGCTAAAAAGACAGTATTGATCAGTTTGTTTCAGACCATGTTCGGACAACAGGCTAAGTTTCTTCTCACCTAATATCTTCATATGATTTGCATTTATTGCTTGTGTGTTTTAAATATTGCTTTTGCCATTGTTACTATTATTGTGAGTTTTATCCACAATTCATTGAAAATGAACCAAAGCCTTGGAATAAACCATTGGAATAGAAATGTAATGATAAAATCAGTCATGAAATTATAACTCAAATTGTGAACCAGACTATATTACGAGTGTGGCAGGTAAAACTCTATATTCGCAGAGAAGCAAATTAGCAAGTGTGAAGACTGCACAAGTAGCCACAACGGAAAATGATATGATGGGAAATATGAAGATAAAAATCTTTTAAAATTAGATTTTATTGGATTGAAAAAAATATTTTAACCTTCCCCTAGAGCTTTTCAGGTTAGAGATCTCTCCCAGGTTGGGTCATGAACTTTTGCTTAATTTTCAAACAAAGCGCAATAACCTATCTGGTAAACCAATTGAGTTATTTCAGAACAATCATAATATAGAGTTTACAAAACTGATTACTATTATTTTTGCCAAAGGCAAGGAAAAGACCAGCACCTGAAAAACATCATTAAAGTCACATTTTTGTAGTAAGTATGTCACATGGTGGCCGAGAGTATCAAAACAACAACTGCAAGGTTAATACCAAACATTACAACCCCAAAAATGATGTATGGGAAAATTCCTTTATCGGATGGTACTGTTGATTCTGGCATAGTATCGTTGGCCTACACCTTGGAAGAGCAAATATAGGGTGTGTGCACGCTATCAAATATTTCCCTTAAGTGAGACCACTGGCATGGTAGGTCCATAAGTGGGTGCTGAGGGAAACAGACCGTATGATGTTTTTCTCTGTTTGTCGTATGAAAATTCATGCTACAGGAGATGAGTCGAAATTATTTTGCAAATTGTTATGGAGAATTAACAAGGTGTATTCTGATCAGTAATGAAAAAGCCTGCGTATTATAGCCTGAAGTGTTTACCCATGAAACTTCATCCACATGTAGTGGTCCGATATGCATCTGTGTTCTTCTTGATTAAGTGTTGAAACAGATCAGTAGTGCGTAAGTCTGCAAAAGATACGTACTAACTATGAACCTTTTTAGTGTGCTGTTTGAAGAATTGGATAGCAACTCTAGGATTGTGCTTTTTATTACTGAATTACCTTGGCTTTCAAGAAGAATGTGTATTACATGAGTTTTTGAAATTAAAAATGAGAATTTTATTTTTAATTAAATTTGCATACAGTTGACACAATATTACATTAGTTTCAGGTGTACAGCATAGTGATTCAGTATCTCTATACATTATGCTAGGCTCACCACAATTATAACTACCATTTGTCACCATACAATGCTATTTACAGTATCACTGATTATATTCCATATGCTGTACCTTTTATGTACATACCGTATGTACCATGCACTTCTGTAACTGGAAGCTTATGTCTTCCACTCCTCTTCACCCTTTTCGTCTCTCTACCCCCTTTCCCTTGGCAACCAGCAGTTTGTTCTCTCCACTTATAAGTCTGATTCTGCTTTTTGTTTGTTTATTCATTTGTTTTATTTTTAAAGCCGACATATGAGTGAAATCATATAGTATTTGTCTTTCTCAGTCTGACTTATTTCACTTAACATGATACCCTCTAGGCTAATCCATGTTGTCACAAATGACAAGATCTCAGTGTTGTTTTATGGCTATGTAACTTTCCATCGTGTGTTTATCCATTGATATATCAGTGGACACTTGGGCTGCTTCCATAGCTTGGCTATTATAAATAATGCTGCAATAAGCATAGGGGTGCATCTTTTCAAATTAGTGGTTTTGTTTTCTTTGGGTTAATACCCAGTAGTGGAATTATTGGATCACGTGGTATTTCTATTTTTAGTTTTTTGAGGAAACTCCAAACTGTTTTCCATAGTGGCTGTACCAATTTACATTCCCACCAACAGTGTACAGGGTTCCTTTTTTTCCACATTCTCACCAACGCTTGTTATTTCTGGTCTTTTTAATTTCAGCTGTTCTGACTAGGTGTAATACTTGACTGTGGTTTTGATTTGCATTTCCCTGATGGTTAGTGACGTTGAGCATCCTTTCATGTCGGCCATTCTGTGTCTTATTTGTAAAAATGTCTGTTCAGGTCCTCTGCCCATTTTTTAATTGGATTGTTTTTTGGCATTAAATTGTATAGTTGTTTATATATTTTGAATATTAACCCGTTATTGGGTATATCATTTGCAGGTATCTTCTCCCATTCAGTATGTTTCCTTTTTTTTTTTTTATTTCATTTGCTGTGTAGAAGCTTTTTATTTTGATGTAGTACCGATAGCTTATTTTTGTTTTTGTTTCCCTTGCCTTAGAAGACCTATCTAGAAAAATTTTCCTATGATCAATGTCAAAGAAATTACTGCCTATGCTTTCTTGTGGAATTTTTGTTGTTTCAGGTCTCAAACGTAGGTTGTTAATTTTGAATTCAATTCTGTGTATGGTGTTAGAAAATAGTCCACTTTCATTTTTTTGCACATAGCTGTCCGCTTAAAAATGAAAATTTTAAAAATTCTTGCAGATAGGAAGTAACTTGCTCAAGTTTTGTATAGGAAATATTTTTTTAGGCTTTATTTATTTGAGACCAAGAGAGAAAGAGAGAGAGTGTGTTTGTGTTCATGATCAGGGGAAGGGGTGGGAGGGAGGGAGGGAGGGAGGGAGACAAGCAGACTCTGTGCTGAGTCTGACATGGGGCTGGTCAACCCCACGACCCTGAGGTCATGACCTGAGCCAAAACCAAGAGTCAGACACTTAACCAACTGAGCCCCCAGGTGCCCCTCAGCAATATTTTTAAAACAGAGTTCAGAAATATAATTCACATACCAATGAATTAATTCATTATAAGGATGTGATTCAGTGATTTTTTTTTTGTAAACTTAAACAGTTGTGCATCCATCTCCATAAAACAGTTTTAGAACCTGTTTATCATTCCCAAAAGTTCTCCATGTTCCTTTGCATTTAGTCCCTGTCCCCACCTCCAACATTAGGCAGCCACCAATCTTCTTTTTGTCTCTTTTCTTTCCTTACCTTTTGCACTGGCTAGAAGTGCCAGTGGGCAGGTGTACTTTCCTTTAACAATTTTAGGGAAAAAGCATTCAAGTCTTTCACCTCACATGTGAGGTTAGCTTTTTATGAGTACCTGTGTAAAGGGGAGGAAGTTCACTTTTCATGCTAGATTGTTGATATTGTTTCATAATGATGAATTTTAGTACATTGTATCAAATGATTTTTCTGTATCTACTGAAGTGATAGCATTTTAAAGACAGCAGTTTCCCTCTATGCACTGCTTTAACTGCAATCCACTTCTTATGTTGTGATATGTATTCAATTCAGAAATTTGCTAGTTTTCTTCATGATTTCCTTTATGTGTAGTGGGTATTTAGAAGTGCAGTGTTCAACAAATATTTGGGGAGTTCTCAGTTTTCTTTTCCTGTGATTGGTTTATCGCTTTGTTTTTGGTTTGAAGTACATCCTTTGGGTGATTATGATAAATTTTAATTGTTGATACTTTTTAATAATCTAATGTAAGGTCTGTCCTGGTAATAGTCCATTGCACTTTGAAAGACTGTAGCTCCTATAGTTGGGTTTTCACAAAGCATCTGCTTAGTCCATTTTGTTGGTAGTGTGTTTTAGTTGTTGATGTCTTTACTGGTTTTCTAATTGTTTTATCAAGTATTAAGAGTAGGGTACTTAAGTCTCTAAATGCAATTGTTAAATTGCCTAAATTTTTTCTTTCACTTTTGTCACTTTTACTTCTACCTTGGGATCTATTTGATGTGTGTATACATTTATAATTATTGCATCTTCTTTATGTTTGGCTATTTATTAATATGAAACCTCATACTCTGTCTCTAACAGTATTTCATGTTTTAAAGTTCATTTTCTTTATAATACTGTATCTCCTCCAGCTCTCTTATGGTTGCTGGGCACCTGGTATAGCTGTTTTCCATCCTTTTGCTTTCAGCCTATTTATGTCTCTTAATTTATTTGTTTGTTTACTTATTTATTTATATTATTATATTCAGTTACTTGAAAGAGGGCAAGAGAGAGCATAAGCAGGGGTGAAGGACAGAGGAAGGAAAGGGAGAGCAGGCTCCCCTCTGAACAGGGAGTGTTTGGGATTGGGGGGTGGGGGACTTGATCCCAGGAACCTGGGATCAATGACCTGAGCTGAAAGTAGATGCTTAGCCAACTGAGCCACCCAGGCACCCCTATGTCTCTGAATTTAAAGCATGTTTCTTGTAGACAGAGTATAGGTAGATCTTGTTTTGGACTTAGGCTGACAGTCTCTGCTATGTGATGCAGGTGGTAGTGGTAGCCCTTTAATATTTCCATTGTTATCATTATGGTTGTTTTTACATCTGCCATGTTGTCTTAGTTTTCTCTAGGTATCATGTAATTTTGTTCCTTTGTTTGTCATTTACTGTTTTTTATGGATATTTAGCAAATTTTTGTTCTGTGTAACTTATATTCCTCTGATTTATTTTTTATGGCAATTGAGGTATAATTTACATAGTCTAAAATTCATTCATTTTAAGTATACAACTCTAGTTTTTTTTTATTAACAACTCATCTATAGTCACAAACATGGATATATTTTTTCTATACATTTGTCTTTATTAGACATTTCATATACATGGAATCCTGCACTATGCAGTCTTTTGCATCTGGTTTCTTTCACTTAGCATGGTTTTAGTCCATTAATATTATAGCATGCATCAGTAATTTTTTGAAAAAGTTATTTGATGATATTTCACTGTATGGTTATATCAAATATTGTATATCCTTTCATAAATTAATGTGTATTTGGATTATTCCCAGTTTGGACTGTTATAAACAACGCAACATTCATACACATTTCTTCGCATAGACAAATGTCTTCATTTCTCTTGGATAGATTCCTAAGAATGGAATTACTAAGTTGTTTGACAAGTAACTGTTTAACAACTTAAGAAACTACAAATCTTTTTTTCAAAAAAGTCTGCGATTTTACATTGCCACCAGAATTAATGTGAACATTCCCATTTCTCTGTATCATCACCAACTCTTACTATAATCTTTGCTTTTTATCATAGCCATTGTAGTAGGTATGTAGGGGGATCTCATTATGATTTTAAATGTATTTCCCTAATGACTGTTGACAGTGATCATTTATTCCCATGTATACTAGCTATCGAAATATCTTCTTTGATGAAATATGTATTCACATTTTTGGCCCATTTTAAAAAATTGAATTTTTTGTATTCTTATTGATTATAAGAATTCTTTATATAGTCTAGATAAAATCCCATTATCAGATATATAATTGCAAATATTTTCCTACAGTTTGACTTGGCTTTTCCATTTTTTTTTTTTTTAAGATTTTTAGTTTTTTATTTATTCGACAGAGATAGAGACAGCCAGCGAGAGAGGGAACACAAGCAGGGGGAGTGGGAGAGGAAGAAGCAGGCTCATAGTGGAGGAGCCTGATGTGGGGCTCGATCCCATAACGCCGGGATCACGCCCTGAGCTGAAGGCAGACGCTTAACCGCTGTGCCACCCAGGCGCCCCGGCTTTTCCATTTTTTAACAGTGTCTTTTGATGTTAGTAGTTAGTAGTTTTGATTTTAATGAAGTCCATTTGGATTATTCTTTTGGTGTCATATCTAAGAATTCTTTTGCCAACCCGAAGTCATAAAGATTTTCTCCTGTATTTTCTTCAAGAACTTCTGTGCATTAAATGCATCTGTATAGAAGTCAGATCCATTTTCAATTAATTTTTATGTATGGCTCAAAGGATTTTTTTTCCCTATTGATAACCATTTACCCCACTGTCAATGACTCAAACCTCTGTCCTGTTCCTCATTGAATTAATTTGATGTCTTTGTCAAAAATCAGTTGGCTATAAATATGTTCTTTTGGTCTACATGCATATCCTTATGCCAATACCACACTCCTGATTGCTATAACTTTATAGGAAGTTTCAAAATCAGATGGTGTCAGTCCTCCAAGTTTGTTCTTCATTTTCAACATTGTTTTGACTTTTCTGGGTTCTTTATTTTCTCATATACTGTAGTTTGTTTCATCATTTTCTCTAAAATATCCTACTGGCATTATGATAAGGATTTCATTAAATCTGTGGGTCAATTTCTATAGAAATCTACCTTGACAATATTCATTTTTCCAGTAAAATATCTCTCACTTTACTTAGGCCTTCTTTAGTTCTCAGCAGTGTTTTGTGGTTTTCATTGTACAAGCCTTCCACTTTTTAAAAATATATTCCTAAATATTTTAATCTTAGGAACCGTTATAAATGAAATTATTTTCTTGATCTTTCTTTAAGATTTTTCAATGCTTATAGAGAAAACAATTCATTTTTCTAGATAGATTTTTGTATTCTGTGACCATGCTATCCTACTGTGACCATTATTTATTATTAGTTCTAGTAATTTTTTTATTGGGCTTGTTGGGTTGGGATTTTTCTGCATACAGAATCAAATTGTCTGTAAATAAAATAGTTTTCTTTCCTCCTTCCCAATTTGCATGTTTTAAATTTCTTTTTTTCTTTATTGCTCTAGATATAATCTTCCATGAAATATTGAATATAAGTGGTCAAAATGGATATTCCCTTTGGTGTAGCAGTCTTTCAAGGGATGGATTCAAGCATATCTGGGGGGACATACGTTTCTCTTTATATGCTTGTCAGCTTAGAGATGTAGAAATTACTGCAAAATATTTGTGATAGCACTGGAAATGTTATTAAATAGACTAAAATTACTTTCTTTTACTCCTTATTATGTAATAAGTTTTTATATGTTTTGCTTTAGATTTAGATTATTTGGCTATACTATATATTTTCTTAAGTTATTTTATAGAGGAAACAACCTAGATAAAATGAACTGGGAAACTTAGTTTATATTCATTTGTGGCATTTTTGCTTAGCTGCTTTATTGTATGAGTAATATCATTGTATACAAGAACAGTGAATTAGTAGGGAAAAAGAGACAAGGAGAAGCTCAGTTTAATGGTAAATTATATAAATGATTCATGGTGAGATTGTTAAGAAGACACTTTGAACCACCTTGCTATATCTTTTACAATGGCATATTTTTTCTTTAATATAATAGGTAGGTTGATCTCATCTGTGTTTTCAGGGAACACCCAATATTATATGGTAAACTCACTTTAAGCATCTTTTCACATTTTATATATGCCATCCACTTTTCAACTCTCATCCATCTATAAAGGAGACAGGAATTTTAAATTGTAGGCTGTATCAATTAAGAAGTGATCAAGGGAGAAGCCAGTTTGACATGAGTTATTGTTTATACAAAATGGCGAGTCGTGTTAATTGCTTACTAACTCCTTTCCTCAGGCTGACCAAGGGCATTACTCAATACATGATCTTTATTCATTACTTCCCAATTTTTATACTTCACAAAACAGGGTATAGCAAATTTATTTTAAAAATTAGAAGTATAAAGATTCACTTTTGGGAAGGCAATTGTAAATAATTTTTAGTTTCTACATTGGAAAATGTAGTCTTAATAAAATGGCATTCCTGTCTTAGAAAGATTATTGACATTTTGATATATAAGACTAAGACCTTTAGTGAGATCTCAATCAAGGGAAATACTTCAGTAATGAAACATGAATTAATCGATGGTGATCATATAAATCTACTCCAGTTCATTTTGGATTTCACTTTATGAGTAGCTGCTCAGGTCAAAAGATTAGCAAGTTCATAAGTGACTACTAATAGCATTCCACTTGACTATGCATTTGTATCTAGCTAATTGTACAGGGCAGTATTTGAAAGTACTTTAGATTGCAATTTATTGTAGTGTTGAATTCCATGGAGAAGGAACATAGCAAGCAAAATGATATAAATCAAGGCTTAATCTAAAATAAAACATGCAAAAATCCTTGAAGGTATGTTGTGTTGCATAGCACTGTGGGAGGAAATAGACAAACAATAAAAATAACTACATTAAGCTTATGTTGAAAAATATTGGAAAGAATTTGAAAGTTACCAACCTGTATTTTGAGAGTATTATCATTTCTTTGTATGCTGGCAAATCACCCTTATTCCTTATGTAAGGAATTTTTATCTATTGTTCAAAGACCTTTTTCATGGAGAGAGATAATAATAACACATTCCAGAGCTCTACGCCATGATTAACATACAAAATATCATCATAATTACTTAGTGGTGGAATCAATAAGATCTTTATTTCAGGGCTCATATTATTGGTGTTTTCAATGATATTACCAAAGAAATAGTTACTCACTTAAATAGACTTTACAGATTATTAATTTTTAGCATCATTGTACATCAGAATAATTGATCATCACCTTTTATAACAAACACATGTGTAAACCACAGTGTTTCCCCCTCCGCCCCCCCCCCCCCGCCCCCCAGTCCTTGTCCTGGTACCCATCTTCACCACTGTACCATTTTGTATTTGTTTGGGAAGTATCTACATTCAGCCTATATCAGGTAAAATTTCAGGAAAGAATCTTTTACTTATTAACTTTCAAACTTCAGGTAGAAGCTTTGAAAATAATTTTAATATCTTTAGAGTATTTTAACATTATTGTAAATAGTTACCCAAACAGCTCTCATGTCACTTAGTAATTTCAGGAAGAAGAGAATAAGGGTTTGTAAATGACTTTGACCTGGGTCCCATCAGTTAGTAATGAAGTTAAGTTACACTCTTGGTCTGAATTTAGCCACTAAACCCCAGTGCAGTTCACCAATTTCTGAACTCCATCTCTTTTGACCTTTCAGTATTAATCCCATTTCTCTATCCTTGTCTCATTTATTTGCCTTATCACAGTTTTTTTTAAGGAATGTGCAGAGAAATTATATAACATTATTAAAAGATACAGTAGTAGTTCTGTATTTTATAGGCATACTGTAACAGTCCATATTTCAGATACCAGTTAAATGTTGTAAAATAAATATCCCCATTCACATGTTTCTTTAATGAATTGTGTAATATTTTTGGTATTTATGTATTTATGCTCTATTAGTGTAATGTATTGATGATTTTTTCCTGTGATCACTTCATAGAATGTGTATTACAATATAACTACTCTGCAATTACTGTTCAGAAGAACCACAATACAAATACAATTTCCACGGATTACTTCATAATTACACTTCAAGTTTCCACGTAGTTCAATGACTAATCACCATGTTACTTGCAATTTTTATATCTTGTAAGCCTGCAGTTTAAAAGACAGAAATAATCAGATAATTAGTCTTTGATTACATAGTACTCACCCTGTTCTTAAATGTACTTAAATGGTCAATAATTACCATGTAATTACCAAGCAATTATTGTAGTGCATTCACACCGCCATATGTAAGACACTGTCAGTGATTTCATCCCCTATGTTTAGGGATTTATGACTCAGTCATAGAAAGGTCACTGCAGGCTGTATTGGGGAAATTGCCTGAGAAAGTGGGCCTTTTGTAAAGGTGAGAGTATGTGGCAGGCAGTGGAAAAACCTCTTAAAGGAGAGTAGTGCTAACTGGATTTTAAGATTTTTTTATATGGTTAATAAATACAAAAGATGTACAGAAAGAGAAAATCCAAAGTTTATACTGACTGTTGACATTTTTAAAAATGTATCAACTTGTTCCTTTCAGTAAGTCATTTTCTCTAAAGTCTCTCTTTTCTCTTTACCCAAAGATCCTTTTTGGAGGGGGCTACTAATAGACCATTTAAAATTATATAGTATAAGGTTCACAGTAACTGTCTTGCTTCCATCTAGCAAGAAGTTAAGTGCCGGCACCTGGCACCTCAACAAAAGATCATAGTTAGCACATTTTCTTTTTATTGAGTTGTTGCATGACAAGAATTGATAATTTTCCATTCTGAGAGTTTAATAAAGGTTGTTGCTTTAGAAATAGTTTTACGTGATTGTATTTTCCTACTGAACTATGTAATTTATTTAATTCTATAATGTTTTATTTTCTACGTGTTTATCTTCATTACAATCAGATTTTATTCAATGACATTAGAATTATTTGTGTTAACAGGGAAAAATACATCTTAAAGCCAACCCGACTTATATACTTTATGGTAGTATTGTCCTGCACCTTCTCTGAAACTTCCAAAGGTAATTTAGGCAGAGTTAAGCATGTATAAGAATCCCAGGAAAACTTTGAATTGAAATACATTCTAACCTTAATTTTCTTAGTGCCTTCTCTAGTGCCAAAATCTGCAACGTTGCTAGTTTGCCAGCAATTTGAATGTTTAATTTTACTGTTTTTTTAAATTTTGGCTTGTCTGATGGAGTTGCTAAAGCTAAGATGACCACAAAACAGAAAAAAAAAAAATCTCTCAATTTAAGTCTTCAAATATTTTTTCAGGTTTTATTCTGTACCCAGTGCCTTTCTTTATACAGTGGGCAGTGCTAAAATGAGCTTCCTGTGTATATGTGGTTGTAGAGAGGAAATAAATCAATCAGAGATCAATGCTAAAATATGCAAGCAAATTCAGTGTAGTTTTAGACCCATCTTTGAATATAAATGCTGAGGACATTTGGAATTAGATAAAGAGCCTTGAAAACTTAAAAGAAAAAAAAAAGTATATCATTACTAGTAGGCTTTGTAAATACATAAGAGTAAGGTTAATTAGATCTTCAGGCAACACATTTAACATTATCATTTAATTTCTTTTAAAAAAGGAGAGAGAAAAATAGGTGAGCTGGTAAATAAAAAGTGGCATTTATTTGTATCAAACTGTGTGGGTGTGGGTGTGGGTATGGGTGTGGTTTACATCTGACCAATTTTGGTATGCATGTAAGACGGTTTAAAATTTTTCTTTTTCTATGGTGAACTGCTCTAGATGAAGAAAGATCCGAGCAATTTGACGAAAACTGCTTTGTTTGCCATCCTAGGCTTAACAAGCAACTGGAGTTTTTAAACAGCATCTCCTTGTGGTGCTCTCTTACAGATCTTCACATTCAGCACACGCTACTTAAAATTATTTAGTTTAAAAAATGTTTGTAATTGAAAAGCTGTCTCTTATCAGGCTCCCTTTCTCAGTATCATCATTTCTTTTTCTTGTTTGACTCTTCCCATTATGTGTGTTGTAATCCTTGGGGAGGAATTGGAATTTAGGCAGATGTAAAGCAAAACTCCCTTGAAAGCCTCAGTTTGTAATTGGGGTGGGAGGGTGATTTTGCCTCCCTGGGGACATCTGGCAGTGTTTGGAGACATTTTTAGTTGTCACAGCTTGGTAAAGGGGATATTAGTGTCTTCTATTAAGTCAAGACCAACGATAATGCCAAATATCCTATACAGTATAGCCCTCCACAGTAAAGAACTACCCAGCCCAATTTCCATAGGGTTGAAGTTGGAAAACCTTGCTTTGAAGGAATGAACATACATTGACTTTGATAGTTTATAATTAACCATAGAGAATTTTAGCAGAATTGTTGTTTTCCTCAAAATTAATTAAAACATACACAAATGAAGAAAAAATATTTCCTTGCAGTTGAGTTTGAAAAATATATTAAATAAAATATGGAACAAAAACAAGTTCATCTAGTAGTGTAGGAGTGGGCACATACTTTCCAGCATATGTAAAAAGCTATACTAAATCATTATTTTCGATGACCTAAAAATTCCAAATTTTTCCCTTAATGCTGTTTTCTTTTTTCAAGTATTGTCCTTTTACTTCATAAGTCAACTGTGGACCTAATTGTTATGATATTACTAATATAAATTCGTAAATCCTAGAATAAGGTGAGGTAGGTAGTTAACTTAATAAATAATAAAAAAAATGAAAATATTTTCCTATTTTACAAATAAAACTATTTTACTCTAGATTTCTTTTAGATTGTCAATGTCTCTCAATCCATTACAGTGGTTGGATCGTGTCTTGCCCACAATCAGCGATGTTATGACTCTAATTTAAAGGTCATTAGAGTAAGTCACTTAAGTGACCTACCAAGGACGTGTACCCAGTCATTAGCCAAATGAGAGAGAATTCCCTGTTGGACAGAATGATTTTTCCTCTGCTGCTTAATGAAGACAACTTGATAACACTCTTTTCAATACATGGTAAAAATGGAGCAAAAGAGTATAATTTCCAGAACAGTCATTCTCGTTCCCAGAAGAGTCTAACTTGAACCACTTAGAATGTCTTCCTTATCATCTGGGACACATGTACATCTTAGAGTTGCCCTGGAACAAATGAAGATGAAGGTTGGAATCATGCACAAGCAATTTTTAACTGAGTGAGAGTGTTACCTAGACGTGTTTGTCTCAGAAATGCTTGTTCTCTTTTATTCATGGCAGGCCCACTAAACCAGAGATAATAATTATAACTAATTTATAATTTAATCAAAGGGATTCAGAAGATTAGTAGTAAATAAAATTAACTTTTTGCTATGGAAACCTTCAACCATACTGTAAAACGGAGAGAAGGGTATAATGAGGGTGATGTACTTACCGGTAAACACAGCTTCAGTACCAACCAGCATCTTGCCAGTCTTCATTTACCTATAAATATTTTAGTATGTGTGTCTAACTTATAGACATTTTATTTATTATATAGCAACCATAATTTTATCATATGTAACAAAATTAACAATTCCCTAAAATTTTCATAATCCCAGTAGGATCCCACATTCCAGTTGGGATCCTTTAAAGCAGAGTTTAGTGAATGAACTATTTTAGAAGATGTAGGTGGATTTTGGGGATAACAAAATGACAAGGGATAGTTCAGTAGCCTGGCTTGTATCTGGAGGAAGGGTATTGCTTTCTACGTTTCTCTGGCCTCAGTTCAGTGAGGAATGAGAGGAGTTTCCTAAACTCAGAGAGAGGGACTATAACCAGTTCACTGGGAATGCTATTTTCCCGTAACATTGGATTTTTTCAAGTTTAATTTTAAACTGTTAATATATCTCCTAAGAAACTGTTTTAGGGCCAGGTATTTTACAGAGAAGTATGGGAAGTCGGACAGACATAGAAGGCTTGATAAACTTCCTGTATATTCCAAGTTGACAAGAGTTTGTATACATGCACAACAGAGAACAGAGCAGGCTGAAGCCCCTCACAACTTCCTGGACTATAAAGCCTATGTCTGTGTGGCAGCAATATCAGAGGCCCATATAGAAAGTAAAAGCCTGCACAAATTTTAAAACACAGTTTAAAGTTTTAATGTTCTCTCTGGGTCACAAATAGATCCATCAGCAGAAAATAAAACCCTTAATGGCTGAGATAGTTGAACGCAAACTTTGACCAATCTTTGTTGGAACACTAAGCTATGTGGTCACACAGGTGTCCTCTAGGATGTCAGGCTTAAAAATAAAAACAAAGAAACTAAGCAGAGATATACATTGTAGAAGATCCTGGTAGACTTAACTGATGTGGTCCAGGCAAGGTAACTAAAGAAACCCAGCAAAACAGCAGTCTTAAGTGAAGAGAGTCATAATCTAGAGTTGCTATAATATCTAAAAACTCCAATATTAAAAAATGATGAGATATGCAAAGAAAAAGTGTGACTCATACTCAGAAAAAAAAGCAGTCAACAGAAATAGTTTCTTTTCCACATTTTGAAAGTAGTAGAAAAAGTTTTCAAAGAAGCTATTGTAAATATGTTAAAAGAGAAATAGTTTAAAGAAATAAGAGCATGTATGAAAATAGTGAATCAGGGAATGGATGATCTCAAAAAGGAAAAAAAGTATTAAGAAATAAATGCAAACTGTGGACGTGATAGGTGCAATAACTGAAAAATGAAAAAAAAAAAATGCACTGGAATGGCTCCATAGCAGTTCTATGAAACACAAAGGAAAAGGACCAGTGAACATGAACACAGATAAGTAGAAATGTTTTAATTGGAAGAACACACAGAAAAAGACCTGGAGATCAGTTAAGAGTACCAGACTTGTGGGATAGTATCATGGACACCAACATACACACAGTGAGAGTCCCAAAAGGAGAAGAGAGGGAAAAGGTAAAAAAGTGTGAGACGTCATGGTTGAAAACTCTCCAAACTTGATGAAAAACGGTACATCCACAGATTCCAGAAATCAACAACCTGCAAATATGACAAATATTAAGTGATCCATATAGAGACGCACCGTAGTCAAGCTGTTGAAAAACAAAATGAAAATCTTGAAAGTAGTCTGAGAGAAACAACTGTTCACATGGCAGGGAATGACAGCTCAGGAACTAGCCAACATGTCATCAGACAGTGAAGGCCCAAAGGTAGTGGAATAACGTACTCAAAGTGCTGCAAGAAAAAAATCCTGCCAAACAAGAATAGTATATTCCACAGTGTTATATTTTAATACTGAAGGTGAATTAAAATCTTTTCAGATAAACAAAGCTGATAGATTTCATATAGGATTCCTTGCCATATAAGGAATGAAAGGAATACCAAGGAATAATTCAAATTCACTGAAGGAAATTACTGGAAATGGTAAATATGTGAGTAAATATAAAATACTCTAATTTTTTTCTTATTTTGCATCAATTTAAAATACATTAATATGCCTTATGGCAATGAATATAAAAGCATAAATATATATTGTAATATTGTAACATATAAAGATATGTAGCAATAATAGCATAAAATTGAGGGAGGAAAAGGTGATATATTGGGGCAAAGTTTCAATACTTTATCAGAATTAAGGTGCATTAGTTTTTGATAAGTTTAGATACATAGTGTTATCACTGGCAAAATCACTTAGAAAAGAGCCCTAACTTTAAAAATCAGCAGAGATTAATTGGATACACTTAAGAATAGCACAAAAGAAAGCAATATAGGAGAAACAGAAGAAAAAAAGTCGGGAGACAATAGGAAACAATTACAAAATACAGACATAAATCCAACCGTAGCAATACTTAACATTAAATGGGAATGGACTAAATACCCACCACAGAAAGCAGAGATTTGGCAGACTGAATTTTTAAAATCCAACTAAAAAATAATCCAACTATATGTTTTATATAAGAGACTCATTAAATTCAAATGCATAAATAGGCTAATGGTAAAAGAAGTACCATGCATACAGTAACCATAAGAGAACTACAGTGCTTAAAGATGAGATATATTGCAAAGAGAAATGTTTTAAAATAACAAATGTCAGTGCATCAGGAAAATATAATAGTTATAAGTGTATATGAACCTATGGAGTATATTATAAACATATATGCATTTCTGAATATATAGTCCCTAAAATTTGTGATGCAAGAACTGAAAGATTAAAAAAGATAAATGAAAAAATGTACAATATTTCCTGGAGTTCTCAGTATTTCACTGTTAGAAATGGATAGGGAAATCAGACTGAAAATATCATAATATATAGGAATTTAAACAACACTATCAACCAACTTGATTTAATTGAGCTATATAAAACATTCGACCAAATACCCTTAGAATACACATTCTGTTCAAACACTTAGATTCAGGGAGTATTTTCCAATAGAAACCATTTTCTGTACCACAAAGTTAGTCTCGATGAATGTAAAAATATTGACATCATACAAAGAGTTGCTTTGACCACAGCAAAATTACATTAAAAATCCACAATAGAAAGGAATCTGGGAAAATACCAAATAGTGGAAATTAAACAAGATACTTCTAATCACCCATGATCAAAGAAATCAGAAAGGAAATCGAAAATATTTTAAAATGAAAATTAAACCCTAACATATAAAAATTTATGGGATGCTGTTAAAGTAATGTTTAGAGGGAAATTTATATATTTAAACATCTGTATGAGTGGAGAACAAAGGTCTCATGTCAATAATCTAACTTTCCACCTTAGGAAACTAGGAAGGAAAAAGCAAATTCAAAGCAAACAGAAAGAATGAAGTAATAAGTACTAAAACAAAAATCAATGAAATAGAAAAATAATAGAGAAAAGCAATGAAACCAAAGATTCATTCTGAGCAAAGATGAACAAAACTAACAAAACTTAGCTAGACTGACCAAGAAGTTATGATAAAAAGTACAGGTTACCAAAATCCAGTATAATGAGAACTGTAACTGTAAACTTCTAAAAGAAAACAGGTGAAGTCTTTCTGACTTTTGGTTAGACACAGGGTGCTTAGACACAATAGTGAAAATACAACCCATTTATTAAAAAATGATTGGACTTCAACAAAATTTAAAATGTTTGCCCTTTGAAAGGCATGAAGGAAATGAAAAGACAAGCCAGAGTAGGAAACATACTTGCAAGTCATATATCTGGTAGATGACTTTTATCCAGATTATAGAAATAAATCATATCCATCATGGCAAATGGCAAAATTTCATTCTTTTTGTTGGCTGAGTAATATTCCATTGTGTAAATATACCACAACTTCTTTATTCATCAGTCGATGGACATTTGGGGTCTTTACATAAATTGGCTATTGTTGGTAATGCTGCTATAAACAGGGTGCATGCATCCCTTTGA
The DNA here is from genome assembly GCF_023065955.2 of Ursus arctos. Lineage (NCBI taxonomy): Eukaryota > Metazoa > Chordata > Mammalia > Carnivora > Ursidae > Ursus > Ursus arctos. The sequence goes on along the minus strand of NW_026622985.1, from coordinate 44,324,784 downwards.
ATTAGTATTTTTGTATCCTTTGGGTAAATACCTAGTAGTGCAGCTGCTGGGTCATAGGGTGGTTCTATTTCTAACTTTTTGAGGAACCTCCATATTGTTTTTCAGAGTGGCTGCACCAGTTTGCATTCCCACCAGCATTGTAAGAGGATTCCCCTTTCTCCGCATCCTTGCCAACATCTGTCATTTCCTTTGTTGTTATTTTTAGCCGCTTTGGCAGGTGTGAGGTGGCATCTCATTGTGGTTTTGATTTGTATTTCCCTGATGCCAAGTTATGTGGAACATCTTTCCATGTGTCTGTTGGTCATTTGTATGTCTTCTTTGGAAAAATGTCTGTTCATGTCTTCGGCCCATTTCTTAACGGGATTATTTGGTTTTTTTGGGTGTTGAATTTGATAAGTTCTTTATAGATTTTGGATATAACCCTTTACCAGATATGTCATTTGCAAGTATCTTCTCCCATTCTGAAGTTTACTTTTTAGTTTTGCGGATTGTTTCCTTTGCTGTACAGAAGCTTTTTATCTTGATGAAGTCCCAGTAGTTCATGTTTGCTTTTGTTTCCCTTGCGTTGGAGACGTGTCTAGTAAGAAGTTGCTACAGCAAATGTCAAAGAGTTTGCTGCCATGTTCTCCTCTAGGCAAATAATGTTAAGTAGAAGTATTACCTATAAGATTCTAAATTTCATGTTTCTTTTGAAAAATCACATGATGAGGCACTAGTTCTTTCATGTTCCCTGCATAGCAGTATTGAACTGGAGCAGGCTCTCTGTATCCCATGAGATAGCGTGGGCTCTTCTGTGTGCCTCTGTTTACACAGCTTTCTTCACTCATTTCCGTGATTTATATGGACCTCTTATATCTGATTTGTTTACCCCTGATCTTTAATGCAATTTGGAACCATCTGATTGCAAATTACAGAATTTGTAAGGAACATTGAATTTTTCAAAGGGTGTATGAGAAAATATTTTAAAATAGTGTTGCTGTAATGGTACCGAGGGAGAGTGTATGTAGAGTTTGATTTTATAGCCATATTTTTAGTTAGTTCAGTGATTTATTCAAATGGTGCACTTCTTTGTTTACTTTTTGTTCACTTTTCTGGCTTACTTTTCTGTTTCATCTACTGGGAATTCCAACAATAGTTTCCTCATTCCCAGGGTAATAGATTGTTTTGTTTACTTCTCTTGTGAAACGGATTGTTTTCTTCTTAGAAAAATCTAATATCTATGCTAGAAATTTAGAATGAGAAGTCTTCTTGTATTTCTGTAATAACCCTGTCACTTATTTACAATCCAAGTAGGTCCAACAAAAATGGCCAAGGTGATTATTCAAATAAAATTTAGTGATAAAGTTCTTATTTCTAGATGAAAAGGCAGCATGTTGAGTATGTTGGCCAGATTGTAGCAATGCTGTGTGAATACTTTGGTATAAGACACTTGAAATGTGCAACTTATTTTTTTTTCCTCTCCCCGATTCATACATTTTTTGAAGAGGTGCTTAAATCCTTGTTGAAACCAGTTAATATACAAGTTAATAGATAAAAGATAGTTTAATAAATTTAATTATTAAACATTTTAGATTGTTTGAATCAGTTTTTGATTTATTCATAATAATGGGGTGAAAAAAGTGTTTGGTCTGCCTGTCAAGAACACCTAAGAGACAATCCATCTCAAAGCAAACAACTTCTTTTCTTATTATGGGACCTTGAACACCGCTATCTCTGATTTCATTATTTTCCTGGAAAATAGTCACAAAATCTGCTATAATCAGTTTCCTCAAAGATGTTGAGTAGTTTTCCTGCAATTGCTAATGGGATAGAAATAATGAAATAATATATTTATGTCCTGATGAGTGTTTCCATTTTTTATTTTTGTTATTTTATTTTAATGTTTGTTAATTGACTTTCTAATGCTCTAAACATGAGAATTATTACATAAGAAATTTTTATTGTTGAGATTGTCCCAGCTCTGAATGGGGGATCTTGAGGTCACTAATTCTTACTCTATTTATCTTTTGAATGGGAAATTAATAGTACTTGTCTATGGTGTGTTAAAAATTGAGAACATTCATTTTATTACTGTATTTGATACAGGGTAAGATTAAAATTATGTTCACTTGATATAAAATGATATCTAAATATATTTTAAATAATGTCTTTATGATTCTGATAGGCATCTGTTTAGCTAACAGCAGAAATGTTTAATCACTTGCTTGTTTTATAGTTAGATTACTAATACATAATGAATTTTATATTAAAATATTTAGATAAGGGATTATTTGTAGTTACAGTCAAATTCTACAAAGCGCAAGTAATAGTGGGAAGTCTGTACACATTGTCCAAATAATGCAGTTGATATTTCTAGAGTTTTATTTGTGCTTAGCTTTTAAGAAAGTCAAGTTAATAGCCTATTTTTAGAACTTATTTTGAGTGGGAATATGATCCTCATATATATGTTTTCATTTATCAATTCTGAATGAAAATTTTTGAATTTTGGGAAACAACCTTTATTCATTTTTTTGTACATGGGGTGGGGGAGTACCTGCATGATTCAGTAAGAAGATCAAATTTCGCTTATTATTTACATCGTAACTTTAAAAAGATATTATAGAAAGAATTTCTTTGACTAGAACTATTAAAGCCTTGTGATTGAAGTAGTACCCAAAATATAACCAGTTCTCAGTTAATTAGTAGGATTTTCATTGGCATTTTATACGTGTTTAACATTTATCATGGATTTAAAGGTTTTAATTTACATTGAAAAGAAATGGAACTTTAAAAAGAGAATCATAGTACTTTTTCAGTAATTAACTGCCTCGAAATGTCTGTAGACCAGAAGCAATGCCAGCAAATTTAGGTACAAAATAGCAGGTAGAACATTTTAGCCACTAGTAACCAGAAGAACATAGTAACTACATAGAATACTTTTATATTTAGAAAACCATCCATATGTTCACCATTTTAATTTCATTCTAACTCTTTCATTAAATGAAACATTATGCTGTGTCCTGAGGGGTATACAAAGATGAAAAGCATCTAGTTCTACCTGTAAAAACATTTGTAATCTAGGAAAGCATGGTCTTTCATTTGTATTTCAATATAATATATTTGAAACATAATAAAAAAGACCTTCAACTATAGTATTTAAAGTCCTGTATTTGTACTGAAAAAAAATCTTGTTTTAATAAAAATTGTTGTTAGTGTAATATGAAGATATAGGTAATAATTATGAGTCCTAATTACTGCTATAATTAGATTAAGTTTGACTCTGTCTTCATGTCAGGTGAATAAACTCTCAAAGACTTCCCATCATCATGCTCAGAGAGCTAATTCATTTTTATTATCTTTTTTTGGTAAGAAAGTGGAAATTATGCAACAAATTTACATTCAATAAAAACACAAAAAGCTGTTGACATAAATATGGTTGTTTTAAATGGACATACCCATCTATTATGTCTCATATGGATTTAAAAAAAAAAAAACTAAAAACTTTTTAGTTTTATTCTTAATTATATGTAATACCCCCAAATGTGGTTAAACCTACTTAATACATGTAGAAGATAGAATAATAAAGTATGGATTCCGTCTTAATCACTCTGCTCTATTAAATATTAAAGGGCTGTTATTAATAGCACTTTTATAATGGATGTCATTTTCTACCTTGAATGAAAACCTCATCTCCTTTCATGTATTCATTGCAGAAGTTATATAATCTTTTCAATTCCGAATCTTGTACCAAAGGATTTTTTTTTTTACTACATGCCATATCTTCTTTGTATCTGCCCCAGTTCTTGATGTGTAATAAATGTTCTACAATTACTTCGTGAATGAATAAGTGACCACATGATTGAATGAAGGAAGGAATAAAAAAGAATAAATGAATTGTCATAGAGCAAAACCACTTTGTTTAGTTCAAAGAGGCTGTTTCAGGTTTTGGTGTTTAAACTTTTGCTGTCAGGGAGATTTTATGAATTGTGGTGTTTTAAAACCTATGTAATGATGACTTGTGTTATTATTGAGTTCTACAATATATTAATAGGGAATTTCTCAGTTTCATTTAGTAAGGAAAAATTGGTAAAACAGTACATTTTTACAAGTTTTTTATCTTAATTATAATTTGAGAAAACCATATAGTACTGTACTCATTTCTTTGTTTTGGGAATGGCTGTAGTCACTTTCTAAAACCTGAGCTGTCTATATGAATGTTTTAAGACAAATTAAAAATAAGAGAGAGTGAGTTTTCGGGATGAGATTTTTAGAAAGAAGATTCCAGTAAGCTAAAAGATATGTCTCATATCCACATTAAACTTCAAGAGTAAGCCTATTAACATTTTAGTGTCTTTTGAGAAAAAAAAAAACAGTTATGATAGAGAATCTTGACTCTCTGGGTAGTCTTTGAATATATGTATCAGTTATTAAAATTTTTCTTTGTAATCAAAGCAAGCCACATAATTCCATCTTATAATAAGGATAAAGTGGACTTCTCAAATACCAGTTTCTGTGGTTGTGTTTGATGTTCTGAAAACATGCATATGTTGTTTTGGAAGTATATATTCAACATTGGTGAGGAGGATAGATATGTCCATAGGAAATGGACATAAATTGACCTGGGATCAAGACTAAAGTGGTGGTGTGCTGTCTGATCATAGAAGAGACTAGATGTCTGTGTGTACTAAATGCTATGGAATTTAAGTAAATTATAGAATGTAACATGATTTAACCACCCACTTAGAAAGGGCAACAATTTTCTCCACGCTAGATTGAAATCCTGAGTTTATATGCCAGTGGTCATATAATGAATGCTCACTTGAAAATTGAATGTAATATTCCTGCTCACATCTTAAACTATAAAAGTTATATAAATGAACTAGTTCAACTCTAAAATGGCAGGATGATAAGATAATAAACATGAATATGTAGTGCTGGATTTGGGGTCAAGAGCCCGGGTTAAATATATGACTCACTGAGTCACTGTGGACATATTAATTTGGTTATTTAGGTGCCGAATTAACTTTGTAAGTATTTTCCACCTTGAGAAAGCCAGCGCCAGCTTCTCTGATAGGTGCTATCCCTAACACCAATTTAATAGTAAAGCCTGTGAGTAAGGTGAAGAGATTCTGGGGGTCCTTCACAACAGGTGCAAAGGGCCTTTGCTGAATAATTCCACCTCATCCTTCCCAATAATCCAAAATCTACTTGTTTTTCTTTCCCTAGTAGAATATTTTTCTTCTAATAGGCACCTTCAGCAGATATAACAGCTTAACCTAACTAAAGTGGCTCAGTAATTTAAGAAATTTCAGGCAAACTGCCAGAACAGCTGGGAGGGGATTCTCTAAGTGGATGAACCATTTAAAGATCCTCGAATCATATACTGTCTATTTTATGTGCTCAGAGGTCCAATCCTGATAATAAAGTTTACTAGTTTATAAAACAATATATTTTTTTAACACACAGGCAGAAGGGTCAAAGATGAATATTTAATAGAGCCACGATTTGAAGCCTGCTGTGCAAACTATCTTTGGTCCTAGCATATAGTTTTTTTGACATTTGTCTTCAGTTTTTATTGTACAGTTTATATGAATAAAGCCCAAATGCCCCTTTTTACTTTATTCCTAACTAATTTAGTTGGAAACACATATTTTTAAAATGTGCTGCCTGCTTATCTTTTGAAGAGTCACCTGGGTCAAGACAAAAGCCTGAACGTCAACCTTTGTGGAATTATTGCCTTGTAGACACCCTCTGCAGCCAAAGGTAGCTTTTAAAGAATATTTTTAAAAAATTAATCTGTCAGTACTGGAATATTGTTGACAAATCTGTGTAAGTATGTACTATAAGCTAAGGATGGACAAGTGTTTGGACCTCCATGTCTGGGAATTATGCCATCAGTACCCACAGTTGATTCACATGTTTTTTTTGGCTCTCTCCCCTCATGCCATCTGCGTGTTTGGCACTGTGCCTGCTCGCGAGTTGGGCAGACCTGTGCCAACATAATGGAATGTCGATGGATGGTACATAGAATGCTGCAAAATGTAGCATTTTAAAAAGGAAAACCTGCTTCGGGGGGCACCACATTGGTTCAACATATGGCCTTCTGTGGATACCTGAGGAGAAAGGGTGAACAAAGACATGGAATCCACAGATACTTCCAAATGGCAACAAAAATAAGAACACTGTGAAAATCTCTGTACAAAGTACAAAATGAAAACATCCTCACACACCTTATGGCTTGACATATTTAACATTAAATCATATGTGGATTCTCCATGAAAATGATTAGTAAGAGATCATTAAGATTTTTACATGGCATATTTAATATTTCAGGAGCATCCCTGACGGAATGCTCTGGGGAGTTTTAAGTATTTCATTAAAATTGACACTATTCCTTAGAGAAAATAACAGAGCTTAAATGTTACTGTTAAGTTTCGAGGGCCAGAGAATGAGATGGTAGGTTTTGGAATTATGTTGAAAAGCACTGAAAAATATATTGATCTTAATTTTTTATTTCAGTGAGTGAGACTTAGAGTTGTTTGAATGAAGCATGCTCTGCTAGGTTATGCTGCAACAACAAACAAGCCTCCAAATCTCTAGGGCTTAACACAATAGAAGTTGTATCTCATCCATGGGCCAGGCAGCTTAAATTGTCCTTTAAGTGATCCAAGCCCCAGACACTTGCAGCTAGTACTTCTGTCATATTGTCATACAGTATCACCTTGGCATCATCCAGCCTACAGGTGGGATGGGGAAGAGGGCAAAAAGAAGGAATCCTGGACACTCAGAGTCTACTAGCTAGAGCTGGTCAATGGCCAACCCGCTGGGAAATACTGCAGAGCACAGATTATCAGGGCGTATCAACAGCCTTCGATGTAGCACACGGACTGTCAGCAGTAAATCTTCTGTGTGTGTGGAAAATCCAAGCAAGTAATGGTATCTCCACCCATTACCTACTTACAGAATTCTTGCATCATCAGGGATTCTAGGGATGCTAGATGTGTTCGCCTCAGAGGTCTGTGCATGGCTTTCTACCTCTGTCTTCATGGTGCCTTGTGAAGTCTATGGCACAACTTTGTTTTGTGAATGAATGAATATAAGCTGAACTCCCATTTTATATATAAGCTCAAAAGAGATTCAGTGACTCTCATAAATTCCCAGAGTTATCTAGATCATCTGACTCCTGGTGCAGCAATCTAGGAAAACTTTATTTACATATTGTCTACCTTTTTTCACATAAGTATTTTAAAGCTAGACAAACTAATTGTCCCCTTGAAGAAATTTTAAAAACTGATTAGGAAGTATTTTTGACTATAGGAATTTGCTATTTTGTCTCCCCCAAAATGTAGTTTATATGAAGCTCCGGACTTGCTGTGAGCATGCTCTGTGGAGTCAGGACAGCATTCTTCACGTGGGTGAGTTTGCATTTATGGGTTTGTAGGAGGCCTGGAATTTTGTTCTTCTCTAATAAGAGGATTCTGCCAAAACCTTTAGTCTGAGTTACCAGGAAGTGTGGTTAGTCATAGTGTAATGCATGCTGTGAGCTAGAGAATATGTATTTAATAACACCATAAATCCTGCATTTTATAGGATCTGGACCTACCTACAACAACAGGCGAATTCAGTTTGTGTATCTGAGTAGTGAAACTTGAGTTGTTGGTCATGCAAAATGAGAGTCTGTATAGCTGCCAGTTCCATGGAAAGTGTGTTACTGGGGGGTCGGGAGTGGGGCGGATAAGGAGATTCTGATGGTATTAAGAGGCAAAATATATGGTAGAATCCCTCAGGGAAAATACCTAAGCTAGGGGTGATATTGACCCACAGGGACCAAACCGCTACTGTGTTGTTGCTAAATGAAGGTTTGCCATATTTATTGCCTCTAAAACATTTGTCTAATCGCTCCTAGCCTCACACTGCTGTTGTTCCTTCCTGTTGAAAGGAAGGAACACTTGAAAATATTAGGCAGATCTACAGAAATATCTGGGCATAGCTAAAAGTGAGAGCATTTTAAATCTCATTACTGGCAAGGGAAGAATGTTGCTCTGTCTTTATTATCAGCAGTAAAGAGACTGGGAAATTAAACAAGTCTATTGCAGATCGAGAGAGGGAATAAAGAATTTTCATGAAAACATTGTACAAAAGTGAATAATACCCTGGGTTTTTGAGCGACATTCACATTTGTACTGTGCCAGCCCTCTTTACTTACATATTTTCTTGAGGAAGTTCTGTTAAAATTTGTGTTCTATTTCAAGAAGAGGAAGTGTCTGAAAGATATTTAATCAAAGGCTAAGGCAAATAATTAGATATGTATTCAGTTAGGAGACAATTTTCAATGGATTTGTGAAGGCAGATGTTGGATAACGTGGTCGAAGCATTTTCAAAATCTTCCCAAGGCAGTCACCTTGTGACAGGTGGATGTTCATCCCAATATACGGGAGGATAAGGATGAGTGTGGGAAATACGGCCAGGAAATTTTGAAACAAAATGAAACAAAAATAGTGTTTAAATACATGACATAAATAGGATATGAGTGCAAGGAATGGACATTATATTCAAGCTCTATCCTTTGACTGCACATGGGGTGCAAGAAGACCATGATCATAATGGGAAGGCTTGTTCTCTGCTTCCAGCCTTTAGAGAGTAACAGGCATTGAATTCTAGTCCTTCTTAGTTTAAGGATTTGGAGAAGTTTTAGCATGTTCGGTGGATGGTTATAGGGTTAAGTAAGTTACCACTGATTGCACTTTACCTAATTTGTTAGTTGAGAGAAAGTTTAGTTCTTAGGGATCTATTGACCACTGTAGATGGAGTCAAATCTTGGAAATTATCCACTCAAATGCCTGTGAGTCTCTGAAATAAAAATAAATTTCAGGTTAACTTTAGACTTTTTGTGGAGATCATGTCTTTTTCTATTTGTTTTAAAGAAAAAAAGTACTTTTTGGTTGTTCTTTTGTTTTCATATATCGATAGCTTCTTAGTGATGCATGTGACTACTTGCTTCAGAACATTTGTTTACTTTAAAAATCGTAAATGGAAGAGTGCTTAAAATTTTACAGTACATTAGTAATCGCACATCTCAAATAGATGAATGATACTGTGTGAATCACAAGGAGGGAGCTATAGGAAAAAAAAAGTCAACAAGTTCATTTCTAGATGCCTCTTAGCTGTAAACCTCTAGCCACTCTACATTTGTCAATACTGAACTTTAATGAGTCCGGATAAGCAGCTAGTCAATGGATATCCATTTAGCTAGTGATAATCTGAACTCCAGCTGATTGTCCTAGCAGCTGTGTGACTTCATTACCATTAGAAAGGCATACAGCCAAGCCAGCTGGTACCCAAACCGGCTACTCAATACACAGAGCATATCTATTTGTTGGTTTACACATCAGAATTACACAAGTCTCCATGAAAAGTTTGGAGTATAAAATAGAATCTGCATAAAGATTTAATTTAAAGGGCTTATCATTACTATGCCAAGTACAGCTAGTTTGTTTTGTTTCTACTATGATATAGTATATTGTGGTTGTTTTCAGTTCTTCCATAAATGCAGCCTACATGCAAAATTTGCATTTAGATACCAAACATAACTGCACATCATAATTTCCCAGTTAAGAAAACATCTTTTTGGTTGTGTTTGTTTTAGTGCTTACAACAGTGCATTTTCATTTTCTAAGGCAGCTTTAATAGAAAACAGTTTCAGGAACTTGTTAATAGCTAGTTTAGTTTCCATCTGTCTCCTCCTTTCTATCCCCAATGCCACTGTCTAGATCCGGCCTCTGTTAGCTCTCCTTTGCAGTTTTGTAAAGTTTTTCTAACTGGACTTGTTCTTTAGTGTCTTACTGCCCTACATAACTATTAGAAAATCGTCTTAAATCACATCCCCATTGCATACACCTGTGTTTTATAATTTGGTCTCAGGCCATCTGCACAAGCATCAGCTGGAATGCAGAAGTAACTGGAAGGCAGATTTTTAGCTCCATCCCAGACCCACCGAATTAGTGTAGGAGTTAATTTCATTTATACTAATCTCCGAAAATTACTTCTATAATAAGGATGCCACAGATAATAATCTAATTCTTGCCTTGAGGGTACTCCCAATTTAATAAAATGATTAACACTTTTACTTAAAGTGAGCCAAAATATAGATCATGATATAACTTCAAAACGTGTGAAAAAACAGGTTCTGTACGTAATCCATGCCATGTCACAGTGCGTTAAAAGCAGTTTGTTAAAACCATTGTCTCCTCTTCAGCACAACACAATAGACAAGGATTGATAAGATTCTGGGAAAGATAGTCACATACAGAGGGAGTTCGTTTTTGCAAAGAATTTTAAGAAGAATGTTTTACCAAATACATTTCTTCGTAAGAACCATTACTATCAGGTAAGCAGAGCCATAGATCTTACACAGATGTTGAAGTATGTAAGAAGCTTGTTGTTGTTTTTGAGAAGTTGAGCTGCTAAAAATGGCAGAGGTGCAGGTGGGCTGATGATCCAAAGCAAGAACTCAGGACAACATAGAGTTACTTAACATGAATCAGATCCTGGAGACGCATGTAATCACATGAGATAAGAACTTAATTACTGGAGTGAGGGTGAAAAGTCAAAGAAGGACGGAGCAAGGCCTTTCTAATGTTAAGCTGTCTACTGGTGCTTTCGTTGATTCCAGTTTTCTCTATGTAAACTAATTCTTGAAGGGAAGATTGGAAAGGGTTAAAGTTGGAGGTGGTATAAAGCTCTGAGGTAAAGGAGGAGAGAAAGGAAGTCTAAGATGGTAAGAATGGTGCTGTTCTTCGAATGATGAGTGCTACCAGGAGGGGTTTGCAGTTAGGATACACTGTGTTGAGAATGGTGGTATAGATTACATCATCTGTTCAAAGACTGTGTATTGACATTTCACCTGAAATTATAAAATCCAAGACAGTCAAAATCAAACTTCGAATTAAGCTCTCAACCTAATCTCAAAGTTTGTGATCTTTACATTTCTATCAAATATATTTAAGGCTCCAACTTTTGTAAATGATGGTTTAGAAACCAGAAAAATAACTATTCCCCAAAGTATTTCAAATCGTAAATGAATACTGAAATGACAGTATAGGTACGTTTGGCTTGCTTAAGAGTTATCTACAGCACTGTGTAACAAACCGCTTCAAAATGTAATGGCGTAAAACAACCATTTTCTGGGCGCCTGGATGGCTCAGTCGATTAAACAGCGGCCTTCAGCTCAGGTCATGATCCCAGAGTCCTGGGATCAAGTCCCATGTCAGGCTCCCTGCTCTGCCCTTCCCCCCACTTGTTCTCTCTCTCTCTCAGATAAATAAATAAAATCTTAAAAACAATCAAACAAAAAAACAAAAAATGAACAAACAAAAAAACTTTTGCTCACAGTTTTGTGGGGCAGAAATTTGGAAATTGATGAGTGGGTGACTTATCTCTGATTCATGGACTTTGGACCTGGCCGCTGAAGCTGGAGGCAATTCCAAATTAGTTTCAGCCACAGATATGATACCTTGATTCTCCTTGGGCTTTTCTCTGTCTCTCCGGGTTGGGAAAACCTCTCTCTCTTATCACCACAGGGAGGTCTCAGGTTAGTTGGGTTTCTTAGATGGAGACTGGCTCCCTCCAAAACAAACATTTTAAAAGCAAGATTTCCAGTAGACACAGGTGGAAGCCTTATGACCTAGAATGTTGCCTTCACTGTATTCTGTTAGGCACAGGTTCAAGAAGAGAGAAATAAGCTGCACTTTTCACTGGCATATGACATGTGTAATTAGATAGCCATAAAATTAATGACAGTTACTGAGATAAACTACACCCTTTTGCCCCCCAAATTTGCAGCCATCCTGTATGCAAAATATACTGTCTCCCAAGACCTCAGAAGTCTTATTGTACTTACTCTGTGGCATCAGCTCAAAGTCCAGAGCCTCATTATTTCATTTAGATCCAGTTATAGATGGGGTTCCTGAATGTACTTCCTCAGGTTCAGCTCCTTGAGTATGATTCATCTTGAAATAAAAACCTGTTCACTACAGAGACAAGTTATCTATACTCTGTAGGCACACCCAACATAACCAGACCTAGGATGACAGCAGTATATGCTCCCATTCAAAAAGGGAGGGAATGCAAGCTACAAACCGTCACTTGATTCGGGGCAGTTCTGAAATCCAACAGAGCGTCTGTCACCCATTTCTTGGTTAGTTCCCTGTTCAGCTTCTTGGGCGTGATTCTCTGAGCTCTTGGTTCTGCCATCCTAATCACTGTTTCTTTACCAGAAAAAGACAATCATATATTCTTTTAAACAAAACAATTGACCTGCTACCTTCCCATAGTGGGTTGGGGCCTCAGCAGCCTCTTTTCAATTTGTATGGTTTCTGTCCCTTTCAGCCCAGTGGAAGAGTTCCTTTAAAAATGTTTTGTGCTTCTTATGTGTCAGATTATAAACCCATTCTATTAGGCAACAGTTGTTCCCATATGCTTTTCCTCATAGACTTTTCTCTGACTTGCATTGCTTCAGAGGCTGTTGTGGGCCAACGCCCTTAAGATTCTTGCAAACCCTACTAACTGAAACAGTCTATAAAGCATACTCTTAAGAGCCTTAGACGTTCTACCAGGCAGGACTGTAAGTATTTTCAAGGTCTTTTTTTTTTTTTTTTTAAAGTAAGCTTTACACCTAACCTGAGGCTCAAACTCATGACCCCAAGATCAAGAATAGCAGGCTCTATAGACAAAGCCATCCAGGCACTGCAACATTTTTGAGGTCTTAACAAAGACTCTTAGTCACAACCTTGTGATCTTAACACTGATTCCATGTGTTATATGTAGTGCCCATATTTGATCTTTTCTCTGAAGCCAGTTCTTGACAATTTTTTGATGGGAAGGACTGAAGATGAGAAACAGTTCTATTTTTAAACCCAGTAAGTCCTGACTTAACTATTTTTTTTGTTAAATTTTGCGTTAGAACTTAAATTTATCATTTAATCTCTCATATTTTATTATAGACATCTAGAAGATATGAGTAGATACTTTTTTACATTTTAGCTAGAAATTTTTACAGTCGTATTTATAAGTTCATTATAACCCATTCCTATCTTCCATGTAACAAGAAGGAGGAATGTCACTAAGCATTTCACTACTGTAGAACAAGGGTCCCTACTCTCCAGCTCCTAGTAACATTTTCCTCACTGTAGTTCAGATTGCCACTGGTAGACTCCCTGAAGCCCCTTGAGCTTCTGCTAATCAGCCAGTCCCAAAGCCAACACCATACCCCATTTCCAACTACCATGCCTACAATACCACAGACTGCTTATGTTTGGGAGTAGTATATATTATTTATGCTTTATATTTATTATTGTTAACAATGATTTTACAAAGTCTATGGAAATGTGGCTAGAGCTCCTACTTTACTTCTGCTTATTTCACTTGAGAAAAGTTACAACAGCAATAGGAAAGCAAGGACCTTTTCAGTCATGTCTTTTTCTTTCTTTTTTTTTTTTTCTTTAAGATTTTATTTATTTATTTATTTGAGAGAGAGGAGAGAGAGGGGGAGAGCACATGTGGGGGTCAGGAAGGGCAGAGGCAGAGGGAGAAGCAGACTCCCCACTGATCAGGGAGCCTGATGTGGGACTCCATCCCAGGACCCCGAGATTATGACCTGAGCTCAAGGCAGATACTTAACGATCTCAGCCACCCCGGTGCCCATGTCTGTTTTCTTATCTTAAGCTCTTACTCCAGTACCAAACATATATTAAGGATTCAGTGAATAAATCCACAAGTTAATTGTAAAAAATGAGCACTTCTAAATGCAGAAAAAGATTAAATAATTTTATTTGAAAGACTGATCAGTAAAAATAATAGGAAAACCTTATGGACATTTTCATTAAAAAAGATGAAGCTTAAGATAACTTACAGTCTAGGTCCATAGTGTTATACAGGCAAAGATGTTAATCAAATTAAAAATATGAGAAAAAGGGCCATTGTGTGATTTTTTTTTTAAAGATTTTATTTATTTATTTGACAGAGAGAAAGACAGCCAGCGAGAGAGGGAACACAAGCAGGGGGAGTGGGAGAGGAAGAAGCAAGCTCCCAGCAGAAGAGCCTGATGTGGGGCTCGATCCCAGAACTCCGGGATCACGCCCTGAGCCGAAGGCAGACGCTTAATGACTGAGCCACCCAGGCACCCCCCATTGTGTGATTTTTAAGTTTTAGTTTACAGTACGTGAAAACTCAGTCAAAAATATTTTTTATGGAGCATCAAATTGGGGAACAGAAAGATAGATTTTAAAAAGTTTTAAAGCCACAGAATTTATTAATAATAACCCCACAGGGATAAACAAGATGTTGAGTTATAGTCTTGATTCAACTTACCTTATTTTTCTAACTTTTGAGGTTGACCTGTGGGAGAAGAATGTGACCTCTTCTCATTGCCACTGCCGGAGAAAAAATACTGTCATAGTGGGTCAGACTCACTATGACAGTTCTTAGGTGTTCCCTTTTCAGGATGTGGAAAAATACTTAATCGTTCTAGCCTTTATCTCACTACACACGGCCATGCTTTGAGCAACTTCTGCCATTCACTGTCCAGAAGGTATTTCAGTTCTTTATTACTGGCATTTAAGTTAGATTTCTATAGTATAAAGGATATGCATTAGGAATGAAGAGACATACCACCAGCACGTTAACTACTTGCAAATCATTCCTCTTAAGATGTTTACTTCAGTTTTCTTGCTTGTCAAAGATGTTTTCAAACAAGAAGACTTGAGATATTCCAAATTTATGGTTTTTTGATTATGTTAGTCTATCCCTAATCGGGGATGGCTTCATTTTCATTTTTGGTATTTAAGAACATGGACCAGAAAAGAGAGTGGTTAGACCAAAATGAATCTTTAGGGAGTGATACTGATAGCCAGTAAAAATTGTAGATTATATATTTATAGATTAGGGTAGCAAAGAACTTCCCCACATTTCTTTTGAAAAGTTTCAAATGAGCAAAGCATACTGAGAAATGGCGCCGTATATTTTTTTAATCAAATGAAGCCTTGCTTCTCACCAAAGTTGGTAATTGTCTGTCCTAAACAACTCCAAGATGACAACCCAGAACAGAGTTATATTTCTGGGTAAAAACTGGTAGAAAGGACAGAAAGTAAGTTTGAGCATAAGTATGTTTGGGGCATTATTTGCTACATTTTATCACTTCAAAAACCTGGGTAAAAACCTTTCTCTTACCTGGTTATAGTGTAAGCTCTCCAAAACAGAATCACAGTTACCTTTTGAGAATGAGGCCTATCTCTGAGAAATACCTTTTCCCTCCCCCTGCTCAAGAATTTATGATGAGGGGGTGCCTGGGTGGCGCAGTCCTTAAGCGTCTGCCTTCAGCTCAGGGCGTGATCCTGGCGTTATGGGATCGAGCCCCACATCAGGCTCCTCCGCTAGGAGCCTGCTTCTTCCTCTCCCACTCCCCCTGCTTGTGTTTCCTCTCTTGCTGGCTGTGTCTATCTCTGTCAAAAAAAAAAAAAAAGAATTTATGATGAGGGCTCAGTTATCAGTCACACCAAATTAAAACTCTTTACTTTTACATTCTCAAGGCTTTCATGCTTCCACACAATGTCTTTTCATCCTCTTCAAAACCCGATTTTCTTCTAGCTCTGTCTCCAAGTGATGACCCCACTTCCCTACCAATGAGAATCTACTTTCCACATGCAAACAATTAGTAAATTTAAGGCAAGTAAGTAAACTATATCCCTGTACAAGTAATTTAGTTTTAACATTTTCAGTCTGTTGAAATGAGTATTTTCTCATGGTAAAATCTGGATTAGCTTGGTCCTATTTGTCCTTACTAGCAAATATCTGAGAAGTTCTTATGGATAAGTCCTGGAGCTCCTTGATATAATAGTACATATTTTGAGGCAAAAAAAAAAAAAAAAATCTAACAAGTTTGGTGATTCCCTGAAAATACTTTCAGTAGACCTTAATTTGGATGATTTATCATAAAATGAAAAGGACACCTGCATTTTAATTTTCAAGACTTTGGTTTTACTCCTGGTTCAGCACTCACATTTAGACAGGTTACTTTAGTCTTTGAATCTCTGAGCTTGTGTCTCTAAAAATGTTCCAAGTTTTTAAAACTCCCTGGCTTGTTACCTGTGCTATTTTGCTTTTAAATTTGTGTTGCTATGATTTTATGATACTGTGTGTTAATTAAGTTGGCCGTATTAATGTATCCTTAGCAGAGCAATTTTAAAACATGGAGCACGTAAGTTTGTGAATATACTTTAATGAGATTTAAGGACATTTAAGCAAGGTAAGCATCTTCAACGAATGCTCCAAAGAAGAATGTGTAAGGTGGCAAATTTGCTTCACTAAAACAATGTTTGTTTGCTTTAAAAGACATTTATCACAAATTAAAAGGAATAGCTACAAATTACATACTTTTTAAAACATACTTCTTAAAATGGAAAATATTCCTATTCTGTACTTAAAGCCTTCCAAAAGAATAAAGCATGATTATTTACCTCATGCATTTTAAAAGGATAAGAATTTAACTCAATACAAATAGAAAGTAAAAATCTAAAAAGAGTTAAGACATATTTAGTGTACACTTATGTTAAATGTGCAACAACATTTGAGTTTTATTAGTGCCGGGAGATCAGTAGTCCTTTTTGAGTGGCACTTGGTGATGTGCAGTGGTTCTTGGAGCATTCAGTGATATTGCGTAAATAAGATATCCAGCCATCTCTTGGGACAGAGGGAGGCATTTGAACCTGGGTTTAATTAAATATCAGTTGAAACCAGATATGCTTTTGTAATATTGTGCAACCTAATGTTGGTGAATCTCAGTTTGCTCAATTATATATGTAATAACATCCAAACTTTGATAACTTCAGTAGGTTGTTATTACTCTAGATGACCCAGCCAAGTTCTGATTCCTGCCCGCGAGCTCTGGGTCATTTGGTGTTCTCTAGGTGATTTAGCAGAGGCTCTTCACTCTCACTTGTAGCTGACTGGATGTATACTGAGGAATATGGTGACACATTCTATTCAGTGCCCTGATGAAGAACCTAGGGAGATGCTCTTTGTGATATGGGGAATGGAGTTGAGAGCTTGGTACAGTTTTCCCAAAAGTATAATGCAGGTTTATCATGGAAGGCTAGTGTTGAAAACTTCAGATACTCACTTTTCTAACCACTCTCCCTCCTTGTAAAATCTGCACCTTGAGGTTCCCTCACATATTTTTAAAAATATACTCCTATCAGGTATTTTGATTTTTGATACCATACCTGAAAATGAGACAACATACTCACCAATATAATTTTTGTAGTAATGAAATTACTAGATATATCTAAAACAACTCTACTCTCTGATTCTGTTTTTAGCTTTATTGAAAAAAAATACTGTTTCTACCGTTTTCAAGAACTACAGAGTATTGTTTCTGCCTTTTTATCGCTGATGCATACCCAGTAAGGTTCAAGGAGAAGTAAGACTGGAAAGAAAAGATTTACAAATAGTTCCTAAGTGTGGCTCTTTGTTTTATTTTGATCTTGTCACCTTGGAACCCAGCACACTGTTTAGCCCATAGTAGGTGCTCGGTAAATATTTATTCAGGAAATGACTTTGAAAGTTAGTTGAATGAAAATGGTCATTTTAAACAAAGTACCATCATATCCCACTGCACCATTCTTTTTTTGTTTGAATCTCTGTTCTGAGTAAAAGGTGCTACGTTTGTAAAGAAATAACAGCCATTTATAACTAAGAAACAAATACTCATCCATCTTACTATCTTATCACCTGTTATATTTTTAATATGCCACTGAGGTTTATCTTTAAAAATCCAAGAACAAATTGCTTCAGGCAGTTATTGTAAGTTTGACCATATGGGCCTTGCTTCTGCAATCTACATTTGAAATGGAAAAAACAAATCTTATGCACATATTTGATAAAACCTGGACTATTTATTAAAGGTAAGGCCAGAAAATGCTACTTCAATAAATTTAAAAAAATGCAAGTCAGTAGGTTAAATATTAATTTGAATGTCTACAATAATGGGTACTTCTGCTATTTAAGGAAGTCATTATTCCACTGTGTAGTCAACAAGCATATTGATTAGAATTAATTCACTACAAAAAGTCTCCAATCATTTTTAACATAAGTTTTTCCTCTTTAACAGTAGCCTGAAGCTTGTCTTTTTTTTTTTTTTTTCCTTTTGTGGTCAATTTAGCAACAAATTTGCAATTAATCATTTGCTGATTGCAATGAATGGTCTGTCAATAATATGCAACTCACATTGCTAAAAGGGTTATACTGAGCTTTATTGTTTTCCTTTTGTCTTGGGAATGCTTTGTCTAGCTTTATTTCCTAGAATGGATTTTGAATAGTTGTTTTGAGGTAATGCTTGCCAGTTTTAAAGAGACACTACAGGCTGCTTTGAGGGTATTAATCAAGATATGCCCTAACTTTCTTTTGGCATTACAATATTTGGACATCTGTTCTGACTCCTTATATGTGAAATAAAACTCATACCAGATAGTAGAATAAATGAAGGGTTTCATTATCTTAAATGTCATAACATTTGTTTGAATTATCATGTGTAGATTTGAAATGCTGAAATTGTCATCTTGGTTTTGTTTCATCTATTTTGCTGTCCTTTCAAAAGACTATAAGCCTGAAGATTTTTTTTCTATTGCATTAATATTTTAAAAGAAATAATTTACAATTTTATGCAATAACAGTGAAATTGTTGTGGATGAGCTATATAGCCTGGTAATTTCTAAAAACATAAATATTTTACTGGGAGAAACATACCCTTTTAAAGCACAAAAGGTTTCTTGTTATAATGGCAGTGTATTTAGTGACAAATAGTACATTTTTAAAGAGCCATTTGTTGACCATTATTATAGTTCTCTTTGTGTAATGGTATTATAGATTCTTAGGTGTTCACTTATTAAAGTCTTTTCCATTGTATGTATCAGGAAGGATTTGTCTCTGAATTCCATGGTGCCACTAATTAGTGGTGACTACATTTACTGACTCACAGGTCAACCTGAAACATAATAGGAATGTATTTGGACTTTTCATTTAAACAATAAAAATAAATAATTTGATTGTGATAATACAAATGATACTCTCAAATTTGACTTATACTACCTCTTAATTCCTTTCACTTTCTCAAGACCTTTTTTTTGAACCAGTATTATTAATCATAGGAGGGTAAGTTTATCATGAAACTGTATCACATACATCCACTAGGCTTGCAAACACTGGTAGTACTAGATACTGGTTTAGTGCCTATGTATATTTTTTCATTTCACATTACAGCAAAAGAATGGCTTATAATTTGACATCCATAAAACGATTTAACTAAATCATGGAAACAAAGTAGTGTTTTACAAATGTAAAACTTTGAATATTTTCAAAAAGTCATAGGAGCTTTCATCCTTGTACTCATTTTGCATATTTGATGTGAGAGAGTCCGTGATGTTTTGCCTAGCAAAGCATTTCACTCCAAGGTGCACCATAATATTTTGTGAGACTACGGTGATTCTAATTCTTAACAAGTGAGAGTCATTTTTACTAATGTTGCTTATTTGAAAAGAGTTTGACTAAAGTTTAGATTAAATTTGTATTCTTATATTTGTAAAAACACAATGATTTTGTGCCCCTTTTGGATAGTGGGGTCCTGAATTAAGATCAGCATAAAACAGAAATTATCCCACTTGAAATACTAAATATAACTTGTCTCAAGCTGTTCATACATTTTGAGTTAGACATCTAAAATCTGGTCATATTATAAAACATTAAACTAAAATATTACGTTAACATATAAAATGAAAAGGCAAATGGCAAATGAGATAAAATACTAAACTAATGTAATAGAAAATGTACTTTTTTAAGGAAAACTTCTGTAAAACAATATATTGTAGTTACATATCTGCTCTAAGCAGGGGGATTTTATAATCTTAGTTGAAGAGCATTTTCATACATTTTAAATCTTCAGAGCCCTTAAAAATTGAAACAAGTATGTTGGCACCAAAATAAATGGAATTTATGTATTTATACATTTTAAGTTAGATTATGGTGTTTGATTAAGGTTGTGTTTGTTTAATTACTCTAATGTATGCATACCCATAATATGTAATTCTGTGACAGTTTTTTTTTTCTTTTTAAATTTAAAAGTAATAGTTTTGTATGTGAGGGGTGAATAAGTCCAGAGTCTTAGAAGGCTGTCCATTGATTTATCCAACATTTGTGTCTCTTTTTTTTTTTTTTTTTTTTTAGCTTTCAGATAGCAATGGGGATATGAAACTATTTTTAACACATAATTTATTGAACTTATTTTGCATACTTGTACTTTTTCTGTGCCCAGTCATAGAACCATTTTGCTAAAAACATTAAGACTATTTTATCAGAAATAGCAACACTACACAAATATGCCTCTAAAAGAGTTTGCATAGGTTAAGCATTCAAAGTAGATGTATTGAAAATGGTTATGTTTATGTAAGTAAATGTGGATAGTTTAATCTTGCAAAATTTGACTGTGGTTATTACTATTTAACTATAATAGTTTAACTATTTTATTTCTGTGTATCATAAATATGTAATTTTTGTGTTGGGTTTTGTGGCTATTGAATGTGAAATGTGAAAATAACTGAAATTTCTTCGCATCTATTACTTTTTGAGGTGACCCATGTATGTTCATTTTATAGGTTCAATAATTATGTGGGATGCTCAAAAGAGTTTTGTGTTTGTGAAATTACTTTAATGGCAGATTAGATTTATATTCTTGTTAATTAGAAACAGATGAATTATGAGGTAGAAGTACACAGATTATATTTTAAATATTTGTAAATATGTGAATAGAATTCTAGAAGCAGTCAAGTTTTGTATGGAAAGTAGCCAGAGGGTGGAAGTCCTTGAAAGCTAGGTGTCAGATTTGAAACTTTGATGGCCCAGAGTAATTATCACTTAGAATGGGTTGTATTAGTATGTCAGATTAGTAGCAGGAAAAAGCATTTGGAGCAGCTCTGTAGCAGTTTAGCTGGGATGTGATCAAACCTGGACTAAAGCAAGGGCATGGAAATGAAAAGACACAAGTAGATTGACAGGACTGGTTATAGACAAGTTGTGGGAGAAAAGGGAGGAATCAGAAATAAGACTAACCTTGAAGCCAGGTCACCAGGAATAGAATGATGGCATGACTGTTAGAAATAACAGTTTTGAGAAGAAAATCCACTTTTGGGGAAAAGATAATGCTGAGTTTGAATTATCAGCATGATACCTGCATGGCAACATAAAACATGGATTTGGAAAATTGGAACTGACTATTAAGAGAGCAGTCAGGGCTGTAAATGCTTAACTAGGTTTTATCAACAGTTGTAATCTGTAGAATGAAGTGTAACCAAAAATGTGGTGATTTTAAGTTTATGAGTTTAGAAGAAATGGAGGGCAGTGCCGAATGTTGAAGGGCTCCAGAGAACAATTCTAAAAAAGCCTTTGGAGTTTAGTGATTTGGATCATTTTCTCATGCTGTGAACTTTCTAGTAACTTTGATCTCTCACGAAAACTGTCAATGAAATATGTCCCAGTATTACTCAGAAGGATCTTGAAACAAATGTATGACATGTTTTAAATGCAGAAATTTTGAGAATTATTGGAAAGATAAGGAAAACCCAGGGACAAAACCAATAATTGTATCAAATTTTCGTGTGTGAAGTTGCTTTACTAAAGAAAATATTCTAGTTCTTATTTTTTAATTAGGTCGATATATTGTATGTAACTCCGCAAGCAAAAACAGGTGTTTTTTTTTGTTTGTTTGATATATTTAAAAGATAATAATGGGATGCCTGGGTGGCTGAAGTGGTTAAGCAGCCCATTCTTGGTGTAGGCTCAGGTCATGATCTCTCAGGGTCATGAGATCGAGTCTGACATTGGGCTCTGCGCTCAGCACAGAATCTGCTTGAGATTCTTTTGCCCTCCTTCTCCTTTCCCCTCTGCCTCCTCCCCCTGCTCACTCACTCTTTAAGATAAATAAATAAATAAAATCTTAATAAATAAAAATAAAATATATATGTAGATATTTAAAAATGTCACAACTTATGAGGTCAGAAATCTGATACTTTTCTTATAACAAATTTCCAGTGATGAGTCTTACATTAGCAAATCCAAATACAATAAAAAAAAAAAAAGAATAAATACCATTGTTAAATATCTCCTGTCTGGCAGGTATTGGCTTGACTTTTTTACCAAACAATTTTCTTACTTACTCCTTACCATAACTTCAAAGACAGAAAACAGTTTTCCCAGAATCCCACTGCTTGCAAGCGACAGAGAAAATAAGGACTATTTTATTCAAAATCTCTAATTTGTGTGATTGTTTCATACTGAAATTTTGTGTGGTTGTTTCAAACTTGATCAAATAAAGTAAAAAATCAACTTTGTGGAAAAATGAAGTAACATAATCTGAATCATTCATCATCATATGTAAACATTCCATAAATTTGTTCATATATTTTAAGTTTTTATATAAATATTGATAATAATTGGCAATTTTCAAAGGAAAGATAAATTCTGTAAAGAAATGACTGTTAATATTATAGTTTTTATTTGAGATTCTAATATTCTTTATAATATTTTCTTGCTAGCACAGTCTTTTTAAGTATTCTCATAACCATCAATCCCTTCTACTATTTGGTTAATTAGTTGAAAGTTATTAACACCTACCATCACATGATTATAAATACACATAAGTTTATGAATGCCAGAAATACATTTAGATAGGCTTTTAGTCATTCAGCCTTTTAAAGACATAGGCAGTGACCATTGTCAAATGTCATATTTACCATAATATTTGGCTGAAGGCAATTATTCTCTGTGTGTAATTTTTATATATGATCTATACTTGAGTCAGAGTTAAGGCTAATTAGGAAAGGACTAGAACTCAACTTCTTATAATGGAACTGGAGTTTTGGAGACCATACAAATGTACTCTTTTTTTTTTTTCTTGTTCTGGACTTGGTTAACACAGTCATATCCATTTATTCATTGTGTACACTTTCTAAAACTAGATATTAAATATCAATATAAAGTTACACAAGCAAAAAGCTTCAGTGTGACTAAGGATGACTGTCATCTCTGCTGAACTTCCTATTCTTTCTCTATCTCAGTTGGAGGCATCATAGTAATCCAACTGCCCAAGTAAAAAATCAGTCATTTGTGATCCTTTCCTCCCTCTTACAACCCAGTCATTCAATGCATAATCAATCATCAAGGTCAGTATTTACCACTTAAATATTTAATGAACAAGAACCTTCCTTTCTATCCATGCTGCTACTACTACTATTCTAATTCAGCAGTTATTTTATTGCTCCCCAATATTGAGCCCACCAAATAAATCATCCATACAGTATCCAAGTGATTGTTCTAAAATGCAAATATGATGCCCTGTTCAAAACATTTCTGTGGTTTCTTTGTTTTCAAATCAAGTTTCATCTCCCTAATATGATTCCAGGCCTATCCTTTTCAGACCCACTTGCATAAAGTTAGAAAAAAAGAGTATGAGGACAGAATCCTCAGAAAAATTATTATTGAGGAGTAGCCTGCCATGTAAACTGAGATAGATGGACTGGAAAGTAGGAGAAAAACCAGTACTTGGTCTGATTCAAGTCAAGGCAAAAGAGAATAGGAAGGAAGGAAAAGAAGTAAGGCAAAATTGCTAAGAGGTCAGGGATGTAATTTATAATGTATTCATAAATTACACTCCAAACTATAGTTGTATAAGGAGTGAAAGTTAATAGAGGAAGCAAAGAGACATAGCTGATACTTTTAAGTAGTGAAGTAGAAACCTGTATTGCAGTGGATTAGAGAGTCAGAGGTAGAAGTGAAGTTAGAGGTTCTGGTCAGTATTTTTAAGAAGTTTGGGTAAAATGTGGAAAACGAAGTGCCAGTATTTTGCAGGCAGAGGAGGTTAAGAGATTTTTGTTTACATTATTGATACCTAAGCAATTTCTATTAGAGAGAGAGAAGGAAGTGCAGGAGAGGACATAAACTCCTAATATGTTATGGTTTGTAAGAGATTGAGAAGGAATAGGATTCAAGCACAGGTTAGGAGACTGGTCTTAGAATGAAGGAAAGGAACCTCTGTTGTAACAGATGAAAGAACAGGGTGTGTTTGAACACAGTTATATGTTAGGTTTGGTGATAGGATATTGGCAAGTCCCTTGGTTTAGTTATATGTGTGTGCATGCACATGTGTTTGTGTGTGTGTATGTGTGTGTGTAGGACATGAGGCCACCTGCACAGGTGTGAGAAGAGTGAGAATGTCTCTTATGTCCAAAAGATCAAAGTCTGTATGTGAAATTCTTGGCCAACTAGTGTGGAGAGGGCTTGAGCGGATTCCAGGCCCAAATCAGAACCCAGTAAGATGCCATCAATCAAAGATCAGACCTGGAAAGACATCAGGTTTACAGCAACTGTGAAAATCTTTACTTTCCGTTCAGGCAGTTGGCCCACATATTTGTCAAGCACAGGTTTGATTGGCATTCCGAAACCATAAAGTTATAAATACTCGGTTCTGTTCTAAGGAGAATCTTTTTATATTCTTTTTCTTCTAGGTAATTTCATCATGAAAAATAGGCATTCATGGAAGAAAGATTTCACTGAACAACAGTTTTAAGTATTTCAAAACTACTGAAAAGAATAAAATGCCTGAATTGCTTATCAAGAAATAACCTCTGAAGTCCTATTTTGAATTTAAAGGATGACCCAAAAATAATCTTTCATCTCTACCCATATTTGCCTTGAACACAGCAACTCCTATGAGCATTGTCTGCTCATCCCTCGCACCTCTAAACTCTTCACTTTAAACAGAACTCACTAGTTTCCCTTCCATTATATTAACATCCTGATCTCTTCACTCCTATTCATGAACAGCCCCACAAAGTGTTCTCTGGATAAATTATATTCTCATTCAATAAGTAGCCCTCTGTGGATTGTAATCCTTTTTTTAAATTTTATTTTGTGTTATTTTGTTTTGCTTTGTTTTGTTTTTTATTGCATAAAGAACGCTGACATGAGATCTACCCTCTGAACTAAATTTTAAGCGTACAATATATTATTGACCATAGGTACGATATTGTATAGCAGATCTCTATAGTTTATTTATCTTGTTTGACTGAGACTTTATTGCCTTTGATTGGTAACTCCCCATTTCCCCCTCTCCCAGCCTTTGGCAACCACTATTCCACTTTTAGATTCTGTGAATTTGTCTTTTTTAGATACCTCATATAAGAGGTATAAATCCTTTTCTTATAGTGCTTTTCTCCAGAAAAAATCAGATCAGAAGGCATCTGAACTTTGTTTTCACAGCAGACAGGGGAAGATAAGGACAATCAGAGGAGGAAGAAGTTATGAGTCCTGTGTCTTAATAATTGGTATTCTGTCACAGATATAGTTGTATATAACATTTAAGGGTTATATGTCTTAATGACTTGCCACTATGATAAATCATTTGTAGAACACAGAGTACTGAATCCTGTGTAATTTGCTATTTGTAATTTGATGATATTTAGGAGTTTAAGATTTTGTTACTCTTCCTATTATGGAGTTTGTGGGAACACTTCATGGGGGTTCATGATTTGTAGAAGGCAGAGAGTAATGTTTCTAACATCCGTTCTCTGCATCTGTGTCATCTGTATTAACAGTTGTGACCACTGTATTTACTTCAAATGAGCCACAATGCAAGATACTTTTCGTTCATAAGGATTAGGCCTTTATTTTTAAGTTGGAAAACACGAACAGGTAGTTTAAATGTTACTGAAGCAATGCATGATATATGCTCTTTCATTGTTATTTATGAGTTTCCCCCCAAGTCTTTGAGTTAGAGCCATCACCTCTGCCCCAGACTTATGCTCACCCATCACTCCCCAACAGGGTTGCCCCCTTGTTCAGAACATAAAAGCTGTTGAGGTGATCGTTCCTTTCTCTGTTGCCCATAGGAAGATTCTTAATAGACTAGTTATAGCCTTGTTTGGGGATAGTAAAAGCAGACTAACAGGAACAAGTTTTCCTTATAAGTTTAATTTTTTCTAGATATTGAATAGATTTTAATTTTATATTACATTAGAAGTGATGTAATTTTATATCTGGAGTCTGCTGCAAATTCACTTACTAGTATTATTCATTCATGAGTATGATATCATAGCTCTTTATCCTCTTTAAAGTACTAGTTTACTGATGTGAGAGTTCTCTGTGGTCACTTTGTATGTTGTTCTTTGTAGCATTGAGGCATGAGGTTATCCTTGCTCAAGAATTTTGAATTCAAGTTCTTCTTAAGTTAAATAAATTAGAAGTCTCTGATTATGGTCTCAAGCTACTGACTACTGATTTTATTTTCTTTAAGGACTATGATTACAGGAAAGGACACTCAAAGTTGTATTTATTCTGGAGAAAAAGGATTAATTCTACTGCTATTTATTATTTAATGAGAACCAATCAACATTATTTTGTTTTCTAATATTACCTAGGAAATACATCACTAATTAAATGAAAACTGCCATTAGATTATGAGTAGAATTATGGACACAAGCAGCTTCCCCTGATTTTCTGAATAATACTAGTTGTTTTAGGTAATATGGGATATTAATGGCATTAACAGCAATTAGAGGCAAGACCGTTGTCAAAATGAATATCAAGTCAACTGTCTATATTGCAGGGGTAAATAAGGAAGTCACACCCTGCGTTACGGATTGAGGGTCAAAAGACAAACTCAGATGCCCTTTGGGCAAGCTGCATAACCTCAGGAAAGCCCCTTAAACCCAGAAAGACTTTTTTTTTCCTGAAATAAAGATATTATATCTGCCCTGTTTCTGTCAAAAAAGGTCAAATATCTAATTTAGCAAAAGTAATGAGGTCAATATATATATATAACTTGCAACAAAACCCTTTAGAAATTACGGAGCTCTGTACAAAAATACAAAGGTTTGTAATTTTAACCACGAAGAAAAGTAATTGAGTGAAATATTTCTCAGGAATCACCATTACAGAATCCGCAGACTCTGTAACTTAATGTTCTCAGAGGAATGAGATGCTAGGGAGGTGATCACCTCTGTCTCAGTTAAGATTGTGTTTGGCTGCACAGAACAATAACTGAGTTACAAGTCAGGGGCTTCTTGTCTGCACTTTCTTCATCTGGAGGAAGTCATCTTGGCCATCAAGATGTTTGATAGGACTGCCCATCTTTTTTTTTTTTTTTTCCTCCCAGCAGTTCTCAGCAATAGTTTTTATCCTTATTTTTCCAAGTTATCTGCTGTTCCTTTTAGAAATTACATCCATATTCTTGTGAGTATGGTAGTGATGGTGGGGATAGAAGGTGGAAAGGAATTTTATCTAGATTATCATTCCTAGCTACAAAAGTACTCGGGGGGATTTAGGGTTTGGTTGCTTGGTTGCTAGCTTGTTTATTAGCTTGGTACATGGCATCCCAGATGAAGTAAGAGTTGTGTTGGTTAGAAAGAGGAGGGGAATAGGTATTGGAAGGTAACGCACAGCACCTGCCACAGCCCAGTTTACCCTGTAAATGCCTTTCGTAGGTATACAGTTGGCAAGAAATATTTTCTAGAAAAATGATGAACTCTTCCTAGGGGACTTTCCTATGTGTATTTAGGAGGACAGAGAATGAAGGCAGACAGAAGGAGAAGGGGGAGGGATGGAAGTGGAAGAAGGAACAGGAGAATGCATTGTGGTGTGATACTCCTCAGTGATTTTTTCCCTGAGATGAAGCAAATAAATAGATCATGTGGTGTCAGTCTGAGATATCTTATTGAAATCAACCAAACCAGGAGTATCAATTGTTTTTCAGACACAAAGAATATATAGTCCTATTTGGAAATCATTCCTGCAATAAAACTAGAGTCATTTTTGAAGCAATTTTTAAGATATGGCCTTTAAAGCAGTGGACTACAGGACTATAAACTATGTACATACAGACACATATATTCTGGTTTATGTTTTGGCTACTCCAACTTGATGAGTTATGTAGAATTATATAAGCCAATGGACCTTCCAGTTTTTCTCTACAATAGTACTTACCTTGTAGATTTAAATGGGATAAAGATTGCATCTTGTCCTTAATACCAGTCATTGGCCTATTGGTATTGTTGGCTTTATGAATATTCTATAGAGAACCTTATTTTTATACTTTTTCCATACAAATTATCCTATTTTGCCTCTAATAGACTCATCTCCCTGCCCCAGTGTGGTAGTCCAGTCTCTGCCCTCCCCCGCCACCCCAGTCTCACATATGCAGGCTTATCTTCACCCTCACCTTTGAGACTTTTTCCCATTTCTACTTACAGAGAGTAAATAGAACTTCTTTTGTTTTCTTCAACCTCAGTTCTCTCCCCCCTCTGCTCTACCTCAGCCCCCATGCCTGCTTGTTTCACCACTCTACCTTCATCCCATCTCTCTGTTTACTAGTGGCCCTCATACCACCTTGGTCATTACCAACCCAGTTTAATGACTGGCAATCACACAGCAGGTGTCAACTTTATTTTGCAAATGCAAGAAATATGCCTAGTTTCAGATATTACGAAAAATGCTATTCACATATCAACCCCCTGGGTATTCAAAGACAAGACTTTCTTTGCACATTTGCTGAAATTACATCAAAGCACTGAATACATTTGCAGCTTTTATCAGATTGAATGAGTACTGTAATGACCAAATCCACCTCAGACATAAATGTCGTTGATGGATCCAATCTTTCTGTTTTAACTGAAAAAGATATCTTGATTATTGGAGATAATAGATATCAACAAAATACTTAAGGTTTCTAGAAACTAAAACAGAGCTAGGGATCTAGTTTACTGTGAAAAGAAAGAAATATATGATATTGACTTGATTTTTCTCAATCCAATATTTCAGGCAAGTTTAAAATAAATAAATTAGTATTTAAGCTCAAATACTTATCATTTTTCCCCAAATTGGGAAAGAAGAATGCAAAAATTATAAGAATTTTACAATGGAGATATTTTTTTAAAAATTAACAACCAACATATTATTCAATATTCAGTGGACACTAGCAGGATTTGTGAAATATTCTAGGCATTTGGTCATCTTTGCAAAGTTTTTTTTGGTAAATATTTTCTAGTTAGGTTATACATAAGGAAGCAAATCAGTTCTTTGTTACGGCGCCATCAGTTTGTTTCTTCTTCTCTTAGGCTAGTAGTTTTTATTTGCCCAGTACCTGAGCAACGGAATAATACCTTTCTTGTTATGTTTACTGGCAGGCTCTGTGCCAATGGATAAAAATCCTTACACAAATGATCCTTGAAAAATGATCTTAGTATTAACCTGATGAGTAAGATATGGGCTGTTTTCATTTTTCAGGTGAAGAAAAATCATTGTAGTGATGGCATGAGTATAGGAGCTATTTGTCAGATTGTAGGGACAGTAGAGCATGGGCTTTTTTTTTTTTTTTTTTTTTTTTTTTTGGAGAGCATGGGCTTTTAATTACTGTGTTCCCTGGCTAAAAGCAAGCCACTCTCTTCCTTGTTTCAGTAAATTAGACACTGTTGTATGTCCTTAATGCCTTAACATCATGTGTAGCATTCTGTTTCTCGTTCCCTGGAGCCCTGGCCTATTTTCATAGACTTTGAGCCTATCCTAGACCTTAAATGTGAGAAAGGTATAGACTTCTCTCTTGTTAGGCATGGGAAGAGTATCTGTGCATACTGACTGATGTCCTCCTCTGTAAACCCAAAGCACAACATTTTCACATGGGTTTGATTCACTCTGTACCCTTTGAAGAGGAATGTGTAGTTTCCCTTTCCAGGACTACTCTGTAACACTAGTCTTTCTCCAGAATTTCAGGTTTATGTCGTGGTTTGAGTTGAGTTTTACTACGTGTAGAGTTTTACTATAGACTAATTTAATCATTGCCTCACCAAAACTGTAAAATTTGAAAATTTTGAATTTTATTGTACGGTTTAAAATAATAATTTTGATTTAAATATTAGCTTTGCTACTTAGGCACCAATCTGTCCATATTACTGCACACTTCTTTCTTTAGTTTTGGCCCTAGGCTCTGTAGAAAGGGAGCTCCTGATCTAATGATTCACTGTTACTAAAACTGTTAAAAATTTGGCTTTCATGGATTTTCATGTAATTAAGATCTTCTTAGATTGTTCCACATTAGGAATAAAACTAAAATTATAAAGCAGTTTATTTGAATTACACTTCATTCACTAATTATGTAGTCTATACGTTTGCTTCATTTGAGATTTCTAGGCCTCCAAATCCAGGATTTTTTAATCAAAAGAAGCACTTTGAGAGAAATGTAGTCTTTTTAATCCAGTAAAAACAAATTAGAATTTGTTTAGGAAAACAAAATTTTTATTTAAAGGAGCATTTTGATCATAGAAATTATATAGTTGTGATAATAGTGTATGTATTCTAAGTTTATTCTTTTGACAAGTGTGTTCACAGAGTTTAAGGATAAGGTGAAGAAACTTCTAGAAGTCTTCGGGTAGTGCTAATCCTGTGTGTTATATGCTGTAGAACAAGAGTGGGATTTATGATTTAGGTTCTCTTCTTGGCACGTCTCTAGATTCTCTGAGGTCAAATATTTTTTTCCTAATGACTTGAACTAGTCTGCTTGGTTTCATGATCTCTTCTGTGTAAAATATATTTAAACAACAGGAATTTTTAATGAGATTATTAAAATGTACGTAGAATCTTCTCATTTTACTGTGTAATTTCAAGTATGGGCTTTCTGTTTCATGATTGAAACTCAAACTAATAATTTGTATGTTCTTTTCACTCTTGCCATAATCTCTTAAAATTTTAACAAATTTTTATAGGAGATGGAAATATAATATTTACACCCCAATAATGTTTATTTATCAAAGATAAGTGTCCTACTAGCTTTTGATTTTGGAGTAAAATGGCTATCTAGGAATTATGTATAATAAAATGCTTAGGTTATAATGATTATCTCAAAGTTCATGCACAAAATTACTGAAATTCACTTGTAGGAGAACCCATAGACTATCTAGCCTCTTTTGTGCTTATTGGCCATATTCCAGACTTGTATTGGCTTTGTTTAATCCACTTTGCTCATCCAGGCTAGGAACAATATTTATGGTCAATTCTAGTTTTCATATTGTAAGGCTCCATTTCTTTTCAGAATATGAAAATTGAAATCAGTGAAATAGGAGGAAACCGCTAAGGAAATGTGTGTTCTTATAGTGAGAAGTGAAAGTTAAGTGTTTGATATGATGGAAGAGGAAAGAAATAAAAAAAAATCTTAAGAACACTAGAAAGCACAACATAGTAGTCTGAAGTGATTCAGTGTAGAGCGAACAACCCCTCTCACATTGAGGGCCACAGTGTGTTGCTGTACGAGGTCTATGATACCTGACAGGATAGCCCTGGCCATTAAGAGTTGACAGGATAGCCCTGGCCATTAAGAGTAGCTTAAACAGGATGCTGTATATCAATTTTATTGAGACAAGGGATTAATCTGTTAAGCTTAACTAAGTTAAATCTATAGATATAAAATAGTTTTTAGCCCAAATTAGTTAAATTTAGAAGTTTAGTGTCTAACATATAGTGGAAATATATTTATGTGGGATACATCACTCTTTGATAAAGCCAGAAAAGTTTCTGTGTATACGCTTAATTAGTTAAGAGAGTGGGAGTGACTGCATGTCAGGGTTCGGGGAGGGGGAGGAGGGAGAAAGAGAGAATCCCAAGCCCCTCATGTGGGGCTCAGTCTGATGACCCTGAGATCATGACCTGAGCCAAAAGCAGGAGTCAGGTGCTTAACCATCTGAGCCACCTAGGCACCCCTGTATATACTTTATTCTTAATGCATACATCTAAGCTTACAGGGAGCTTTTAGGTAATAAGGCAACTTTGGTTTCATTTTTTGAAATAATAACAAATTATTTCAGGTGTTTTACTTCTTAAAATGAGAAAGTTTAGTATTTCCAGGTACCATGTAATAACTATTTTATTTAATTAGACATTTTATTTGTTTTATTTTTTTTAAGGTTTTATTTATTTATAGGTCAGAGAGAGAGAGTGCACAAGCAGGGGGAGCGGCAGGCAGAGGGAGAAGCAGGCTCCCCGCCAGCAAGGAGCATGAGGTGGGGCTCGATTCCAGGACCCTGGGATCATGACTTGAGCTGAAGGCAGACACTTAACCGACTGAACCTCCCTCGTGCCCCTAGTATATCATCTGTTTTTTATGGGACACTGAGCTTCTCTCAGCGTAAAGCTACCACCTTCCTAAGGGTCTCTTGATAAATGGAAAAGAGAGTCGGAAGACGCTGACGTGGGGACAGGCCTCATCTAACATATGACCCCAAGTCATACTTCCCTCTAGAACATGGACACACAGAGTGAGTGGCATGGCTCTCTCCAACTTTACTGAATAATTGGGAACAAAACAAAAGAAAATTATAAAATTTGAGAGAAGTAATTTAAACTGAAACTTAATTATAACTTTTGCCATCGTCCAAAAGAAGGTAATTTAAAGGAATTTCTTAATTTAAAAAATTCATGAGAAGTCTGCTCACAGTGAAGCCACCTCTTTGCGAAAGTCTCCTCATTGAAAGCTCGGCTTTTGAGCCTGCATCTGCCATTCAGCAAATCCCATATCCTACCCTAGGGACTGGCTCTAAATGACTAACACCTGTCATCTTGCTCGCAGTAGTGCATTTCTCTAAGTCTAAATTTTTAATTCTAGAAAAATGCCCTGGGTGTCCCAGGAGTATAATCAAAAGCTAGCTAACAGAAGTCCACAATGGGTTGCATCTGAAGTTTTCACAGCAGGGTAAGTTGCAGACGTGCAACTTGATGCCTCAGAGTTCCTGAGGATTCACACACACACACACACACGCGCCTCAAAAACCAATTCCAAGAGACAGTAAATGCCATGTTATAGAGAAAAGTTCATGTGCTTTCACTGATGCTCAAGTTGAGAAGAAACTATACCACCTCTCATACCCTCTAACTCCAGCTCCTTAAATCATTGCAACTCAGAACAGTATGAGTCTGTGTCTTTCAGGAATGATCGTTTCCTTCTGTAGGACTCACACTGGTAGTTACTTTCCCCTGGTACCTTTAATTGTTGTTGTTACTGTGAATGGGGTAATTTTCTATTACTTTGTTTTAATGTGTTTAATTCTACTAATTTTATATGCTATTTGTATATCTGGACAGCTCCTTAAACCCTTAAGTTATGTGGAGTTCATTCGGTTCTTTTGGATTTTTTATATAGAATATTATGTCATCTATAAATAAGGATAGTTTTTCTCTTTCTTTATAATACATGTATCTCTTTTTTTTTAATCTATCGTATTTCTAAAGACCTCTAATGCCATGTTGAATAGATACGCAGCAGGAGTATCTCGGGTTGAATTAAGTCTTTCCTGTAAAGGCAAGAAGTTCTACCTTTCTAAGGTTTTGCTGCTTGTTTCATGCCCACTTTATGTGGCATATAGAATTTGTGATGCCTATTTTCATCTTCTTTTATTCCTTTTTGTTAAATTACAGATTTTAAACATCATGTTAAATACAAAAAATAATGCAGTTGGAATTGAGAGAATAAAATAAGGATTCAGACAAAATTAAGATGCTTTCCTGAAACAAGCAGTAGGAATAAATGATGTATCAATTTCCTGTGCCTGCTGTAACAAATTACCACAAACTTGGTGGCTTAAAATAATAGAATTGTATTCTCTCACAGTTCAAGGGTCTGGAAGTCCAAACTTCATATCCCTAGGCAGAAATCATGGTGTCAACAGGTTCATGGGTCCTTGAGGAGCTGTAGGGGAGAATCTGTTCTTTGCCGCCTCTGGCTTCTGGTGGCTGTCAGCATTGCTTGATGTCTGGCTGCATCACTGGAATCTCTACCTGGATGGTCACATTGCCTCCTCCCTTCTGTATGGCAGATATCCCTGTGTCTCTTCTTTATAAGGACATTTGTGAAGGCATTAGGTCTTATTTAAATAATTCAGGATAATCTCCTCATTTCAAGATCTTTAATCACATTTGTAAAACATTCACCATATAAGGTGACATTTCCAGGATCCAGGGATTAAGGACAGATATATTTAGGGGTTGCCATTCATCCCACTACTATCTGCTCACTGTCCCATGCAAAATATTTTCACCTCATTTCAGTATCTCCACATGTCTCAGTCTATTATATCATCAACTCAAGGCAAAAGGCCCATCTCAATATCATCAGCTCCCAGTCCCAAATCTTATATAAATCATTGAAATCTATTGTAGGTGAGACTCAGCATGATTCATATGGGCAGACTTCTTCTCTATTGTGGGCCTGTGAAACTAGAAAGCAAGTTATCTGCTTTCAAAATAACATAGTAGAATAGACATAACTTTTCCAAAAGAGAGAAAGTGCAAGGCAGAAAGGAATCATTGGTCCCAAGCAATATTAATCTGCAACTTGATCACATCTGCAAAAACTTTACCAAGTTCCAGTGATTAGAATCACTTTGGGTGATTCTAGCCCAAGCAAATATGAAAATGTATTACAAAACTAGAATATTTAACATGGTTTGGTATAGTTCAGAAGTAACATATATAGAGAGAAAGGTGGAAATTTATTACAGAATTAACTGTGTAGGCAAACAAAGAGGGAAAAGTAGATTATTAAATTCTATTAGTATATATAATATGTATAAATATGAAGTGATTCAAGTAATAGAGTGTAAAATAGGATATTTTAAGGGCAAAAACAAAAGGTATCCTGCTTAATTATGGAAAAAGAAGGATCTTTCTAAAAATGACTGAAAACTCAAAAAAAAGGGTTGATATGTCTGAAATATAAAAATTTAAAACTCTACAAGGTAAACAAAAAGAAATAAAAAAACAAATTTGGGAAATACTTGCAATTGCGTGGCTTTCTCAATGCTAGCAAAAAATATAAAAGACCTGAAGGCAATTACCTGTATTCCCCTGTGAATTCCACAGCTTTTTCCTGTATGGTCTGGAAGGGTTCTAAACTCTACAATCCTGTTTTCTCATTCATAAAGTGTAGATAACAGTAGGTAACTCATAAAATTTTTGTGAAGATTAAATGAAATGCTACATGTAGAGCTCCTAAAATAGTGTCTTAAGAGTAGTAAATATTTAATTATTGCTAATTACTGTCGGTATGGTTATTAATATAAATATTTTTAATGTGCATAGACAAAATGGATAAAGGACTTGAATAGCTACTCCACACAAAAATAAATATGGATCAAAGTGTATGAAAAGATAATCAACGTCAGTGAATCATAAGGAAAATTTATTTAAACAGTTATGATATGCTGAATTTTTAAACTTAATTCTTTTATTTAAAGTGTAGTTTAACCAAAGAAAAAGATCGTTATCAGTTTGACAGCTTAAAGTTCTTCAAGGGAGATTCTAAGCACATCGTTTCTGAATTTTTTTTTTTCAGAGAAATTGGATAGAAATAGAAGAGTCCTTTAAAACCCTTGAGGCTATATGTAGGGTGATTGTGAGGTAGAAACTGCTAGTAGCATTCCAGAGAGTGCTCATTGCTGAGAACATGTAAGATCTTCAAGGATGAATGGCTGTGGTAGAGCTGGAAACATACATCTAAGTCTACACCAGAGCTTTCGTATCTTATATTTTCGTTAGAAGTGACAGACCCCTCTAGTGAAGCAAATGGTGCTGGCTCACATGGTTAAGGCTAAGAAGGGATGCCATTGCATATGTATTAGAATGATAAAATTTAAAAAAATTGCCGAGGATTGTTGTGGATGTGGAATCTTGGTAAAGATATGGAGTAATTGGAACTCTCGAAAATTACTGGTAGAAGTGCAAAATGGTACAAGTTATCCTACAAAATAATGTGGTAATTTTTTATAAAGTTAAATATAAACTTTATCATACAGCTGGGCAGTCTCAATCCTATGTATTTACTCAAAAGATATAATCACACATGTCTGTGAAAAGAATTGTGCTTTAAAGTTCATAGCAACTTTATTCCTAAAATGTCAAATGCCAACAGTTAGTAAGTAAACAAATTGTGGTATATCTATTCAACTGAATACTATTTAGTAATAAAGGGTGACAAACCACTGGTAGTTGAACAAATGACCAAATCTTAAACATGTTACAGTAAGTGAAGAAAGCCATAAAGGAGTACTTTTAAATTCCATTTATGGGAATTTTTAGAAAAAGGAATCTACAATGACAGAAAGCAGATGGGTGTCTTTTGAGGGTGGTGATGGGGATATGTGTAAGTATAAAAGTATATAAATACAGAGGGCATTAGAGAACTTTTTGGAGTGGTAGAAATTTTCTATATCATGTTTGTGAAAGTGGTTATTGTATCCCTTTGTTCAAACTCATTGAATGGTATACTTAAAATTGATGAATTTTGTGGTATGTTAATAATACCTCAAAAAAATCCATTGGAAATATTTAGTAGAGTTTGTTATAGGTGCAGGTGTCTCAGTGCTTTTATTTTCTCAATTTAAAATGTTATGATCCACAGAAATAGTCAGAAATTTTAAATTAATAACTTAAAATGTAACTTTGGATATTTAGAGTGACTTTATTTTTTAACAAATAAAATAATAAGCCCTTATAGGAAAAGAAAAATCACTCATCAGAAAAGTAACAGTAACAGCTAAGAAGCTGATTCTCTGATATATGAATATTTGTATATTGTGTGTGTGTATATAAATTACTACTTTCTGCTACTTAGAAAATTAACATATTTAAATTTGTTTTGCTTTAATAAAGATGGATTTATTTTATTTTTATTTCTTAAATCTGATTTTAAGTTTTAAATTAATTTAAAATAAAAGTATTTTATAATTTCAGGAAATAATAAAACCAATTTGAGAGTCATTGAACACATATTTCAAAATTATGCAACTTAACTATGTTCTGGCATCCCCTTTTACTTTCAGTAAAATTCTGATGTGGATATAAAGTATATGAACACCTCAGCTATACAAAACAATCTCAAAAAATCTCACCAAAGTACTATAATACGTATCAGTTACCTCTTTTAAAGATAAGGAAGTTGTGACTTACAGTGAATAAGTAATTTACTCAAAGTCACAAGTCTTGGAAGTAAGAGTCTGTCTAAATTTAAAGTTTGTCCGTTCTAGAGTATGGAAGTTATGTTGATTAATTTTTGTTCCTTATGAGTGTGGTGCATAGAGACAGAAAGGGCAAAGTTTATGTAAAACCTGACACTATTTTTCTCATTTGGTCTCCTGTTAGGGAGTCCTAAGTGTCTCTGAAATATGGCTGCTGGATAAGTTTACAGTGTTTGTCAGTTCTTTTTTAGCCTCTTGGGGTTATGCCAAAGGGATAGGGTCCCATGGGAATATGGTCTGACTTCTCATCCAGGTGAACACCTGCTGTCATTGTGTCTTATCAGTCCTGTAGTTAGCAATGCCAACTTTCTCTTTGTGGTGAAACCCATTCAACACATGGAAAAGGCATGCCAGTGTTCCTTACTAGTTTTTATTTATCCCCTCTTTTACTACATGAGCCATTGCCCAAGTATCTTGGAGATAGAGCTAACATTCAGTTTATCCTTGGCTATTTGGTGTTCTATATTTCTGGGAGTTTACTCAGTTATAGTCCAGTTTAATTAAATGATCTTCTTCAGATACTCTCTCTTTTCTTCTCCTTTGCCTTTTCTCTCCTTTCTTTTTTCCACTCTGTCTCTTTTATGTTGCTTTGAGAAGGAAGAGATCTGTTATTGCAAAAATATGTGCTTGTGAAGCAAATTATACTACACAGTCTATTTTTAAAATTCTTAGTTCTCTACGTTAGCAGGAACAAATAATTCAAGCAGAAGTAAATTCAATGATGGTCTCCCTATGGATAACCAATATTGATCATCCATTCTTAGGACTTGAATCATATTCTTTTGCTTTTTGTTCAACTGGTCTGCTGGATGTATGCATTTAATTATAAGGTATTACAAATTGATTTTGAACCAGATTAGGGATAAAGTCAAAGTAAATGTTTTTTTTAAAAAAATTAATGATCAAGGCACATAATATATCATAAATAGCCCAGCTCACGTTTTTATCTATAATTTCATATCACAATAAGACAACATTCTAAGATGGAATATATTTATGGCTTATTAGTGAGAACTAAAAAAAAGAGGAAGAAACTCTGTGACTGGATTTGAGAGCTATTGAACCAATAAAAGTGAACCATCTTGATATTCCTACTTCTTAACAAACCAGGAAGTTGACCGTGTATATAGAACAAAGATATCTTAGAATATCAAACCATACAGGGGTTTTTATAGTAGCTTTTTAATAAGTATCTCTGTGTACACCTGTCTATATCTTTGTGTCCTTTTCTCTTGTGGATTAATTCAATTACTTAATGATTTTTAGAGGATAAAATGTACAGAAAAAATTACAGTGCTATTACAGCTTTATCTTGTAGGGAAAAGCAACTCGGTCTGCCATCTGCAGTGGGCATTGGTCCCTCTCTTGTTGTGCCTCATGCTTTGTTATGCATGAGTAAGCACATTAGCCTTTTCATTTCATTCATTAGACTTTTAATCCTTGATTAGTGTTTTCGAGATTCTCTCAAATACACAACTTCTTTATTTCCTTTGTGTTTGGTTTTTCTTTTTTTTCTCTTCTGCACTATGAAACAAAATTAACAGTTAATCCAAACAATAGCCCTGTTTCTATTGAGATGACTGGTAAATATATTAGTTTCTCATTGGAGTGATTAATCATGTGTAGATGAAGAATGGGAAAATATCTTCTTGCTTGGAATATAACAGAGGCAACTGTTTAAAGTCAGCAAGGACAGTCTGTGTTTGAAAAGCTTGAATCGCAATCTTCCACCAATCTCACATGCTCAGTGTGATTCTGTCTCATAGAAACTCTGAATGGATTTCTTAAAAGAAGGAAATCCATTAGGGTTCAGAACTGGTGCATTTGGAGTCTCAGAGTCTAGTTACACTTGTCACCAATTCTCCAGAAATATTTTTTTTTTCTCTTTGTTGCTTCCTTTTCTCCATTAAGCAAAATAAGATATGTCAGAACGTTGCTTGTGGAGTGAACAGTTAATAATTACACATTCAAGACACTCTTAGCAAACTTTGAAGTCCTGTATTATACTTTATTATATATGCACCCTCACACTATCTTTTTACTCATAATTAATCTCACAGGACTAGAAACTACTCCACCTGATTACTCCTCCACTTAGGCCATCCTTCCAGCTACGTGTAACAATATTTTCAACTACTTTTTAACATTTATGTTCATAGACACTATCTTAAACATACTTTGATCATGAGGCCAAAGCCAGGTAATAAAGGAGATAGATAAATTAAATAGAAATCAGCTCCTAGAAGTCACTATGACAAGTAACCAGTGGTGAAATGATGACATAAATCACACGTACACTAAATTTGTGTAGATTACTCATTTTTGCCTAATTTCAGAATATCTTCTTGGCAATGATACTGTTAAGAAAGAGTTAATTTAAAAATATTGTTAATTAATTTTTGTCTCTTAATCTTTATTTCCACAAGATAGTAGGATCATAAACTGCCTCATTTTTCTTTTCTTTTTCTCTCCTTAGGACGCTTCCATTGCACACAGATTCCACATCATGAGAGAAAAACACCCAGAAAAATTCAACAGTAGGTAAGGTAACAAATGATAAAATTATAATTGCGGTTGCTGTTGATGAATTATGTCATGAAAAGGATCACTATAAAACATTTTACATATAATGGCTGAATAACATTGGGGGTGTGTGTAAGTATTGAGACAAAACTGTAAATGAATTTAATTTTTCCTTTGGTTTTAATGGGACTATGAAGAGGAATGTAGTGGTCATCTCTAGTCCATTATCATGTGTTGAAAAGAAGAATTTCAAGTACATATAAGGTGAAAATAATAAGATATATGGGAAGTCTTTACATGGCTAAGGATATGAGAGTGATCTTCTTAAATCCCAAAGAAAAACATGGGATTGTGATTTGATAATGCTGAGTAACTATGTATTGCAAAAGTATCAGGTAAGGCCTGGCATCTTTGTACTGTCCATGGTATTGGCCTCAACTAAATGGAAAATAAACCAGAGAATTATCAATGCTAACATAAACTAACTGTAAAGATTTATTCTTCAAGGAGAAGAGCCTTGACGATCAGAATTAGTTTTGGTACTGTAGTAATACACATTTTTCCCTTCCAAATGTGGATGTTGACACTTACGGATATTCAGGGATATAGGGAAAGTTTTGGTTTTGTATCTTTCCCATTTCTAGACAGAAGGCTATCTCCTCTCCACCCCTAGAAAAATGGGATAGAAAAAGTGAATCCTCTTTGCTTCAATGGTACCCATTTCTACTATGTTCATTTCACAAACGTACAAATTCATAATCCGCCTTTCTACGTAGATATTTAAGCGACTTATATATTAATGTTCAAAACCCAAGGCTCTGTAGTCCCTGTATTTGGCTAGTTTAACAACCCTGGAAATCATAAATCATGATATTACGTTTTGCCTTTTCTGTCATAGTTCAGCCAGGTACAATTGTTGTTTTGAGGAAAATGGAAGAAGTGTCTATATGAGTATGTACACATGCAACATCGTATCTTTAGAGGGATTCGCAAAATCTCTTAACTCTGGTTCCTCCTGGAAAAGGGGACTAAATGGTTGGGGTGGAGATTAAATGTTTACTGCATACTTTCTTGTGTGAATTTTGTGCCATGTGTATTATAAAATTTAGTAGAAATCTCATTAAAATTTTGCACCTGCAAGTTTTCTTTATATGTAGTATAGACATTTTCATTTTACAAGATTTAATTTTATTTCATGAACTACATGAAAATAAATTGATCTAACAATGAAACCATATTGTAGATTTCATCACATGATAATATACTTTGAATGTCCTGGAAATGAACATAATTGTTAATGTACATAAAACCATATTATACAATCTAGCCTGTGCTTAGTCAAATGCCATTCCATGAAGCGTTCATATGTTGATATTCTTATATTGAAATAGATTTCAAGCAAAAAAATAATTGTTGTTTGAGAATGAGGAATGCAGTGTCCCCCATCCAGGAGTTTCACAATTTAAAAGCCCATTAAAGGCTTTAAGAAATACATGGGGCGGAAAGTTTGATAATAATAAGGCATTTTTTTTCAGACTTAGCAGAGAGAGAGAGAAAGGGAGAAACAGAAGAGATGGGGCCAGAGGGAAGAAAGGAGAATTAAAAGTATAGAGAAAGCGTATCAATATATTTATGTGATAATCAAATTGACATACTATATATAAGAATGCCAATAAGATCCTCTCTCAAGTGTCTGAGGTTAATGCTATCTGTTCTCCAGAATAATTTTAATTCTTCTTAATAAGACTCCTATTATTCACATATATCTACTTAATTTTTTATTATTGATTGCAGTACTAATTTATGACATTCCTCACTGCCCAATAGTGGTACTGCAATGTGTTTGTACATCCCAATGTATTTAAAAGGTGTTAAACTATATCCTGTTGAAGCTTACTTGTAAATTTGAGGGATGAAGAAATCTTGCATCGCTTAAAGGGAATATTTCATTTGGAACAGTGATAATACAGAAAAGACCTTTTGGATTGACACAGCTCACATGTTTCTATTGTGAGTTCAGAGGATGCCAGGGGTATAGTAGATGCGCAGTGCGTTATCTGTTTTTCAGCTAACAGCTCTAGAATCGCATATATTACCAGGTCAGTTAGGCATATACATTTCAATCTATTCTTTTGCAGATTG
Organism: Ursus arctos; assembly: GCF_023065955.2. Taxonomy (NCBI): domain Eukaryota; kingdom Metazoa; phylum Chordata; class Mammalia; order Carnivora; family Ursidae; genus Ursus; species Ursus arctos. The sequence continues at coordinate 44,282,995 of NW_026622985.1, read as the reverse complement.
TCTTCAGTCAGAATTACAAGCATTTAGATAATTCCCTAAACTATAATACGACATATTCAGAATACGAAAATTTTCTAATAAATTTTTATGAGGAAGATATGCCACATGTTGTGCACAAGCAATTTCATACTTAAAAGGGCGGATTTTCAGATTTCAACTGTGAGACACGTTCAGCAATAGCACTCTTTCATATTTTGAGGAATTTGCAAATGGATTTTTTTAAATACTCCTAATAAGGGTGTTTCAGATCAGATCCCTTGTCACAATAAATCATATGCCATTAATATTATCCTCTAGCATGCTCACCTTGAAATTCATTTATATTTTAAAGAACCTGATGTTTCTAACATTATCTTAAGGAAATTAATTACCAAAATATATAGTTCTCTCTCTGTTTCTTCTGACAGAAATTGAAAGAACTGGGAAAGATAATGATTTTTCCGGTGCTTAAGAGAGTGCTAGTAGAGAGGTTTATATCATATTCTTTTCCAAATTTTTACGTAAATCTAAGTTAACTGTTAAAAGAAAGTATGCTGTTTAACTTTCTAAACTTTTAAGATATTCTTCAAACTAAAATCTTATTATTTTAGAGTATTTATGTTACTATTATTTAAAACCATTTATTATATGATATCCGTATTTAAAACATTAACTTGACTATTACTATTAACAGTCACATTTGTGCTCTTATAATAACATATGTAACTGGTTCTCCTGTTCTCTTAAGAGTAGAGCATTGTATCCTTTCTCAGCCTTTTGGCTAAGATCAGGTGTAGAATAGAGCACTGTAAGTTCTTACTTTAAAAAAATGATATTAGGGGGCCTGGGTAGCACAGTTATTAAGTGTCTGCCTTCGGCTCAGGGCAAGAGCCCAGCGCTCCCACTCCCCCTTCTTGTGTTCCCTCTCTCGCTGGCTGTCTCTGTCTGTCAAATAAATAAATAAAATCTTTAAAAAAATGATATTAATTGTTGTATGCTGACACACTAAAACATCCATCCGTTAAAATGATCATTATGAAGGCTTATAATAATTCTGAAAAAAATACAAAACTGTTTAATTCCATGAGACAAATCTTGCAACATTGTCAAGGACTTACAAGTAATATGCAGAATGGAACTAGTTATAGAAAAAGTATTAGTGATCTAACAAAGATTTATTAATATTGTAGTTATAGCCTATTGTCAAAGAACTAATTCGAGTTTTTAATGAACAACACTTAATACCATTTGCCAGTAAACACTGATGGCCCTCAGTGCTCCACAAAGATACTATTTCACTAAGTCCATGCCTAAGTACTTACTTAAAAGTATCTGATCTCAAACCCTCTCAATGAGACAAAGATCGTTTTCTTAGCCTCCTTTTCAGAGGAATATACTTCATTCCTGTTCTACTTTCTGCTTTTTATGAAGAAATCTACAACTAGAAAACTGAAATTGGTGTGTGAATTTAAATAAAGCAGTTTAACTCATAATCTGCATAGTGGTATCAGATATGTCAGAGGGCCTTACCCTGCACATGTGTGCAGGAAGACACAAAACTGACAAATGGGGTATACCAGACGTATACTTCATCACTATATTAATAAACTCTAATATAAAAAAAGAAGGTAGCCTCTCCAAATTACCCAAGAAATTAATGACAGACATGAATTTAGAAAATTTGCCTATGTCTTTAAAATCACTCTTGTTCTGTGGAGTGATTCTCTCTGTCTTTTTTCTTTTTTTTTTTTCTTGACAGTAGGCTTGATGAGATCATAGGATGAGACTCTTTCTGGGACTTTAGTATCTATACAGGGCATGGAACATAATGAGCATTTTGTAGATATTTGCTAAATTTATTTACTAAATTAATTATTATTGAGTGGTATATTTGTCTTTTAAATACTTAACTACTTTTATAGTTCACCCTTTTTATAGTGCCAAAAATGTAATAGAAAAAATAAAGTTGAAATATACCTAGAATGAGTTTTCATTCTAAATAACTGTTCTTTCAGGTACTAATAATGCCTTTTAGTTTTTCAGTACAGTGTTCATGTATTTCATTTCCAAAGACTTGTTAATAAACAAGTAAGGATCCTACTGTGTAAATCTCTGAGCACTGTCAATGTCTTGCTAATGAATAATACAAACTTTGTAGATTTGTTTAGCACTTGTTATCATCAACTTTATAGGTCAGCAATATATAATTATCAACCATTTACTAATATTTTCCTGGTGATGGTGAACTGAAGACTGAGTATAAAAAAATCACTCCCTCTCTTTCTCAGTATAAAAAATCACTCCCTCTCTTTCTCTCTCTCTCTGTCTCTGTAGTAATTTTGTAAGTTGTGTACATGTGATATTAAGCTAAAGACAATAAAATAGATTTTGCATAAATGATAAAACACATTTTACAGAAGCTAATATTTTATTCGTCAAAATAACTTATAAAATATTCTTATTGATCTTGAAGTGCCAATTTTATACCTGTATTTATTTTAAACCGTGTATATCTATTCTTAACTTGGAAATTATATTTTTCCATATATTCCATACTACAATGAATGTGACATACTATAATTTCCAAGTTAATAGAGAAATAAAACCTCTGAATCTTTTTTTTTTTTTAACTTTTTACCTTGGTGTTACAGAGACAAAGCAGACAGACAAGAATAATGAAATAAAATTGTTGATTATTATCTAGACAAAAAAGTTCCAGCTAAAGTTCTAGAATAAAATGTGGGGTTAAGAATAAAATAATATTTCAGTAGTGATAGAAAAATACTGTATCATAACCAGATGTTTCTATTTATTACTTAAAGACCAATGAGAAGTTGTTTCTCTAAATTCAGTAAAGTAAATTTTTCAGAGCTTTAAGAGCAATACTCAAATTGTATTCTATCATGATGACATATTCATATATCTAATTTTCTTCATATACTGTAAATATTTTTAAAATGTGTTTAATAAAAGCCAATTAAAATTATCTTTCAATGAATTTCATGATATAGTGTTTTACATACATATTTTACATTATTTTTGAGTCAATCACAGTATGGCAAATAAGATATTCCTTCTGTTTTTCCTCTGGACTTTTTTAGTATATGTATTTATAGAATTTCGTTTGTAGTAATTCATCTTTTCTTATACTTTGAAATTAACAGAAATTAAAATTTTTTACATAATTTTTATTGGTATTTTTAAATTTGTAGAATAATTGATTTTTTAAATTAAAGACATATTCATATTCCATTAAAAACAATGTAACTGAAGACAGAATGGAGTCTGCATTGTTTTTAAGGCATTTGATCTCACTTTTGTAACCATCAGTCAAGACAGCTTCATGATCGTATAGTGAAACATTTTATCTATTTAAGAATATACATAATTCCACTTTACGTAAGGGGTACCATCTTTTATAAACTAGGGAAATGGTACTACTGATATTAAAAGTTAAGCATTTTCATTTTTAGTATGTTGAATAAAATATTCATTAGAAAAGTCGGCGTTGTACAGGGACTTTTTGGACAAAATTATATGCTTGTGAGAATTCTGTGTCCTAAATCATTTTTTATGTTTTCATTTTCTGTGTACCTAACCAATTTTGGTCTTTTTAAAATATAGAAACATGCTCATTTTTCATTCTCACTTAGAATGACTACTCAATTATATCTTTTAAATAATATTTCTTTAAATTTTTTGTGTTAGCACTATTACTAAATCAGTGTTCCCATATAACTAAACTATGATCTGTGTATAAGCCAGTTAGTGTATAGATAAATGGGTAATATATAGATATATATGCATACATATACATTTGTGATGCATAGATTTACATATATGTGTACATATATATTTTCTGAGAGTTTCACTTTTTTATATTATGTAAATTTTTCATAATTATATATATTCTTATTATACATATATTTATAAGATAAGGCTTTTAAAATAATTTTGTAGTTGAGCCATTCTGTTAATATATTTTCATTTGTGTGTTGAAACACATATAAATATTTTATCTAAGCAGGTAGAAATATGAATGGTTAAATGGGTCAGAGTTGTGTGCACACTGATGCAGGGGATTCATTTCACCTGAATATTCCTGCATCATTTCCTGGTCTCATTAAACCAGAATGCCAATTATTCCACTTCAAAATCATGTGTATAAGATAGTTCTTTGGAATGGAGGATAAATAAGGAAGAGATCCAATAACTTTTCTTCCTTCCTTTTTTGCCTCTCACTGTTCTCGCCAAAGTTTTTATTTTTGCTTTCTCTCTCTCTCTCTTTTTTTCTTTCTTTCTTTTCCACTGCAGTAACACAAGTATCAGCGAAGGTCCTGAAGTTTGGATAAAATAGTGCTCATCTGCTGTTGATTTGGTTGATTACTTATTCTGCAGACACTTATTAAAGGAGCTTTTTCTTGTATGATGGGCATCCAGCTAGACACTGAATCTTTCATATCTCTGAGGCAAATGAGGAAAATGGATTTGGGGTTACATAGAAAACTTAGATAGGGATAGGTTCTGCAGAAAAATATAAACAGGAAGAAAAGGTTACATTGGATTAATACAGAGGAGAGGATATTGGGCCTCCCAAGTTAAGGTGACCATTGAGTGTGTGTGTGTGTGTGTGTGTGTGTGTATATATATATATATATACACACACACACACACACACACACACATATGTAGGGGTTGCTTATATGTTCTCTGATTTAGCTGAAGAAGAAGAAACATTTATTTCTAGTTTCTGTTTGCAAGATACTTACATTTTATTAGTATCATTTTCATGCAAATATTCTAAAAATTTTCTTGTTTGATTTTTGCCTTTCTTTTCCTAGGATTTGTGTTTTTGCTTTACATGAATTTGCATGTGTTTTATGCAAAAGTTTCATATACACACACTCACCTACACACATACAAGCACATAGTCTCTTCCTAAGATACCAAATTAAGAAAAGAGATTTGTGAAGTAACAGTAGATAGGGATGTCTACAAAATCACAACTGAATAATCCAAGATACAGTGTATTTTCTTATAGGAAAGAATACTAAACAGTAAGAAAGGAGTTTAGGGGAAGCATTTCTACCCATTATTACAGATTTGATGCCTACATGGAAACTTTTGGGAAATATTTGTAAAATTAAAACACTTAAGTAAATTATTTCTTCTTTGTTACAAGGTGACAGCATATATATATGTTTACACACACACACATATATTTGTGTATATTAGATTTATATAGTTATATATATATATATATATATATATATATATGTATCAATTAGTATTTAGTAAATAAATGATCAATTTTTAGGCAAAAACCAAAGATAAGCTTAGCCAGCAGTTAAAGCTGCTGTTTCTGGAAACCTTATCCCTAGTTTACAAAGTGCTTTTGTGTTAAAAACACTAAAGCTCCCATTTCCTTTGTGTTCAGCCCTACTCCCTTTTTCAGATTAGTCTGTCAAACTGTGACACGAGCCAGTTGTGCTCTGGGGACTGAGGGGATCCACTAAACTAATTAGACAATGGACAGCCGACTTTGGGGAATGAGCCTTTGACATTGACCAATGTCAATGACAGAAATTTTTCTTTCAATACTCATAGATATTTGGAATTGGATATCATCCGATTGTTATATTCTTTAGTATAGATACAGCCAGTTCCATATAAGTTCATTAATTTGATAGTAAGTTTGAATATCTAATTTATAATATCCATATGCTTTGGAATTTGCTGTGTCAAGAATATAAGTGTTTTTTGGTTGTTATAGAATAAAATTTCTTGATTCTTGGTAGAAATTATCCCTAGGAACAATTTTGAGAACACTTTTTATATCACCGTTTTATAGGACATATTAAGTATAAAGTAAGTCTATCTTGAACTCTTCCCAAAGAGGTTAATCCCTTCATTATAAGGTAATTTTACCCCGACTAATCCTCTGGCCTGGCTAACTGGGACTAATTCGGTGCCCTCTGTTGCTCTTGCTCTACCTGAGCGTTAGTTACTAATTCCTTTCCTTTTGGAGTACATATTCTTAGATGGGTATGTTCAGCATTATTTTCTGACTGAGAATAAGTAATCCTAATATATTAACCTCAAATGGCTAATATACTTAAAAAAAAAGAATTCCCTGACAAAAATTAAAAAAAAATTTTAATAGAAAAATAATATTCTCACTTAGGCAACATTTTGAAGTTTGTATATTCTGTTTTATTTTTCTACGTGACTAGTGTTTTCACAAAGTAGAGAATATTAAGCAACACACACACACACACACACACACACACATACACACGTCCTAAAATATGAAGAAATTATTTCCTTGATGGGTAAGATTTCTGAAGAGAATTAGCAGAAGTACAACATCTTGACTTATTTTAACTTTTAATTCTAATTTCTCTGAATTTTCTCTCTTCCCATCTCTGCTTCTAGCAAGAAAAATACCAGAAACTCTATATAGCTTTATTGTATTTTTTAAGATCTTATTTGACAAACACCTATAAGGGGCCAAAAATATGCTAAGAATTGTCAAGGTATCCCTGTTACTACTGTTTTATAACAAGATATTTGTCACCATATAACTAGGGTTCAATTTCCTTTACCCATTAAGATTGTTCCCATGTTGTCTATGCCCTCACTAATGGCTTCCTACGGCTTGTCGTTGTCTACCTGTCCCCTCTAGATTCTGTTCATCCTTCAGTTTCAAAGCAAATGTCACATGTTTTCTGTTTTTATTGTGGCAACATTCCACTTCCACATACCAAAATCTCTTCTGTTTACCATGGCTACATAACAAACTACTTGAAAGCTTGGCGATATAAAATAGCCATTTTTTTATGTGGGTAGTTTCTATGGGTCAGCATTTCAAACAGGGTGAAGCAGGGATGACTTGTCTCTTTCATCATGTCTAGCCCCTCAACTGGGGAGAAAGGATTGGAAGTGATTGGATTGGCTGGTGGTTTCTCTCATGTCTGGTGGCTGATGCTGGTTGTTGGTTGAGACCTTACCTGGAGCACTGTGTGAGTCAGGTCCTCCCTCTCCTTCCTCTGTCTTTTGTTCCATTCAGGCCCTTAGCAGTTTAGATGATGCCTACCCATACTGGGGAGGGTCATCTACTTTACTGAGTCCTCCAGCTGAATGCTAATCTCATCCAGAAACTTTCACACTCACACACACACACACAGAAGTAATGTTTAATCTGGGCACCCTGTGGTCAGTCAAGTTGTCATGTAATATTAACAATCACAGCACCTGCAGATGGCTTCTTTGTGTCACCCAGCCTTTCTCACAGTGTGATGGCCTAGGATAGCCGTACTTGTGAATGGCAGCTCAGGCCTCCACAAGTGAGTGTCCCGAGAGAACAGGAGGAAGCTATATGCCCTTTCTTCACTTAGCTTGGAAAGTCTTATAGTTTCACATTCACTGTACTTTTATTGACAGATTTTTATCATCACCAAACTGATCGGACTATTCATCATTGAATATTAATCCTGCATCTATTTCCTTATTCCATTACTCTCTCCATCCTCATAGTTCCCATTTCCAACATTCCCCCATTCTTTTCAAGCCTTCTCGATTTACTCTTAGAGACGACCCTGACTTCTCTTTCAATAAGAAAAAATAAAAAACACCCAGTAGAAAGTGATGAACTTAACTCCCAATACCAAAGCAACAATGTGTCTACATCCACATTCTTCCTTCCCTCATCCTTCAAACAGGGTGGATAAGCTAGCTTTCCGTTAGTCTAGGGCCACCGCACCTTGTGACCTGTGTCTGTTCTGTCTCACCGCTACCCTCTGTTTCCCTCAACCTTGAAGCAGACTTTACCCCTCTCTGCTATGTCTTTCTTGCCTTACCACTGCAAGTCTTTATAACAGCTTCCAAACAAGCTCTACCTAGTTTCTCTTCATCATTAAAAAAAAAAAAAAAGAAAAGAAAAGAAAGTCTCCTGGCCTTGCTTTTCTTCAGCTTGCATCATGTACTTTATCCTCTTCACAACCAAACTCTGAATAAATTCTCAGTACTGTCCCATTGCTCATTCAGTCCCTTCTGAAGACCATTTAATCGGATTCTCTTTATGTGTAGGTGAAACTGTTCTCATTAAGGTCACAAAAGATCTCTAAGTCACTAAATCCTATATATATAAATATATATATATATAAGTTTTTTTTGCCTCTACAGAAATCGAATTTGAATTTGTCATTTACTCTCTCTTCCTAAAACTTTTCTTGCCTTGGTCCATAACATACCCTGTTTTAACTGTTCCTACTCAGTTTGAGTTTATTTATGACTTCTTCTGTCTAATCAGTCCTTAATCGTTAGTGGTCCTTGGAATTCTGAGGTCCACTCTTTCCTCAGTTTATCCTCTCTTCTCAGATCTCTTGAAACTTCATCAAGGGTGATTTTTAAAAAATGCTGACCTACTTTCTTTTATTAAACCCAGTAATTTCTCAAATCCTTACTAGACCCTCTATGATCTGGTTCCTGGCCTGACTTTTGGCCTTTTCTCTGAATTTTGTCTTTGTCTTTTGTTGTGTCTGCCCTTCCCAGCCTTTTAATTTGGCTGTTGCTCTTCATTAGACTGAAGATACCTGATTAGATGCTTCTTCCAGGATAGTGCTCCGTTGTTCCACCATCTAGATCAGGCTCCCAAACCACCCTGCACTTCCTTTTTGTAGAATTTGTAGAGGATTAATAAATTGAAATGTTACTTGATATATTGTTTTCAATTCCTTCATGTATTTTGATTGAACTATCTGGCCCATCCTTTTCCCAAACTATGCTTTAATGCATTTACCATTTCATGATTGGGTTAGAAAGAAAGAGATCACAGTTCTCAGTGATTAAATTTCAAGATACTTGAAATTCATGTCAGGGACAAAGTTTGAGAATAGTTTTGGAAATTCCATAATTCTGACTTCTAAATATCAAAAGTAGAGGCCTGAGGACTTCAAGTATGAGATGTGTGTTAAAATCATGATTCTGATATCACAGAGTCCTTGAAGTGATCTGAAACAATAGAAAAGCTTTATTTAAAAATATGTGTATTTTTTATGGCACCTCCAAGGAGTCGGACAATAAAGAGTTGAGTAGTACTTAGGAAACTACAACTGGTGGTACGCAGGAAAGCATAACAGTGAAACTAGGCCAGGCAAATATTACAAATAAAGAAAGATTTAACTGATTGCTATTCTGATACTGTTTCCGATTTTAGAATTTTTCATTTTTATTTTAAAAAATCTAATTATGGTTTTGCCAGACTTTCAAATTTTCAAAATTCTTAATTTCATTTTCTAATATAGGCCTCATTACAGTTCTAAACCAAACAAATTTATAGAATGCTTTAGGCAGAATAAAGTTTATTTTTGTTTATATAGACCCACGTGTGTGGCTTTTATTAAAGTTAGAGGAATGAAGTCAGATGTTTATTTTGTTTTACAGATTTTTTTTTTTTTTTTTTTTGCCATTTGATGTTTTGTATTTTTAAACTATTTTTTTTTCTTTTCTATTGTGGGAAAATATATATAACACAAAATGTTTCACTTTAATGAGCTTTATGTGTACGGTTCGGTCGCATTAGGTACGTTCATATTGTTGTACAACCATTCCCACCGTCCATTTTATCTTCCCAAATGGAAGCACTGTATCCGTTCAACAATAACTCCCATCCTCTCCTTCCTCCCGGTCCCTGGCAACCACCGTTCTACTTTATGTATCTATAAATTGGACTACTCTAGACACCTATAAATGGAACCATACAATATTTGTCCTTTTTTGGATTCTTTCATTTAACATACTCTCTTCAAGTCTAGTCCGTTTTATACCATGTGTCACAATTTCCTCCTTCCCTCCTAAGGCTAAATAATGTTCCATTGTATGTCTGTACTTCGTTTTGTTTATGCATTCATCTGCTGATGGCCGTCTGAGTTGTTTCCACCTTTCGGCTACTGTGAATGAAACCACTGTAAATAGTGGGCTACAATATCTGTTCAAGCCCTAAGGTAGTTTTAAAGGCATTTTAAACTCTGAAAATCAAGTTTAAAAAGAGTTATAATCTTTTTTTTTTTTTTTTTTTTTAAGATTTTATTTATTTATTCGACAGAGATAGAGACAGCCAGCGAGAGAGGGAACACAAGCAGGGGGAGTGGAAGAGGAAGAAGCAGGCTCATAGCAGAGGAGCCTGATGTGGGGCTCGATCCCATAACGCCGGGATCACGCCCTGAGCTGAAGGCAGGTGCTTAACCGCTGTGCCACCCAGGCGCCCCTAAAAAGAGTTATAATCTACATTAGAATAATTTTACTCCAGAATGAACATTAGATAGGGCCTAGGACATCTGGGCTTTCCAATAATTGAGTAATTATGTGGGTTTTTTGGGTTTTATTCTCTTCCTTCCTTTCATTATTCATTTCTCCCCCCCCCAACTTCCCCCCATCTTTGGAGTATAACAGAAAGAGAAATATTTGTACAACACTAATTTTTCTTTATAGCCTATATGGGCCTCTTACCTTATTTTAGTATTTCTTTGACTTGTAATGTGTCTTTTTAAAACTAGGACACTGCTCCTCTCTGAAAATTTTTATAAGTGCTGAGAGAAAACTGAGTATAAGTATTTAAGAAACTAAGTAATCACCAAATAGGAGATGTAACCCGTAACCAAGATGTAAATGTTTTATGTTCATTAATAAAATATATATAATTTTCTTAGATAAATATTGACTCATAAGAAATTAATTACTTCTCATTTTATGGCCTAATGTTCAAATATTCTAAGAATACTCATTTATCTGTCATTTATTCAGTAAAGAATTAAAGATATGCATATTTCTTTTCATTTTGAAAACAAAATTATTACTGCTAAATTTTGAAAAACAAAAACAAAGCCCACAACTTTAACACAAGCACCCGTAGTGCCACTTTATATTATTTTCCATTATTTTTAATGTGTAACTTGAGAAATATTTATTACAGTATGAAAGTGCTTGGAAAATAAGTAAGGTTAATAATTAAGTATTCTCCCTGCCCTTGAAAAGTCTGTAGGCCAGTGGGGAAGACAAACCAAACATGTAATCACAATAAAATGTGGTAAAGACTGTCCCTGAGGTTAAGTGCAGAATTGAGTGCAGTGTGCTGCCAGGGGGAAATGTCTATTTCTGTCTGAAGTAAGGAGAGAAGACATCCCTCCAAAAGGTGTTCTTGTACCTATATCCACTCCTTACAGCATTGTCACCAAGTTCCTCCACCAGAAGTCACACATGTCACTTCCACTCACATTATGCCTCACAGTGTGAGGCACTCACTGGACAAGGCAGGAGGAATTCAGGAAAATGCCATCCCCTCCTTGTGCGGGGGGTCATGTGCCCACCTAAAGCCTTGGGAGGTGTTAGTATTCGCAGAAAGAAAGGAAAATGGATAATAGGGGTCAACCAGCAGTCTCTGCCGAAACTTTCATATATTGTAAAAATGAGTTGGGCTTTTCATAGCCTTCAGGTTTCTTAATTCATTTTCTTGGCTTTAAGCAAGTCCCATCTAAATTTCTAAGGCTCTCATCTTCTATTGGATCTGTTTAATAATGTAATAAAATTACTTCTAGGTACTCTGAGAAAACCTTATGTCATAAAACCTGTTTGTAGCATAAGCAGTCAGCCCCACATTTATATGGTTTATAAGTTTAAATCTTGTCCATTTATCTCTTAAAGAGAGCACATACCATTTATGCCACACTGTAACTTGCTGATAAGTTTATTATTCACTGTGATGGCATAATTTGTTTTGTTTTATTTTTACACATAGCTGTATTCAATTATTTACACCGAGTTTTTTGCATATTTTCACCTTACTGTCATTAACATTTTTCTTCATTCATTCTGTTTTAATTTTTAAATCATGTTCAAATTAAGAAGGTCATTTGGAACTTTGATTATAACATCTAAGGCACAGAAACATTCATGCACTGTGATTCATTTAATCTGTAAATTTATGAATATAAAATCTATGTTCACACTCAATTACTTTAATTTTGTTGGCTTTTTTTTTTTACATTTCATACTACATGCTTTATCCTGTTTTGTATTCATGCAATGATCTAAGCAATATTCAAATATATTTAAACTAACAAACTATCATTAGACATAAAGGAAAGAATGCACAATCTTATAAAAGCTTTCTGTTTTTCTATATTTATTAATTTTGCCTTTTTTTTTAAAAAAAGATTTTATTTATTTATTTGAGAGAAGAGAGCACTAGAGAGTGGGAGGGGCAGAGTGAGCGGGAGAAGCAGACTCTTCGCTGAGTAGGGAGCCAGATGCAGGACTTGATCCCAGGACCTGGGGAATCACGACCCGAGCTGAAGGCAGACGCTTAACTGACTGAACCACCCAGGCACCCCAATTTTGCCATTTTTCATTAAAATTTATTTTAGAAAGAAAAAGGGCTTGGATTGCCCTGAAAACGTAAAATAATGCCATAATACTTAGTACCCATCTTATTTTTATTGTGAATTCTTGTATCCTTGTACATAGAGTTATAGATCTAATAGCTGTCTTTTGTTATACCAGTGTATTATAACAAAACTCATCTTTAATTCTTCTCGAAGGTGGGACTGTGTTCTAGGTAGCGTACCAAATGGTTCTGCTGTATTATTTTATTTAATCAACACACAACCCTAGGAGATGGTTACTACTATTGTCCCTTCTTTACCTATTAGAAAACATAAGTGTAAGTAACTTGCCCTACCTAACCAGAAATGGTCCAGATAAATAGTTAATACATATCTGCAAACCAGAAAAGATTTTTATTGCTCAGGGTAAAAGATGACATTCCAACCTCTGAGTTAGTGTGGGGAAAGATGCATGCAAACAAACACATATAGTGTTGTGAGATGAAAGCAGTACTCATATTATCACACGTAAAGATACAAAGGAGAAAATAACTCTCATGTGATGGTGGGGTGGTGGTGATAGGAAGGCTGTACAGAAGACGTAATACTTGGATATCGTTCTAAAAGATAAGTAGGTACTTCACAAAGGACTGGAGTCAATAGAAGGAATATCATGTATAAAGTAAAGTGGCATAAAGCATCAATATGTGGTGGGGACCAAGAAGGAAGGAAGCAAGGAAGGAAGAAAGGGAGGGAGGGAGGGAGGAAAGAAAGTCAATTCGAAATGTGAGGAAATGGAGGATTGAAGAGGATCATTCTCATATCAAAAAGATCTTGAGTAGTCCTATGGGAAACATGTACTTTATAATTGAGGTAATACGAAATAATTACAGGGTTTTAAACAAGAACATAAGACTAAGGAAATGTACTTTTAGAAGAGAAAAGTGGTTACTGTTCCCAAGCTTAGTAATTGATATGGGTATGAATGTGGATGAAGGAAGGCAGAGTGGTAGCAATACTAATTAAGAGGTGACCGTAGGAAGAAGAGACGGTGATTGGAGGAAGGTTATGAATCTGGTTCTGTGTCTGATGAATGGGAGGTATCTGTGGGATATCCAGGTCAGTTACATAGACAGTAGATCATTTTGCTGGCCTAAGAGTCAGTGAGATGTCTGGGATGGAGATGAAGAGCTAGTATAAAGGAGCCATTCTTGCTCCATCATCTGTAAACTGGAGCATTGTTAAAATCCAGAGTAGTCATAACTGGGTTATTTGACTGGATTTGAACTATACTTGTTACAATAAATACTAGTAATGATTTTGAAGACAGTGACTTATCAATGGTGAATTATATTTTTATACATTATAAAATATAATTATATATATTCAAGTATAATTATATAGATATTGTTAATTACCAGTTTTATCATAAGCACTTATTTAGCATTTATTTAAATCATTTTATTTATTTAGACTATCAGAAGTATTTGTTTATTTAGGCATAGTAAGTTATTAAATTGTTCCTTTAATTTTTGGTTACAAACAGTTTAGGAATCCAACTTCATTGTGACCCTCACAGAAAATTCATGTCAGAATGCTTATAATTCAGGTCAAAATCCATATTCTTACATGAAGTTTCCATACATTCTTAATTCCAGAAAGAAAGAAGCTTTAGGGCATCCTTTTTATAAGCAAGGCTTGAAAAGAGTTTCTGATTTAATGAAGTTGAAGAATCCAGCCAGCAGAGGGCGCTGGCGCACACGCACGCAGGCTTTGCAGTGGTCCTTGTGATCCGCAGAACACGGAGGAGTCCTTTCTTAATAAGCGCACTGGCAAAGCAGTTGTTTTTGTTGAGTGTTGTGTTAATGTCAGAACTTAGGTATTTATAACAATAGTCCTTCTCTTGTGGAAGTTTGCATGTCTTTTAGCAAAGTGTACTTTGAATTGTATTTGAATGCCAGCCAGCACACTTGAGAGTCTGAAATAAAATGCCAAAATCTGAACAGTCAGTGGTGAGAGGTCAAAGGCCATCTGTTACCTGAGTCCGGCTGACTAATTAAGGAGCTTTCGATCACATTTGATGAACAAGAGCAGTTTTAATCTGATGTGGAAGAGACTTTACTTCAGTGAAACTAAAAGTCAAAGTGTTGAACTCCTTTGTAATTGTAGCATTACTAATTAAATAAATGCCAGAATGTCTGAAACAATTTTCTAATTGGAACTGAGGGCATTCTAAGAAAAAATTCTTCTTAAAAAAATTCTTAGATAACTTAATTTAGAAATGATAGCATTACTATGGTGTAATGCATAGATTATTTAAAGGACTTTTTTTCTACATATATATCTGGTTTAGAAGTATTTAATGATCTTTCAAAAATATTTTATAAATATTTCAAAAATTCAAGTAATACTATATTTCTTTTGAAAACATTTTAACAAATCTCATATTCTATATACATTTATGATGATAATTTTTCTTGTATTTCTCATTTAGATGAAAGGAGATAAAGAATACATTTATTTTTTTAAGCACATAGTGGCTCTTTAATGTGCAGAAATTATTGGCCACTGTGTATTTTAGGTAATCACTTAATATTGACTTGTTTTTAATGATGAATGCCCTTTTATGTACCTCTTTACTAGTACATCATGATTTCTTATTATTATAACACACAGCATGCTTTTAAGCTTAAATGCTATTAAATATATGATATATCTGTGTAATATCAGAAATATGTTTACTTTTAAAAGCTGATATGAAACATATTTGCTTTTTATGTTTTAAAGAGAAGTTAATGCTGTCATTTCTACCTTATGATCCAACACAGTGAAAGTGTAGTAAACTGTTTAAAAACCTGCGGGAAGTTAATTTTAATGTGTAATAGTGTGAGGGGGTCCCATCTCTTGTCTTCATTCGATGAAGCTTATAACAATTTTATTTGCCAAGATGATTATTTAATAAAGTGACAAACTGTCCCACTGATAGGATACATTAATTTGCCTCTAAAGCTGTTCCTTGTCCTCCATAAAAAGGTGATAATTAGGTTTTCAGATTATAATAAAATAACCATGTCACTTATGTAGATGCTTGTTAAAATATATTTAATCTTCTATATAAACTTGAAACAATTAAAAGCTGTAAAATATTTTTCTGTATGAACTTTTGGGTGAACACAGCTAATACACTAAGTTAATTTTAAGCTAGCGTGACTCTCTGAAAAGTTAACAGTTTGAAAAATAATATAAGAAGTGATTATCTTTTCAAGTAAAGCAGTGGTATTAGGCTGTGCTAGAACATCTACCTAATAACATAACACTCATTCATATACTGATTTAATTTCTTCTTTTGTCCATACAAAGTGTGCAATTTAATCTTTGAAAAGTCACATAGAATCATTTTGTGCATGTGTATTAACACCCTCAATTTCTAATGTTTTGGAGAGCTTAAATTATTGTTAGATACTGCACATGATTACATTTCAATTTTAGCCCTATATTTTAACACGATATTAACTAGACCCCACATCTGAATGCCTTAAAAGTCCTATATGGTGTTTGAATTTCCAACAGTGAAAACACTGTTTATAAAAACAAACCACTAAGTGACTTTTTAAAAAGAAAGTCTCTTTCATTGCCTTGGGGTTGATGATGGCACATTGTCTTAAAGTTATAAAGCCCAATCTTCTCTAGCTTTAAATAACCAAAGGTAATTTCCTCTTCTTCAAGTTTGCAGAGTATTAAAAACTTCCCAAAATCTATTTCCTGAACCAAGTTGGAGAATGTTCAGTGCACATTCATTTAAAATATCTTTAAATGTTCTGACTCAATTACTTTTAATAGAGTGGAGAATGTTTGGTGTAGCTTTGAGTACACAGCATGAATGGTTGGTTTTAGTTAGAAAACATACAAAATTAGTTCCTGTGCAAAGGTAATCTCTAGAAAAATATATGTAATCAAGAAATCTTATCTAAGACCATTGTATGTGTACTGAAGATGTCATATACTTGCTTTTGCACATGTTGTGTACAGAATTATGGCATAAATGAAGTTATGGTAAGATATTGGCAAGATAAAAAAGAGATTTTTGTTGATAATATGCAAAAAAGCCACATCTGTTTTTATTCATCTGCACTTATTTCTTTGAAGAAGCTTTTATACAGCTGTGAAAACCTAGGGAGTTTTGTACAAAACAATTTTGACAAATGTTCATGATTCCACACCAGTGAAATGCATTTTAATTTCATTCAGAATGTTCCAAGCTCTCTAGGACATAAACAGTAATAAAACTCATATTGAAGCTATTTCTGTGATTTTTAACTTCACTGTTCAAATGATACAAGCAACTTTTTCGGGTCCTCATTAAGAAATGTAGAGAATTCTAAGCAGAGTTTACACAAGAAAAAGTACACTGATGATTTGGAAGTTTGGACCTGATATTGGGTTCCATAAATAACTCAACCATGAAACACGATATGATGTCATACGAAGTATACCAATTTTCAGTTCTATTTATGTCTGAATTCTGATTCTGCTTCTTACCAGCTCTAAAACCTTGGGTAAATTATTTAGAATTTATGATCCTCTGTTTCATTACCTATAACGACAGAATAGTAATTACTAATTACTAGTTCTCAGGGTTGTTATAAGATTAAGTTAAATTTAATAATGTTTATAACGTAGCTAATATAATGCCATTTCCTTTCATCTTTATCCCCATCAGAGTTTGCTATCAAAACTATCCTCTGACTCATCTTCTTGAGGAACATTGATGTCATGATGCAGGGGTTCAGTAATTCTCTGGAATTTAGGAAGGCAGGTCAGAAATATTAAATGATTTGTAGAAAGAGGGAAATGGAATTGGAAGTTTTTGAAAAATTTACTATTTAAGAGGTAACGTGTGTCTGATAATAATCACATAGGTTTTTTCTATGTAATGCCAAAATTGTGTTAATAGTAAAACAAGGCACAGAATTTGGATTAAGAAGCCATCTCATAATTACTGGTTATGGAAGTTACCTCTTCTGTAAATTGGAATAATTTTAGGTAAATCTTGGGTTATTGTAGCTATTGAGTGTGATAATGTTTGTAAAAACACAGGCTGTGCGAGAATTGGCTCCGGACCATTTTCCAGTTGAAATTGTGGTCAAGAAGAAAATACAGGTTTGATAGAGACACACAGAGATTGTTGTAGAATTAAATGATTTTTTTAAATGGGAGCGTGTTTTTAAATCACATTTCCCTCCCAAAAGACAGAGCAAAAGTATAAACACTTCCCAGTGTTGTGTAGCCAGAGAGATAAGGGGTTGGAAAACTATGGTACACACACCAATTCCAGTCCCATGCTGGCTTTGTATAGTCAGTCAGTCAATCAGTCAATAGAGTTTTGTTGGAACAGAGCCAAGCTCATTGGCTTTCCTGCTGTCTCTGCCTGCCTTTTAACCACAAGGGCAGAGTTGAGTTGTGACAGAGACCATATGATGCACATAGCCTAAGATATTTACTATCTGGCTTTTGACATAAAAAGTTGACCCCTGCTACAGATGGAAATCTGTAACTGTGAGAGAAAGTATTTAGAGGAGTGTGGATAGATTTCAGAGCAATATGAAAGGAGTGGAAACCTCAAGTTCTGTAATAGAGGGACCTATGCAATAGATACATTTGAGAAATACGGAGGATGAGGAATTTTATTAGAAATCTAATTCCAAATAGTGTGTGAATTTTTAGTCATGTGGAGAAACTGAGACTCTCTTGCAAAATGTAAAAGATTCTAGTTCAGATTCATAGTGCGCTACACGAAATAGTGAACCGGGACAACACGTTAAATAGGAACTCTTGAGTTGACAGCCCTGTCTCTGTGTCAGCTTTTCTTGTTTGTTTGTTGGGAAAGGCAATACATACCAGAACCATGGAATCTGATCTTTGAAAGGGCTGTAGTGATGATGAGGACACACTCTGCAACACGATCGTCTAAATCCAAATCCAAGTACTTTGCTTAACAACCTGGTGACCCTGAGCAAGTGGTTTACCCCTCTCTGTGCCTCAGTTTCCTTCTGTGTAAAAAGGCATAGCCGTAGTTCCTACCCTAAAGTGTTTAAAGGGATATATGAGTTAATCCATGTTAAAAATCAAAGAACAGTTCCTGGTACGTAGTAATCATATTATGTGCTACTTCCACTTCCATGAACACACATAACTTAGCTTCTATTAGCTGTTTCATTTATATGTTGTCTGATCTTTAGCGCATAGTGTGAATTCACTCAGTCTCATTTGATTCATTTTTGTCTTTATAGGGCTCTGATTTAAATTTACCTTCAAATAGGTTTCTCTTTTTGGACAAATGGAATCTTTAAGTCAAGAAATTGTATTAAAAAAAGATTTGTAAATAATAGTTGTCCACGTTAGTTGCTGTATAAATATTTCTTTGGGGCCTTAATAAATAAAGTGAAACCTAAACTCTTTGGTACTAAAAGGCAAAATTTACAATTCTAGGGTCCCAGGTGTTTCCTTACTGTCAAAATAAGTATTATTTAAAAAATATATAGTTGAATTGATTGGAATTCATATGAGAAAAAAGTTGTTAACATATTCTAGATAATTACCTGGTTGTTTTTAAATTCTAAGATTTTTTTTTACCCTTATTCAAATAAGAAAATATGTACACATACTGATTTGCAGTTTTAAATTTTGCTTTTATGTGCATTATTTTATGTGATGTTGAGATGTGTAAGCACAGAAATGTATGCCATGCATGCTCTTTTCTATTTGGCAGGAAATATTGCAAGCATATTGATGATGATAATTAATATTTTCTAAGCAGTCAAAAAACAGGTGTACCTTTCCAAATAAATCCACATAAATTTCAAAACAAACTTGTTGAATGACTTCAAAAAGAACTCAAAAAAACAAGGTAGAAATTGTCCTGAAAGGCTTCAGATTAGGAATATTGTTAGAAATCATTATCATATCAAGTTTTTAATGATAAGAATCATGCTTTATTCATATTTGTTCCTTCATTGCTCACAAGTACCTAAAACACAGTAGGCATTCAATATGCATTACATGATAGACATTTTACACTTCTGTAGTTGTCTTTTAATGGAAGTTTTAATGATCTCTTTCATTTTGTATCTAAGTGTTTGTGGGTTAGAGTTAATGTTAAGAGTAGCTAAGTTAATTTCACATAATTACCTAAAACTTACTAGCCTTGGCAAGAAATACATTAATACAAGCAGTCAAATATAAAGTAATCAAAAGTTAAACTGTGCAAAAGAGTGCTTTAATTTCTCTGGTTGATCTCTCCTTGTTCTGGAGTTACCACTCTCACTGATGGAATAAACAATTGGTTTTGTCATTTAAAATACTTGAGTCTTTTCTGATTTAAAATTGTTTCTCTTTCATTTAACCGCCAGTGTTTCTAGGTTTCTTCCTCTACTCACTGGCTTTGTTTTACTCTCCTTCACGGAAAGTATTTGTGTACAAAGGTCATACTACATTTTTCCTTAACATGGAGGAAGACACTGTCCCTGCTATCTCTGAAGTGTAACAGAAGTCACATGGTCACTGGGCATCTTCCACTGGTATTCTCTGTGGACACCCACCTGATATTTTGGGCTTCTGGCTGACACTTTGTTCTGATGATTGTGGACCATGTAATTGTCTTTATTCTCAATGTTCCACACTCACCACCTACTTGTCCTGAACCTATTTCATTCCTATTTTGAGTCCATGTTGTGAAAGAGCCTTGTAATTCTGGGTGCTTTTTTCACCATAATGAGGTCTATGTGACCCTGCAAGGGCTTTCTTCAGGTCCACTTGACTGGACATCTCCTTCAGCCCCTGTTACTTCATGCCATTGAGGACACGGAATTATGAAACAGCATTGTTCTTCTCAGTCACAGATAGGGTCTGCCAGAGGTTCCTCCTAGGATCCTTTGACTCCCTTGCCCTATTTGGATATTTTTCTTTTCCATCGGAAGAATGAGGAAGCCGATATATCTAATATCGTGTCTTCCTGTTTTCCAGTATTTTGGCTCTTATCTTCCCACTCACCACCTCCACCAGCAACAGCAGGGCTTTGCCCTTTTAGTTTGGCAGAAATCCCCCACTGTGCTTCCTTATTGTATAGCTTCAGTGTATTAATTCTTCTGTTCTCAGTCTTCTGGTACCTGTCTCTTGATCTATAGATCCTTGCTGTGGAAATATAAAGAAAGGCCATTTATTTTTCAGTGAGGTGGGACTTTTGCAAAAGTCAAAAATGCATGTTTTCAGATTATTACCTGGCTAATGCCATCCCAATGAAGATATGCATGTTGTTGATATAATTATTAGGGGTTTCATGGGCGTGGGGATTCTGGTGTTAAGCGGCGTGAGGATACATAGACTTAATGTCTCAAAAATAAAAAGAGATTATTTCTGTCATAACCATTTTTTCATAATGATAAAATGTGTTTTATTATGTTTTATTTTTTTATTCCATGGAATAGTTTATCGAAAGTATCATAAGATCAAGGGCATCTCGGTGGCTCTTTCGGTTAAGCCTTCAGCTCAAGTCATGATCCATCGGTCCTGGGATCTAGCCCTGCATTGAGCTCCCTGCTCAGTGGGGAGTCTGCTTCTCCCTCTGCTCCTGCTTCCCCAACCCCACTCGTGCTCTCTCTCTTTTTCTCCCTGTTTCAAATAAATAAATAAAATCTTCAAAAAAATCATACCAAAATTAGTTGTTGCCTAGATAGTAATCTATAATGAACTTTGAAAATCAGAGTCTACTAATTTATAAACAATTCACTACATTGTTTACTTTTTACACTATGTATGTTCATAAAGTATCCAATTAGATAGTTTCACTGAACATTTTCCATGAGAGTTTGGCACCAAACCCAAATGAGAATAACTAACTGGGTTGGCTAAACATTTTGATCCAAGAGTCACATACAAATTAAATGTTAATTCTTTTACTCTTTTGAAGCTGATATTTTCTTAATCTGTCATGAAAGAAAAGCTTAGAATATGCTATTACATTAAGGGAATGTAGATGTTTGGTGGAAGGTTAAATATCACTATAAGATATTTGGAAAATATCTTGTCTTATGGATTTTTTAATGATAAAATATGTCAGCAGTGCTCATGAAAGTGGATGTAGATATTATAGGCAATTGAAAGTAGTAGGTGGTTATTGTAGTTGGAATGACTCCCAGAGCAGATGGTTTTATAGGAGTTTTTGAAGGAGAAGAGCAAGGTGGCCTGCCTGGCGTATATTAACTTGGTGCCTGTTCCAAGTGTAGGGGGTGGTTGGAAGAATGTGTGATGTCTTGAGTGGGCGAATGATACAAACAGGCATAACTTCAAAATAACCTGGAATTTTTATCTCCAAAAGCTTGCAGACAATTCACAAAGACACAGTTTTGTCTGTAAGGAATCAGTAAAATGCAAATTATATAAACAGAGACCTAACACCACATAAAATAGAACTAAGCCAACCATGGCCAGTATTTTCACATTTAGCAATTGTCTCTTGCTCATCCACAAAAACACAATAATTTCTTAATTAAGAAAAACTATACTAAAACTACTTCTGATTTTTAAAAGAACAGATCTCATCAAGTATTTAAAAGATATGAGTCTTAAACTCTAATATCTTATATGTATGTTTGGTAGGCATAGATTCTTTGAAAATGACATGGTTTAACTTATTGCAGTCATTACATTCAGTTTTAAGTCGAAGGTGGTCTCCTGAATCTAACCTATCCAGTCTATTTCTTACAGCCACCATTCTGGTTTAAAAAACATTACCTCATGCTCATACTGCTGAAATTTTTTCTAATTGAATTCCCTTCCTGGTCTTTTCAGTTCTTTAAACACATGTATATGTTGTTCTCAGATTGATTTTCTTAAAATTTGATTTCGCTCATTCACTTGATAGTGTCATGAGTAAGAACACAAAATCTGGAAACAGATTCCTTACATTTGAATCCCAGCCTTGCCGCTTCCTCGTTGTGACCTTGGGCAGCTTATTTAACTTCTCACTTTCTCAGCTCTCCAAGTATTAAATGCTCGAGTAATAAAACTATCTACCTTAGAATGTTGTTATAAAGAATAACTTAGTAATTATTTGCAAAATATTTTAAGCAGTGCTGGACACATTACAAGTGAACTGTAAGTGTTTAATTAATGGTCATGATCATGGTCCGGAGACTTTAGGACTCCCTGTTGCATAACAGAAAGTTCAGAATTCTCAGTCATTCAGTCTTTTCAACCATTTGCCTTCCATTTTCTAGTCTTACCCAACTTTATGTCTGGAGGCAAGCATTCAGTTTGGTCAGTATTCCATTTGCTTCTGCTTTCTTGCTTGCATTTTTTAACCCTTCGCTTTCTGCAAACTAGGATGCTGATTGACATTCCAATACCACACCCACCTCTGAACCCCCAACCTGTACACTAGATCATGCACAACTTTC
Organism: Ursus arctos; assembly: GCF_023065955.2. Lineage (NCBI taxonomy): Eukaryota > Metazoa > Chordata > Mammalia > Carnivora > Ursidae > Ursus > Ursus arctos. The sequence goes on along the minus strand of NW_026622985.1, from coordinate 44,260,182 downwards.
AGAGTCTTCCTTTAATCTTTCCTCCCACGCATTGTTTTCCTTTTTCACGTTTTTGCTAACTATCTTCTCCTTCCAAATTCATCCAGCACTACTAGCTTAAGCCATGTGTATAACATTGTTATTATCTCTGTAATTCATAATATCCCTCCAGATAAGATGCTAAATTCTTAGAGAACATAGCACCAGTGCTCAGTATATGGACTTGCACACAGAAGGTTCTCAACAAGTATATGATGAATGAGAAGATGAATGAGCACGTAAGTACATGCATGCATAAACTGGATTACCCATCAAAGGGATTTATTTTGGAGTGGATTTATTTGGTTTAAAGAGACTGAAAGGTCTAGGGTTCTTGGAATGTCAGTGTCACTCTGTCAGGTTTTAGGTGATATCTCTAAAAATTAGATGAATAGTCTAAAATTCTCAGTGAAAGCACAGCGTTTTTATCTCCTGAGATCACCAAAGTTAGGGAAATGTTCTAATACAGAAAGAAGCTTGGGAACAGCTGATGGGTTATAACTTTCTGATAGCCAGTGGGTGTGCTATGGCAAAGACAACTGTGGTAGCCGTTGTGTGATTATCAATGTCGGTATCTAGAGGAAGAGTTATCACTGTCTCAGGTCTGAGGTTTACACGTTGGTAGTTGTACTTTTAGTACTCAGTGACTGAGAAAATATAAAATGATACAAAGTCACATAAATATACCAGTGCTTCAAAATAAGTGCATTTTAGAATCTACTTCAAAAAATAAATATTTTTGAAAATTGTCAGTGTATATAAATGCAAAATTGTATTTCTACAGTTGTCTTCCTGCATATGTGAATTTGCACACCCTTTGTAACTTTGTAATATATTGATGTCTCCTACCCCTCATCCACATTTTAGAAACTATTAGAATCAAGCATGGCATTAATGAAGCCAAATTTATGAACTTGTTTTTATATGAGCCTCTGTGTGTCCATAGACAAAACTCTTACCCAGAATCCTAGGCCTCCTACTTTAAACATGTCCCTAGGTACAAATAGAGTGAATGTTGATCTGGGTAAGAGAGAGATTCAGAGAGCTTTCAGGATACATGGCATACAAGTTGGTATTTTATTATTTTTGTTGGATTTATTATTATTCGAAAATTTGATCATTTGTCAATATATAGTTGAATTAATTTTTAACTTGCCACTTATGATAAAACTCAATTTCTGGCTGCATGCCATGTGTTAAAGTAATATGTGGAGTATGTAAAAGCCAAGGAGGCAAGTTTCAATTGAAGCAAACTATATGCTTTTACCCTATTATATCACTTTTAATGGCTTAATAGAACAGTGGGATAAAAAACTAAACCAATTTATCTAAGTTCTCAGGAAGGTTTAATAAGGTTCTTAGAAGAATTTATAAGGATTTGCAAATAACCATCCTAAAATAGGACACATTCTGCTTGGATGGAACTTTAGTTAAGTAGCTTCTTTTCAAAACACAAAAAAATGTGTATGGCTCTTGGATCCATTATTGATGGGATTTTCTCCATGCTTTTTAGAGCACAAATTGACGTCAAAGAGAATTGCTTTCTTGAAATATGGGGAAACCATATACATTTGACTAAACAGGAGATTGCGAGAAGTGTTTGGAGAAACTTTGGTTGTAATGTGAACGAAAGAGAAACTAAATGGCCAAGGAAGCCAATGAAACATGGCTTTTCCTCACATTACAAATTACAGTGATTGAAGTTTAACTTAACCAGCAAAACAGTCCCTCTGAACAATTCTGTACAGATATTTTCTTCTGGTCGGATTTGGAGTTCTAGGGAATTACATCAGAAAAAATTAGTTGAGTTTCATGGAAGGCAGCAGTTTAGGACTTGCTTTTGGCAAATCATGATTCTCAAAAAAAAAAAAAAGAAAAGAAAAGAAAAAAGAAATAGCGTTTTGATAGATGCCCTGGTTTTTAAGAAACATGAAACTTGTGGCTGTGTTTAATGTATGCATGTCATGAGGGATGATTTCTTTTTAAGATGCAGGGTTCTCTTTATGATCCTTTTACTTGTTAAGATCAGAAAGGGTTTAATTAATCTTATAGTCATGGTTAATTATAGCCAAAGTTCACCTTTTGCATTTTAGCTTTATTTCGGGCTCCGTTGTTATGGCCATCTTTCCACTATCTCCTTTCTGCTAGTTCTTCTTATTCAAGTATATTCTTGAATTTATGTGTCCTAGTAAACATTTTCAAATAATTTGGGAAAATAAGAATAAATACAGTTGACAAATTCATAATAAAGTGTATTGCAAATTTTAGAGAATATTTCTGTTTGGATTTTTTTTTCTTAGCATTGATTCACTTTTGCTTCATAATGATTACTAGTTGACCTTGCACACAGTAATGCAATGGAATGTGGGCAGTTTTTGAGATGATATATATAAAATACGTAGTGGAAACAAAACAAATCAAAAGGTCAAAGGCTTTGCTTTTTCACTCCCTTCAGTATTTGTCATCTTAGACAATATGCAGGTTTTAAAGTATATATCATGACAAGGGGCCACAAAGAAAAGAAACAGCAAAAATAATGAAATAAGATACTAAAAAGGTTAATTCAAATTCGTACAACTTTTTTCTCTGAAATGTTTTTAAGGTATTTAATGAGTTGATTTGAACTTAAACTGAGCTTCGCATATACCTGAGGCATTAGCACATTTACCCAAATTTCTTTTCACTAAATATCTCTGCACAATGATCGTCTGCTAAAAGATGTTCCTAAAATTTGCCCTCACCAATTTTTCATGTGAATGTTTAATCAATTTTTATTATTAACTTGGTCATAATAACCTTTAAATCCTCATTTATCTCTGAATAATTACTTTCTTGATGAAGATCCAATGTCATTTATATGATTGTATGAACTTAAAGTAAGAAATCATTTAGGGACTGACATTATGAATGACTGTTGGTAGTTACTTTTGTTTTCTATGTTACTATGTTTTTGGTATTGAAATTCTTCAGATGGATGGTCCTAGATATTAGTCTTTCAAATTAAAATTTGATTTTATTTTGTCTTTGGGTTTTATAATTTCTAAGCCTCAATTTTACAACCAATATGAATGTATGCTTTTTGATGTACTTTGTAATATTTTAAACTCATTCAGTGGAGGAAAAAAGATAAATGCAGTCATTTTCCACTTATTACATAGAAAATATGGGACAACATCTTTCATAAAACCATCATTTATAGAACCTATAATTTAGAAAAATAAAATTAACTTCTCGATTTTTATTATTTTGACCTTAAAAAAATACACCACTATGCCTTTTTAATATAGTAATAAAAGCTAGGATTTTGTTATCAGGTAAACATAATGGCCAAAAAAAAAAAAAAAAAAAAAAAAAAAAATTCAGCCTTGAATTCTATAGACAACGAAAGGAACCATCATGATAGCTACTAAAAGAAGAATTAAAAGTATATAAATGACAGAGATGAGGAACCATAGTGGCACTGGTAGACAGTCTGAAATATATTAAGAATTATTGCCATGCCTCTGTCACTCATTAATTGGAAAAAAATCATTTTTAATTTAGTAACCAAATAATTGTAGTATTTCTCAACTGGCTACAGGTAATAAAAAAAATATATGCATTAGTGGTTCAGGGCATTTCAGATGTGATAGTATATTATTTGTTATTTTTATGCCTTTTTCATGCCATTTTTAAGAACACTGTATTTATAAGTTCATCTTGAAATAACAGGGTTTTAAGTTCATTATATGCTTCAGGAATAGGACCCTGCTTCAGGAATAGGACCCTACTTTTCAAACCCCTAAAGGAAAAAATAAGAAAATAAATCTCAAGTGAGGCAAAGGAAGGTGAGGCAGAATTTGTAAAAGGTCTATAGAAAGGCAATAAAAATAGAAAACACAAAACAAGGGCATATCCAGTGTATCATTTTGGATTAAACTTGACAGGTACAAAACAGAGATTATTTGTTTGGAGTTATGAAATTGACCGATATGTAAATGATGCTATGTTTTCAAGTATTACTATCATGTAAGCGATATTTTCATACCAAAGGTCAAGCAATATCAATATCAATTATCATTATCAGTTACAGAAAGAAAACATGTAAAACCCTTATTTAGAAATTCAGAATCAGACATAAAAAATTATAGATCAAAGAAAAAAGTCATGTAAATATTAGAAAGAAAATATGTAGAAACAAAGTGTAATAAAAACACCATGTTAAAACTTTTATGATAGAGTTGGTAAATAATTAGAGGAAAGTTATAGCTGTAGATATGAATTTTAGGGAAAGAAAAGGCCAAAAACTTAATGAGCCAATCATTTAACTTAAGAATTAAACTAAAAGAAATTTAAAGAGATTTAAAAATATTTATAAGAAACAATGCTAAAGGAATAGAATAACCTAAATTTGGGAGGATAAACAAAATGTTTGCTTATTGAAATGACAGAAATTCCATCAAGATAGGTCACAACAACAAAAATGATAAAGAATTTTAAGAACATGATTTGCAAATTAAAATGCAAAAATCAGAATCTTAAAAATAAAAGAATATGATAAAGAACTTTATTTCAGTACATTTGAAACCTAGACAGTTTTCAAGAAAATACAATTTAGGGGTGTCTGGGTGGCTCAGCCAGTTAAGCGTCCAACTCTTGGTTTTGTCTCAGGTCATGATCTCAGGATCCTGAAGTCTAGCCCATGTGGGCTCTGTGCTCAGTGAGGAGTCGACTTGAGTGTCTTTCCTCCTCCCTCTTCCCACCCTCTCTGCTTCTCTCCCTGCTCACGCTCTCCCTCTCTCTAAAATAAATAAATAAATAAAATCTTTTAAAAAATGCAATTTATAAAACTGATAACAAAAGAAAATAAAAATTTGGGCAAAAAATATTGAAAACATTAAGTTAGTATTTAAAAAATGCACTCTATTCACCGATTTTTAAAGACCACTTTGAACAAATAATGAAGAGTTAATTAAAACAGCATCCTTACCAACTAGAAGTTATAAAAGAGGAAACCCTTCCCATTCATTTTATGGAGTTTGAATATATTGATAAAAATAATCCAAGACAGAATGAGAAAGGAAAATTAAAATCTAATTTCAAATGTTAACATAATGCAAATTTTAAGCAAATACTAGGAAATCAAATCCTGAAACACATAAGTTTAAAAATATCTATTACCTCACCACCAAGTTGGATTATCCCACGAATACAAGGATGGCTCAAGATTAGAATATTTATTATAGAAGATATATATATATATATGAGAATATGTTTGGAAATAGTATATTAAATTTCTCATAGAAGAAAAAAAGGCAGTAAATGAAATTAAATATCCACTCCTAATTAAAATTCTTAACATATTGCCAATAAAAGATGAAGATACTTACAATCATTATTTCTGTAAAAATAATGTACTGGAAGTTATCACCAGAACAGTAAGTAAAAAACATGAAATGAAACAAAATAAAATTCATAATGATTGGGAAGGAAACTAGATTATCCTTATTTGTCATATACATGATTATATGGATAACACTAAATAGTCTACATTCAAATTACTGGAAATAGTATAAGTCATCTTGATGCCAGACAGGTCAAGGTTTCATGAGAGAGGTCTCAGGCCCATTGCCAAGAGAGTTCTTGGCTTTGTGCAGGAAAGAATTCATGAGCAAGCCATTTAGAGAAAGGAACAAAGATTTATTAAGCATGGAAGTAAGAAAGGAGCTGCTTCACAAAGTATCAGTTCCTCCTCTCAGATGAGAGAGAGGACCAACCCCTGTTGCCTCTAATGAAGGGTTTTTAAAGCCCCCCCCCTTTTTTTTAATTAGCTAACTGTATAGGGAGTGGTTTATTCTTTAACTTTGGGTTTATCATTCACATTGGGCAATTAGTTTTTCCATTGTCTTAAGGTTGTGGAATTACCCACAGGGAGCAATTTTAAGAATGTCCAGCCTTTGTGGCTTTTACTGCCTGAGGGAATGGGGTCTTGTGATTTTCCATGAGGCAGATCTTATGACTCTTTTTAGGACCTGCTGACTTTTAGGGTGAGGGTCAGCCTAAAACCAAAAATAACTTTACTTTGGTCAACTTGTCTCCCTGGTCTCCCTTACCCCCTGCCCCAATCTGATATTTAACAGGGAGTTATGAAATATAATTGAAAAAGAAACTGGATTCTATTTACAATTATGTCAGACAGTACAAATTACATTGGAATAAATTTAACAAAGTTGAGCAAGACCTTCAAGGACAAAAAAAAAAGATGCATTTGTGGAAAGGCTTTAAAGTAAAATTAAGTAAGTGGAGTGCAAAACCCTATCAGAAAACTGTGTATCATAAAAATGTCAGTTCTTCTCATCCTAATTCCATTCATAATGTTAAAAGGGTATTTTTAAAGGAACTGGATAAGCTTATCTTAAAGTGTGTATGGAAGGCAAATGTTTAGTAACAATCAAAACAAAGTAGAGTTTGCCTTACCAAATATCAGTATTTATTATGAAGCAGTGATAATTAAGCCAATGTTAAATGTGGTGTTGGTACAAGTACAGAAGAATACCATTACAAAGGAATGCTGGAAACGTGCCCACACACAGGAAAGAATGATGTATGAGAGAAGTGGCATTGCAAATCAGGGGAGATTATTTAAATTGTATTGGGAGATGAGTTATCCATTTTGAAAAAAAAGAGATTAAATTGGATCTCTGTTTAATAACCACACACATACAGATACACACAGACACAATAATTCTTACTGTACTGAGGATATAAATTAATAAACACAACTTTAAATATTTTTTTAAGGTTAAAAATTTTGTCTTCTTAAAAGTGAAAAACTTCTATATATCAAGCAACAGTAAAATAAAAGATAAACTATAGCTAGGAAGAGGATCAGTGTAATGTCTGTAACTGACAAAGGATTATTATTTAGAATATGAAAAGGACTTCTGTGATTAAAAGGAGAAAAATGAGCCACTTTGTATTAAAATGGGAAAAAGATACGGAAAAAAGCAATTCTAATAGAGGAAAAAAATGAATGCCCAATAAACAGAAGAAAAGCTATTTAACTACATTGCATTAAGAAAAAGCAAATGAAAAGCTGCCATTTCACAGCTATCAAAATAATTAGGATTAAAACCCTGATAGTACCAAGTGTTGGCATGCATCGAGGAACAAAGGCAGATAATAAACACTGTTGTGCGTCTGTTGATAGAAAGACTTTGAAGAGCACCTTAGTAGATATAAATCTAAAGATGAGTATATATTAAGACCCAGAACTTCCATTTCCAGGTATGCATTGTAGGGAAATTCTCACATGAGACTTGTTTGAGAAAGTTAAGCACTGTTTGCATTGTTTACACTTGCAAATTGAAGTCAACCTAGTGTGCCATCAACAGTGGACTGATAATAAACTGTGTTAGCAAATTCAAACAATAGTATTATAATTCAGCAAGTGATAAGAATTTAATTTATGTCTGTCAACCTGAATCTATCTCACAAACTCCAATGATGGGTTTTAAAAGAGAAAAGTGAGAAAAAAAATATGTATCTGTGATAGCATTTTTATAAAGTTATAAAACTTGCAAAAATTGTTACATGTTTTAAAGATCCATGCATACATAGAGCAAATTCATGTAGATATAAATGCCAAACCGAAGATAGTGGTTATCTCTGTGGAGAGAGGTGGGGAGAATGAATGAAGTGGAGGTCACGGAGAGCTCATATATATTTGTTACATTTTATTTTTTCAATATGTGAGGGAAACACAGTTTTTTTTGGTATTTTTATTCATCATTGTATATCTAAAATCCTTTGTAATGACAATTCACTAGAAATAAAAATATTTTATTGCCTTTATATGGAAATTGTGCTTAAACACACATTTATAAGAAGAAGCCTTGTTTTCTTTTCTACTGAAATAGAAGTAATATTGACAGTACATCAGCTTGTATTCAGGGATGAATATGATGAAGAAAAAATGTAAAGAGGTAGTTTGGATATAAATACATGTAATAAAAGCCAAGTCCTCTTTAAGAAAGCCACACACACACCCCTTTCCTATTTGTTTGTTTCCCTTACACACATTCTACTTGGCTATCTTTCTATAAGATACAAGGCACTCTTTGAAAGAGGAAAAAAAAAAGTAAGCTTTTCTCCATTATTACGTAATTTATCCATTATTATAGGACTTGAAATGTTAAAAACATTCTAGAAATAGTGAAAGGTTAGAGAATATATTTGGGTCACTATATATATTTTTTTCTTATTAGATTTTAAAACATAGAGGTGTCAGCCTTTCCTTTAAAAAGTTAGAAGATAATTAGGAGATAATTATCTGTTTCTTTAAGGACTGCACTGCTTGATTGAAACCTAATCTTACTGCCAACACTTACTAAGATTGTTAGAAGGAAACCTTGCTTCACAGTGTTGGCTCTAATTTGAGATAAAATAGCGCATCTAACTATGCTGACATCTGTAATTCATGGCTACTCATAAGTGTAGTTCATTGAAATCTCGCCAGTGCTCCAACTTTTGTCATTCCAGCAAGCAAGATTCATGTACTTCATTTCTTTTTTTAATCTAAATTATTTTGTTAACCATGTAGAGGGTTTGAGCAGTAAATTGTTCTCAGCAACAGATAAAAGTTCTGACTTGACAGTATCCCTTTAAAGAGAGAATTTGCATTTACTTCTCTTTTTTTATTTTTTTATGTTTATTTATTTTTATTTTTTTATTATGTTAGTCACCATACATTACATCCCTAGTTTTTGATGTAAAGTTCCATGATTCATTACTTGCGTATAACACCCAGTGCACCATGCAATACGTGCCCTCCTTAATACCCATCACCAGTCTATCCCATCTCCCCCAAGCCCTCAGTTTGTTTCCCAGAGTCCATAGTCTCTCATGCTTCATTCCCTCTTCTGTTTACCCCCCCTTTCTTCTTCCCTTTCTTCTCCTACCGATCTTCCTACTTTTTATGTTCTATAAATGAGTGAAATCATATGATAATTGTCTTCTCTTTTTTTAGAATACGACTATAAAAATAACAAAATGTTTCTGATACTTTCTTTACTAAGTCCTCCTTAGTAAATGTCACATATTTGGTTGGACTGTTGTTTAAAAAAAAAAAAAAATGACTAGCTTGGCTCTCTTGACCTACTAATGCAACTCCATCAAGCACACTAAGTGACAATTTATAACCTGCTAACAAGGCAGAGAGCTTGAGCCCTGTTTTCTTAATCCTGTCTGTTCTAGTGTTACATTGACAAATTGCATGAACAGTTGGTCAAGTCTGAATTAATTTGTTCCAGTATCCCTGCATTTTTATTTGATTTAGATGGATACTTGCAAGGGGGGAAACATTCCATTTGGAAACTTTGAAACATTCCAAACTTCAGGCTTGATTACAAGGGCTTTGTTATGTAGATACTATGACATATTAATAGTTTTTGTCATTTTGTAATCTTGCAAAAAAATCCATTTTTTCGTAATTTCATCTTTTCTATGCTTAAGGGAAAAACAAAAAACAAAAAAGTCTTAGCTTCTATTTCTTTGTCTTATATTTCACCTTACTCAAAGACCAGTAAGTTCTGCCTTTAAAATACTTTCCCTAGAATTCTCTCTTACAGTTATTTTCTGATAAGGTTTAAAAGAGAACTCGAGGGGATAATTTGGGGGTTCTAAAGTAAGTGAGGAATTAACTTAAAAAAATCTCATGATAAAGTATTGGAATTATTTTTTTAACTCTCCAAAGATTATCTTGAAGACAATTCTCTGTCTTGAAAGGTTCACTTTCAAGATGCAAATTAACACAATTATCTTAGTTGAAAACATATTTAGGAGGTATGTAATCAAAATAATAAATCAGTTAAATAAAGCTGGCACGTGCAATCACATTTGGTAAGTAAATAATTTCTAATGAGAAACTTTAAGGAGTATGTTTAGCATACTTTTACGAGTGAAGCATATTTTCTGTAGCATCAGGACTGCTCCTCAGCTCGTGCTAAATTTTACTTTTCTAATCCAGGAGTTAATAATGTAATAAGTAAATGTGTGGGAAACTCAAATAAAAACAAAAGCATGAAGATTAGAATTATCAAAATCTATTTATGTTAATTCTGCATAAGTAATATAAAAATTGAATCTCTACTCTCATGGATGGATTGGTTATTGAATTAATCAACTCCAGCTTAATTTTTAATTAGAGTCACTTTTTCTGGGTCTGATACAAGTTTTTTTTTTTCCTATTGTTGTTATTGTTCCATCTCTTTTATATATTTAAAAATGAAATGTATCTCCATAAATCAATAAGTGTTCCCAGAAAAATATTTTGTATATAAAAAATAAAATTTATGGTTTGCTGAGGTTGCAGATCCTTACTGCAGAAATACACAAATAAGCCAAAAAAAAAAAATAAATAAATCCAAAAAAGAGAAAGAAAAACCTAAATGCCAAATGAGTTCAGTTCATTAAGGAAGGTAAAATTAGTTGTCTTAATTAGTGAACCCTGTGAAAGCATTTTAACAATGATATACTTTTTAATAGTTCACCTAGGTAATTTTGCTCTGAGGTTCATTAAAATATTTTCAAAGGGTATTCCTGGGTGACTCAGTTAAGCATCTGCCTTCAGCTCAAGTCATGATCCCAGGACCCTAGAATCCAGCCCCAGTTGGGCTCCCTGCTCAGCAGGAGTCTGTTTCTCTCTCTTCCTTTGCCCCTCCATGCTCATTCTCTCTTTCTCACTCTCTCTCTCTCTCAAATAAATAAGGAAAATCTTTAAAAAATATATTTTCAAGGATGATACCTGCTTTTTTGTTTCCAGTACTTCTAGTAACATGATACTGCAAACTCTAAGGTAGAGGTTAGGTTTCTAGAATTTGAGCTAAGGCTAGACTATCTTAAATGAATTTATGATAGAAATAGGTGCAAAACGTGCAAATGAATCACTGGGAAGTCACTAAGAGTGAAATGAAAGAGTATTTAATAACATTTAAGATTCTAATTACTGAGTTTAGGTTAAAAACAAAATACTGCATTTTAGAAGAGGCAGGACTCTAGCAACTTTTCCTCAAGTGACAACATACAGAGACAACTGTCCAGGGAGTCAGAAATGCTTATAAAGAGAAGGAACGGGGTGCCTGGATGGCTCAGTTGGTTAAACAGCCAACTCTTGATTTCGGCTCAGGTCATGGTCTTGAGATCGAGCCCCACTTTGTGCTCTGCGCTCTGTAGGGGGTCTACTTGAGATTCTTTCCCTCTCCCTCTCCCCTTGCTTGTGTACACTTTCTATCAAATAAATAAAGCTTAAAAAAAAAAAAGAGGGGGAGTAAGAATTCTTTATCCTCAGCCATGGCCCACAGGAGGAGGAATATCCATAGTGTTAGCAAATGAATCCAACTCTTTATTAGTTTATTGAATTTAGTATTTAGCTTTTATTTATTTAATGATATTTGTTCAAGGAGCTAAATATTTAGTACTGTTAAACAGAAAATAATCATTGGTATTGGGGATTAATTTTTTTTTAATTCTACAATTTCTAAATTCATATGCTAATACAGATAATTGGAAAACTAGGCATTAAATTCCACTTGAAATATTTGGTGCCTGGAGAACAATGATGATTCCTGTTGATCTTTACGTTGATATTATTCTAAATCATAACCTATTAGAGTATCCATTTGCCCTATATTTCTATAAAAGAAATATTAGTACAATATATATGAAAATTCAGCAACTATACATGATTGCTGGGAGCTCAGAACATATTTCCAGAGATTGCTTTCGTAAGTAAACCAAGTTGTTTTCTGTCATTGTTTACAATAGAAAATTAACTGTTACTTGCCAAGACAAATTTTCAAGTTGGTGAAATTAACTAATTTCACTTTTCTCTTGCATGAGGGAAAAATGTAAATTGGAAAACTGTGTGGACGTGAGCAAATAGGCCACTGAAGATAATATGACATTGAATATGATGTTGAAAGCTTTGTCAGGGCATTATTTATTAATGCCATTGATTCTTGGAATAAAAATAATCAGTAACATTTACTGAAAGTTTTTTTTATTTACTTGCCACAGTGCTTTATGTGTATTTACTCAAAACCACCCTGTTGGATCAGCACATCCCATTTTTTCAGAGGAGATAACTGTGCTTTAGACACTTAAATGTTCTTGACATCAGATACTGACCACCTGGGGAACAGAGACCAAACTCAGGTTTCTGTGACTTCATTTAGTCTTCTGCATATTGCCCCTTTATCTGAAACTTTGTTTGTGCCCAAATCACATAAAACTCAGAGATTTTCTTTATTTTATTTTGATGAAGCAACAGATGGTTAGTCATAATTACAGTTTTTCTTTGTGGTACAAATAAAGAGCGAAAAAGCAAGTGAGAGCAGTGTTTATTTCTCAAGAAGTAGGAAGAGATAGGTTAAGTTAGGTAGAGGTTGAAGGAGTTACAAATCTAAAGAGCTAGCTTGAATTAACTAGGTGTTTATATTAGGCAAAAAAGCAATAATAATATAGAGCTAGAGAAAAAAACTTTTCTGAAGTGGTAGTTTTATACACTGGAAACAACATAATTTTCTATATTTGAGGGGTGGTGGGGAAGAGACGGCACATTGAAAGGGCAGGAGTATGGAATGGGCCAAAGAAGACTAGAGTGGAAAAGTATGGCATAAATACGTACACTCCGCTATTGGCAAACAGAGAGCCCCCCACTTACAATGGTTTGATTTAGGATTTTTTGACTTCATGTGAAAGTGATATGCATTCAGTAGAAACTGTGCTTTGAATTTTGAATTTTGGTATTTTCCAAGGCTAGAAATATGTGATAACAATATTTTTATATGCTAGGCAGTGGCAGCGAGCTGCAGTTCCCAGTCAGCCAAGTGATCCTGAGGGTAAACAACTGATACATTTTCAACCATTCGGTACTCATACAAAAAATCTTTTTCACTTTCAATATGGTATTCAGCAAACAACATAAGATATTAAATACTTTATTGTAAAATAGGCCTTGTATTAGATGATTATGACCAACTTTTTAAAAAATTTTACTTGTTTGTGGGAGAGACCACATGCACACACGTGGCACACGCCAAAGTGGGGCTAGGGGCAGAGGGAGAGGAAGAAAGAGAAGCAAATGCCCTGCTGAGCAGGGAGCTGGATGATGAGGGGACCCTGGCATCATGACCCAAGCCAAAGGCAGATGCTTAACCGACTGAGCCACCCAGGCACCCCGATTTTGCCCAACTTTAATGTAAGTATTCTGAACACCTTGAAGGTAGGTTAAGCTAAGCTATGATGTTTGTTACGTTAGGTGTATTAAAGGCATTTTCGACTTAAAATATTTTCACGTAAAATGGGTTTATCCGGACGTCATCCCTTCTCAAGTCAAGGAAGATCTGTTACCAAATATATTTTAGTCAAGTGATTTATGTCACATGGTCACTGGTATCTCAGTCTTGGTCCCTTCCTTTCCACATTGTTGAGGCCTTTTGTTCCCTGCATACAAACCTGTACCTGGTCTACTTGTTGTGAAGCTTTCCGTGAATCACCCGTGAAGGCGTGTTTATTTTATTTTGCTGCTGTAACAAATCATCTCAAACCTAGTAGCCTAAAACAACACACACACACGCAAATATTAACCGTGTTATCTTACAGTTCTTTAGTTCAGAAGCTTGACGCACTGGCTTAAAAACAAGGTACTGACAGGGCTGCATTCCTCTCTAGAAGCTCTGGGAATGTGGGCTCTACCGGAGAATCCATTTCTAGGTCTTTTGTAGTACAGCCTCTTTTTCTCTGTCTTCAAAGCCAGCAATGACAGGCTGAGTTCTTCTCACATTACATCACTCTACCCTCTTTTGTAATTCTGTGTCCCTCTGATTCTCTTCTGCCTTCTACTTTTAAGGACTTTTGTGATCACTTTAGCCTCATCCAGATATCCAGGATAATCTCCCCATTTTAAAGTCCTAGATTTAATCAAATTTGCAAAGCCACCTTTACTCTGTGGAGTAACAAATTCATAGGTTCTGGAAGGTTAGACAAAAAACGGTAGGATATCTTTGGAGAAAGTAGATATTATTCTGCCTAGTACAAAGCATTTAAGATCTGCCGGTTAAAATAATAACTCAGCAGTGTCAAATGGTTTGCTTGTTTAGCTTTAATTTTTTGGTCCAATTAAAGTAAGTGAGGATCTTTTTGGTTTTGAGATGACTAGATTATATAATACTCTAAACAAGGTAATTAGATTTCTTTAGTTTTGTGCTTAATTATCTTCTAATTTTTCTCAATCTTCTCAAAGTTAAAAAGCGAAACATAAAATTTATTGACTATCTATTCTGCAAAATGAAGTGTTTTAAAGATATTATTTTCAAGTGAGATTACTTTTTTCTTTAAATATCTAGCTAATTTTTGCAGTTGGATTATCGATAATATAAAACTCTGCTGGTTTAGTAGATCATAAATATCCTTAAGGAAAAAGGCTCTATTTATGGTGCTGGATAATCATTATATAATAAGGAATGTCACTGAAACTAAAAGACTATGTGTGTGTGTGTGTGTGTGTGTGTGTGTGTGTATGTGTGTGTGTGTGTGTATATATATATATATAAATATATATATATATAACACTTATGTGGTCATTTAATCTCAGTTCTGTTATTTTTTAACCCCTCCATTCACAAATAAATATATTATTTTATTTAATTTTTCACTTAAGTAAATTTTTTAGGGAATCATGTTGCACAACTTCAGTGATGTCATTCTCATAAAACACAGTATTGCTGCCCACATATCACCATTTTTTGCTGACAGATGCTGAAGACTAAAGAATTCAGAGTTACACAGCAAGTTAAAATGACTGGTTTCAAACCCAGATCTCGCTGACCCCAAAGCCTATTTTTTACATAAAGTTCCCTGGAAAAAGAAAAATTCTGAGATGGAGATTTGCATGCAGGAAGTTTATGGGAATCAGCATCAGAGAGGGACCAAAGGAAATTGGATTGAGAAGATTCGAATTTCAGTAAAATCTCAAAAAAGGCTTCACCCAATCCCTTGGGGAGCTCTGGAACTGTGATGGCCCTTGAGAGTAATCCTTTATTTATTTATTTATTTATTTATTTATTTATTTATTTATTTTTTTATTTTAATGTTTTTTTTATTATGTTAGTCACCATATGGTACATCCCCGGTTTCCAATGTAAAGTTCGATGATTCATTAGTTGCGTATAACACCCAGTGCACCATGCAATACGTGCCCTCCTTACTACCCATCACCAGCCTATCCCATTCCCCCACCCCCCTCCCCTCTGAGGCCCTCAGTTTGTTTCTCATAGTCCATAGTCCCTTGAGAGTAATCATTAAACCAAAAGGCCAAGCTTTTATCCTCAGTTGTCAATTTAGTGGATATGAGCTGCTCGTCGTGAGAAGTTGTGTCCTCAAAGAGGCTCTCCCCTGCCCAATTGTTGTCAGCTGTCAATATTTCCGGCAGCTAGAGGAATGAGTGCAGTATTTTCCAAGGAGAGGTCTGGGAAGATCACCTAAGTGTCCACTACACCTGTTCTCTTTCCATGTTCTCTATTATAATTCCTTCCATTCATTGCATTTGATTTTCTTCCCTAGGATGTGGTTTCTGGGCTTCATAGTTATTCCTCCCAGGTGACACATGTGGAACATGTCATTTGAGAAAGAACAATGGCTCTACAGTAGCTTGAAGGGAGGAGGAGGATTAGAGAGGGACCCATGAAGTGAAGGGAATGGAAGAAATAAAATCAGGATTGGTACAAGGCTAAAGAAGTCAGAACTCAGGCAGAGGCAGAGACATACATAAGAACCACTCCTCAAATGTCCTTGGGATTATGGTTAGTGTATTGGACAGAAAGTCACAAAGGGATATATTTTTTTTTAATTTGATAGTAGCAATTTCTGTACTTACCAATGGGAAACCAATAATTGTGAGAGATTTTGTAAGTCAGAAATTTTGCATGTGTAGATGAAAGCATATTGAGCTCTATTTTTATCAACAGAAATAAAAATGGATAAATATTAGAAAAGACATCATCATTTTGATATTTTTCAGCAGGTACTTTCATTTTCCACTGAAGCATATCTGGCATAACCTTTCACAGCTAACCAATGTCAAGACATTGCAAAAGGTACCTTTATATATAATCATATAAATGTGCAAGTGAAGATTATAATTAGCACATGATCTCTTATGCCATAGCTACACTATTATTGTGGCTTTCCCATGATTACATACAAATATTTTATTTTGCCTTAATATAATTTTTATGAGCAATTTCATATAAATCAATGTGTACATCTTTTTTCTTAAGAATTTATCAAATTTTAGTAATATAGATATAACTTAAGTATTGAACTAAATGCAAAACTATTTAAATATTGTCAGAAAATTTTTGTTTAGTGTTTAATTACAGATAAAGTTTAACAATCAAAGCCCCTGGTGCAGTGCCTTAAAGAAAGTAAGCATTTAATGTTATTTGATGATAAGTTAAAAGTCTAATATGTAAGAGATACCAAATTGTTCCTTTGGTTCATGAAATAGAATCGGAGCGCTGAAAGTTTTAATTTCCAAATATTTTCAGCAATAAAATTTATGCCTACCTTTAGGATTAGGTTGATCCGATTAAATTGCTGTTATTCAACCCCCTTTTCACTCATACAAGCAGATAATTTCTGTTTCAAGTGACTATTACAAGCTATAATATTAAGGTTCCAGGGGCACCTAGATGGCTCAGTGGTTCAAGCATACGACTGTTGGTTTAAGCTCAGGTCATGACCTCGGAGTCCTGAGATAGAGCCCCAAGTTGGGCTTTGCACTCAGTGCCAAGTCTGCCCAAGGTTCTCTCTCCTTCTCCCTCTCCCTCTGCCCCTCCCCCCCCTCCTGTGTGCTCTCTCTCAAATAAATAAATAAACTCTGGATAAAA
The DNA here is from genome assembly GCF_023065955.2 of Ursus arctos. Lineage (NCBI taxonomy): Eukaryota > Metazoa > Chordata > Mammalia > Carnivora > Ursidae > Ursus > Ursus arctos. Next base: position 44,243,236 of record NW_026622985.1, on the reverse strand, counting down.
CCCAAAGTTTAAAGACATCACACTAGAGGCAGATAAAAATGTGAGGTTTAAGGAACCCCAAAATGTGGTAAAGGTGATATTGTAGAACAGAAAATAATGGTCAGGTGCCAGGTAAGAGTCCAGGAAGATAGACACCTGACTCAGTTGGGCCAGGGAAGAAATTCAACCAGTCAAGAAAGGAAAAATCAGAGGACACATGAAAATGAAACAGAAAACCAAGAGATGGTACAAGGGAGAAGGAACATTTTACCCTATGAGATGATTAGAGATCCAGGAAATCAACTATAGCTAGGAAAGTTATGTCAGCTGATAAATTAAAAAAAAAAAAAAGGTGTGAGATATCTCCAAGGAAATGTTGCTTTAGAAGAAATTCTGAGGTAGGCAAGTGCAGGTAGATGTTTCTAGGTAGAATTGAAAACAAATCTAGAGGTAGAATTATCTACAGGGAGGTTATTACAGAAAATAAATGCAGATTCTTATGTATGGCTATGCCATGGTATGAGTAAATTTAGATAATTATTGTTTTCATCAAATTATATCTTCTTTGAAGCATGGAAATGTGCCAATAAAATCACTCAGAAATGTTGAGGGATTGATGTATATCAATAGAATACAGAATAGAGTTACCTGGACATTTTAATCCTCTGTGCAATAAATACTCAATCACTAATTCGGTTTAATTATACCGATTGAAAGTACAGCCTAATAGTGTCTTAGTATTGGAAATAACATTAATAAATATTTGTTGATTTAATGTATTAGAGATTTGACTTGGAATGCTTCATAAATTAGAGAACTATGAAATTTTAAGGACACCTGTTTGGCTCAGTTGCTTAAGCATCCGACTCTTGATTTCAGCTCAGGTCATGGTCTCAGGGTCATTAGATCAAGCCCCGAGTCGGGTTTCACTCTCAGGGAGGAGTCTGCTTGAAATTAAATCTCTCCCTCTGCCCCTCCCCTCCATATTCTATCTCTTTCTCTATCAAAATAAATAAAATCTTTTTTTTTAAGAGAACTTTGAAATTTTAGATTTAAAACTATGGATGTGGCTTCTGATAATTTATTCTGAATAAGGTAAATGGAACCACAGCAAATGGGAAACAGTCGTGGATTTTGATTTTGAATGTCATTGAAAGAAGATAAATTGACAGATTAATTCATATTTGATATCTAATTATGCAGTGATTTATTTTAATGATTCAAAAACATAGATGCAAGTCAAATGAATCTCAAAAAACTTAATGAAAGTTTTATACAAATTATTAGCCATTTAAGACAGAATTTCAGTTTGAAGTATATTTTGAAAGATTACTTTAAAGTTGGATAAATTTTGCATGTATTTTGCATGTATACATGCATGTATAGTTGCATGTATTTTGGTCTAAGTCTTCCTTTATTTTGCTCAGAAAGGTGCCATTTATCTGTGGAAGTGCAAGCCAACCATCATCTTGCCAAGATCCAAAATGAACCAAAAGGCACTTTGCACACATTCTTTAACAACAACACACAGCTTCATCTAACTCACATAGTTCCTGTGAAAGAATACTAGTTAAGTCGAGAAAAAGCAAAAAAAAAAAAAAAATATTAGTAAGAAACAATAAGTTACCAAGTGAAGCCAGACTAATATGTGTTCCCAGACTTGCAGGGATTTCTCCTAAATAGATTTTTTATATATATATTCTAGAACCCTGGAAGATAGTAGAAAAGGCCGACGGTGAAATGGAGATCAGACCCTTTAGGACATATCCTATGTGAGACTTCAAGGACTAAAAACTTCCAAAAGCATTCATAAATGAGTATTGTTAACAATACAGAAATTCCTGCTTCCCCCCTCAAAATATAATTTTCCCTTCCTAAGATAACTGCCTTGGTTAGTAATTTTATAAAGGCCTCTGGCTACAGCATGCAGTTTACTTTGCTCTTAGGTCTTTCCTTAAACTGAATCAGTAACTGTCAATGTTAAAGGAGGAGGGGTTTTACAGTGTAACATACAAACACATATATGCACACACTTATACAAAAATCTTTCTGTCCTAACATGTAGCTTTCTCTGAGATGGAAATTTTTCTGCTATCTTGCACTAGCTTTCCCAACTTATCCCCAGGGTCCAAGAAGCACTAACTTCACTTAAGAGTAATAATGAAGAAAATAATTAGTATAGGGGCCCCTGGGTAGCGCAGTCGTTAAGGCGTCTGCCTTCGGCTCAGGGCGTGATCCTGGCGATCCGGGATCGAGTCCCACATCAGGCTCCTCCGCTGGGAGCCTGCTTCTTCCTCTCCCACTCCCCCTGCTGTGTTCCCTCTCTCACTGGCTGTCTCTCTGTCACATAAATAATAAATAAAATCTTTAAAAAAAAAAAAAGAAAATAATTAGTATAAATTTTATACAATAATATAGGGAAACAAAAGGAAGAAAAGAAGGGAGAAAATGGCAGGCAGAGAAAACCCACTAGAAAAATATTGCCATGAACAGAAGGTAATCACAACTGTCTTATTATCGTGAACCATTCGCTCCCCCAGGCCTGCCAAAATCCTTAGAGCAACAGATCAAATAAAATTTTAGTACCTCAGAATGTGCAATGAGACAAAGCTCAAACCTGAACCAGAAGAGAGATTAAGAATGATGTGGTTATAAAACAGCTACAGGAATGAAACCCAAAATGGGCAGCACAAAAAGGCACTGATAGAAGAAGTAAGGGATGCAAAGAACAGAACTGATAAAGTAAGCAAAGCAAATCAGAAGGAAAGTTATATAACTTCAGAAGCAGTTATAAAACATACAGCCTAGAACAGTGCCTAGTACTTAATAGCATCAAATAATTGCCTATTACTGCTGTTTGCCAATTGAATAGAGGAATAAGCGTATACAAAATTGATATTCTGGAAGAAAACATCTGCACAAATTAAAAAAAAAAAAAAAACAACAACATACAAGGATATATTTCAAGAAAACTTCCCAGAAATGAATACAGACTTGAATTTACAGTTTTATAGGTCCAGTGTGTTCAAAGATTAAAATGAAATGACCAACACTAAATCATATTATATTACATTAAATGGATTTGAAATACAGAAAAAATAAAGAGTCTGGGCCAAATTTTTAAAGTTGATTATAAAGAAAAATATTTCTGTTTGGTCCCAGACTTCTCACAAACAATTCTAGAAGGTAGTAGGAAAAGTTTACCTACAAGATTATTAGATATGTAGAGGGTGAACCCCAAAATTTATAACCAATTAAAATGTCATTTGGACACAAATCTATCAACATTAAATAAATAAATATTTTTGAATGTGCAAAAACCATTATGGAGATGCTACAGTGAAAGAATTGCAAGTTGCCTACGAATAATTTAACCATAGACTAAGAAAGAATAAAAAATTCCTATGAAATTCTGTATGCATTGTTTACCCAGAAAAAAGCATGAATAAAAACAAATACAAATTGAACAGTTAATATATTTGTTTTAAAATAATGAAGAAATAAAGGCCAAAATATATTTAATAATTTATAAAATGAATTTATTATAATCACATTTATTTTAAGCTTACCTATTTTAGTTTACCTTAGTTAAAAGTTTAGTTGAAATCATAAGCAAGTCAGAACAATATACAGAGATTTCAAGAACATTGTTTAAATAAGTGCTTTTGAGAAACCAGAGCACTAAGCCCTTTTGTCTGTCTTACCCAGATGCATTTACTCCATCTTTAATAGAGAGGAATTGGACGTAGGACATTAAGATTGACATAAATAAGGTTAATAAAATAAATTAGAATGGTAACTTTATCATTAGAAACAGCAAAGTGGTCATCTATTCATAGTACCATTGTTTTAGCATTTATATGAACATATGGTCAGTTTTAATTTTCACATTGAAGAAATGCAAATTATTCAAACAATCAAATAGAAATATAAAACTGAATAAGGAAGAAACAAATGCAAGTTACTTGAAACTTGAACATATTTTTAAAAATAAAGTAAAATTAAATAGAATAAGGAAATGGTTTAAACACATTGAGAAAACTCTTAAGTGATACTTGTTAGTGATGTAAGAAATATTTATTATTTAGATTTGAATCCTTACATTTTTCCTGTAGAAAGACTTGTTTCAAATCACTTTAAAAAATGTTACTTAAATTTTCACTTATTGATCAGTATACCAATAATGAAACAAATGGAATTAGAGGTATGACACTCCTTTTAATTAAAAAAAAAAGAAAAGTTATCATAGTAGTATTGCCTAATACAGAGTTAATGGAACTAAATGTACTAGATTCAACAAACTTCAAACTGAAGGCTCAGCGATAGCCTTCATGAGGATCTGTAGCCTGCTTAAGAGTTTGTTTTCCCTCTACTCATAATTTTTGCGGAGATGATTAGAATACTTCATTATCAAGAAATCACATAAATCTCAAGCACAGCAGAGTAGGTGAGGTTAAAGATCTTTTAGTCCAGTCACTTAGTAAGAGCTTGTTACTTCCCTTAACATTTGTGTTGCATGGTGTTTATGTGCCGTGAAACCACTCTATCCATTCATACATTTTAAGTTCATACATTCATACATTCATACGTTTATCCATCTCCCACTGTATGTGGCACACAGGAATGTTACTTCCTTGGTAATTTTACATTACAACAAAGCATTAGGTTTTGATTTCATATCTCTCAGATGCAGATTATATGACTTTAAATCACGTAGCCTAGTTAGTTTACAAATTTGTAATTCCAATCTTACCCTTTAATACGCAGATAGCAAATTTCTACTAAATTGAGTGTGTATTGCCAATAGTAGACTGAACCACTTTTCCCATGCCTACAGATAATTTGGATTAGGACATTCATGATACTATGTTTACTACACATAAAACTAGTCTGTGGTATGTTTCTCTTCAAGTATATGTCCCTTTTTCTGTTAATTCATAAATAGGAGCTGTGGTTACAATAGTAGCTTAAATTTGGATTTTTAAAAAAGTACAGGAGTTTGAGGTTAATTAAATAAAAGTCAAATCTCAGTAATACTAAATACATGTGGTATTTCCTCTCAAATTATTGCAAAAAAATGTTCATGAAAATGTTTTGTTGTTATTTAATTTGAGATGACTTTGAGGGGAATGTATTGAAACTGTTACTGCTAATATTGACTTAAAATTATGTAAAATATTCCTTTTTGTATATGCTGACATGGGACTATTCTGATTAGACCCCAAAGACACTCCTAATCCTCTTTAATGCAAGTCTGATTATGAAATAATGTCAGTGATACTGCAGAATGTTGTCAAGAGATAACTTGTTCTTTTTCCTGCTATTTGATAAATGCTGAGGCAAACTGAAACATTTGTACTCAGAGCAAGAGGCATTAATCTTATAGCCAAGTTCTGTTTCAATGACTATATCTAATACCGTCTGTCAGATTATTGCTTGTGGTTGATTGGTTCTATGTGTTGGATATAGATATACCAGGAGTGGCTCAGTATACCTTTACATAAATTTGTAAATTTATGCCCTTTCTGTTAGATTGTATTTGATTCCAGCATGTAAAGAGCATTTTCACCAATGACAGTTATTAAATGCAGTTAAACATGTAAAGGCTGATTTACATGTACAAATGAATATTGGGCAATTGATCTTTATCTTTCACTAAATATACAAACGATAAAAGGGAATTTTTATTATGGCCTTAGTGCAGTGGTTCACCACAAAGATTCTTAAAAAATATGCTCTATATCATGGTTAAAAGTATATATAAAGGATATCCAAATTATTATTTAACAGGGATTTTAATTAAATAGTATAGTATGAACATTGAAAAATGGGAAGTTTAGCAGTTACATTGTTAAGATGATAGAATATTAGCAAATAAAAGACGGGAAAATCAATGGAAACCATAAATCTCAATGTAAATAATTTCTGGGATAAAGTCAATATTGGTAATATTCTATATCATGTGTATACTTGTATTTCTACAGCAGCCAGATTAGAGATGTTAAATAAACATTTGTTCACATGCGAGCTTGGGTAGTGAGTAAAAACAAAGCCCAGAATGCATGCAGGGTGAGCAAATGCTTTATCTTTGGCACTTGATGGGCAGCAGTGACATCATGTCTTCCTTAAGAAGACAGTGCGATGCAGGGGAGTAATTACCAGATTTGACTGACCTGCATTTGAATCTCTGTTCTACCATTTACTAGCTATGTGATCTTGGACAATTATCTTAAACTCTTGACCCTCACACCCCTGTTTGTGAAATTGGGAGCATCCTAAAGAATAAATGGGACTAGGTAGTTGATAAAGAGCAAGGGCTAAAGAATCTGGAGACCCAGCTTGAATCTTAGCTGTGTATCTAGGTGTGTTGTGTAAATTTTAGTAAGTTAAGTTCTCTAGCCTCCAGTATAAATGAGAAAAAATAAAGTCTAGTTCTTGGAATTATTTTGAAGATTATGAGATAGCGTATATAGTACATGTAGCAGAGTGCCACAATATTAATATAAGAAAGCCTTCAGATAGAAAGTGATGTAGCTAACTCTTTTGTTAAGGGAGGTCAGAGAAAGCTTTTTGCTAAATGACATTTGAACAGAGACTTAGAAAACAGGAGGGAGTGTGACATGCAGACATCTGTAGGAAGAGTTTTTTGAGCACCAAGGAGAACTGGCATGAATGCCCAGGAACAGATCCAGGCTTAGTGTATTCAAAGTGAGGAGACAATGTGGTAGGAGCAGAGTGAGCAACTGGAAGCCTCGGGGCAGGGAGAATAAGGACAGAAGAGCCGAGGTCCAGGCCACATGCGGACTTATAGATAGTGATGAGGATTAAGTTTTACTGAATGGCGGGGTTTGGCAAGTTTTACAGGACAATTCTGATTTCCACATGGAAGATTGAGTGGGGGTAAGGATTTAAGCAGCAAGACCTGTTAGATGACTACTGCCCAAGTACAGGCAGGGAGTGACATTGGTTGGACTGCGGCCATGGTGGTGAGTGAAGTTGGTGAGATGTGGCTAGATTCTGGAACATTTTGAGGGTGATATTAATGATTTGCTGCTTGGTTTAAATGGGTATGAAAGACAAATAAGTAATACATTTAGATATTTGAGCCTGAGCTACTAGAAGAGTAAAGTTACCATTTATTAAGAGGAGAATGTTGTAGGACAGATTGATAAGGAGGACATGAAGACTTTTATTTTCATTATATTTCCATGTGCCAATTTAAAGATTGGAGCAGTTATAAATGCTAAATGTACATCAGTGGTTTTAATGTAATCATTATTGTGTGAAATATCAATGATTTCAGTTAACTTTTTCTTCAGAAATTTTCCTTTATTAATTTTAGTCCAACTTTATATGGAATCACAGTCTTAGAATTTAAACCTGTAAAGCTATTTCTAAGTCTTTTAAAATATTTCTAAGCCAATTTTTTGAACTGCTAAGGAGTAATTACAAAGTTACATAAAAAAATTATGCATAACTAGATTCATTGGCTTTTATATACTAATTATGGACCAGATGATATTTGAATACCTATTTGGTAAAGACTAAAAGTGTGAGAGTTATGAAGCAATTTACAACTTCTTAAATGTCAGATAATTTTATTAGTTTTCATGTAATTAATACCCCATTGCTGATTTCAAAAGATAAAGAGCATTATTCTTTTTGACAGTTATTTTAAAGATTGGCCTTTTTTTCATCTTACATTTCAGACTGGAAAACAAGGTTTGTGTAAGTTTAAAGACTAATTACTAGGGTGGCAAAAATGTATTCTGAATTTGAAAAAAAAAAGATATTCTATAGTTTTATTTACTGTCAAGCCATCTGGCTATCTAGTTATTCAGCTATTACTTGGGTCAGCTGTACTATTTCTATTGTTAGAACACATAATTTACCAAATCATAAGGGTATTCTTCTCTTGTAGAGAGATGTAGAGCGTGGTCATCAAACACAGGTTTTATCCTCAGAATAAAATTTGCGTCCCAGCATTGACAGTGATTAGCAGTGTCATATTTATCAGCCATTTTGTTTTTTATTATTATTTTTTGTTTTTGTTTTTGTTTTTTTTAAAAGATTTTATTTATTTATTTGACAGAGATAGAGACAGCCAGCGAGAGAGGGAACACAAGCAGGGGGAATGGGAGAGGAAGAAGCAGGCTCATAGTGGAGGAGCCTGATGTGGGGCTCGATCCCATAACGCTGGGATCACGCCCTGAGCCGAAGGCAGACGCTTAACCGCTGTGCCACCCAGGCGCCCCAGCCATTTTGTTTTTTAGAGAGTAGTTTTCCCCTCAAAATATACACTGATCTTATGGAGTAATTTGGGGGATTTAATGACATAATGCATACAAAGAACCTATGTGGAAAGTAATCAGTCAAGGGTGCTTGCTGTTATTATTCCGTATAATATTACTACTGCTGTTACTGTTGCTACTACTACTACTTCCCCTCCTCTTCCTCCTCCCCCTCCTTCTGCCTCTTCTTCTATTTTTGAAGACAGTTATATTTATAGCATTTTTAATGACACAGACTCCTGCATGAACATCACAGGATTAAGCACTTTAAAATGTCTTATTGGGGAGGGGCGCCTGGGCAGCGCAGTGGTTAAGCGTCTGCCTTCAGCTCAGGGCGTGATCCCGGCGTTTTGGGATCGAGCCCCACATCAGGCTCCTCCGCTGGGAGCCTGCTTCTTCCTCTCCCACTCCCCCTGCTTGTGTTCCCTCTCTGTCTGGCTGTCTCTCTCTCTCAAATAAAAAAAAAAAAATCTTTAAAATGTCTTAATGGGGAGAACTTTTCAGCAGTTAAGATTAAACATATCCTGTGAGAGAAGTAGAATCTTAGGACTATACTATCCAATAAAATACAATAAAGGCATTTTATTTTCATATTTACTTCCTTTGAATTTGAAATAAAGCCTAAAAGGTTTGTGTTTTCTTGGCGGTGTATGTGATTAACTGTGGAAAAAGTGAATGGTCTTTTACCTGAAAAAACTATTCATGATTTTCAAGCCTTCTCTATTCTAAAGAAATCTTCCAAAGACAACATATGTACTTCTTCTTAAGTCTCTAAATTTCTTTAATATAATAGAGTTTTTGATTGCACACAATTTTTGCAATAGTAATTCTCAACAATAATAATGTAAACTTGAGGAAAATAAATGTTTATTACCATTGAAGAGGGTTGGCTCTTCTCTTGAAATTTTTTTCGAGGCCAGCAAGCAAATTCTAAATTACAGTGATACTTTGTCGACACGAGATTAATCATATTTAGAAACTATTGAAAGGACACTGAATTTAATTGTATTTTTCCTTTTAGGTTAATGGAATTGAAGAAGGTAATATGATACAGCAAATTGATAAAGAATATTAGTTGTCACAAGTGCATTTTTAAAAATAGGTAAACACAATATATCAATATTTATATATATATTCTATAAATATGCTTATTATTTTCTCAGGAGGCTGTCATAGCTTTTTTGGATGCTAGGGAGTACCTGAAGTGAATTTTTACGGCCCAGTTATAAACTACTAAAAGAACGGTTTATAATGGAAACATGGTGAGACATTTAATATCAGCACTGAGATAGGTATTTTTGAGTCCCATATTTTTTTGAAAATAGTAACAACAGTTAGAGTTTCTCCCAGAGGTATATTTTCTTTAGCTACATGTCTAAGTGTGTCTAATTACAGAAGTGCTCTTTGTGCCTATTCAGTGTTGGTACTAAACAGCGTTTTCCATTACCACCATATTCTTACTTTAGAGCTTTTAAAAAAGTACTCTACCCAATAAAATAGCTGTGGAAATTGTATCTTGAGACTGAGTGAAATGTTTTCCATTGATAAAGGTGGAAAGGCAAAATATTTCCTTCTTTTTTAATTAAAAATTCAAGAAGCAATTGACCAATTTATTTGAATAACTTATTTTAGAACAAATATCTACCTTATTTTATCTGACTGGGAAAAAATAATAACTGATATATTACATAATAGGTTACAGTTTAAGTTCTTTAAAATAAATTAGTTAAGCCTGAGCAAAACCTTTGAGATATCTTTATTATTTTTACTATTTATTTTTTTATTTATGAATTGATAGCTTGATAGAAGTTATTTGCTGACGGTCAGACAGCTAGTAAATGACAGATACAAGGCTTGACTGAAACCCTTTGAGCATCAGAGTCTCTGTTCTTCAGAGTTGCATTAACATTTCCAAAATATTATGGGACTTTTCAATGACTGTAAATTGAGCAAGTAAATCGCATGGAATTATTTTAAAAATTAAAATGAGCATATATATGTGTAAAGTATGAGCAATTTGTTTCTTCTTTTTTAATCTCCAAATCTTTATTTAAATTCCAGTTAGTTAGCATACAGTATAATATTAGTTTCAGGTGTAGAATTTAATGATTCATCGCTTATACACAGCACCCAGTGCTCATCACTACAGGTACCATCCTTAATCCCATCACCCATTTAACCCGTCCCCTCCACCCATCTCTCCTCCAGCAACCCTCAGTTTGTTTTCTGTAGTTAAGAGTCTGTATCTTGGTTTGCCTCTCTCTTTTTTTTTAATCCCCCTCTATGTTCATTTGTTTCTATCTCATCATCTAGATAATGATTTAGTTACCTAGTATTTGAGTTGAAATAAATCAGCATCTCAGCCATATATAGTGGAAACTTAAATTTCAAGTTTCAGGTAAATAAAGCTGAGTATAGTAGTTGATGCCTTTAAGGATTTCCAAGTGAACCAAGTCTTCTGAATTTGTATCAGGGATCAGGTAGAAGATTAAAGACAGTGCAGGCCCTTTTACATGCAAATCTACCATGATGATTCATTTTTCATTTCAGAAGTATAGAGGAGGGAAAAAACAGATTCTGGAAGCTATATTGATATAAATAGGCAGAGACCCAAAAAGTCTGCTCACTGAATTTTTAGTAAGCAGAGAGACATTTTACCCGGATTTTCTCTAAAGTGATTTTCTAGAAGTTATATTGGCAAATGAATTGAAACTGAAATTTGAAAACCCTCCTGCAGATTATTTTTAAAAAACTGAAGATCATTGAGAAAAGGATTTCCTCACAAGACTCAAAATATTGTTCAGACTTATCACAAGGAAAATATTGTCACCTAAATTCATCTTTAATATACACTGGATAATATTTGATTTCCCCCCCAAATTTTTTTTTTTTTTTTTTACTCATGAGATCATTTTTAGGGGCTTTATTCTCATGTAGCAAGTCTAAAATATGAACCTTTTTTAAACACTAGTTTTCCATGTCAATGACTGCATTTTAGTTTGAATTTTTTAAATATATAAAATAAGCAAAAACATTGATGTTTGTCCCTTGACTTTTCAGTTTGGATATATTTAAATGTTAAATATATCTGCCAAGTGAAAGTGCTACAATACAAGTTGACATTATTTAAGAACTTGGATGGTCTCCTCACTCCCCACCTCCTCTCCCAAGTCTCAAAAAGCAGATACGATTCCCATTTTGCTCTTTGGTTTGGCCAAGCATACTTCTTTTTGGCAACCCATGGACCACAGTATGAAATGCTGGGCCTTTGGGACTGTTATTTGGTATTTAACATTAATTTTTCACATATTTTATGTCTTGATAAGGGAGGGGGCCATTTTTTTACAACTAATTATGAGTCTCTAATTCTATTGTTAGTGAACAACTTTTTTGCTCATAGTTTTATTCAGCTTCACTGGAATACCACCAATGTCACATGATTTTATTTTTTTCCGAATTAAGTGACTTTATTTTGCATAATCTCAACACAGTTTCAAAGAGAACATTGAGTTTAGTGATAATCACCAAGACCTGGCAAAATGACTTTTTTTTTACATTGCCTTTAGCCACATAGCCAGTAGCAACAAAGAGATGATCACAATTTCCTTCAGTGTAACTAAAAGCCAAAAAGCAATGTGATTTGAGCTTTTGCAAAACCAGTTTGTATCTAAGAAACTCAGTAGTTTCATAATTTATGAGATTTGGATAAAAAATATTTTGGAATATCTTCCCATATGTATTCCTAGTAAAGTTTTGATCATAGCATAACTTTATTCATATTTTAACAGGTTTTGAACTAAGAAATGTGTTACATATCCTATTAACCATAGAATTTATTCAAACTACTTTCTCTATATTCTTTTCCTTTTCCCATCGGAGAGATAATTTTTGTAGAGGTTTATATTGTACATACTTTATTAACTATAATGAATTTATTTTTTCAAATATAATAATTGATTATAATTGTGTGAAAAGTTTTTTTTAATAGTACAGGACACTCTCCTGCCCTAGAGTAAAGATTCTAATATACGCTCTCTTCTGCTTTCTCAATTACAATGAACATATTCAATGATGGCCCTCTTAGTGGAAATGGGTCTTCTTTCTGTGATGAGCTCTATAGAACATATGGCCTGGAACATCACAAATGTTTACAGATGTTTGTGTTTCAAGAAGCAACCTTATTTCTTTATTTCAGGTTCAGCTAGGACTTATATGAATGTCTTCTTTGTGATTGTTCAATTCACATATTTTTATCAAATTGATTTTTTTCACCTTATTTTTATTTTTTCATCATGATAAGTGTACTCTTTAATCTCCATCCTTTCCTTCCCCCATCCCCTCTGCTAACCATCAATTTGTTCTCTAATTGCTTTAATTGTTCTCAAATTGATTTTTAATTTACTTCTTATAACAAATCTTTGAGGTAAATGTTATTGTTCCTACTTGATATGTTAAGACAGTAAGCTCAGAGGGAGAACAAGGCTAATGAAATTAACACAGCAATTAAGTAACATTATCTTAAACCCAAGATTTTTTTTTACTTCCAACCAGATCATTTTTCAACATAGTCAAGATTGTTTGCTTATTTGTTTTTTATAACAGAACATTAATATGTTAAAAACAAATAAATGGATTGATATAAACTGTCAAGCTTTCTATAGTTATTTAATAGTAGTAATGATAACTAACATTTATAGAGTACTGTGTGCCAGACACTTTCATTTTGCCTTGTATGCTTGTTTATTTTAATTAGAGGCAATTGATATTATACACTGTACTATAAAGGAAAGGTATATATCTCTATAGATCTGTGTAGATCTACAGTGTTATATATATGATATATATAATATAGATATATTACAGGGAAAAATCTAGAAGCATTATAATCTGAGGCTACTTAATGCAGAGACAGAGTCCTACAAACACCTCTATGATGCAGAAAGCTTGCAGTCGTTGATAAATAATGACTTTGCATGTTTGTGAGTCCCTGATTTTTCTAAAAATACCAAATGAATACATAATCCATTCAAGTTTTCCATTCAAACTAAGTGGAAAGTTTTTGTTTTCTCTCCTTTTTTGGTGAATGTTACATACCTTCAGATATCTAGAAGACATAGCTATTCAAACATCCTACTCATCTGAAATTCTGCAGAAGATGGCCTAAATGAAATTTATTTTTAATTTCTTCCTAAATATTTTAGTAGGATAAGTGTGTAGTTTGCAAATAAAAGAGTAAAATAATTACCAGAAATAATTTATAATACTTTCCAGGTTTTTTTTTAAGATTTTATTTATTTATTTGACAGAGATAGAGAGAGGGAACACAAGCAGGGGGAGTGGGAGAGGAAGAAGCAGCCTCCTAGCGGAGGAGCCCCCTGATGTGGGGCTTGATCCTATAACGCCAGGATCATGCCCTGAGCCAAAGGCAGACACTTAACCGCTGTGCCACCCAGGCGCCCCAGTACTTTACAGTTTTCACATGTCAGTATAAAAATTTAAGCACAATTAAATCGTAGATCATTGTTTATGGAGTTCCTTGAATTGGGTGAATGATTTTTAATTATTTTAAGTATTATTTATCAAATCTCTCTGTTAAAGTTAGAGAATAATTTTTTCCAGGTGAAGTAAAAGAAACTCTTCAGAAAATATATCGTATATTTTATCTTCTGAATTAATGGATGCCTCATAATTCCAACAGCTCTTGCTACTCAAAAATTTTATAGCTTAACTCACTGAACCAGGATAATGCCACCTTTTGCTATGTTGCTTGAAGTGTTTGATTTGAACGTTGAAGTTGCTGGTTATTTCAGTTTTTGTTTTATTCTAATATAGCATCTGTATTTAACAGTATCAAAATAAGTATAAACACTGAAATTTTTGATATCATAGAATTAATCATCATAATTACAATATACTAAAAAATGTAGAACCCCAGAACTTGGGAGGGAAAGGGATTTTAGAAAACATTTAATCTATACTAAAACCAGTAGGCGAGCAGAAAACTTAACTGCTTTTCCTAAGGTCAAAGAGTGAGTTAATGGAAAAAGTAAAATATAATATTTCTTCTATAATCCTGGTTCTTTGCAGTAGAATTGTGTGTCCTAAAATCAGTGATACTCGTGGTAACTTAGAATGTGATATTACAGGAATATTTACACAAAGGAAGAAAATTATCCAGGGAGTGATGCCTGGTAAGCAGAGTCCAGTTTTGTCAACTAAAGGCATGGATTAGAACTTTGAAAAGTTTTGAGTGGGTCGACAGGCAAAGGAAATGTTGAATAAATTTACTTGGAATTATAGCTAGAAACTAAAAAAAAAACAAAAAACAATAGAACATATCAATGAAACCAGGAGCTGGTTTTTTGAAAGAAAAATCAACAAAATTGATAAATCTCTATCCATACTCATCAAAACAAAACAAAACAAGAAAGGAGAGAAAGAGAGAACTCAAATAAATAAAATCCAGTGACAAAACTCCAGGACTAGATAGCTTCACAGGTGAATTCTGCCAAACATTTAAAGAGTTAATACCTGTTCTTTTCAAACTATTCCAAAAAATAGAAGAGGAAGAAAAACTTCAAAACTCATTCTCTGAGACCAGCATTACCCTGATACCAAAACCAGATAGAGGCACCACAAAAAAACAACTACAAGCCAGTTATCTCTGATGAACATAGATGCAAAAATTCTCGACAAAATATTAGCAAACCACATCCAACAATCCATTAAAAAAATCATTCACCATGATCAAGTGGAATTTATTCCTGAGATGCAACGTGGTTCAGTTTTGGAAATCAATCAGCGTGATACATCACATCAGTCAGAGAAAGGGTAAAAACCATATGATCATTTCAGTAAATTCAGAAAAAGCATTTGACAAAGTACAGTATCCATTCATGATAAAACTCCTCAACAAAGTAGGTTTAACAGGAACATACTTCCACATAATAAAGGCCATATATGAAAAACCCTCAGCTAACATCATGCTCAGTGGAGAAAAACTGAGAGCTTTTCCCCTAAGGTCAGGAACAAGACAAGACAAGGATGTCTACTCTCAGAAACTTCTTCCACATAATATTGGAAGTCCTAGCCACAGCAATCGGACAACAAAAGAAATAAAAGGCATCTAAATTGGTAAGGAAAAAGTAATTTTGCAGGTGACATATTAAATGTAAGAAACCCTAGAGACTCCACCAAAAAACTACTAAAACAGATAAATGAATTCAGTAATGTCCCAGAATACAAAATCAATATACAAAAATTGGTTGCATTTCTATATATGAAAATGAAGCAGCAGAAAGAGAAATAAAAAAAAAATCCATTTACAATTGCACCAAAAATAGTAAAATACCTAGGAATAAACCTAACCAAAAAGGTGAAAGACCTGTACTCTGAAAAGTATAAAACTGATGAAAGAAAGTGAAAATGACACAAAGAAATAGAAGGACATTCCATGTTCATGGATTGGAAGAACAAATATTATCAAAATATCTAGACTACCCAAAGCAATCTATAGATTTAATGCAATCCCTCTGAAAACACCAACAGCATTTTTCACAAAACTAGCACAAAGAATCCTAAAATTTGTATGAAACCACAAAAGACCCCTGAATAGCCAACGCAATCTTGAAGTAGAGAAACAAAGCTGGAGGTATAACAATTCTAGATTGCAAATTAATTACAAAGCTGTAGTCATCAAAACAGTATGGTACTGGCACAACAATAGACACATAGATCAATGAAACAGAATAGAAAGCCTAGAAATAAACCCACAGTGTTAATGGTCAATTAATCTTCAACAAAGGAGGCAAAATACGCAATGGGAAAAAGTCTCTTCAACAAATGGTGTTAGGAAAACTGGACCTCTGCATGAGAAAGAATGAAACTGGACCACTTTCTTACACCATATGCAAAAATAAACTCAAAGCAAATTAGGACCTGAATGTGAGACTTGAAAGTATAAAAATCCTTGGGGCGCCTGGGTGGCACAGCGGTTAAGCATCTGCCTTTGGCTCAGGGCGTGATCCCGGCGTTATGGGATCGAGCCCCACATCAGGCTCCTCTGCTGTGAGCCTGCTTCTTCCTCTCCCACTCCCCCTGCTTGTGTTCCCTCTCTCGCTGGCTGTCTCTATCTCTGTCGAATAAATAAATAAAATCTTAAAAAAAAAAAAAAAGTATAAAAATCCTAGAAGAGAGCACAGGCAGTAATTTCTGACATCAGCTATAACAGTGTTTTTTAGATATGTCTCCTGAGGCAGGGGAAACAAAAGCAAAAAATGAACTATTGAGACTATATCAAAATTAAAAGCTTCTGTGTAGCAAAGCAGATGACCAAAAAAACTAAAAGCCTCCTGAATAGGGTTTCATATGACATATCTGATAAAGGGTCAGTTTTCAAAATATATAAAGAACTTACAGAACTCAATACCAAAAAAGCAAATAATCCAGTTTAAAAATGAGCGGAAGGGGCGCCTGGGTGGCACAGCGGTTGAGCGTCTGCCTTCGGCTCAGGGCGTGATCCCGGCGTTATGGGATCGAGCCCCATATCAGGCTCTTCTGCTATGAGCCTGCTTCTTCCTCTCCCACTCCCCCTGCTTGTGTTACCTCTCTCACTGGCTGTCTCTGTCCTGTCGAATAAATAAATTAAAAAAAAAAAAATCTTAAAAAAAAATAAAAATAAATAAATAAATAAAAATGAGCGGAAGATATGAACAGACATTTCCCAAAGACGGCCTACAGATGGCCAACAGACACATGAAAAGATGCTCAACATCACCCATTATCAGGGAAATACAAATCAAAACTGCAATGTGGTATCACCTCACACCTGTCAGAATAGCTAAAATCAAAAACTCAAGAAACAAGTGCTGGCAAGGGTGTGGAGAAAAAGGAACCTTTGGGCGTTGTTGGTGAGAATGCAAACTGGTGCAGCCACTGTGCAAGACAGCATAGAGGTTCCTCAAAAAATTAAAAATAGAACTACCATATGTTCCAGTAATCACACTACTGGTTATTTACCCAAAAATTCAAAAGCACTAATTCAAAGGGATGTACGCACCCCTATGTTTACTGCAGCATTATTTACAATAGCCAAATTATGGAAGCAGCCCAAGTATACACACACACACACACACACACACACACACACACACGAGTGTTCAGCCATAAAAAAGAATGGAATCTTGCTGTTTGCAACAACAGGATGAATTTAGAATGTATAATGCTCAGTGAAATAAGGTCAGAGAAAGACAAATACCTTATGCTTTCACTCATACATGGTATTTAAGAAAGAAAACAAATGACAAAAGAGACAAACCTGAAAACAGACTCTTAACTTTAGAAAATAAACTGATGGTTACCAGAGAGAAGGTGGATGGAGGGATTAAGAGTACATGTATCTTGATGAGTACTGAGTAATGGAGTTGTTGAATCACTATAATGTATACCTGAAAGTAACATAACACTGTTTATGTTACATATAAACATAACTACACTGGAATTAAAATTAAAATAAAAATTACTTGAAGTCATAGAAGTGAATTAATTTAAACCCTTCAGGAAAGAATTTGAGGCCAAGAGTAAGATTTTGGTTCTGATTCACAATGTCTAGATTTAAAAGTATATATATTTTTTTATTTTATTTATTTTTTTAAAGATTTTATTTATTTATTTATTTATTTGACAGAGAGAGAGACAGCCAGCGAGAGAGGGAACACAGGCAGGGGGAGTGGGAGAGGAAGAAGCAGGCTCCCAGGAGCCTGATGTGGGGCTTGATCCCAGGACTCTGGGATCACGCTCTGAGCCAAAGGCAGATGCTTAATGACTGAGCCACCCAGGCGCCCCTAAAAGTATATATTTTTAAACAGCATATATTTTTACGAAGAGGCACTGGTTAAGAATGGAAGTGAGTTCCTCTTATCTTCCAAAATTTCAGAACTTATCTAGATTCTATAAAACATAGCTGAGAAGAGACACCGTAGAACTTTATTCTCTTAGATATAATGGTATCAAAATAAAATCCTATTTAAAAAATACATGAATGTTATTTGACTCAAAGTTAATCATTAGTTTGATGCATTAAACCGAGCCTATTTTAATATTCACTGGAAAATACAAATTCTGAAAGGAATCAATTACATGTAATCACTGTATATATCATAAAGTCATTATTTTACATGCTTATTTAATATGTTTACTTCTAGAAATCTGTTTTTACTTTTAAATTTACTCTTTTCTGATACTGTCCTATAGTTTTTTGTTTTGTTCCAATATAGATCACATAAAGAAAGTCTCAAAAATGGCTGCTTTACTCAGACTATTTAAATTTTATGTAGTTAAAATCATGTGCACAAGAAATAGGATTTTAATGAATAAGTTGCATAGGGAATAATGTCAAATGATACAGCTTGTCAGAAATGTGAAGTACCCTCACACATCCCTAAGGCTGGAGAATGTCGTTTCACACCCCTGCCAACCTATTAGAATTAAGTCGAGGAATGTGTAGAGCTTTTATCTTCAGTGACACGGGGATTTATAATAAAAGTTCCAATAATATCATGCTATACAAATGTATTTTTTTTCCTTTTAGCATATCTTTCCTCTTCTTTTACTAACAGAAGTAAAGAATTCTAATGTTGTAAGTGGCATGCAGGTAATAGAGGTAAATTTGTTAATTACACGTAAAGAAATTAGGGCTTGGATTAATTAAATGACTTATTCAAAGTACCTCTCTTTATTATTGGCAGAGACAAGAGCAAACCTTTGTACCTGGATTCAAGGGAAGGGCTTTTCCTACAGTACTGTGTACCCCTGCAGAAAATTTGCGTGTCACATAATAGTGAAGTGGCCTCCTTAATATCATGGGATTCTTTTCATGTCTCTTTTATTTTTAATTGTTCAAGTAAGTTTTTAAATCTTTCCGAAGCCTGTTCCTTTCTGCTTTCAGAGGATACACTTCTCTTAACTCCCTTTCAGATTCCTTATACTCACATATCTTTGATCTGTCGCATCCCAGTCACTTACAGTGAGTGTTCACTTTCCAAGTTCTAGACATCTGGAAAGGATACACATTAGGCCCCAATTCATCTCCTTCATCTTTTTATTGTTAAATATTGAAACTTTTCACTTTTTAATAGAATCTATTTACTTGTTCTTTATCTTGAATTATCTATGAAAAGTTGTAACCCTGTAATCATAAAATATGTTGTCTGTTAAAAACAGTATGACTTTTCTTAAAAATAAACAACAAATATTTTTGAATATTGAACAAGAAGGCTTAATATATATTTAGCCTTAAAGTCCTAAGAGCAAATCTTTATTCTAAATGTTCTGAAATCTCTCCCATTAAAAAACAAATTCCATTTTCATTTACCATTCTAGTTAATACCTTTTTATTTTTACTACTCAAGTCTGAGCTGGTCTTGTCCACACATGGATCACTCTTGGTGTGGGCACCCATGACTTCCATCTCACTTCTTTCAGTGAGACATCTTTTAACTATATCTTGCATGAGCTGTCTGCACGATTCATTATAGTTAGATACTCCTTGAAGCACTTTTTCCACTTGGGTTCTCTAATAACATATCTCTGGCCTCTCCTGCTTTGTCTCCTCTTCAGGATAATTCTCCTTTGTCTGGAATAGCCTCGGATTTTTCACTAGGCCCTTTACCTTTAGCTTTATTGACCCCTTCATTTAACTCCTCAATTTGGTATACAATTCAGAGCGCTCTTCAAATCCAGGCTAATTTTTCCAATTACCTCATTGGCATTTTCTCTTGTATATTTTGAAGTTAATTCAAGGTCACGACATGTAAAACTGAATTTAAGATTTTCCTCCTCAAACTTGATGCTGTTCTAGCATTTTCCATCTTGTGAATGGCAGTGCTATCCATCTTATTATACCAGTTAGGATCCTGTAAACCACCTTCTCACTTCCATCAGAAGGTGCCTGGGACCTTATCCTGACTGCTGAAGTGACATACTTTTTTTTTTTTTAGTTCTCCTGACCATGTGAGGAAGATATTAATATTGTCTCCACATTGTCCTCTCTATATCCAATTCATTGTTACATCATTTTAGTTTTGTTCTGTAACTAGCTCCTAGATCCATCACTTCATTTTATTTTTACCAACTTTTTTTTTTTTTCAAATCCAGGCTTCTGTGATCTCTCACTTGCCTTATCCCCATAACTTCCCAGTACTCTTCATTGATTTTTGCCTATCTTCAATCTGTAGCCAGAGTCATGTTTTTCAAACAGGTCTCTCATTATTTCACCATATGACCACCTCCTTAAATCTCCTTTATAGTGCCCTCTAAACCCTGTGAGATCTGTCACCCACCTGACTCTCCAGCCTCACTGGGTACCATGTTCATCTGTTAAAACCACACCAAATTCCTTTGCTCCTTTCTACCTGAGGCATTCCTTGAGCTGTCTTTCCTCCAGTATTTACTGTCTCCTGCTCTTCCTTCAAAATTCAGTTTTCCATTTTGTCTTTAGTAGGGAAGCCTGATCTGACTACCCTTTAGAAGTCAATGCCCTATAATATGCTTTCCCATTCATCTTGACTTTGTAGCATTATTCCACTTGCAATTTGAAATCTGTCTGTGAGATTATTCTCACAGTATCTGTTTCCCCAATACATTGTTCACAAAACAGGCTTGTGTTTGTGTTTTGTATTTGTCTTTTCTGATAATTTTATCACTGAAAATTAGTATGCTATCTGCTTTATAGCAGGAATTCATCATATATTTTTGACTAGATGAATGTTTATAGACTTCTGGTATTTCTCTGGGCTCACATACACATATCATTACACATGCATATGCGTCACATTATGCTCACGTGTCATCTGCATACTTCGTTATCTGCTCTTACACATACCCCCACATATGAATATAAACAAAATTGTGATAAAAAACATGTATACAATTGGATTTTTTTGTTATATCAGTATGACCTACTTTTACTAAATGATATCATTATTTTTTCTATAATAGTATTTAAGTGGCCACATATTTTTGCACTAAAGAAATGTAACAAGATGCATTAAATCAGTGCCCTCTTATTTTACTGTTAGAGATGGTACCTTGGTTAATATTTTTATATATTAAGCTTTGTTTGTAGCTGTAATTATTTCCAGAGGAAAATTAGGACATGGAGGAGAATGATGAGATACTAGCATTTTCATCAGAAGAAAAATTATTGTTTGCCAAAAAATGTGCTAAGATCTACTTAACATATTATATTGTTTATTTAACAACCACCCTGTAAGATGGTTATCATGGTCCCCATTATACAGGAGCATAGTCTTAGACTCAGAGGATGAAGTAAATTACCGAGATTATATAACAAGAAAGTGGAAGACCAACAACTTGAGCCCTGGACTATATGATTACACTAGACTTGATCATAATAAACTGTACTCATTTATTTTATTATTATTTTTTACCTTGGTGTAGTGATTTATTATTTACAAAGTTCTTGTATGCACATTTCATTTTATAATTCCACCATCCAAATATAATCTTTTAACATTCATATATATATATTGTTCCAATATTTTTCATGCACTGAAATGTAATCTTTATATTTGGACAAAACTGTGATCAGATTATGTAGATCATTTTATTTTTTTAAGTTTTTATTTAAAAGTTTTCTTAAGTTTTTATTTAAATTCCAGTTACATACTGGGTAGTATTAGTTTCAGGTGTACAATATAATGATTCAACACTTCCATACATCACCTGGTATTCATCACAACAAGTGCACTCCTTAATCCTCATCACCTATTTAACCCAACCCCCCACCTTCCTCCCCTCTGGTAACCATCAGGTTGTCCTCTATAGTTAAGAATCTGTTTCCTGGTCTGCCTCACTCTCTTTTTATTTTTCCTTTGCTTGTTTATTAGTGTCCGTTGAGTAATGAATGGCTAAAGATGTGATACACACACACAAATACACACTGGCATATTAGCCATTAAAAAAAAAAAGAAAAGAAATCTTGCCATTTACAAGATGGAGCTAGAGAGTACTAGCCTAAGCAAAATAAGTCAGAGAAAGACAAATACCATATGATTTCATTCATGTGGAATTTAATGAACTGTACTTAACTTAAATTTCTTGATTTTATTGTCACACGCCCTCCAGAGATTTTTATTAACCTATATTCTGTACATCTCTATCTGTGCCGTCACTATTACTGCTTTGATTATTATTGTTACTAAGGAAAATATTTTGGCATTTAAAAATATAGGAATTCAGTTTTAATACCTTATCTGTTTGAATTCAAGTAAAGCTCAATACAATTGTATTTATCTGTGCATTGTCTGGTTTTACTTTCTAGCATTTTTATTGGTATACTTTTTTAGTATAATTGATTCATCAGAGCTCTTTCTGTATTAAGGACATTAACTGTGTACCTCACACATTGCATATATTTTCCCATTTTGTCAATTAATTTTAAATTTTGTTTATGGGATATGTATGTGCAATTGTGTGTGTACTTTCAATGGTAGTCATTTTAACTCTTTTGTATAGACAAATAATTCATAGCCATCATCTTTTACCATATTCAAGGTTTGACTTTTGAAAGCATCTTAATGATGGATAAAGGTTAAATAATTCTTGAAAGAAATGTGCTTAGAAATATAAATTATAAATATGGTTGGTTACATAAGTAAATGTAGATGAAATCTATTTTAAATGTGTCTTTCTGAATAAAAATGTCTTAGAGATAGGAATAGCAAAGGGTTTTAGAAATAGAATGAATGTACACATGAGACGAATTGGGAGCAAAATGATAAGAAAGTTACCCAGAACCAGACTTTATAAAAATATACAGCTATATTATAAATTTTAAAATATGTTAAAAGCTTCTACTGGAAGATTCTTTTTAAAAAAGAGTATATATATTATTGGTGTAAACGGGCTTAGCATGATTAAAAGGTCATAAAAATTGATGAAAGAATATCTAAGAGCTCTGAGTATGAATAGAGGTTTTGTTAATTGTGGTGCCACAGTTTTATTTATGGAAATCCAATGACTATTGCTATAATGAACAAAAAAATACAAAAATTTTTAAAATGAAAAAAATCAGTGAACTAGAATAGAATTATAAAATAAGTCAGAAATAGCATTTGTTCCATGAAGTTGGAAGGATTTTCCAATTTCCTACATTTTCTCCCATAAGTATCAACATCTTCTTGAACTAGATTTTCTGCTCAATACAGAACCTTTAGTTCCTCACTTGATTATATCCTCAACAAATCCATTATTTTTTCATTAGCTATAGAAAACTCCAAGCATGGATCCACCCCATAATTTATGCTCTTCACTCCTTCATCCAAACTAGTAATGGCACTTGGGAAAATTGTATGTAACTTAAATAAGTCCACAAAATAAGATGCAAAATGGTTATATTTCATATCATACAAATTAATCATTCAAGATGCCTCTTAGCAGAAATAATAGCAAAATAATAGCAGAAAGTTTTCAGTCTTCTAGAAGTTTCTCTCACTCTGCATTTTCTAAGATCCCTAGGTTTAGACATTCCCAAAGCAGACCAGTTCTCTTCAACCTAAGAGCTGTTTATTTTGTTTTATTTGTTTGCTTGCTTGTTTGTTTTGTTTTATTTTTAAGAAATCATAGTCACTGTCAGAATTTTCTTTCTGGTTTTATATACATAGCTATCTTTCTCGACATCAGCCAGATAGGACCAGGAAGTGTGGTCTTGAGTAGACCCAAATCTTTTGTCTGAGTTCCTCATTTCCTTGTATCAGGCCCAGGCAGTTATTTTTCTTTATATCCCTAAACATATAACATTTCTGAGTTTTCCCAAAGTATTAAAGAAAGTAACCCTTAATAATCTGAAGGATCTTCTAGTTCTGAGCCAGCTTTGCTCTCAGATCAATTCCTTGTCCTTTGATTTTTCTCCTGGTATAAAGGGGGCTGAATTCTTGGGTTGCATTTGCCAGGCAAGTTGTGTCATCTGGCATCTGATTCGGTTCAGCCACTGAATGTTACTGATAATTCGGACTTTGCTGATAATGGGATAATAGAGGAAGGATGAAGAGGCATTTTAAAGCTATCTCTTTTTCTCCCTCTGGGCCAGCATCTCTAGCAGTGGCTATATCTCCTCATTGGCTCCAACTTTCCTTGGGCAGACCACCTAAAATTTCATCTTCTGCTGGGTGACCCTTCTCCTGGGCTCTATATCACCTCACTTTTTTTGCCCCAGCAGGTTGGAGGTAGTAGTGGCTTCCTGCTCTTGCTAATCTTGTGTTGCCCCCCAGCCCCCATTTGGAGTCACATCTATTCCTAAAAGACACCAGGTTTTTTTCTTGCTATAGTTCCTTTGTCCTTTCTAGTGCCCACGATGTGGAATGGCTTTTTTTCACTTTTTGAATGGAGAGCTGCTTTTCCTTTAGGTCTCATCCCAAGTATCCTGTCCTTGCAAAGCTGTACCTGGCTTGTGTTACTCTCTGTCAAATGGAATCCTTTCATTCTGTGTGTCACAATCTGTATAACTTACATGATTATTGTTTAACTTTCATATTGACTTTCTTCTCCAACTGCATTATAGCACCATGATGGCTGAAACCTTGTCTGTCTTGATTATCTGTCTTTAACACCTAGAATGGCACATAGTAAACTTATGATACGTATTTCTTGAATGAGTCAAAAGAACAAATGAATGAATAAAATCTGATTATGGACATTAGGAAACCTATTTTATTTTCTTCTTACTACAAGACAATGTCATAATTACTATTATTATCCAATTTAACAAGTGAGGACCCTGACATTTATAGAGATTAAGTAGCTTGTCATGGGTTATTTCAGAAGTCATAAGATTAAGTAACTTATAAAAAGCTAATAAATGGTGGATTCTGTATTAAAAGACAAGTTTTTGTGATTCCTTAATTCATAGTCTTCAACAGAATAATTTGTTTTGAAAAATCACCTAAAATAAAGATATTGACAAGGCCATGTAAGAGAAATTTTCTCTCTTTTTTGTCCCATATATAATGTCTTAGCTATCCAGATGTGCCATGATGAGTACAATTACTGGTTTTGAGAAAACAGGGGTGGAGTTGATTTAAAATGTGAAAATTCAGAATTTAGCTTGACACATTAGATATGAGATCTGAATGGTGATACCAAGTAACCTGTTGGAGTTTGGGACTTCACATATGAATCTGGGAATGATCAAGTTCTCCCTGATGCTTTAAGCCTCAGAGCTGTATCAGACAATTCAGGGAGAGAATGTGGGCTCAGAACACTTGACTGAAGGACTGGCATGCAGTGGCTGAAGTGGGAAAGGGGAATGAACAGAGGGAACTGAAAACGAGCAGCCATTAAAGTAAAGGGAAAATAATGAAGGTGTAGATTCATAGACGTGAACAGGGAAGAGTGATTTGAGAAAAATAGATTTTGACGAAGGCAAGGTAAGATAAGAGCAGAACATAAAAGAACACTGGGTGTCCTGGAGAAGTTCTAGAGAGTGGATGAGGTTGAGTGAGAACTGGGGTAAGGTAATAGAAAAAGTGATTCGAGACCACTGCATTGGGAAGTTCTGTTATACAGTAAGGCTGCAGCTCTGTTTTCATCATTGGGCTCAGTTTCTGGCACATAGTGCCTACCCAGCATATGTTGACGATTTCACACAACAAGATTGAATTGAATATTGAATTAAAATTTGATTTGAGGAATTATAGCAGAAGGAGCAGTTGAGTGTACATACTAATTTGCTCTTAGGGTGAATGAACAATGAAAAAAGTCCATTTGTGGATTTGCCCTTTTAACATTTGGTTCCATCAGATTGGCAAATGTGGATGACATAGCATAGTAAGCATAGTTTTCAATAAAGAGAAGGCATTGACAACATTCTTGTTTCAGAAGTTTAAGGAGGAAGGAAGGGCATTGCATCTGAAGGAAACAGGTTAAAAGGAGATACCTGAGAATATGTGTGATACATCTCGTAATGTCAGTATCCAACAGTTTCCAACCTACTCCACTCTTAGGTTTGATCTACTATGTGTTTGACTGTAAGAAGAATGTAGATATTCAACCTTTCTAAATCAACTTTGCATAATTCACTAAGCATGCCTTTGGTTGAAAAAAAAAAGTATGCCTTTGGTTGAAAAGCTACCCACTTCTCTGTGACATAATAAAATATGTGGACTTTCTGAAAACTACCTTCCTCAAACAAATTTTTACTTCTGTGGAAAAAAGAGGTTTCATTCTGCTAGCTAAGGAATTGTAATAATTAAGTAAGTGGGGCACGATTATAATGTAATCTTACTTTTACATAAGAGAAAACTGAAGAGCATAATCACTGGGCAAATTAACAAAGCTTAGATGAGTATCACAGGTCCTGATTTTAGGTGTCTTCATCCTGCCAGATACCATGACTCATGTAGCCCTTAGTGGTTTCAATAACAATCCTTATCAAAGGATATTTGAAAAGAACAAATCAGTGTGGTGGTTAGAGAGATGACAGAGCAGTCATATGTAAATAGTTTCCTAGGTCTTTACCTGAGAAGTTTACTTCCTTATTGAAAACTAATGCATACAAGCGATGCTAATTAGTGTTCCCTAAGAGTTCTCCAAGAGGAGTCGTGAATTGGCAGAGTTGATGTGAATTGGCAGAAAGTAGCATAAATTGATTTGATCACTAAAAGGCCTTGCATTTGGGGCTTCTTTTCAAGTGGAAAATGGTTCCCCAATGAAAACATGTATCATAGGAGAATGAGAGGAAGAGAAGATAAAGAAAATTGAATGTTCATCACTGATCAATTATTCAGAATCAATTATGGTTTGCTAAGGAAAGCATGCTGTGCCAAAGCCAAACCAAACTCAAGTAAGCATGAGAATTAATTACTTTCATGCTTGCATAAGGCTAGAGGAAGGAGGAGGTGGTATCTTTCGGCAGAAATGTACTGCTCTCTAGGAGCGGAAAATGATTATGACACGAGAGACCTTACTCTAGAGTGCGTGGCATTTTGTTATTTAAGGGAGATATTCTGAATTCGATTTATAAGAGGGGTATGTAAATGTATATAATTTGTTCTGAAAATAATTTATTAGGGTTCTTCAAAGAAACAGAACCAATAGAATAGATGTGTGTGTATATATATATATATACACACACACACACACACACACACACATATGCACACATACACACACACAACAGAGAGAGAGGGAGGGGGATTTATTTTAAGGAACTGGCTTATGCTGTTAATTGTGGGCTCTGGCACATCTGAAATCCACAGGGCAAGCTGGTGGGCTGGAAATTTTGGCTAAAGTTGGTGTTGCAGTCATGAATCCACAGATTGGAAACTGAGGCAGAATTTCTTTGTTGCAGTCTGCAGAGCAGAATTCCCTCTTCTATAGGAACTGCTCTCTTTTCTTAAGGCCTTCAACTGATTGGATAAAGCCCACCCACATTATGGAGAGTAATCTGCTTTATTCAATAGAGTGTACTGCTTTAAATGTTTATCTCATCTGAAAAATACCTTCACAGCAGCATGTTAGACTAGTGTTTGGTCAAACAACTGGGCATCCATAGACTAGCCAAGATGACACCAAAAATTAACCATCACAGTTACTGTACCTATCACCCAACTCCATGCTATTGATAATCTCTCATATTTTGATAACTGTTCTTACACACTGTCATAGTCATAAATATCATATTCTTGTGATGGAACTGCAGGTGAAGCAAGGCAGCAAATTTGACTCCACTAACATAACTGAGAAAACAGAGTCATTAAAAATGTGTAATTGTTTTTTTTTTTTTTAGTTTTATTCTTGTCAAAGTGACGTGTACTCATAAATAAAAATGTAAAGACCTTAAAGAGTTAAATAATAGGCTTGTTTTAGAAAAATTTTCCTGTTTTCCCCTTCATTTTGTATTCGTCAGAGGCAGTCACTTCTACTGCTTGGGCTAATTCCTTGGTGTCTCTCTCGATCTCTCAATAGCATGTTCATATTGTTATGTCTTTGTTTTTCAATGTGAGACATTATCTCTTGACTCTCACTAGAGGAATTGAGGAGTTTACTCCTTCACCGTACCTACACAGCACATATGCACACATCCTGCCCCCATCCTACTTATATTCAGTGAATATATGATCTTGACCAAGTGAACTTACTCACTTAGCCATGTATTATACTGTGAGTACTTTTTTCCCCATATACAACTTTTTGTTTTCCTAAAATAATTTTCTTTCTCTTTAATTTCTTTCTCTTTTTTGAAAAGCATATTGTTCTTAAGTTGTAGATGGAAGTCCATATCCAATGTCATAAAAAATTTTCTTAGCAGCCGATAAAAGAAAATATGAAAAACAAAGTAAGAAAATATATTCTTGGAATTAAAATTAGGCATTATTTGATGTGGGTGGGAGTGTCATCTTTATCATTGAGTTAGAATTATGATATTAATTTGAAATTGTAAGCAACTTACATTTAGCTTGAAATATTTTCACCTATAGAAATAGGTAAATTGTGATAAAGCAATTTTAATTATATGACTGATACTTTTCTATTTAAAAAAATTAAAACCGTATAAGAAATGAAATAGATGTACTTTTCTCATATTATCTTTATATCTAGAGAGACAGAGAATGGTAAATATTAGTTCCTGCCAAAAAAATATGAAGTACCCCTCTCATTGAGAAAGATTCAATAGTCTTTTCCCCACATCTTAAAAAGGGGTGGGTACTGATTCATATTAGTTCAATAGGATGTGTGTGTGTGTGTGTGTGTGTGTGTGTGTGTGTGTGTGTGTGTGCACGTGCATGTGTGTACAGATTATTGTGTTTTTCTTGATATAAATTCTTCCCATGTGGAATCACTGTTACTCACAGGTGTCATACATAAGGGAATTAAAAATCCTCTCAGTATTTAAAAAGTCTCCCCCAGTGAGGCAGGATTTCCCTTTCACTGTCATTGAGTGGAATCCTTTTGAGCTGAGAGATTGAAGAGCCTCTCTCATTTTTAGAGAGTGGGTTGGTTAACTAATAATGCTAGAAAGGGGCTATTATACCAGTTATTTGAAACATCTAAAAACTGGCCTAATGCAAGCGATTATGTTTGGAGTTAATGAAGCACTGAGTCCCCTAACATAGTTGAGTAAAGGAAAGAAAGATCTTTTGCCAATAAAAATCTCATCAGGTGATGGCCTTGACAGAACATCCCACTATTCCTGTCAGCCAGAGCTGTCATAAACAAACCACTGATGAGACAATGACAATAATTAACACTGTGTTAATGGGATATGGAGCTCACAGTTATTTTTTCAGCTACAGTGAACTGAATGAATGCCAAGCAGTGCACATGGCTTAACATCATAACATGTTTCTCTTTTATTTACTGTGGTTATGTTGGCTCTCTTGTATTACAGATATGCTTTCTTGGGCTCATGGGAGGGTAGCTAAGGAAACTAGATGCTGGAAATCCAACAACTGTGTTCACATTACCATTAAATGTTTAGAGTGAAGAAAGTGGCTTAATCTGGACTTTGTTTAGGCAAGACTGTGGCAATTTGGCCCTGCACAATGGAAGACCTTTTGATTCTGACTATAACTCAAGGGAAGAACATTCTTCTAAAAATGAGAAGTTTGAACCAAAAGTTAAAATAATCGGAGGCAGTGGATTTTATTAGAGATGTTGTCTCTGGTAGAATCAGGTTACTAAGGTCGTGAGAGGTGCTGGCTCCTGCAGTCATATAAGCAGTCATATTTGGTTCTAATTTTGTAAGTTAGAGGACATCAGCTGTAGTACAGGGCAGCACATTGAATTGGGAAGTAGTCAAGGAATGCTTGGCAAATGGTTCCCTGAAACTCTCCCTTCACTATAAATTTCTAGACTCATCATTGCAGTCTAACCTGCTTACACTCTACTGTATTTTCAAGTGTATATCTAAGAGTACTCTCCCTCTTGGAATTACTACTTTTCAATAAGATATTTGTGGAATGCATAAATACTTCCTTCAGCCACATTTCAGGCTTAATAAATTTCATCTTATACAAGGAACAAACATGGTACGTCTAGACAGAATTTTTTTTTCGTTTTAGCTTCCCTGCTTGAACTCAAATCAAAGGAAAAAGCTGTATTACATAAAATGCATTCACTTGTAGAAATGGAAATGTTTTGATCTCTATTAAATACTGGAAATTTAAAAAAAAAAGTTTGAATGTACTCTGAAAAGTGGGATTATTTTTATCATCCTGAATGACAAATCTTTCTTAACAGGCTTTCCAGCAATTAGTCTTGCTCTAATGCTATTTCTACACTGGCAAGATAAAGTCTGTTACTTGCCAGATCTCTGGAGAATATGGTGCTTTCTCTATAGGCACCGGTATTTGTCCAAATGCCAGGGTATATGCTTGTATTTGGCCAGTGCAGAAACAGCAAAAGAGGCCTGAAATACACAAAAATTTGATTGGATTACTTGGGTGATTTCTCTAAGGAATTGCTGCTCACCTTTTCTGAGAGTCACAAATTATTAAACATAATGCAAGGAAATCTGTGGCTTCTTCTAACTCTTTACTGAATATGTATTATGTTTGGCATTACTGAGAGTCGGAAGGAAGTAAAATCATGGTCCTGACTCTAAGGCATACCTTAAAGATGTTTTTATCTTAGACTCCCAATTTAGTAGAAGAGATTTATATGGTACTTCAACATGGATTTTTAGAAAAATATTTTTACACACACTTCAGTGTACAAATGCCTTTTTTTTTTTTTGAGTCTGTTAAATAATTGTGTAGGACTTCCCTTAAAATACTTTAACAAGAAATGCTATTGTTTTTGCCAAAATTCATGGTGGCTTTTATAATAATATAAAACTTTTGTTACTGTTGTCTTTATATATCTCTTTTATCAAAGGGGGAAAATCCGGCAGTCTGAGGATTGTTAATTTTTTTTCATTTTATTATTTTCAAAGGCCTCAGAATAGTCTGTTCCCTGTTCTGTCTCTTTTGAGAACTTCAAGAGAAATGGCTTTTTCAAAGAACACCCTGTTGAAGTAGATTTTCTTTGCCATTCTAGAAACTTATAATTTGGATATCATCCTGTAGTCTGTCTCAATTAAAGCATGATCAACTTTAAGCTTTCTTTTTTTCTTAAGCCAAAATCAAAGATCACTTTTTCATGGAAGCAAATATAAAGGACAATCACTGTACATGGTAATCAACTCACTTTTTTCCTCAAACCTTAATGCTTGGCCATAGAATTAGTTAAAGGTTATAATGTGGTTCCCTATGGTTTCTAAATGTTCATCTTTGTTTTTATTATAGAAATATCCTTTTTTTCATAATGAAGATACTATGAGTGATCTTGTGTTAATGATAAAATATAATTCTGATTGTAACTAATGTCAGATAAATACTTCTGTCTAATTAGTATTTATGTTTATGGCAATAAATAGAGCTTTGGTAATTCTTGGAGAACTGAATACTCAGGTGGAATGGTAATTTTTTAAATAATTAGATCCATATCCAAAAACATTTTGGATATAGAATTATTCTTATTTATTTATAGTAATAGATAGTACTATATTATTTTGTATACTGAAGTGCTTTCAGGTATATTCTCTGTAAATTCTCAAAAGTTTGAGACTATTTTTTTTAGGAATGATAGTACTCCCATTTTGCCAGTGAGAAAATGAAGCTTAGAGAAGCTCAAGTATTAATTCGGATTCTTCTGTTTTACATGTTACAGAGCAAACTCATGCATTCATCTCTTGATTCCAATTTTTTTTACTGATTTCACCAGACCCTCTTCCATGCCCCCAGGTGTTACTGTGAGTAGGATTTCCAGATATGTAGGATTTGCAAGCATGTCTCGTCTCAGGTAACTTGCTGAAGGTTCATTCAAGCAGCCCTAAGATCTTCCCAAGCCTCAGACTGGACCCACCACTGACTACCAACTTAAAACCTTAAATGGCTTTCAAAATCATGGCCTCCCATAGACAAATACCTTGCTTTATCTTTGTTCCTGCATTTTTTTCAGTCAAAGACTATGGGTTAGAGTCAGAGCTCACATTATTTTATAGATGACTCCAGATAATAAACGTCAACCACTGTTCACTTTAATTCCATTCCCATTATGTGTTCTTAACCACTGTTCTGGCTACACCCTCATTCTAGCTCATCAGAAATAGATTACTGCTAAGTCCTTTACTTGTATAGATGATTTGCTTATTTGAGAACAAAAACATGCTAATACAAACAGAGTCTAAGACTTTACCTTCACACGTGCCGGTTAGTTTTCCTTTTTATAAAAGTGGTTGTAGCTTTGTCTCACTTCAAAATAATAGTGTAAATTTGTCAAAATAATAACGTGAATTTGTCCTTAAAGCACTGATTGTCAGTTGCTTAGCCTTTTGAATGAGTTATGCCTTTAGAACCATATACTAATCATACTGATATTCATTATAAAGTTGCCTTTCTGTTTTCCTAATTACTCATATTGTGCTTACAAGGACGTTTTCAAGGCCTCAGCTCATAGGAAACAGAAGAGACTATTTATTGGTAAATGTGGTTTAGCCTGATGTTTCACAATGAGTACTATAAAACTTGGCATTTCTTCATTTTTACCATCTTTAATCTTTTCAACCGGTCATTATCATTGATCAAAATCATTCAGGAGGATGAGATCAAAGTAGATATTTAGGTAGTTGCAGTAGGTGAGCATTTATGGTGCCTACGTCACATTTTCCCCAATGTGTAAAGCATTCTTTGAAGTGAATCCAATATTTATATCAATGGTAAGTGTTCAGAAATTGCAGCAAAATTTTGGCTATCTAAAATCAGACTTCTTGCACCTCCATTCATCTTGAACAAATATAAACACAAAAGAAACTCCAAATTTTTTTTTTAATGTCTGATTGTTGGGCCCCCTGGGAACAATTTATTTCCCTAAAAGAAATGGGAGATCCAAAGATTACATTTGATGTAAGAAAGCAGCAAAGTAATAAATGCTCTGAGTAGTTGAAAAGAACAAGTCAGTTTTTTCACACGAAACCTAGAGAGCGTAAGAGAGACAACGTTAAGATGTAACGAAAGAGAAGTGAAAATGTACAATACAGAGAGAGAGCACAGCAGGGAAAGGTCTATTGGACCATGGTGGTAATGATGCAGGTCAACAGTAGTGATGGAAAGAGTGAATGAGACTGTAATGTTGATGAAAATGAACAATGAAGAAGCATGGTAGGAAAAACAGCTCTGTTGATAGAAGGACACAGTGGTTCTGACCACAAAACTTGCAGAAACCATACATTAGAGGTGATCATTACTACCTTAAGAGGAGAAAAGAAGCGAAGAGCTAACTTCGCTTTATTGTGATAAAACCTGACAATATACTGAGACTCTTTCCAATGACTGGGTTATGGAAAGGGGAAAGAGGAGAATAAGCACTGATACTTCTGTATCCCCCAAATAACCCCAGGGGAGTTCGATAGTCTGAGGCAGCAAACATCCACAGGTCAGTGCAGGGATGGTTCTTTACCAATAACATTGACAGTTGTAACCTCAGCTTTTCCTGTAGTATAGCCCAAGTAGTAATGTTCCTTTTCTGTCGTAAAGAAAGTTTAAATCATGTCCCGTTGCGCTATGTGGACTTGCAAGGAAACTGATAATTCTTACTGAGATTTCCATGACCCAGTCTGTGTCAGTAAAAGCAAACAAAACACAAAACTCTTTCAGAAATCTTGAAAAGTACCTTGCCCAGAATATTTTATCCCTTCAGTATTTACATATAACAACTTTTATAATAAGCATGGGAATTAATTAGTCAGTTTCTCAATCCAGTTCAGAGTTGGGAATTCTCCCTTCTCTGAATCAGGCTGATACAGGGCAGTATCTTCTTCTGTCATTCAGTGAAAACCTGTATGTTTTCATTCTGGTCCTTGTCTTTGGAGTTTTAGGACCCTATAAACTTAGTAGATATTTGCATAGCATGGCAGCTTCAGCTATGGGAGGACTGGGTGTGGATTGAAGCATATTGTCCCCCTGGTATGAAATACAACCAGAAACACTATAAAACACAGTGTGTGTAACATTTTTAAAATAAAATACTGATTCTGTTTAATATATTATCTTCCTTGACCTACGTATCATCAGTATTGTTAAATATTATGCTATTTGAAGAAGCCCTATCAACAAACAGAAGCTCACAACAGCTTTTTGGTCTGTGGCCACATAAAGTTGGGGTTCTTCCTTCTTTGACGTGAGTTTGAGTGTTGTCTTTAGATTAAATCTCAGTACATAAGGTTTGACTAATAATATCTATCAATCCGTAACTAATGGTAAACCAACATACTTTCTTTTTCTTGAAAATACGATCTTTTAATAATTTAGATAAGTGGCCGAAATATTTGTTCTGTGTAAAATTTTGATCATTTAATCACCAGGCAAGGCTAGACTTCTGTGCCTTTTGTTTCCCTATAAGATAAACTATTGGATTTCCATTTTGCCACTAATTGCTTTTTTCAAATAAGTAAATCTTCAGTAAAATTTAGAATAACATTTGGAAGTTCTCAAGTAAGACTTTGCAAGCAAAGTAGACTGTAAATTTGCATTTACTTAATTTAGTTATATTTCAAATGTATTATTTCCTAATAAGTAAACCTTTTTATAAAAAGAAGAGAATAGTATCATTATATATAGGTAAGGTTAACACACCCTACCATCCCCTGGTGACATAGTCACATAATTACAGTCCGGGAGGGCAAACTTAATTCACATATTCATGACTCAGAATAGGAAAACTTATATTGAAGGCAGTTTTTCAAATGCATATTTTATAACAAAGAAATTATATGTTATTGAAGTTATATATAGAGTGGCCTGTGTTGTTTATGTTGAAGTCATTTTCAGAGGAAAAACCATTTACCCTTCTTGGAGAAACCAGTAATTTTCAATAGGTGAAGCCTAGGTGTTCAAGGATTTTACTTATCATATATTCACTGAGTTTATTTTATTACCAGTTAAGTAATTTATATATTGGTTTCTTTTGGATAAAATAATGTGAGGAATAAATTCATTGAAAGTAGAATGACTTTAATAGGTCCAAGACTCTAAAATAGTGCAGATTTGGTAGTTGTACATATTTGTACATATTTATAAATTTATACATATGTTAAAATACATATTTATACATATGTAAGATATTTATACATATTGTTCTCTAAACTCTTTTTACTTAAAAAT
Organism: Ursus arctos; assembly: GCF_023065955.2. Classification (NCBI taxonomy): domain Eukaryota; kingdom Metazoa; phylum Chordata; class Mammalia; order Carnivora; family Ursidae; genus Ursus; species Ursus arctos. The sequence continues at coordinate 44,207,748 of NW_026622985.1, read as the reverse complement.
CTAGATTTTTAGAAAGCTAGAATTCTTAAATCTTAACTACTATATGGAAGTTTGGATATCAACAATTGTAATAAACTAGTTAAAAAATTTTACCTAGATCTTTAATTATAAAATGGGACTTTTTTTCTTTTTCTTGCATTTATTGCAGAAATAATTTCAAACTACTGAATAACAGATTTATCCATTGAAAATATAAAGCATAGTAATAATATTAACCAAAATTCATTTTGAGTTACAAAAATGAGATTTTTCTAATGTGTGAGCAAGAAAAAGAGCAAAAAGTAGGATGGAAGTGAGTAAGAGATACTGGTGAAAATATTTCATCATTGTATTCATTACCATAAATCAAAGGCAGTGTAAGATTTGCCTTTATGTTTGGAAGAACAAGCTTTTTATTGACTGTCTTTCATAATTAATAGCATTTACTCTTTAAATCAAATTAGTCCACTTTTCCTATTAAAGCCATACTGTAGGATCATTTTTTAAAGCACAAAATGACCTTGACAAAAATGAAGAATCGATAATATGTTGATTAGGAGTCTATTTGCTCTAATAGCAAATGTTTTCTTGTCGTTAGTTCCTGTTGCAACACTCTCAGAGGTTGTAGTTCATTACTATCTCCTGGCAGTGATATTTTCTACATACAGAAAAAGTTGACCCTACTGAGCAAAACACTGATGGATTGACTTAGTCGTATATATGGATTTTCTTAATACTTCTTTAATCAGCTCATTTTTGGATTCAAGATTGTGTTACAGGATATCCATCAACTGGGCAGGAAGAGAGAACAATATGCTGTTGAACCTAACATCCTTACGATTTCTTGAGTTAGTCTTAATCAATGAGGGTAGGGGAGCTGTGCTTTATTGCAGAAAAAGAAAAGCTTAATGTGATTGAGGTTTCAGAAAATCAAAATATAAGCATTGACGGGGAAATGGATAGCAGGAAGAAAGTGCACATATAATAGCAAATTATATGGGTGTTCATGGTTTGATGTGTTGAAAAATAAAGCTAGAAGGGATTGTACATAAGCCACTGGAATCCTTGCTGAATTTAAGAAATTTTCCTATGAAATGTAATTTTAATAAAAGACGTCTCCTTTCCACACTAGTTTAAGCAAAAGAACACAAATATTTAAAAACAACACATCCAGTAAACGGAAACCATTAATGATATATTCTTTATCAATAATATATGTGGACTAGCTGGTGTAAAATAAATCTAGTGTAAGAAAAAAAAAAGTTTTCTTTGGGTAGCCAAGGGGAATAAAGGACAAATGAGATGCAATTAAGCAGAGAACAATTTAGTATAATTCTAATAGCAAAGTCTTTAATGATGCTTTGGTACAGATGAATTTGATTTAGAAATATCTCCCATGTTAAGTTGTGGAAACCCATCTCTTCAGTCACTTAAATTTGGACAGGCCAAAGTTATTATGCTGAATGAGAAAATTGGAACCTAGGAAAGGAACTAAATGACCTAATTGATCTTCTTTTCCATCACCGATTTTAGATACTAGTATGAATTAAATGAAAAAAGGTTAATTTTTTGCTGTTTAAGATAAAAAGAAATGAACTGAACTCATAAGTGCTTACATTTTTTTTTTTTTTAATTCAGCATAAGGCTGTGTCTGTAGTCTCTTTTCTCTTTTTGCCTGTGTCATCATACTCATTGTTCCTGCTTGTGTGGCCCTGAGGTGGTAGACACACTGTTCATGTTAAATAAGTCAGGTCAGAGAGCTGGCTTACAGTATTTCTAGAATAAAATAGCAGACACAGTGTTTCTGGTCCTGATTTAGAAACAAGTAAGTCATTAGAAATTATGAAAGCATTATTCTTGGCTGCTCCATAGCAAATGGTAGACCAACAAGATAGGTAAATAAATGGTAAGGGGGAAGGGAGAAATGAAAAAGGCCCAAAGATGTTGTCTTAACTGAATTAGCAATGTAAATGTCTTATGATCTTTAGAGAGCAGTGCAAAACCCTGCAACAGGGGTTGACAGCCTATTTCTGTTAAGGCCAAAGAGTGAATACTTAATATTTGCAGCCCAAGATGCAAACTTAAGGGTATTATATAGATTATTATAGAACAGGGAAGAAAACAAATTTCTATATATTTTTATTGATAACATTAAAATAAAAGATTCTTTGAATGCTTTTTTGTTAATACATGTGTTTGCTAATGCAAAGAATGGATTTCTGTTCGAGAGCAATAACATTTTGCTTGATTTGGGTTCAAAGTTGGTGTTCTTTGTCTTCAAATCAATTGCAAATAAAAAGACTATACAGAAAGAAACCTGTAGGCCATAGTCTGCCAAACCTTTCTTAGAACACTTTTGACCTGGGGTAGAGTTATTCCTGTAGAGGTCTTATCCTCCTGTATGAGAGAATATTAGGAAAATTCTTACCTCAAGTTATCTAGACTATCTCTACCCCAAAGTACATCTATACCCCCAAAATATAGAAAAGGGCTTTCTGATCTATTAAATTTGACTAATCAAATATCCTTGAATTCTATTTTTTAGTTGTAATTGTGATTCAGAACTCCTTTTTACCAGTGGAATTTGGAATTTCCGATAGGATTTGACCAAACTCATTTATTTTCAACCATTCTTCACTTTCTGAGTGCAGATAGCATCATCAAGTCTGCTTCACTAGGTGAATTCACTCTGACAAGTTGCCTCTTGATGCCCTGGTGAGATCTGAGGGATCCACCAATAAATGGTCTAAACTTATGCTGTGGAAACAAAATAATAGTGTTAATTTATATTCATACATTGTTCATTTACTTATTAATTTAGTTATACATTTATTCAACAATCGTGTTCAGTGCATGCTGCATTTCACTCACTGATAATTTTGAGGGTACAGAAATATTTTATGAATATTTTTCATAGACAGGTGATTATGTGATATTAACTGGATAACAAAGTAAACTAGACTCTTGACACTTTTAAGCCATGTCCTCTAGTAGTGACAATTTCCACATGAAGGCTGTAATCTTGTAATCTTAAAGAGTTTTAACTGGTAAATTCAACCCTATTGATATAACAGTATTTTTTATATCAGTTAGTGTTTTTCAAACATCAGAATAAAAATGAAGCAAATAAAAATAGCAAATTTATATGCATTAAAATTTCCAAATCAGTCAGTATTAGAAGCATAGATAAAAGTTTCTTGATCAACAAAAAATGGTCAGGTACTCTTCAGTGCTGTCAGGCTATTCATACCCTATTCTTTGGGGGAAGTACATTAATTTAGACTACAAATATGCTGGGAGTTATTTCTCTTATGCTAATTTTCAGGCAATTTTTATTAAGATTCTTTTAATGGGGGGATGTTCAAATATAATCTAAGATAAAAACTCAGTTTTCCCAATAAATTCAAGTATTTGCATAATTCTCATTTATACGATTAGTAGAGTCTCTCAGTATTATATATTTCTAATCCAATGATGCAATGAGAATGTAGTTATCATTCTGCAATCATTTTATCTTTAACATGTATATTACGAAAGAATTAAAAATACGGATTTCAAGTTTTCATATATTTTATCAGAAAGACACAAAATAGCCCCTTTTGCATTATCTTTCAGGTTACCTTCACTGCTCCTTAGAACCTCATACAGGTAGGAGTAGTATTGGAGAACATGGTAAGTTGGAGAGAGAGAAAGTTGGCTTGACTTGCAAGTAGCAAGATCTTGCATAGATTCTCACCATAGACTTATTCAAAATACAGTGAAAAAGAAAAATAGATAAAGCTGTACAATTCCATACAAACTTAATTTTTTAAAAAGATTTTATTTATTTATTTATTTATTTATTTATTTATTTGAGAGAGAGAGCACAAACAGGTGGAGGGACAGAGGGAGAGGAAGAAGCAGAGTCCCCACTGAGCAGGGAGCCCAATGTGTTGCTCAATCTTAGGTCCCTGAGATCATGACCTGGGCCTAAAGCAGAGGCTTAACCAACTGAGCCACCCAGGTGCCCCATTAATTTTTAACTGAGTCTTAAAAGTGAATTAATGTCATATTGTTACTAAAGTTATTATTTTCATCATGAAAGTGACTCTAATAGGTAATAAATATATCAAATTGAATATACACTAGTTTTATGTTGATTTTTCTTGAATTTAATTTTTCCCAAAAAATAAATTTCCAAAGAATTAAATATTTTCTCTAATTTAAAATCTAATTTATTTGAAGCTAAAACGAACTCCCCCTAAGTTGAAGAGATATGCCCGTAAAGAATGAAATGGCAAAAATCTCTCCATAGAACATCATTTTACCTCATCTAAATATTCATTCATTAGTGTACTTTCTTTCCTAAATGAGTATATTTTGGAATGTATTCATCTTGTAAGTTCTCTTGTGATACCTTACTTAAATAATTGTATCTCCCCTTCTCAATCTGTTGTAATACTTTTATTTAATTAAAATTGTGAAGAGTATCTGTGAATGAAACCAGACCAAGGCATAGTGAGAGATACCTGTCACTCTTGGATGAATGAAAAATAACCTCAAATTTCTTCTGTTTGGCTGTTATGGTGGTTGTTTTGTTGAAGAAATGTCTTTTGACCTATAAATATCTAAATTTGAAAGTCTCAGTTGTTCACAGTTCATCTTCTTTGTGGTTCGTATCCAGAAATCAGTAAAGTGACATAAGGATTAAGTGTATAAAATAGTTCAAAGACACATGATTCCTTCATGATAACATTCTCATACTAAGCCAGGAAAGCCGGGAAACGTGGATGGCACTGAAAGAAGAAAGTTGAAAAAGAATAAATAAAAATAAATTCCTTTAAGCAATTATCTTTTCTCCAAGATTCTCTTCTTCCCAAATCCCCAAGAACTTTATTATCAAGTTATTACAACAAATTAATAATGTGAAAGTCATAAGAATGTGAGAGACTTTCATTTTCTGACATGGAAATGGAGGCATCTTGGTCTGCCACATCAGAAGAGAAGGAAGTTCTGATTAGCTTTTACTGTTTGGAATCACATCAGTATTTCAATGGAAATAGTCAAGATGGATTAGTAGGCAGAATGGAACGTTCTGTAGCCTATAGCTTTATGAATGTATCATAGTTTGCTCAGAAATGGGTAAGTAGTATTTCCTGTCTTGAAACAACAGTGGTATATGCCTCTCCCTACTCAGAATTACTGCCTGCACCCCCTTAGGGTTTTTCGGTTATTTGCCAATCAGTACAACTTTGAGCTATAATGCCCCCTCGCTATGTTGGAAGTGTTTCACTCTAAGGGGGCTTGAATGGGATGCCCTCATCTTTCCACTTTAACAAGGACCGCTGATGGATGTGGTCCATTTAAATGTACAACAGAGAGCTGAACTAGATAACGAACTTATTATTCCTCTCGGAGGATTATAGGTTAGTCCCAAAGGAGTGCAGTAAGCCAGAGCAAATCTATATCTACTGGCTAAACAATAGCCAGAAGGCTGACTAGAAATATTGATTTACTTTCTAGGCCATTTAGGCCTTAATGGCGGAGAAAAGCTGAAGTGCTGTTTACTTTTCTGCCAGAATCGACCAAACAACCAGTCCATTTTTTACAGGTTTTTGATTGATTTCGCTTAGAGGAATTAGAGGTGATTTATTTTTAAGCTGAAAGCAACTCGTAAATATCTTCAACTGCACAGGTTCCCTGAGAGGAAATGTTAAGTGGAAATACTTATTGAGAGAGACTTTGTTGCAAATCAATGGGAACAGGTATCATGCCTCACTATGAGCAGTCAGATGTCAGACACCTTTCCAGAGCCCTGTCAGGACTATAATCTCATCCCTTCAGCTACTCTCCTTTTGAAAGCTCTCAAGTTCACCAAGCTTGAATAAATTTAATCGCCTGACTGAATTTCAGCCAGATGCACCCTGCTGACTTTCAAAGGGTCCTAGATGGGACAACATAATGGTGTGCAAGGCTCGTATGGAGCATTTTCGATGTTTGATGGGTGAAAACAGTAATTTATCACACAAATGGCAATTTTCCATGATTCCTCAATCCCACACACAGAAAATGTGGAATTCCAACAAAGGAATGAAGCAGACGCACAAAAGGAGGCTCATCCCAAATGCTACCATGTTAGTCTGACTTTCAAAAAGACATCAACTCTTAAATCAGTGATAATATGGAAAGATATGCTTCAACAATAACAACAAAAAATGATTTGTTATTTACTCTTCATGCTAGCAACATGTGAAGAGGCTTTGATGAAAGGTCAGTTAGTGTTTTAAAGGATCCTTCCAAGAGTGTGTGCCTTCATGTTCAGAATGAGTTAACAAAGGGGAGAAGGACAGCACTTGAAGTTCTTTGTAAAAGCTGTCTATTCCATATCGGCAAGAGAGGGAGAAGGGAGTTTGGCAAGCTTCTGATTTTATCTCTGCTCTTTTCTGTTGTCATCCCTGCAGCCACTATTTTGTAAATTTTATGAAATGGTGCTGTTTGGGAAAGTTGTCTGTGTTCTTTATTTTCTTCACCTTAAAGAAGAAAGAATTTTCAAAATCATGTTATCAATAAAAATCACTTTGCAACTTTGCATTCACCAATCTACTTATTCTTACATATTGCAAAGATATACAATTATTTGTATTTCATATGTTTTCCTGACAATAAAACTGAGGTGAGTACTGTAGAAAATTTAGATAATACATAAAATTTTAAATATTTAAAAGAGCACCCATAATCCCATAAGCCTGCAGTAAGCACTCTTGTCTTTTTAGTATTTTTCCTTTCAGTCTTTTTTCCTCTTTCTCTCTTTTTCTTTTTGCTTACATATTTATGTATATTTGCTTAATGTTAAACAAAAAAAAATGGAACAACTGCATATTGTTTCACTTAATGCTGTTTCAGAAGCATTTTACATAATCAGTAATAGAGTCTTCCTTCAAATAATGGTTCCACTGTTTCCTAGCAATGGGAGCTTGAAAAGGACACTTCTCCAACTGACAATACTAACCTGTAAAATGGGAGTAAGGGTAGAGAACCTTGCTGTGATTTTTGAGAGGATAGAAATGTAAAAAAGAAGTCATAGGAATGGTGATCGATCATTTTAGTTTGTAATTCAGAAACTTTTTACATGAGTCTTTCATATATTTTGCTCTCACAGTGTAAAATCTAGCTCCCTGTTTTCTGTCATGCCTATTAATTGTCATTAAGATGGCAAACACCACTTAGAGAAACCATAAAATAGATAGAAGGTTCCTATGAGATAGACCTTTTAAATATAATAAGTGTAAAAATTAATTAATGTTACTCTTTCTCTCTCTGTCTCTTTGTCTCTCTCAGTCTCTCTCCCCCCACCACCATCTTTGTCTTTTATTTCCCCCATCAAAATGTTTGATCTCTTAGAAGAGGCCAGCCCTCCTGGGAGAGGAGCTGTACATGTATATGCTGATAAGCTTGAAAGACCATGTTTGCTGGAGTTCACCAGAGGGACAGTTAGCTACAGCTCCGCTGTAATTACTGTAGACTGAGGGCAGCAGTAATTCATGGGCTGACAATTTACACTTTCTTTCTCACTTATCTCTTGCTTTTCACTAAAATCCGTGCAACTATTTCAGCAACTGGCACATGGTTGTATCACAATTTCTGTGTCAGAAAATACCTCATCACCACAGATCTTTCTTGTCAAATGAGGTTACTTAATGAGAAGGGGATCATCCTTGATACTGAGTCACGTGTTAGGGCAAAAGTTCACAGTCAACCTAGATCCCGTAACCGTAGAGGTGTGCAACAACTCATTTTCCCTTTCATCCTTGGAATGTAAGTGGAGATACTTGCTAGGAACAAGTAAGAAGCTCAAAGGGAAAAAAAAGTCACTTCTGAAAGTGAAATACATCAGTAAAGAAAACAACAGTTGTTATCAGGGAGCTGAACTGGATTTGAAAATGCTAGCTTAAAACAATGATTAAAAATGCAACGTTGCATCATGACATTAAAAGCTTCCAGGCCTAAAGCACTAGTACAGAGCAGAATCTCCCACATGCCACGTAGAATTGTATTTTCAAAATAAATTAATAGTTCCCATCTTCAAACGAGTTCAGAGAAGTCCCACAACCTTCGCTCTTGGAAAGTCACAGTCAACGTAATATTTTTAAAGGCTCTGTGATGTTTTACATCTTAGTTTTTACTAACCTCTCCCTGGCGGTATTTCCAGTTTGAATGAAGACAAGCTCCAGTAATAAAAGAGCAGTACCTGAGACTTCGTCCCTGTTAACAATTGCACATTTTCATAAAAGATTACTGTTGTCGTAACTATTGTGAAATATTGTTTATACTCATTACTGTTACAACATTTGGTAGTTATTGGCCCTACTCCTAGATCTTTTTTTTTTTAATGTCTTAACAAAGAAATACTTGCATTAATACGCCACAAGTTCATTTTTCTATTTTGATCATTGTACTTCCTTAAAATTAATTTCCTTTAAAACCCTATACATTTTGCTTTATGTATTTCATAACATTATTCTGAGAAGGGACCTATGACTGTCAAGAGGGTCTGTCTTCACACAAAAAAATGGTTAAATGCCCTTGCAATGAGTAAACTCATTAAACTCTGTCCAACCTAGTAATCTTCCAACTTCTTTATTTAGGAATCTTTGTATTTTTCCCACCAGTGGCCATGTTTGAATGAGTCATCTAGGGAATACTGTTTGGAAAATTTTGGCAGGACCTTTGCTCTGCTGACCCAATGCATTTGTCCTAGAACTTTGTCTATAACTGGCTGCCTTCACAGGATCAACAAGCCTGAAGTTCACAGGTGTCTTCACCACCAGACCTTTAATATCCTTGTTCACAGTGAAGCTCCAAAATGGTGATATTATAGGCATCCTCCCCCATGGACAAAAGAACCATGAAACCCTTTTCTCTTTCAGAACAGAGCTCGGTAGCTAGCCTGTGTGTGAAATACTGTGTTAGTACATTTTAAGTGATGGAAAACTTTGAATTGCTAAGTGCAGATAAAAATGGTGTTTTTGTTTAGAGAAAAAAGATGAGGAAATATGACAAAGATATTACCCCAGAGGTAGAGAACTGTAAGACACTTTTCTTCCAAAGAAAATGGTTGGTTAATGGCAACCACCTGTTCAGTCCTGGGGAATTCTCCCTTGCCACAGGGTTTCTCAGCATTGGCACTGTTGACATTTTGAGCCAGATAGTTCTCCATGGTGCAAAGCTGCACTGTGCCTTGTGGGATGGTTAGCACTCCTGGCCTCTACCCACTAGATCCTAGTAGCAAATGCTTATCTTCCTTCTTGCCCTGCTTGTGACAACTAGAAGTGTCTCCAGATATTGCCAAATGTCCCTTTACAGGACAAATGTCCCCCATTTGAGAACCATTAGAATAAATGTTTAGCTTGTAAGAGGAAGGAATTTGCCAGTCTCTAGGAACAAGTCAGAGCCAAGATAAAAACTGATTAATTTGTTATATAATTTAAAAATATAGCTATATTTTTGCAGAAAGTTCTGTGGGCCCTTTTAAATGTGAGGGAAATTTAATATGCCTCGTATTTATTTTGTTATACCCTACGCTAGGTGTCAGCAAACTTTTTCATATGAATCTAGATAGTAAATATTTTAGGTTTTATGGCTGAACTGTCTGACATAGCTACTTGAATCTGCCTTTATATGGTGAAAGCAGCCGCTGAGGATATGCAAGCATTTAAGAGGGCCTGTGTGTTAATAAAACTTTATTTACACAATAACATGGCAAGCCAAATTTGGCCAGCAACCTGTCTTTGCCAACCCTTGCTTTAAATACTATTTATTAATTTTAGGTCTAGAATAAGGAAAGATGTTTTCTGAGATATTATGATTTTATGTATTTGATATACATTTAATTAATCATTAAACCATACTAATTTTCAAAATTGGCATTGCCTTTTATCTAAGAGTTTGTTTACATAAATTAATAAATCAGCTTGGCCTATTCCTCACAAATTTGTTAACATTTTAGGATCTTGTGTCTGAAATTAACGTGCAAATGACTAAGTGGGTTTTTAGAGAAATGCTAGGCAGTGCATACCTCATCTTTAAAAGCCTCTCAGTTCATGATTGATGATGACCAAAGACAGCCACAAAGTATAGTCAATCTTGGTTCTTATACACAAACTACATGGTTTATTAAAACATCAGTATGAATGCCAATTAACTTGCCCTTTATAGATAGGCTATGTTAAATGACACCACTCAATAGCCATACTCCCCTTCTTTCTTAGAATTAGAATCCCGGCTTTAATTCAGGGTGATAGCACATTCAGGTAAAAGACTACGCTTCCCAGCTTCTTCTGAAATCCCATGTGGCTAAGTGACTAAGAGAGCCTATGTCCTGCGAGACATATACAGATGAGTTGTATTGGACATCAAGGAAGAATTCTTAAAAAAATGTTGATTCAGGAAGAGCCTTCTTGCTCCTTCATTCTGCTGGTCTGGCACATTAATATATGAGAAGTGAAGGAACGGGGGTCATTTTGGACCATGAGCATGGAAACTACACGCAAAGGATAGCAGAACAAAAGATAGGAATCTGGGTTCTTGATGACATCAAGAAACCGACACATAGGACTGTGTACCTCCTGATGCCATCTAAATGGAAAATGAATAAACTCTCATCCTCTTTAATCTAATGTGATTTTGGGTTTGACGTTATGTGCTGCAAAATATGACCATAACTGATTAAATTAGTTATAAGATTTAAAATGATTCCAGTACTCATTTGATGATCATATGAAACCCAGAGCTCCTAAGTATTCCTCGGGAACTGCTATACGTCAGACAATATACCAAGGCATCAGTTCCAAAGGAGAGGTGGTGAGGAGACATGGAATGGTATTTAGAGACCCTTGTTCTCAGATACTCTTTTCTGAGAGTGAGAGGAGCCATTATAAATACGAACAGTTACTGAAAAAAAAAAATATTCCCATTGAATTGTGTTTTTTTTATCGCAGATCTTCCTCTTCATTCTACTCCAAAACAAAAGGAGGAGGAAGTTTTTCTTGCTTAGAATTATCAAAATATGACCAAATCAGAAGAGGAATGATATTAGTTTCTTTTTTTCTCGCCTAACATGTTATCATATTTTACATATTTTCATTTTCCTAAAGAGTCCCCTCCTGGGTCTTCCTCACTCTCTATTCTGCTGTCACTGCCCACTGTGCCCTCTTGCAGCTGCACAGTTAGCCTCACTGAGTCTCATCACCGCTGGCCATTCCAAGACTCAGTGTTGTCCCAACCAGGTCCTCATTTTAACCCCCAGACACCTTCTGTTATTTCTTCTTCATCTGTAGCTACAGGGAAAAGCCCATGGCAATAAAAATTCATACACTTTATGGCACTTCATATTGTAAACACTCCTCTTTTGGAAGGTATCTGTTAGGTCTTCTGAAATCCTTAATTTCCTAAGAGTTGCTATTCTGGCCTTTAATTCTCCCTTAGTAAGTTTTCCTAACTGGTCATGCCTATCAGTAGGATGTATAGGAACACCCCTGTGAGCAGGATCAAGGCTTTTCTTTCTATAAACCCACCTGTACTTGATGTTTTACAAACTTTGTGATGTGTGTGCCTGAGTGCATGTGTGCATGTGTGCACACGTATGCAAGTATTAAAGAGATCTTTGGGAGTGGATGATGAGAAATGCGAAAGGAAAATATCTGTGAGTGAATACATAGGCATTTTCCTCTGTACTTTGTACATGCCTCATTGAATAACACTTTGGTGGACAAAAATGCTACCTTTTGTGTATCCGTGCCTAAGAACTGTTAATTGTGGGTAATAAATTTATAGAAGGCGTACTCTCACTCCACATTTCTAAGTTGCTCATTCCTCTTGCACCCACGTGCAGCCCCATGGTCCTTCTTGGCAGAACCATCCAGGCAGCTGCTACCATCCTATCAGGGGTGAAAATCAGAGATGAAAACTCTTTGAGTCCTAAGAATAAACTGTCTTGTAAAATTAAGATGGAGAAGAAAGCTGAATTTGAACCCATGTGAAACACACACCTCAGGATCCAAAAAGAAATGACACTGACAGAATGAAAATATTGCATTATTGTCAAAGAGTTTGCAAAATCAATAATCAAAGCCATGGATTGCTGAGTTTGGGTGCTATTCCACTTTAAGCACAGGTGGAAACTAAAACTGGCAAATATTATCACCATTCCTCTAAGACCAATATAATTTAGGAAAAAGTTTGTGATTAGGACATGGCTAAAAACAGGAAGAAATTGTGTGGATGCCCACTTCCTGAATGGCAAAGACAGAACATTCTTGAAAACTCTGTGTAATTAAAAGGAGAGTCTATTACTAGGATCACTCTACTCCTCTAATTCCCATTTTCTCATCTGTGGAATGTGCATATGAATTGTTCCTACATCAAAGGATTATTATATGAATTAAATAAAATAGTACATGCAAAGCTTTTTACACAGTATCTGCCATATAGAAGCCGTTCCATAAATCTTAGTCACTAGAATGATTATCCTCAAGGCTGCACCTTGAGGTTTGCAGGACCCGGAGCAAAAATACAAATGGTGATCCACACACTGTATATCAAATATTTAAACATTTTAAATCCATCTAACCAGCTTGCTTATTGATGTTAAATAAAATAGACTCTATCTGATTACCACGGTGCCACAACAGAGAAGGCCTGGTTCTGACTCTTTGGAGTTCCTCACCTGGAGGTGACAGCACAGGGGGAATGAGCACCTGGCCTCAGCTCTCAGCAGTGGCCTTTTCTTTCCCACCCGCAGCTCCTTCACTCACTTTGAGGACCTTCACTTTCATCTACAGCACAGTCTGTGCGTATCTCCTGCTCAGAGCGGCCCCTTGGCCAACCTTGGACCTAAGGGTACATGCCAGCATATTCTGTCATCAGAAAAGAGGATTGTCCAGGCACTAGAAGATTTAATCCCGAGATTAAAGGAGGAAATTACTATTTTAGAAGCAATTGCTTAAAGTCACCTGAACTCACCAACACCTGACATCAATCAGGACTCCTGCCACTCTCTTTCTTCTTTCCCTGAAAGTTTCTCAAGTACAGACTAGAAACAGAAAGTGGGGAAAAATAAAGCTACACTTTCTTTGAGGCACCTGTTGATGGATTTCATTCTAGAACTTCCGGTAGTGGTGTCTGAACTGGAAGGTTGGTTCAACAAAAATGATTTTGTACATGAGTAAGGACTTACAGATGATAAAAAGAAATGGAAGCTCTTATTTATAGAGGATTTTGAAACAAACACTTACTGCGTTCAGCATAATGAGACAAGAAAATGAAGCCAGAGAAATGAATTAGATTTACAAATAACTTATTTGGAAAATGAAGAAATCTAGTGTAATGGGAAAAAGTCTTAAAATGTGTATGTGGCATAATTGTCTACAGTATTCTTTAAAAAGGATGTTAGTTTAGCATACATATATATGTTAAAAAAATTTTTTTCAGATGACATTTTCCCCAATCTCATTATACCTTACTTTATTTTTAATGAAAATTTCCTCCTATCCTTCCAAATTGGTTTTCCTAACAACCACTTTTCTGCTTCATCAAAATGTGTAAATATTTATAATGGACAATAGCAAAAACATAGATTTTTTTCCCTTTTTAATTCTGTTTGCATTATCACCTAGTAAAAGGAGGTCTAAAGAAAATAAGAAGGTAAATGCTTTCCAGTACATTATTTATTTAAAATAAGGGATCTTTATATAAGGTCCCTTTGAGTTTTTTAAGTTTTCAGTACTTATCCTACCACATGCATTTCCCTAAACCTGAGTGTTTTATACAGAAACACAGTGGTTGAGGCATTTAATGTTAGTCTTTAATGAAAATAGTCAATGGTTCTAAAATAGATATCAGATAATTTTCCATCCTTTATAAAGACTGATTACATCATTCCCTAGGGTGTGTTTGACATTTTGAATTACTAGAGATCTCCTCTACCACTAATTTTTTAAATATAATTTTTATTTTGGAATAATTTTCAATTTACAGAAATCTTACAAAGATGGTATAGAGAATTGCTGTATACCTTTTATCTAGTTTCCCCTTAAGTTAACATCTTTCATAGTTATAATACATTCACCAAACTAAGAAGTGAACATTCACAACTATAAATTAACATTGTTATATATTTGAGCCTGTTTATATAGGCAGGTGGATTAGAATGCCATCTTCTCTTCCCCTAGAAATGACTGAACCTCCAAAGAGAAGCAATGTTCATAAAGAGGACAGCTTTAAAATTAGTAGAGGCCTCATGAGCGAGAATTAAATTCATTTGTCTTTCATTATTTCCTGCTTTCAGTAGAAGTCTTTCTCCAGCAGTCACACAATTTACACAGCTTTTGCTGGGCCAGCCTGGGTAAATAAAGTCTCAGCTCTCCCCAAAGCGTCTGACTGGGTGACTCTGATATACTTCAGCTGCACTGAAGAATCATAGAGGACACTTAGTAGGCCGGCAGATCCAAGAAATTTCCATTCTAGGAACACCTATTGTGAATTAGACAAATTTTAGACCATCATCAAAGAAACACTCTGAGGAAGGAACAGTGCTGTACTGTCTACGAAGACACTTCAGAGGGGAAATCCCAAGCCCTGGCTGTGAACAATTCTGCACACAGCCAGCGGGAGCACAACTCACCCTGGGAGCTGGGAACTGGTTTTGGCAGGTATCCCCGAGGAGCCCTAGGGATCGGGAGAGGGGCCCAGCCAAGGTAAGGTGCATGATTATTGATGGAGAGCACAGTGCTTCATCGTTACCACAGATAACTTGCAAGGGTCCTGGCTAGGTATATTGTTTTGATACATACCGTTTTAGTACGAGTATCTTTTGGGACTGCATTTGTTACCAAGTTTTAAGTACGTATCACTTAAGTGTTTTCATAACTGTCCTGGAAAGATAAGAATGTTCACTGAGGAGTTTTAAAATAATAGACAAAAGCACGGGCCTCAAGAAAAGAAAGTCTATACTTTAAATCCTAAAGCAAATCAAAAAAGTTTAACAAGACTACCATCAATGCAATTTTTCATTTTTCATTTTAAATTAAATCATGAGAATAAAACAATTTTCTTTTTTCTTTCTCTCTTAAGAGCTTAGTACATTATAATAGATAGGACATTGAATGATTGCTAAATTAATGAAACCATTGTTAGAGTTCTCTACAAGTTTAGAGATAGATTTATAAAAGGTACATTTGGCTGACTGGCTGCTCAGCCCTATTTTTGTCCCTTTAGCCTTGAAACGGCCTAATCAGGAAACAATTTTGCACAATGGGTCAAAGGATAAAATCCCTGGAGACAGAGCTTACAACATCATGACACAAAAGTATCTCAAATTTAGGGGTTCTCACGGTTCTGAACCCCCTGTCCTATTATCTGGGTGCTGTAACATCACAACTTGGACTGCACAACAGAGATCGTCCTATACTTGCTCTAAGTATTGCCTTAAGTTTCAAAAGCCGATGCAGCCTTGTGCTGTGGGTTTCCTGGATATTTTCCCCATGGCTTTGGGAGCGAGGAAGCAGCCCCGTACTCTCACTCTATCTACAAAATTTCCAAGTTTGGCCATTTATAGAGAGGCCACTTCTGCTTCAAAGAACAAGATTATTCTGAATGTTTGATCAACTCGCCAGTCTGCCTGCAAGGAAATATCTGGGTATTCTTTAATCACCTTAGAAAATTAGTGCAAAAGTGTTCATAAAGTGGCTTTACATAGGTTTAGTATTTAAATAAGCAACACACGTGCTGCTGAAGGGGCAGTCATGATTTTATAAGGCTTTTATAATTCTATTCCCTAAAGTTTAGAGCACTGTAACAATGGTTTCATTAATTTGTGAATCATTCACTGTCATCTCTGCTATAAAGTACTGGACTTTTAATGGGTTTAGGGAGAGAGGAAAATTATTCCTATGATTTAATTAAAAATGAAAAATTGCCTAGTTAGTAACTTCGTTAATTTTTGGTGGGGGGGCGGTAAAATCTTCATCTGATATAAGGTTATTTTTGTGGTAAGAGTAAGCATCTGTTTTCACAGTCTCTGTGACAAGAAGGATAGAAAATATATTTAAAATATTGCATGATGAATTAGGTTGGTTATGAAATTAAAGAGAGTTTTGAGAAATATAAAAGGTTACTGTGGTGGATTATCATAGCAGGTGACTTTGGTGCCTCGTGAAGAATCCTCTCAGGCTACTTCTGATTTCAGCCACAGCTGTCTTGGATGTTCTGTGCCAGCTTGGGCTCACCTCATGCTGGCAGCCTCCCACAAGTGCAAGCTGGGTGTCCACCTGCTTTCTGCCTCTGGGCTTTGCTTTCTGATCAGAAACTAGAGAGGCATGAGAGGGCCACTTCTATACTCCTGTATCCTGGATTATCTGTGTAACATTTCACTGCTGGTATCCTTATTTGTAGACAACTAAAATTAAATCATGCTTGAAACAAGTTTGAGCCAACATTTCAACCCAGGTCTCTATGCTGTCTGATTTGACTCAAATACTAAGCCCCCCACGTTGAGGCTGGAAATGTGCTCAATTTACTCAACAAATATTGTGGACAACTTACCAAAGTTAAAGCATGTTGTAGGCACTAAGGATATAGCCGTGAAACAAGATCCTTATCTTCAAGGAATTTCTAGTCTTTTGAGAGAGACAGATATTTGATAACTAAAACATCAGTATTTTGGAAGGTAGGAAGTTCTATGGAAGAAAACATGGCTGGGAATGCCAGGACAGGGCAGAGGTTGAATTTTAAACACATTAGTCAAGAAGTCCTCTCTGAGAAGGGACTAGAGACCTGAAAGTCATGCGGTTATTTGGGGGTTAGAAAACTGCAGGCAGAGAGAAGAGCAAGTATGAAGACTGAAGACGGGTCTTCGCCTAGCCTGTGCAAAGCTCAGTCAGTAGTGAAGCCAATACCTGACTTTGAACTAATAATTTATTTTTTCTGTGTCTCAGTTTTGTCTTCTGTAAAATAAAGGTGAGACCGGTAGCAAATCCGTTGTGAGGAGCGAACCTGTCGTTTTGTGTAAGGCACATAGTGTGTGTTCATTACATGTTATCTCTGCTCTAGGGAAACATCAGTAAGGCTTGGGATTCAGCATGTTCTGTATCTAAAAGAAAATTAAAACTTACACTACCTGGAGAGTTCTCCCAACAGAGATGCAGCTTTTCTTCACCCTTCACTTGCACTATCAGTGGCCTCATTTTTTTGTTCTGACCTTGGCCTGTGCCACGTGCCAGATACCAACCTTCAGAAAGGATCTCCTTGGAAGGGATGGGGAGGAGAGTCATAAAGACCTGTCTGGTCACAAAGAAAAGGGTATGGAATGCTTTCTCACAAGATTGAGTTTTGGTCATCCAGGGCTAAAGACAAGTAAGAATTTTCTAAGTGAAGAATGAGAAAGAGAAACTTCTAGGGAGAGAGGGAGCATCATGTGCAGTTTCTAAGGCAATAGGTGGATGATTTGCCCTCTCCTCAGAGGACATTTGGCAGTGTCTGGAAACATTTTTGATCGTCACATGCAGAAGTACAGCTGCCATCGAGTAGGGAGGGGGCTGGTAGGCTGGTACGCATCCGGCAATGCACTGCATAGTCCTACACCACACAGAATTATCTGACAGTGAAGTACCAGTAGTCCTGAGATGGAGAACCCTCGATCTAAGGCCAGAAAGTGCTTTCATATAAGCATCAAAGAAGACCCCTATAACTAGCTCTTATTATCACAGCGCTCTTAAATCAGGTAGGTTCTAGATCTTATAGGACTTTATAGACTTAATTTGATTGTATGCTAAATTCACATAAAGTCACTGAAGGATTTTAATAAGGATGTGGGTGAGAGCCTGGGGGATAGGTGGGGTTGGTAAGACTTGATTTATATTTGGAAGAGATTATTATAATGGGAGTTTCAGTTGAGGCACATTCCAAAGAGAGGTGCTAATGCAGAATCAGTTTTAAGTCAGTTAAAGCACTCCAACACAAAAAAGGTATAAAAGGGCCAATGGGTGGAGATTGGAAGAGTTTCCAAGAGGATTTCTCTGGAGGGAGATACCCTGTCAGGTGCACTTCAGCCCTCCCAGTGAAGTCAACCCCTGCTCACCCCACGTAACCCAAACGTGGGAGAGGAGGTTTAAGAAGTTCACTTAGAAATCTTTATATGTGTCCACTGCTTTGCAGCAAGCACATCATGTGTGAGTCAGGTCCGAGTGAGGTACAGGGTGGGAAGCTGACTAAAGTGGCTATTGATAGTAGAGCAGAAGACTGCGGTGTGTGGTCTCTGAGTTCATCAGGCAAACATGCAGCCTGAAGGCTAGATGTGTGAGCTCTACGGGGAGGAGAGGGAAGACTGTGAGCTGCTTTGGGACTGTTTGAGATCTTTCAGAAAGAACAAAGTCACCTCAGCAGAAGGAAATGGACGTTAGATGGGCAGCCATCCAGAGGATGTGGAGGAGGTCAAAACGAGGAGTGGCAAAGCACTTGACCATGCCAAGGATTTCGGCAGAAGTATCTTCAGTGTTAGAGGTAAAGGGTGGAGGACTGTACAGGGAGGAATCTCTGAAAAAATAAAAGCCAGGGCTCAAGAGCACAGTCAACGTTAAAAATACGACAAAACTAGGAAGTACTAGTTGAAGTTTTCCACTGTGATACAAATCAAGTAAGATCTATATCTCCTTACCTCTTATCCTACCCGGTGCTCTAAATTGGAAGAGTCAGAGAACATGGATAGTAAGATGGAGCAGGAAGAGAAGTCATCCTAGGTGCGAAATGAGGGATGATGCTTCCCCTCTTCCTTATTGTCAGCTTTCTTCTTTCTTCAGTCATGACCTGGGACAGGAAAGGCATTTCAGCTTTAAGTTAGGAGTTTTGATGAAACTAACATTTTAATTAATGAACTGAAACTTTATTTTGAGCAAAAAACGCATTCTATAGAATAAATTTAAAAAGACAAATTTCAAAAATGATTTAGTGTGTGATAACAATGCTTCAGCCAGTTTAATTCAATATGACAGTAACTTTCACAAACTGAAATAATGAATAAAACATGGCTCCTCTTTGGAGAATAGTTTGGGAGTGGAGCAACAATGTTTGAAAAGGTATGTTAGAGCCTATTTCAACATGATAGGAAGTGTTATGCCAAGATAATAAACAACCCTAAAATAAGGGTGCCTGAAAACCACAAAATATCTCTGTCATGTTCTGAGTTCTTTGCAGGGGCAGGGAAATATTGTTTACTTTGTTCAGTCAAGAATCCAAGTTGAGGGGCACCTGGGTGACTCAGTCATTTGAGTGTCCGACTTGTGATTTAGGTTCAGGGCATGATCTCAGGGTCCGGAGATCCAGCCCCAGGTCGAGCCCCATGTGGGGTTCTGCACTCAATGGAGTCTGCTTGAGATTCTTTCCCTCTGCCCCCTCCCCCACTCATTCTTTCTCTCTTTCAAATAAGTAAGTCAATCTTATATTAAAAAAATCCAAATTAGTAGCACAGCCACATTTTGAACCTTGCCGTTCAGTGTGAAAGAAAATTCCAGAGGAGCCCACCTTGGCAATTAAATGTTCCACTCCTGAAATGACTCACATCATATTTATCAACTAACATCTCGTTGGTCAGAAGTAGCGTTGGTCAGAAGTTTACATAGGGTGTAATATTAGTTTCAGGTGTGTAATACAATGATTCAGCACTTCCATTCAACACCCAGTGCTCATCACAAGTGCCCTCCTTATTCCCTGTCACCTATTTCACCCATCCCTCCAAATGCCTCTCCTCTGGTAACCATCAGTTCTCTATAGTTAAGAGTCTGTTTTTGGGTTTGTCTCTCTCTCTCTCTTTTTTTTTTCCCTTTGCTCATTTCTTTGTCAAATGCCACATATGAGTGAAATCATGTATTTGTTTCCCTCTGACTTCACTTAGCAAATGGCAAGAGTCCACTTTTTTTCATGACTGAATAATATTCAGAGTTAAGAATATTCACCATTTGTATGTTTTCTAAGAAGTATATGAGTACCTAAAGCAATGTGAATATGTAAAGTGATATATTAATACATATAAACATGATTTGGTACCGACTAATTGCTCTAGGAAAAGCTCTGAGAAGTCATCATTTTCCGTAAATCCTATGATACACATCTCTCATAATGGTAAAGATACCACAAGACAAGTAAAAGCCAAGTCACAAGGATGCAGATACTTATGACTACGGTGCTTAGACATGTGTCGCTTTAACTCATTGCTGCTTGTTAACCACAAATTATGATGTATTTGCTTTACAGGCTATATTGTTAATTGTATGTTCCTTCAAATTTTGTTTTTAAAATATTTCTATTATTTTTTAACACAATAAACAATATAATTATGAAAGTATATTCCTTTCTAGAGGAAATCTTTGAAGAAAACCTGACGTTTAAATGTAATATTTAGATTTTAAATCTATCTTTAATAATAATTCATTATTTTAAAATATGCCTAATAACAATATGAGATACCATGAAATCCCTTTTCAGTTTATATTATTTGTGGAATTGAGAAAGATGAGGATTTGGCTTCAGGTAAAGTACTTTGTATTATGAAACAAAGGTTAGTCATTTTTTTTTGCCATGTATGAAGAAAAATGAGAGAGGAAAACAGTAGACGTGAAAATAATACATTGCAGGATATATATATGAATGCTCCTCTTCCTAACAGCAAATTAAATTTCAATAAGTTATATGCCAATATATTTGGGATACAGCAATGTAAATTTGCTGGAGGCAGGAATAGGTACTGAGGGTTAAAACCCACTCATATAGTGTACTCAACTCTAATTCTATGAATTCTTGTTAGAATAGCAAAATAGATATGTGACTATAGCTCTGTGTATTTTGTCCTCAATCTTTCATATCTCTTAAGTGGTAAACTGTGATTGTCTTCTCAATTTAAATGAGAACAATTATTTTATTTCACATGGATTTCATGGAAATATATGAAAACACAAGTTGAAAATTTCATTTGTGACCTAAGATGATACATGCTGATACCAAATAACTTTGAAAAAGAAATAAAAAATAATTTACTTCAAGATCTGTCATTTATGATACATACCACCTTGAGGATTTTTGTTAATCCTTGAGTTTGCAAATATGATCATAGTCAGGACTTTTAAACCTGGATTTATACAGTTCTGGGCACTATCGATAGATTTCAAGGAGACTGTAAAACTTGTGAAATTTTTGGCATGATCCTTTACATATGTATCATGGGTATATTTTAGGAAAGAAGGTTCATGACTCTTATCAAATTTTCAAAGTATCATGACCCACTGAAAATTAAGAACTGCTGCTCTGTTTACCTCACGTAATTCATAAAACTAATTACAGACTAATTGGCTCAAGTGTCTAGGTTTTTTTTTTTTTTTGGTGTTTTACAGGTTTATTTTTACAAAAGTGAGAGAAAAGACTTTTTAGCACTTCACTAGGATTTCTGCATACATGGTAAACAAGTGAGAATGTTGAAGCCATATGAAGTTGATTCAAGTGTTGATAGAAATCCCATACCTCATCTTTACTGGTGTCCTTGCTTTTGCTTACCTTTACCAGGTCTTTGCTTTTGTATTATTTGCAAGTGGTTAAAAATGCAATCATTAATAATCGTGGGTATTGATATGGTCCATGTTTTACACTAGCATACAGGAAAAGGTCAATATTTTGTCAAGTTCTCAGACTTCAATTCTTTTTCTGTGACATGGAATTTGAATTATCCTGGTGGTTCTGGGATGGCCTGTGCCACTCTGCTTCCATCCTAATTCATGTTTTGGATGTCACTCCCACAATGACTGAGTGAGGCATGAAGCTGAGGATTGCAAGGACAGAGACAATAGTCTTAGAAAACACAGTCATGTTGACTGATGTTCAGAAGTTTTGAGTCCAGTCTCACGTCTGCCATAACTTCCAACAAATGTAGATTTGGCTTCCTCATCCACTTGAAAAAAAAATTCTGCAATACTTTTCTGTTCTAAAAGTGGAAGTCCACAAGTAATAATTTTATTCCCATCATTTACTCTTCAAATACTGAGTGCTTGTAAGTCTAAGGCGCCATGAAGGAGATTAAAATGAAACTGGCAGGGAGAGCCCCTACCCTCACGGTGTTGACTGTCTAGGAGGAAACCCATAAATGTTCACAATATTTTAAAGTGATAAGTTTCAAAAGATATGTATTTAATGTTTACAGCCAGTGTCATAAAGTGGTGTTAGGACTACCAAATATATTCATTTATGTGACACATTTGCAGATGGTGACCTTCTATATGATAATCTTGGTGCATTTCCTCAGAAAACTCTGTTTTTCTGAAGTCTGTTGCTCCACGACTTTTGGTTCTTGAGATTTATGCTCCTGTGCAGTCTGGTCCTGAGCCTCATTAGCACCTGATTTACCATGAGTGCAGATGGTTATTGGAAATAAAAAGTCAGCCATTTCCTATGATTAAATCTCTCCTGGGCTGCATCTCTCTCGTAGCTATTTCCTTACTATTGCGTATGATTCATTTGCAAGCAGAACAGTGATTATTATATGATTGTTAAATCTAAAGTGGAAAGGAAAGTAGATTATTAGAAAAAGTCTAGTAGCTTATTAATATATATTATGTGCTACAATGAAATGATTTTACTGAAGTATTAGCAAGATGATAGATTTATGGATGATGAGAGAAAATTACTCTATTGTGACGATTGAATGTAACAAAAAGAATTCAGAATTTTTCTTTTCTTTCTTTTTTTTCTTTTTGCTTGCCTTTAAGGGGTTATTGCTTAAATCAATAATCCCTCAAAATGCGTCCTCTTCATCGTCACTTGCCTCTACTTTGGGCAATAATATTATTGTGAGTCTAGAAGGCAAAGGAAGGGAACTACAGAGTCGTTAATGGCGAAATCTATATTTTTTTGAACTGAGAGGAAAGCAAAAGTTTCAACAGAAATATTTCACTAGTTTTATCTGATTGGAAATAACCATTACTTTTTCACATGACATTTATATGAAAGCAGTAAGAGTTTGGAAATTTCATCACATTAAAGAATTTTGCATATTCTCAATATTATACTGAATTAATAAATTTGATGACCACACAGTACACAGCCAACAAATATAAGAGAAACTTGTTGATTTGCCTGGCTGTTACTATATTGATTTGTCCTATCATACTCCTTTTCTTCAAAGTAAAAGTCTAGTTGTCCAATTGAAAGACAAATACAACCACGATCACTAGAGCTCATTTCTCTCTTATTCATTTCCATTATTATATTTATTTAGGTTACTTAGTTTCAACTCAGAGGGTTTGAATACACAAGGATTCGGAAGAATGAAATTCAGCTATTGCTATGGTGATCTTTTTGTAACATGTTTTGCTGCCATTTCCTCAATGTTCATACAGCCAATAATTGCATCAAAAGAACACCACATAACCAAAGAAATATAACTTTTGTATATGCACTGCAACTAACAGTATTCATCATAAGACACGTAGGGTATACAGATAAATACCTGCCCCTAACATGCTAGTACAATCTTACAATGAGCTAACTTTCTGTCTCTTCTAGGCTTTTTGGGCTTCTTTCATTTAGTTTTAGGTATCTGCTTTCTACCACAGGGCCTTTGTGCTTATAATCACCTGTGCCAGAAATCTGCTTCCCTCCCAGTAATTATAACCTCTCATGAAGTATCTTTACTTTTCCTTCTGTCTCATATTATCATAGCAATTTCACAATATCTGTGTATTTGAGAAACTCCTATCTTTCCCACTACAGTATAGGGCAAAGATTATAGGCAGAGCTATGGAAAGTTTTACTGACTTTTCTATATATTGTGCTTAGTACATTATAGGATAATTAATATCTTTTGTGTCTTTTCTCCATTACTACTTAGCAACACATGAAACTTTGTGACTTAAAAACAACAACAATTTATTATTTCTTGTATTTCTGTGGGTTGCCTGGGCAGCTCTTCAGCTGCAGGAAACCAGTGGATAAGCAGGGTTCAACTCGTATATTGGATCTTCCTCTTCACATCATTTTCCATCCTGGGCTTCTTCACAACATAGAGTCCTTGGCACAGTGCTCCAAGAGGGGGAAAGTGTAATTTACAAGCCCCTTGAGGTCTAGGCTCTGGAACTTGCACCCCATCCCTTCTGTTCCATCCTGTTGGTCACAGTAATTCCCTAAGGCCCAGGTTCAAGGGGTTGGAGAGAGATTTACTTCTGGAAGGGAAAGGTGGCATAGTCCCACTGCATAGGGGCAAACATGCAGGACTGGGAAGAATTTGTGGCCATCAAATAATCTACCATTGTGTTCAATAATACTTTATTAATACAATTGTAATTTAATTTTGCAGTCCAGAAATTGGCTGATTAAAATGTTTATATTTTGTTATGTTTGTTTTGAGCTTTTATTTTGTATATACTCTGCTCTAAGAATGAGGAGAGAGAGTGGTTTATTAATTCTAAGGGATAATAGACAGTCTAATCTCATATTTGGTCAAATAATGGCTATGAGCAATATGAGAATAGGAACTTTATTTTAATCATTGATGAATCTCCAGCAACTAAAACAGTGCTTGGCACATAAGAGATTTTCAATAAGTATTTGTTGAATGAATACAACTAATAGATATTCCTTTTTGGTCTTTTCTTTCATGTTCCTAAGGAAGTTGCTTTTTGTTTTCATCTGTCTCAAATTATTAGGTTCTAAATTTTTAGGGAAATAGCTGAATGGGAAGTAGAGTTCCTACTCACATATGTGATTTCATGAATCCATAATAATGAACTCTGGCAAGATTTAGCGACACTAAAACATATTATATAATTATGAATAATCTTATGATTATTTTATGAATATTTAACCATTCACTAAAAAGTGCCTCCAAGAAATTTTCTTTTCATATTGATGGATACAAAATGACAATGAGATATTCTCTCTAATCTGTATAATCTGTTCAGAATAGGAAACATCTCTAAATGAATCATTAACCCTAATGAGTGACTATAAATATCCAATAGTATTCAGAGTGTAATGATTTCAACACTATATCTAGGTTCAGATTGTAGTACCACTTTTGTGGACAAGGATATCATTTTGTTCTGCCTCAATTGAAAAATGCAGATGACTTTTTATTTAAATTCTGGAAAACAATGCAATGTGTTCCTAAGTATTTTAATATAGCAAAAAAAAGTGATGTTCATTTGTTTATGGTAATATAAGTTGAAGATAGTTTTATAAAATATTTCCAACTGGATTTCATCTTCACTTATTATCTGTTTATATGAGCATGATTTCAAATGGAAGGAAACAGTATATGGGCTAGGCAGATTTTTAAAATAAAACAGTGGATAACACTAGAGAGAAAAAGAGAGGAAATGTTTCACATCTGTCTTAGAAGTATCCAACATGTACTCGAATATACCAGCACAATGATTAATTCCCAAATTATAACGTCTCCTTCTGTCAATTAGTTTACGTACAAGTCAGCCTGAATATTTTATATAAATTATAGCATATTTACTATAAATAAAAACAGATCATGATATTTCAGGGAGTCACCTGGGTCCCTTAAGATATAAATCAGTGACAAAAAATGCAATCTAAATAAGAATGGATTTACTGACTCAGGTGTTAGACGATGTAATTCCTCAATTTGATTAAAAATACCAATATTTTCAATATAACTCAAATATCTGATTCCTATCCATATCATTTTTATACACAATAATTAATGTGTTTCTAACACTACTCCTCTGTAACACTGGAAAAAGGAGAATTGTCCCATTTTCTTAGTTGTAGTGTGAGAGAAGTTTTAAGGTGAACAGCATTTTCAAAATGCAAAGTTATGCTTCTTGTCACAGAATTGGAAAAGGACTGCTGATGTGTGAAGAAAACAAAAGGTAAAACACTTAACTAATTTTCAAAGAATAGAAACAAGTTTTATTAGAAGTATTTTTTTAAAGTTGTGAAACCATGGTAGTCTTCACAGAATAAAGGTAAGGGAAATAATGTGTGAAGGAGCTAGAGAGGTGTGATTTTTTTTCGTTATTTTTGCAAGTTTTACAAAGCATAGAGCTTAAAACTTGGTTAAGAGAAACATTAAAATGCAGCAAGGTATAATATGTTCTAATGAACATAATTACTAATTTAAAATTACTCTATACTACTGAGGATAGTAATAGAGAAGTATTAATTAGATGGAAAGTAAATCTGTTTGCAAAAATATTTGTATATCTTTTTCCTCATGTTGAACTCCTTATGTTGTATTATGAAACTGTTTTGTCTAGTGATTTGAGATGTCATTCATATTTAAATATGCAAAGCAAATGTCATTAAACAGAACTATTTAATAATGTGAACTCCTTGTACTTCTTAAATGTACAAAGTTATCAATCAATTTATATTCCAGTTGTAGAGTTGTTCATGAGTCAGGACAGAAAACAGGAACTGTCTTTACTGTAAGTCGGCTGAAACTATTGCATTTACTTAATTTCCCTGAAGCTAAGTAGGTACATTTCAAGTATCTGTTGAACTATATTAACACTATATTCTTATAACTGGTGCTTAAATAATTGATTGGTTGAGAACATTCAGTAAAAGCAAATAGGACAGAGAAAGAGAGAGAGGTTGACAGAGACAGAGACACAGAAAAAGTGAAAGAGAAAGAAGGAAAGTCAGTTGGTAGAAAGAGAGGGGATGAGCAAGCAATTCTTTCATTCTCTAGCTCAATATACTCGATTCATATTATCCAGCTAGTTTTCCCTGCTGCCTCTGAAGGCTCTTTGGACTTCCTAGCAGTTCTCCCAGTGGGCAGTATTTTCAGCATGTGATTATAGTCTCATCCTCATTTTGGTAAATGCAAATACATAATTGTATCATGGCACTCCGAAGTGATCAGGCTCTTACTCATTTGCCCAAGTTTACCAAGTAATAAAATCTATATATATCACTTAAAATACAGTGGAGGAGGTGGTAATTCCTTTCCAGAGATTAGAATACAGTTCTATCATTCAAGACATCATATCCGTAGACATCAAAATCTATGAAAACCAAATTAAATCCTAGATTGCTTGGTAATCATGGAATTAGAACAAAGCAAAAGGGATGGGTTGAGGAACGGTGTTAGTCTTTGAAAAACCTGACCAATTTCCTTCCTGAAAGAAGCCTTGCTATTCCCTTTTATTGTGTACATGCTTAAGGCATCCTGTAAACCTTTGTTTTAACACTTCCAGCAATTAATATGAAATAATTTAATATATTTTCCTGACTAGAAATTAAGTGTTGTGCAAGCAGAGATTTATTTTATGTACAAATGTAATTCCAGTGCCTTTTGTAGTACCATGTCTAGATTAGGTGCTCAGAATGTTGAATAAAAGAGTTCCTATCCCACCAGAGAGCAGAGCAGTCTAGCTTTCCCGATGTCCAGAGTTAGGCATGGAGAAATGCTAATTCTCAAATTTGTAGCACTTTTCCTCTTTTTGTTTTTATTTTTGCTTTTATTTTTTTTAAGATTTTATTTATTAAAGAGAGAGAGCGAGAGAGAGCACACACAATCAAGGAGGAGGGACAGAGAGGGAGGGAGAAACAGGCTCCCCACTGAGCAGGGAGCCTGATGCAGGACTCCATTCCAGGACCCTGGGATCACGACCTGAGCCGAAGGCAGACGCTTAACTGACTGAGCCACCCAGGCGCCCCTCCTCTTTTTGTTTTTAATTATGAATAAAATAATCCATTTAAATAAAGTATAGCTTCTTTTATGTTTAGGTATACAAAGCTTAATAACATTTATGCTATCAGTTTTGGCTAGGCTCTTCATATTCCTGTTTATATTAGTGAGAAATACTATGTCTTAAATATTTCTGCAGTGATTTCAGACGTCCTGGTGTATTTCATCAATTCACATATCACTTGGTAACTCTGTTTCTAAGTTATTGGATATATGGGATGGGCTAAGGTAAGACTTAACAAACTTACTAGCTGCTTAATAGTCATTACAGACTTCATTGACTATAATAAAAGCATCAGATGCAAATGGAGACACTTAAAAAGGGATGTTTTATGAGTTTTTTTCCAAGATTATTTCAAATACATATACATGGAAATAATTCTTAGAAAATTCAGGGGGGCAGCAAGTCAGATGATAAAAGCAAATTCAGTTACAGTGGCATGTCTAGTCAAAAGATAAGCACAAGTAATTATGGTGAATAGAAGTTCTCCACCTTGGGGCGCCTGGGTGGCACAGTGGTTAAGTGTCTGCCTTCAGCTCACGGCGTGATCCCGGCGTTATGGGATCGAGCCCCACGTCAGGCTCCTCCGCTATGAGCCTGCTTTTCCTCTCCCACTCCCCCTGCTTGTGTTCCCTCTCTCGCTGGCTGTCTCTCTGTCAAATAAATAAATAAAATCTTTAAAAAAAAAAAAAAAGTTCTCCACCTTAACTCCTTTGCCTTTACCACAGAATTTCACATCTAGAAAATAGTATTGTATGACAAATAGATCACCTCGTTTAGATTTTCCAAACATCTGATTCATAATAATTTATGTGAAATTCTCTTATAAACTAAAATGAGCTGTGTGTCAGCTGCAAGTAACAGAATACACCAAATAAATCAAAGTTTATTTATAAATCTCACGAGTAGAAACTCAGAGAGCACTGTTTCAGAGTTGGCTGATAAGGCAGTTAACTCTCTCAGGGATCTGGGTTAGCATGTCTGGGGTTCCTTTGCCTTTTCCTTCATACTGGCAAGATGGCTGTTCCATCTCCCATTATAATCCCCTTACTTGACAACATGCAAAAACAGGAAAGGAGGGGCAGAGCTTTCACTTTGTGTTTGACTCTTTACCAGAGTGGAAAATCTTTCATAGAAGCCCACAGTGTACTCTCCTCGGGTCCCATCGGTCAGCTCTAGATTACATTGTTATCGTTAGTTGGCTTATTTCAGGAGAGGGGAATAAAAGTTCTTTTAAAATAGAAATATGAACAAAGGAGTCATCTAATGATGACCTATCTGACCTCTAACATTTCCCTTTTGGCTTAGAAAAAAAAGTTTCAGGTGATGCTGCATTCATTATTATATTTAATGAGAGACAGTATGGGAAAAAAGCTAGGATTTCTTGAGTTAGGTTATGCTCCTTCCCATGTGATGTTGGGAGAATGAGTTCTCAGACTCATTGGGTTCACCTGTGACAGTGCTATGCTCAATAACAGTAGCAATTATTGTGATCACAAATTCCATTTAACAATTTTCTTAGGGAAACTTTTAATATTATGAAATATTTAATAGTAAAGATCTAATTATTATTGAAAGATATTCTATTCTAAACATGCTTGGACATTGTTTAAATATTTTATAGTTTTAGTTTTACATTTCATATAATTATTAATTTATCATTGCTCTTTGGGAACTTACTGTGTATATATACTTCTTTAGTGTAAACTTTGCAATGTGGCATCACTAGTGCTTTTATACTTTTCCACTCTAAGTTTCCTGATCATTTCTAATAAAAAATAGAGAAAACATTTAGGTAAGAAGTAATCGATTTGTATTACTATAGAAAGTTCTTATATCTGAAACCACTCCTATATAACCGCATATTCTTTCTTTTATAAAGAGAATTGAAAAAATAATTGAAAAATCATACTGAAATTTTTCGATCTTTGGATGCATCCTTTTGTATGAGAAATTTCTTTACTTATATAAGAATAATTCAGGTTAAAAATTGTATTTTTAGAATATCCATCTTTTTTTACAAACTAAGATGGAGTATTATATGGTTCTTCTGGTTTCTATAGCTTGTTTCATTGTCTCCTGGGGACTTACCAAGCGTATCTTATGAATGAGCATTGGATACAACATTTTTATATGTCATTAAAAAAAATTATATCTTTACCTATTGTTTGGAGAGATGAAAAGTGTTTGCTCTCTTTGGTATGAATATAAAATATCCCCACTGTAATCATTACAGCTGTGTTTCTTCCTTATGAAATAATATTATCAACATTATTCACTTGCTATGAAAGGAGTACAAATTACTATTTAAAAAACAACATGGGTTTCAAGGTATCAGTCAAGTGTGCAGTATTTGATGATGTAGAATATAGGGTCACTTCTGCCACTAGTATGATCCTATGGATAGTAATTGCCATAAAATTATAGTTTCAAATTTCTATAAGCAAATATAACTCTTTACATACTTAAATGTTTGATGCTATGATTTTTTACGAACTAGAGTAAAAGTTGCCATTCATTCCAAAATCTCAAACATTGAACCACCATTTTCATGACCATTTATTAGTTGTATGTATAGTCATCAATCAAAAGTGAAAAAATAAGTTGCCCATTTCATTAGGTTGGGTATGGCGGTCATTCTTAACAAATGCCTATTACAGCTGTAATACAGCTATTACATCGGTACAGATGACAGCTGACTGATTTCAAGAGGTGATAAACTGCAGGTGGTGGCCCTGACAAGGCCCCGCTGTCCTGACAGCCTGCTGTCCACCGCCCCTACCCGCCCCTACTTGCCCCTACCTGCTCCCACCCCAGGAGCGCTCCTCCCTCCTACCCCTGCAACTCCCTTGGATTCCTGGGGATGCGCCCACGCTGTCACGTCCCAGTGGGGCCCTACCACTCGGTTTGTGGTGTCTTTAAATGTAATACCTCACTACGTTCAGGAGTAAAGGAGTAACCTTATAACCAATGTTGTGTGTAATGCCTTTTTATAATGAAAAACAAATAAAAGTGAATGGATTCTATAACATGAATGTCCCACTTGGAATACTGACCCTGTTGCTGTGAGCCATGAGTGCTGAATCTCTTATCACGGACGTTGTTAGATGAGTTTACAGTTCCTGCTCTGTGCCTAGCATATTCCATACAATCACCATTCAAGCAGCTGAGTTGTTAGAAACCTTGCTCTCCATGAGACAACAATTTCCAAACCAGATTTGAAGTAACTGTTGAATACTTTCAGAACAGGACAGAAGTGAAAGAAAGCTAATGAAAAAGATGAGATTTTTGAAACATCCTTAATGAGTAGAAGAGCATATTGGTTTTAAATCCTTTTTAACTAAGCTACTTAAGACCTTGTGTGTTTACTTTCATATGAAAAGCAATGATCAAAAGGGTTTTATTTTCTAATCTGCTGAACATGTTATCCATGTAATGTAGATAGAATAGCTTAGTTGAAAGGGCTTGAAAAGGGGATTCAGGTATCTAATAGAAGGCTTTTCAGTTTTACACATATGAAGTAGTAATATAATAGTAATTTTATATGTATTAATAATATAATAAAAATAAGAGACATCTGTGAGAAAAAAAGACCTTTAATTTAAGAGTAATTTCACTGAATTAAAACTTTCTGTGTGTTTATGACTTTTGAGCTTTCTACAGCAAGATAAATGAGGCAGTTTGACCCCTCTCTGTATGTTGCATCTTCATCAGAAATGAGCTTAATCTCTAATTAGGCTCTTTGTTATTCTTTTTGGGGAAATGCACTAGCAATTCATGTTCCGTTTGTTTGTTTTATGTTTGCTGCTTTTACAATACTTAGCAGACAAAAACCAGATCAAAAGATATGTATACCAGGAAGAAAAATTCCAAGGGAAGTGTATTGTTAGAAACTAAATTACCTATTTGAAAGTTCGGAACTTGGAGAACTAAATGTTACCTCAATTTCATAATGATGAGAATGATTCTTTGCTTGAATAAAATGTCTGGTAGTTTACATTTCCCTGAGGATATGCAAAAGAGGCGAAGTTACTACTAGTAAGAAAATCTTGATAAATGTGAGCTAATTTTTTCTAAATTTTTACCTGAACATCTGGTAGCCAAGCACTTTAATTATTAAACTGAGACCTGTAGACTTAAAATTAAATTCATTGAAATAGGGTTTAATGTATTAATGAGTTAAAATCATAGTAGTGTGAATAACGTTTTATAGGACATTTGTCATCATACCTGCAATTAGAAAACCTAAGAATACAATAAATTTGACTTTGGTGTGGCTGTTTTGTGTGTTAAATGTCCAGTTACCTTACTCTTAAAGTCCAAAGCTATAGATGGGTTTTCTCTGACAAATTTGAGTTTGAATTATTTGGATCATTTTCTAATGTGAGCCATAAAAGTAAACAGCATACATGTTTAAATGTGCTTTTTTGCATTTCTACAACCTAAAGACCAGTTTGGTTGAAAAAATAAAATTTAACAGCTCTTAATTTGTCATGTGGAATCTGATTCTATGTGTTTTTTATTACCTCCATATATTTATCTAAGTGAAACATAAAATGGTTGTAATAATGGAGAATTTAAAGCAGCTTTTGCACATGAGCGGTAATGCTAACTAATATGGTGAATAAAGGCTGAATGTAAATTCTCAGAATTTCTTTTTTTGTGATGTATTTACTAAAGTTGGTATATTCTGGTTAGCTGATACAAGCTCCCCATCATCCTAATAAAGCTAAGAAGAATTTTGATGGGTAGAATGGAAAAAAAGGAATAATCATTTATGTGCAATAAAAAGTGTGTGTGTGTGTGTGTGTGTGCATATGTGTGTGTCTGTGTATATATATGTATATTTAATTTTCAAACTGCAATACAGTATACATTAGATCCCTGATAGAACCTGTCATAATATAAACCCAAAGCCCTTCTTTTGCTGGAGTAATGCTCTGGTTTTCCTACATGTACACTAAGAAATAACTTTGGTATGGCAGAAATTAGTACAATCTAATAATACGATTAGATTCCTATTGATGCTGCCTCATTTACACTCCTTGGATTGAGCCTCTCTTTTCTCCATTTCCCTCGCCACTTGGTTGAGGCCTTCAGTGATATTTCATTTGTACTATTCCAACAGCCACATTTCTGTTCACACTACTAGCATTCAACATTTTAGCCCTCTTACTCATTTCTGCTAAACTTATTGCTCATGTAACAGAGCTGGCCACGTCACTCAACTGGTAATAAACTTCTGTCAGCATCCTCTTAATCTAGAATATCAAGTCCAAATCCCTTGACTTGACATACACGTTTGGAAACAGACCGTTATTAGCTCATACGCAGCATTCTCTTAAGTTATTCTGCATTCCTAACACTGCGCAGATCTTGTCTTTCTTCTTTGTTTGCATTCTTTGACTTACCAATTCAAATACCGCCTTCTCTGCTGAAGCCCTCTGGACCCTCCCAGGTAAAAGTAGTTGACTCACTGAAATGTTCCCCCGCAACACTTGGCTCATATTTTTTGTAGAGCATTAACTTTTTAACAAACTTATATACCCATCATCTTACAACATTCTGAGCTCCTTGGAGACAAAGATAATTGTATTGATATTTATATATTTAGAACTTACCACAGTAGCATATGAAAGTTGATGTCCTTGCTAAATATCTATTGAATGAATGAATGGGTGAGTTGAATCTTGATAAAATGCTAACACAAAAATGTTATCAGAAAACTTGCTGAATGTAGAAAGACAATTCCAAACAGTCATAAAACATACAATTATTATTCTAAGGTTGTCTTGAAACTACTGCATATGACCAATATTTCCCTCTCAATTTATTGAATGACTTGTTTTCATCAGGATGATGAGTCAAAAGGAAAATATTTTTAATTTTTGTAACTTCAGCCAGTGAATAAATTTGTAAAATTACATATATTCTCTGAAGCAGATATTTGCATTAATTTAATATAAATTTGCATATAGGCTCAGGGCCACATATCTCGATGTTAAACGTTTGCCCCAATCTATCTAATAAGCTATCATTTATTTTTAACTACTCAGATATATGAACTCAGGTCATAACTCAAGGAAAATATTCTCTAGAAAAGAATGAGGGTTCATGGTACTAGAATCCTAGGAATAGAAATTTTCAGATTACTGGCACGGCTATGGCAATTGATACAAGAAAGTGAAAGTTTTGCGAGGAAATAAGATCTTGTATAAGGCTACATTATTAAATATGTCTAGGTAGATGAGATTACTTTTATAATTTGTAGTTTCATATCATAGAACTCTGTTCAACACAGTGTAATAATAAACACTGTATTAGGTTCCATATCATTTTCCATGACTAATAATAGGGCTGAATTAAGAAGTAAAGTCCTTGCCAAATGTATTTTTAATTGCTGAAATGTTTTATCTTGTAATGTGAAAAGCACATATCAATATTACTATCAAAAAGAGTAATTTAATATGAGAGGTATATTTGAATTGACAAAAATTTTGTTTTGCCTGTATGTGTGAAAACATGTATCTCCTTTTACCTGTATTTTCTTCTAATTGAGAGCATAAAACCTTGTTAAAATATGTATAATTAAAAACTGCATTTTTTCATGAGAATTAATTTTCAAATCAAGTATTGGATAATACAAAAATCTAGTCCTTGTAAAATTACATTAAATGGTCATAAATTTATTTACCTGGCACAAGGAAAGAGATGATTATTGGGTCATGAGAGAAAATAAATTTTGATACTGAAGTATTTTAAACCATATTTTTTTGTAACTCTTGTTATTGAAAAAATACTATTACTACTTCTTCAGTTTTTCTATATTGTATCATAATTTCTCACTATTATTCAAGAAAGGAGGACACTATCTTTAAAAAATAGTGAATAGTTATCCCAAAGTTACTAAATTTTAGCTTTATGGATAACATGATTTTTTTTCTTTTTTAATGTGCTATCCAATCATGCCAATTTCTAAAGAATGCATAATTATCTAGAAAAATTTAGCATAGTTAGTTTAGTCTCATTTTTCTCATAAAAAGCCCCAGTTGTTTTTTCTCTTTATGATTACAGAGTGGCTGGTCTAAATCAAGTTGTCTAAGAACAGGCTAAGAATTATAAGCACTAAAATCATATTTTAAAATCTGAGCAACCAATATATAGAAAAGTCAAAGGTATACTTGAATCTGTCAGATCAACACATTCCTGTAATTCCCTCAGGGGCAATCATACAATTTGACACCAACATTTAAGCTTTGAAAATTATGTGACTGTCTATTACATTATGAATGTTATATGTCCTCAAACCTTTTTTATGACTTATAATACAAGACAGAGCTACTTAATTTTAAAAAAATCCCTTCTGTTATTGATAATTGCCTAAGCTGCTTCTTCCTTTCCTTTTTCAGAATGAAGAACAAATTTTGGTATTTTGAGTTTGGCACATCTGAAACTTTCTCAGCCACCTGCAAGAAGCTACATGAATCTGTAGAAATAGAAGTAAGAAAAATGAATTATATTTTATAATTGAAATGAAATGGCTTGAGTTTGGTTATCAATATGTTTTTGACAGCCCGTGTAAGGAGTTATGCCTTGAGTAATCCATATAGTTTTAACTCACAATTCTAAAGTTTTATTTCTGTCACTTATTGGGATTCTAGCATTCTGAATTATTAGTATAAAGTTAAGTTTTGAGTATGAGTTGTTTTAATACAGTATTAAAGGATGAGAGGTGGAACAATGGAGAAGTTTAGAAATCATTGGAGAATTTACTAGGCATAGTGTGGATAGAAAAATGTAAAATAAAGGAAAGTATTTGAAGAGAAGGAAAAAAAATTGCAAGATACATACAAAAAAAAAACCCCTTATTTTCAGGTCTCAATATCTTATAACCTTTAAAACACAGTTCACAGAAATTGTACTTACTTTCATGAATAAAGGTTAAAAAATACTTTTCCATTCCATTCCCATTCATTAACTAGATTTTTTTCAGTTCCCGAGGTTGCCATTTCCCCATTACATTTCTAGGAAGTGGAAAAGCCAAAAAAAGAGAGCAAAGACAGCAAGAAAAGACACACTTTGAAAAAATTTGGAGCAAATAGGTCTACCAAAAAATATAGATACAGTACGACTAAAATTTTTGGAGATGGGTTATAATAGAAAATGACTTAGTTTTATTGAGAGAATTTTAGAGGGTAAAGAAAAAGGAAAAGTTATCTTTTGATGAGTAGCAAAGGCAAACCAAAGGAATAGAATTATGAAACCAGAATACCTAATGACTAGCTGATGTGATTTGTGAAATATTGGCTTCAACACTTTTTATTTTAAAAATAAATGCATAACTTGTCTACTGAGATCTAAATCATTAGTGGCATATATTCAGGTAATAAGTTTGGTAAACAAAAGTAGATATAGACCCATTAGATCATAATGGCCTGGCTAAGTTTTTTGTTACTCTGCCTTTCTAATTTACTGTTAAATGATAATGAAGGCAAAAATGGCACTATTTCAAAATGTAACATTTTTGAACTTTTTTGGTAGATAAATTGAAGTATTAGAAGTAGAATTGATGATCATGGAATGGAAAATACCCTTTATGACTCAATCAGATCATAACTCTGAAAAGAAATATAATCACAAAAGATGAAGGATTAGGGCTCAACATGGACTTTCTGTGATTACTGTTTATCAAGATTTATATGTGAATATATTTTATGTACATCTGTAGAGAGTGATATATTTAGGTAGTTATGTGTGTGCATATATATTTATAAAAAATAAAAATATCCCTTTACCTTCAAAAATCATTACTTTAAAAAATCCTTAATATAGTAGATTTTGATCATTTCTTATCTTCAGAAACCTATGCTCAAAGACAATCTGTAGCAGAAGGCAAAAATGAAAGAAAAAAGTGTGGTTTCTGGTTAAATGTAGGGTGGAGACTCTGAAGCCTCTCATACCTCTTCTTACCTCATCCTACCACTGAATACAGGTTGAAAAAGAAAGTTGAACTAGGAGAAATGGATTTTCCAGGAATAGGAAAACTCAGTATTGTCAAGATGTCAGTTCTACACACCTTGATCAATTGATTCAATGCAATCTCAGTCAAAATCCCAGCAATTTGTGTATGTGTGTGTGTGTGTGTGTCTCTGTGTGTGTGTGTCTGTGTGTGTGTGTGTGTGTATGAATATCAACAAATTGATTCTGAAGTTTATATGGGGAATCAGAAGACCCAGGATGGGCAACTCAGTGTTGAAGGAGAAGAACAAAGCTGGTGGGCTGACACTACCTGACTTCAAGTCTTACTATTAAGCTACCATAATCAAGACAGTACAGTATTGGTGAGAGAACAGATGAATAGATCAATGGAGCAAAATATAGAACCTAGAAATAGACCCATTCCATAAATAAACTCAGCTGTCTTTGACAAAGGAAGACAGACAATGCAGTGGAGCAAAGGAGGTATTTTTAACTAATGGTGCTAGAACAACTGGATATCCATGGAACAAAAAACAAAAACAAAAACAAAAAAAACCCAAAATCTAAAAAGAATGAATTCACCTTTAACAAAAATGAGGTCAATATGGATCACAGACCTAAATGTGAAATATACAAGTGTAAAACTTCTAGAAGATAACATAGGAGGATACCTGGATGGCCTTGGGTATGCTGATGCCTTTTTAGATACAACACCACAGGCACGATCAGTAGAAGAAGTAACTGATATGCTGGACTTCACTGAAATTAAAAAACTTCTGCCCTGTCAAAGACAATATCAAGAGAATGAGAAAACAAGCCACAAACAGAAAATAATTGCAAAAGATATGTCTGATAAGAGACTGTTAATCCAAAATGCACAGACTCTTAAAATTTAATAAGGAAATAAACAACCCCATTGAAAAAAAATGGGCCGATGACATAAAGATACATCACCAAAAAAGATATACGATGGCAAATAAACATGAAATAATGTTCCACATCATGTCCTCAAAGAAATGCAAATTAAAACAAGAATGAGATACAACTCTATACCTATTAGATTCCTGAAAACACCAAATGCTGGTAAGGATGTAGAGCAACGGGAACTCTCATTTATTGCTAGTGGGAATGCAAAATGATAGAGCCACTTTGGAAGACAGTTTGGTGGTTTGTTACAAAACTGAACATACTCTTATCATACGATCCAGAAGTCATATTCCTTGGTATTTACCCAAAGGAGCTGGAAACTTTTGTCAACACAAAAACCTGGACATGGATGTTTATAACAGTTTAATAATTGCCAAAATTTGGAAGCAAACAAGAGGTCCTTCCGTAGGTGAGTAGAAAAATAAACTATGGTGCATCCAGACAATGGAATATTATTATTAGCTATCGAGCCTTGAAAAGATGTGGAGGAAACTGAAATGTGTTTTCCTAAGTGAAAGAAACCAATCTGAAAAAACTGCATATGGTATGATACCAACATACGACGTCTGGAAAAGGTAAAACTGTAAGACAGTAAAAAGATCACCGGTGGCCAAGGGTTGTAGGGGGAGGGTGGGATGAATAAACAGAGCAAAGAGGATTTTAGGGTAGTTATCATACTCTGTAAAATACAATGATGGTGGATAAATCTCATTAATATTTGTTCAAACCCAAAGAATAAACGGCAAGAGTGAACCCCAACGTAAACCATGGACTTCAGGTGATTGTGAGATGTCAGTGTAGTTTCAACCATTGTAACAAATGCATCACTCAGTTGGGGATGTTGATAAATGGGGAGGCTGTGCATGTGGTGGGGCAGGGGGTGGATGGGAAATCTCTGTACTTCCCTTCAATTCTGCAGTGAACCTTAAGCTGCTCTAAAAAAATAAAGGCTAGATCTAGAGTATAGTATTATGTATGTCAAAAAATTTTTAAAAAATGATTAAGGAAATATAACCAGGGACATTTGAATGAAAATAAAAGGACATTTTTATGAAAATAAAAAGTTATGGGGCACCTGGGTGGCTCAGTCAGTTGAGTGTATGACTTTTGATTTTGGCTCAGGTCATGATCTCAGGGTTGTGAGATCAAGCCCCAGGTCAGGCTTCATGCTGGACATGGAGCCTGCTTAAGATTCTCTCCCTCTTTCTCCTTCTGCCCTTATCCCCTTCCTGCGTGCTTGCGCACACACAACACACACACACACACACACACACACACACGTGCTCTCTCTCTTTAAAAAAAAAAAAGTTATAATGATAAATAGAGTGATTTTGTTCCACAGAGCTTTTTACATTTTATAGAAAAACTATTTAGAATGGTCCTCCAAGAAATCTGGACAACTAGAATAAGCTATTCTTCCTAGGGTGGTGCTTCTATAAGCCCTGCAAGTCTGGCTTCCCAGCTCTGCATTTGCTAGCTTATTCTGGCGCCCGCTGCAATAGCATTTATAAATTAGAACCAGCACTCTGCCTTCCCCACTTTATTGTTGCATATCTTGAAAATATTGTTATAATGTTACCTATTTATCTCAATTCTAAAACCTAGGGGGGGATGTATGTGTGTTCCTGTATAGATGGTAATGCAAAACCTGCCTCTCCACTCACTTTTTAATGAATCCAGTCTATCATATTAGCAAAATATGCCTTTTTACCCTCAAGGTTACTTTATAATTAGATATAATAAAAACATCAATTTGGAAATTTGATTCTGTTTGCTGTTGCTCCCTACTTGGCCTAAAATTATACCAACTATGATTTGAAAATATATAACAGAGGGTAAAAGTACGAGAGTACCTCAAGTAGATACTTGTTTTATTAGCAGCTTCTTCAAAACAATTTGCTGTGTGACCCTTTATTTCACTTTTCTCTTTCATAAAGGAAACTTTTTCCAAAGGGGGTGAATATTTGGAATAAATCAAATATCAGATAATAATAATAGCAAATGCTTTATCTATTATTAACTATACCTGGTTTTTGGTATAAGCAATGTATATACATTATGTGATTTAAGATTTTGTCAAAATCCTATCAATTAGAGAGATTCTAAAATATCTCCACTATAGAGATAAGCAGATAAGCATTTTATCTAATAATTTAAGAGGAACAAGAATTATATTGCTGCCAAAATGTTTAAATCTAAGGAAACAAATAAATTGGAAATCATATAAACATATATAATAATGTATAATCATATATAATATGGCAAGATATATAATATATATAACATATATACTTAATATGCATACATACATATATATGGTGTGAAAGAAAGATTAACAAAGTTGAAATTTTCCAAATTAAAAATTTCAGTTATCCTCTTTGTTACGAAATATAAAGAACTAATAACACAAAAAGCTTTAAAATTACAAGATAATGTGTTAAAAGCAAAGTTTGTATTAAACTATTTGGGGCATAGATATACACCTAAGAATCTCAGGTCAGCATTTAGAATTGAAGTTGTAAAGTTTGTGGACTTCTAATTTGTTCCATGTACCAGGCAAAATTCATGAGAGAATAAAATAGCCCATTCTCCAAAGTATTTCAGTCTTTAGGTTGTCGTTTAGACTGGGAAGGACGGTATAGTTTAAGATTTAGAAGTTCCATTCTAAAGTACTAGGATTTGTTTTAATGATTAATTACTTCTATAAAACCAAAATGATCTCAAGAATTAACAAAGGGCAAAAAGCACCAGGGTTATAAAATAAATTAGGAGGATTCTATAGTTAAGATTGTGATTGCCCAGTAATCTGGAAAACACAGAGCTTTTAAAGGCAATGGGGCAGACTTTCATAGCTCAGTCTCTGCCCCATGTATCACAATTACTCTGGATGCTCTTTCCACACATATTTAGAGCACCTGAGTCTGGTCTTAGCCATACCAAACCACAGTCTGGGGCTGAGGAAGTGCAACTGTGAATGGGTATTTTTTAAACCACTTTATTGAGGCATGATTGACATACAAAGAGCTGTACATGTTTGATGTATACAACTTGATAAGTTTGAGGAGAAGTATGTACCCATGAAACCAACACCACAATCAGTGCCATCATTATATCCATCACATGCCCTTTGTGTGTGTGCACACGTGTGTGTGTGTGTGTGTGTGTGTGTGTGTGTGTGTGATAAGAACACTTAAAAGATCTATCTTGTCTTCTAACGCTTTCCAGGTGACTTGGGGGGGGCAGTGAAATTACAGAAACAATAATGAAAAGAGACAGTAGACATGTGGCCCTAACAAAGATGGTCACTAGAAATAAAAGTTGAGCTCATTAAATCCAAAACATACAGAATGACTTCTTATTCCAGAAAAGAATAAGAAATTTAGTAGGTGTAGGGCACTGTTATTCATTGAGATAAAAACATCGTATTTTTTCTTAGGAGAATGAGGAATAAACGAAACAAGGAAAAAGGGGGTGAATGACCAAAGGGTGAATATTCTCTTCTGTGTTTACCAGAAGTTATTTTTAGTAAGATGATTTCTGGTAAGAGTTCTAATATCCCAGCAATAGTGTTTAGCTTTCACAGAATCTACTAAAAAAGGAAAACATGGAAAACCAAACGGGTTTTCTGCTAATTCGTAAGGCTAATATTGGATATCTCGAGCCAGCAGTATTTTATTACTATCAACATGTTCAGCAGCTGTGTGCGTGCATGCGCGGTCTAGGCCTCAAATTGTCCTGTTTTCTGGGTTTGCGTCCATCTTTCTCTTGCTTACTTTTCAGCGTCCGTTCTGCTCTGAGAGATGTCTTGTGATTACCCACAATCAACACTTCCATCACCACCACTGGACTGCCAGCTAATAGTAAAGTGACCTAAAAGGCATGTCCTGAGCCCTATATCACACTGTGTTTTGTAGATAAAACTTATAAAATGCATTTCAAAAAACACCAAGCTTACTCACGGGAAAATACAGAGTACCACAGCCTTCAAATATCTGAAGAGACACTGTTAGGCCATTTATGTGTACATACATATTTTAATTTGTGGATTTACTGCTGTTGTTTTCTGCAAACACATAATTTTATCTTATGAATTACATATGAATTTGCAGTAACTCTCCGAAAGTGGGCTTATGGAAGTCATTTTACTCCATGCTATTTTATATAATGAACAAAGCATTGATTTTACATTTGATTAAATAAAATTAGGTATAATTTTTATCTGATCTGGGCATAGAATTAGACTCACAATGGAAAAAAATATTTACGATGTATCGTTAATTTTATCTCATCAAATTTACCCACTCTTACAGCTGTCCAAAGTTCCTCACAATTTTGAATTTTTCTATCAGACGACATATTAACTGAATCTGAAACAATACACTTATTTTAAAAAGTCTCTTTTTAACACCTCTGTGTAGTATGGTGCAAAGTATGCTTATAAACGAGGATTGAAATACATTGGCAGAACAATTTAAATCATCTTCATTTCTTTTAAGTAAATTTGTCTCTGGAATAAGATCTTCCATTTTAAAACTGAAAAGAATGGACAATGGCCTCACAGCATTGCATTCTACAAATAGCTCCCATAGTACTATATGTTAACGACCTTTTTTCTACATAATAAAAATATTCAGGATTTATTGACTAACCGAGGCTGTTAGCTTTTAAGCTTTTATATTCTTTTCCTCTGTAGCTACCTTTTTAAAAATCATAAATCTACAAAGCGGATAAAAATATTATCTGACACAGTATTATAACTTGTTTATAGCTTTTATTTCCATGCACTGAGTTGGTCCGCTACAATTCCTGGTCTCCATCAGAGCTAGCTCCGAAATTTTCCAGACTAATGAACACAATGTTAAAGCAAACAGAGGAAGGTAACCTGGGGTCAAGAACTAGTGGAAACAAATCATTAATAAATAGCAATTTATGTAAGTACATTGTCCTGCTCTCCTAGGAACCTCCGTGTTCATCAGTCCTTCTTTGGGAACTTGAGGATTTTTTTTTTTCATTTTTCCAAAAGCTGCTCACTCTGTTTCCTTGAAACTACACGTGATAAGACTCTGAAGAGTGAAAACATGAATAATAGTATACGCTGATGTTTTTCAGTTGTCACATGTAACTCCCCTCATTCAATTAAAACAAAAAGCCTATTTGCGACTGCTCTCCTTTGCTGCAGATGAACAAAGGAATACTCCTTCACTAATTCTGAAAGTAACTTGTCACAGTGGGGTTCTAAGGCCTAGTCAAATAATTGTCTTAGTGTACTACCTGCTGTGTTCAATATTGAGTGAAAATGGAAGCCAGGCCCTAACTCTAGCTTATTTCACAATTCTTCTGTTATTTAAATGATTTTAGTCAGTTTGGGGAAAGCCAGACCTTTATAAATTAACAGCAGGGAAATACCAAAGGTGTCAGATTGCATATTTATCATCTTTTTCGTGTAATACTTAAATATGTATTAAGAAGTGACTGACATAAATTAGGCAGATTTCAGAAGCCACAGGCCGTGGCTTGTAGAGGACCCCCTTCTGCTTGACATTTCATCCTTGTCAAAGATCAAATTATTTTAATTTAGGCTGCAAATTATAAGGAATGAAGACTTCTTTGTGGGAATTCCCTGTGGTAATCTGACTTTTGTTGTTACTGCTGCTTGTCAGTGTGCAAAAGATATAATATGCATGCAAATAAGGTTAAAAAATATGTACTATCTAATTATCCAGCCAGTACATTCCACTTGAAGACAGTGGGAGGCCTGACACACAGTATGTGTTTGATTCATTGAGGCCTGCAGGGTATTTACACAAGATTACTTTTAATTATGAAATTAATATCTGTTTATCTAGAATATATAGCGGTAAGTGAGTATACACATGAGCAGAATTCTTTAGTAAAAAGAAATCCTCTTAATTTAATACATGAAAAGGAGGAAAAAAATCGCTTGTTTCTAGGGGGAAAAAAGGCATCATCCAGACCTCGGTTTCACC
Source organism: Ursus arctos (assembly GCF_023065955.2). Taxonomy (NCBI): domain Eukaryota; kingdom Metazoa; phylum Chordata; class Mammalia; order Carnivora; family Ursidae; genus Ursus; species Ursus arctos. Next base: position 44,164,139 of record NW_026622985.1, on the reverse strand, counting down.
CCCTTTGAAACAAATTGAATGAAAACTTGGCACCTTCTCTAGAATTTGTTTCTAGCCCTGCCAAGTAGACTCAAGATGTGTTGCTTTATTTCACAGTTTTTATATTTTAGTGAACAAGATGCAGTATTAGATTCAGTACGAAGAGGCAAATGTAGAAAAAGAGCTGTTTTTTGTTGGGGTTTTTGTTGTTTTTTTTTTCATTTTGGTGGAGCATTATCTCTTCTAGGTTCAAAAATCATCATTGCCATGAAAAAGAGAAAGATGAAGTCAGTATCAGTGTTTTGTTTTGTTTTGTTTCTGAAATAAGATGCGGTAAATAAAACAGTCCCACCGCAAATATACTTCAGTCTAGGAAATGCATATCCCTAACATGGTTCTCTGTAAGACAGAGTGTTACATATTTGCATCTCTTCTCATATCAGCTTACTTACAGCTGACAAAGGGAGAACGATATCTGGCATACATTTATAATAAGTACCACTTTACCACCTCAAAGCAAATGAATAATTAAATAATAATTCCAAAAACAGAGTATGACCATGCACTCTTCACACATGTCCATCAGTGGAAATGAACAGAAAATTCAAAAAATTAAAAAGTGGCCACTCTGAATATCACAAAGCATCGTCTGTTAGCAAGTTTCATATTTTTTGTAATCAAAATGGTGTTTTCTCACCAGGCAAACAAACAAAAATCTGGCTGATTAATTATTTTCATTTCTCAATCTATTGTTATAGCAGCTATAGAGTAATGGTGGATCGTACATTGCCTCTGCTGTTCTTAGCGTTTCTCTTACTCAGCCTCACCGGTCCTCCATATTCCGTTAGACAACAGTGCCTCTCATTGCCTGTAGCACCGCGCTTGGAACTTAATCTAGTACAAGAAACCATCATTGGCCACTCTGATGTAATTCAGGTCTCTTTGAACTGGTGTTTTTTACTTTATTTTTTCCTCCAAAGTCTACCAAGCCATTTCTTTCTCTCCCCAAACAAGTGAGATCACGAATTATGAATTCTGTTTCCTTACTTTGCCCCAATAGTGGCTTGCAGTGTGTTCTAATGAGGAGGCAGTCATTAAAATTTCTGCCTGAACATTGACCAGACTTTCTAGATTCAACCTCTTTTGTTAACACATGGGAAATTTGTAGCTGGTTATGCAGACACCAATATGTGTCCTTCACAATGGTTTTCTGTAAACAAAGATAGACTGATGATTTAATTTGATTATGTTTAAAGACATGTTTAAATGATAACTGATTAATGTACCAGGCTGCTTTATCTTTTATATTGACATTTAGAGTAGTCATTTAAGTGTTCTCGAAAGGTTTATTTGAATATGACAGGATTTTGTTCTTAAAAACTCCTTTTGACAGATAAGAAAATGCAAAAGAGGAAATCAAGGAAAAAATGATCAAATATCTTACTGTTCCTGTTTTTTTTTTTTTCTTTTTACTGATCAGTGTGATGGAGTACAAATAGATTTAATAAACATCTCCCTGGAAGGAATTGCTATTTTGAATATACCAAGCATGCATGGTGGATCCAATCTTTGGGGAGAGTCTAAGAAAAGACGAAGCCATCGCCGAATAGAGAAAAAAGGGTCTGACAAAAGGACCACACTCACAGATGCGAAAGAATTGAAGTTTGCAAGTCAGGGTAAGTTTTCTCACATTTAATTGTGTTCACTTTCTTCTTAACCTGCTTTTGAAGGCTACTTTAAAATTAAAGAGTTTTCCATTGCACTGTAGTCTATATATTTATGCAGTTATATTTTCCATAGTATCAGATATGTATGTGTGATTAAATTATATCATATTATATTCTAAAATCATATATAAAGTGGCTATGTTTTTCATGGGTTTTTTCCCTTTTATCCTCCTTCTTCAGATTTAATTCTGTTTATTTTCCTTCCCATAGAAAACGAAATACGTGTGGGTATTTAGTGGATAATAATATAAGATATATTGCACATTAAGTTCTGAAATGTGATCATCTTGGTCAGGATGTTTCAGTTGTAAGAAGGGCCTCGTTAAGGCTTTTCTGATGTTGTGTTGCAAGATTTTTTTATTCTTGACTTGGTTCACTCAGCCTGGGACATCCAAGCTATCTTACATTAAGCTGTTGTTCTAAGTACCATCTAGAATGACATGTTTAAATACCCCACAAGAAATCTTGGTTATCTGCAGCTGTTTTTCCAGAAATTTTATAACAGCAATGAGGAGACCTGGGAAACAGATCAAAAAAGACTAGCAACATGGGAGAGAGAATAGCTATAGATCAGGATTTTCAATTTCATTGGAATAGAGGTCACACTTGAACACAACAACTAATTCTTGTTGATAGATTTTATAGGCAAAGATATAAAATTGGTAGTATTCTAATAATCAGTCATGCCCCTATAAATTATGTATATTTCTTTTACTTTTCAGAATCTACCTAATTAATACTATTGATGGCATTCAGACAGCCAAGAAAGTCTCTTGGCCAGCTCAGTGTAGCAAAGACAAAATATGGAGAAGTTGGCCCCTTATGGGCCCAAGAAAAATAAATAAATATATTTAAAACATAAATAACAAAATAAAATGTGAAAATGGTTGATCAGCTTGATAGTGGTAGGGAATAGCTTTATCTTTTGGTGTCTTTGGTGTCTTCAAGTATCTGATTCAGGTTCTTGGAGCCAGCAGTTACTTCTGTTATATGGACTGTAGTGACCATGAGTGTGACAAAGATTGACAGAGAAAGTATTCATTATTATTGCCTTGAAAGAAGTGCTTATTACAACCTGTCAATGACAGAAGCTTTTGAAACACTTTAAATATATAGTAATCTTAAAGAGGTAAATTCTGAAGAGTCATGTAATTTAGTACAAGCAAATTTACACCAACTTAATTAAAATGCTTCATACTCAGAATGAATATAACTATATGGAAACATGGAGAAAAATGTTTTTTTTGAAGGAGAAATGTATAGAAGAAAGGAGTAAGTTTGTGTCATATGAATTTTAAAATGAAGAGAATTAGATATAATTATTATTTCCTAGGGGTTATTGACATTAATATTGTATTTGCATTAAATGTAAGATTAATAGCTTTCTAAGAAGATTAGTAAAACATAGTAATATAGCCCATTATAATTTTAGAAAGTTGTATATGTATCTATAACAATTTCCGGGGTTTTTTTATGTGATCACTACGTAAACTGACATGTCCTTTGCATGTTGATATTCCATATATAAATATGACTTATTCTCAATGTTCAGCTGCCAACTATGTTCACCTATTGAGCTATTGAAGTTTATAAGACTCACGATTATACTCAACCAGGACAAGTGTCTATACATCCCCTAGGGAGCTTCCTGTAGGCTTGCTATTTGCTGTAGACTGTCATTGCCTGTAACTGTACGAAAAGACCTCTCTTCCCATTTTGTCTTCTTACTTAATGTCATGGAACTATTAGGGCTAAGTCTCCATAAATTTGGTAAAGAAGAAACTGGGAACCTGTAGGAATACATTTTTTCTCAGTAGAAAGGTAGGGAAAAAGAGTAGAAATCAGAGTTGAAGGTCATTGTAGGAGCAATAACAGAAGTATGTTCAGAACTGATTTGGCTCAACTTTTTGTTCCCTCTTTTGAAGCCGACGATGCTAGTAGTTTGAATGTAGTTTTATTTCAAGATAAGGAAAATTTCGTCACTAAAAATGACCTTATCAGCATAATATAGAAAACAGACTATAATATATCAACCAATATTTCCTTTTTATTAATTTTATGTTGATTTTTTTTCGTATTGATATATTTGGCAACGGAATAGCCAGACATATCTCAGAATGCTTCTAAGATTTGATTGCAAATGTATTCTCTTAACCCGTAAATGTTACACTTAATAGTAAAGAGGTGAAATTTACTACTTAAAATACCTGCATAGATCCCGTTCCTCAGTGGCACATATTTCTATCATAGGATTTTATCCTCAATATCTTGACACAAAAACAATAGTATTAAATGTGAGAGTCAATCAGTATTTTAAATCTAGATTTATTTTCAAATTTACATAAAATAATTATAAGTATTGACTTTCGAATGAATTATGAAAAATACAGTCTAGTTCAACATGTTTCTTTAGCCCAGACTCACGTTAATATTTTTCACTCTTAGAAAATATGTAAATAAAGAAATAAAAAACTTAGTAATATAATTTCCTTTCAAGAAGTACTTTCTTGAAACATTAACAAACAACTTTTCTATATGCTGCTGCAAGAAATTTGAAGTTTAAACTTAATTTTTTACTATATTGAAATGGATGCTTATTTCCATCAACTTGAGAAAGCTTTCAGTGGGGAACAGAGTGGGGGAAGCATACATAACTAGATTCTTATAATAAAGATAAATTATTTTATTTAGTAGAAGCATTTAAATTAAGAAATAAGTTTACTATTTTTTTTTTCAAGTTAAAAACATGTCATAGACCAAAGGTCTGGGATCAGGTTTTAGAGCATGCAGTCCTCATCTGTATTATGCTGTGCCTGATCTGGGACTCCTGCACAATTAATTTGTTTGCCGTCTTTGAGGATACTTACAGCATAAGATCTTTCATTAATAATTTCACTGGTTGGAAATGTTATGCTTGATTTAATTCAATTTGACCAAAATTATAAGTAATTTATTTAATTACATTATTGTTCTAGCAGAATATTCTAAAACAGTTGGGTGCAATTCTGAAACATATGCAGACTCTTCTAATTCTGTAGATATTTTCTTTGTGGGTTTGTCTTTCGTGTTTGGATTCATTTTTGCTTTTGGAAATACGAATGAGTGTGTTCTATCTAGTCGCATGGTCTCTAAGCACAGTTGGAAAGTAGGCCAAGTAGTTATTCAGTCTGCCTGGCCTTCATCCTCAGTCTTGCCCATGACTTCCAGTTGCTGAGCTGATCTTTGCTTCCCCCTCTTCTGAAGTAAATCTAGGCCTTGGAAAGATGTCTAATAAATTCACTCACATTAATGTATAAATGACTGATTGCAGATGAAAGTAGAGGTATTTGCATTTTAAAAGAAATAAAGGCCTTCAGCTAAACCATTATTTTTCAAACTTTGTTCCATTGAGTTATAACTGCAGCTCTTCAGAGGTTCTGTAAAAACTTGGTTCAAACTAATTATTGCCATATTTTGGAAATATTAAAAAAAACTGTAATAAAAACACATTAACTTGTGCTCTATAAAAACATTTTGTCATATTAATGACTCTAGCATCATTAAATTCAGTTATCAGATAAAAATAACTTCCATCCTCCTCTTGCTCGTCTTCTTCCTTCTCCATAGATAGATAAAAAGATAGATATACATATCTACATACACATTTATATACAAATGCACATGTAAACAAAGTAAGTAAAAACTGTGCCATTAATTAGAAAGTCTGTAGCTCTGCAATGGTCGTTTATAAAATATAGGTCTTTGCATATTTAATGAGGATAATTATACAAATGGGTACATTACCACCACAGTGCATGTGAATCACATGCAATTTAAAGGCCCACAAGCTCAGGTACTTCTGTTTGGATTAACAATAAATGGTACATAACGATCAATGGAAGTGAAAACAAAATGATGATATTTTAAATGAAAATGGAAATGACTTTTTAGAAAAGTTTTTGCTTTGGGGCGCCTGGGTGGCTCAGTCGTTAAGCATCTGCCTTCGGCTCAGGGCATGATCCCAGCGTTCTGGGATCGAGCCCCACATCAGGCTCCTCCGCTATGAGTCTGCTTCTTCCTCTCCACTCCCCCTGCTTGTGTTCCCTCTCTCGCTGGCTGTCTCTCTCTCTGTGTCAAATAAATAAATAAAATATTTAAAAAAAAGAAAAAAATTTTTTTTGCTTGTAGAGAAATTGCATTAGTTAACTACCTCATACAATAGGCCTATATTAGCTTATACATCAAGTGTACTTTCATCAGAGATTTGTGGTATAAATATGCTCACAACTGAAGCTGAAGAGCCTTTTGTATGGTTGAATAACATTCCATTGTGTATATTTATATACCGTCTTTTCTTTATCCATCGATGGATGGACACTTGAGCTGCTTCCGTATCTTGGCTGTTGTAACTAATGCTGCTATAAACATAAGGATGCATGTATCCTAAGAGGACACCTTTGAAAAGTATCTTTTACCCCAACAGTGAGGACCTCTCAAGTAATATGAGTAGTTTTGAGTTATTCTAATGGTTTTAGCTTTGAAGGCCCAAGTCCAAGTATTCCACTTTCCAGAAATGAAAGTAGAATGGTGCCAGACAGCCACATGAGGCGTAAAAAGTTCATAGCATTTACAATCACGTGCATATCTGGATCAGAATATTCTCAGTACCACACAACCAAAACAAAATGTAGAAATCAGTGAAAATAGGGTACCTGTGACACTGCAGCTGTAGATGAGAAAAACTCCATTATTCTCATGGATTGACTATAAAATGTTAGCAAACTGAACCTCAAACATCTATTTGTACAAATAAAATCTAAGTTTTCTCTTTCATTTGTGGATTTTTAAAGTGTTGCTTCATTTGAAAAATTAAAAAAAAAACAAAAAATGTTGACTGCTTTAAAAAGTTTGAAACCACTGAGCAAAAGTAATTATATTCAAGCCCAAGAGTTTCAGATGTTTGCCAGAAGCTACTGGAGACACTGCGTGGGGAGCAGCTGGACTTCCTGCTTGAAACCTCATTAACTAGGTGACTGTCCACCACACATATGGGTACAACTAGCCGGGTACCCGTCATACAAAAGTTTATTTTAAAAACTAATTCACATGTGATATTATCCATCAAATTTACAGTGAGTTCACTCCCATTTACTGATGCTAAGTCTTTTATTTGGGGAGAATTTCCCCGAAGTGCAGCATGCACTCCACTGATGGAAAATTGAAATGGTTTAAACAGTACACAGATGGATATTTTAAGGGTTGGTAGTTTTTATATGTACGATGATAATAATTGTCATCTCTTTATGGGGGAGGAGGCTGGGTTGTTGGTTTTTTTTTTAATGTATAATTTTAACCTCAGTTTTATTTTTGAAACAAATGTATTTAAGCAAAAAATAGGGTAAAAACCAAAACTGAATAATACTACAGGAAGTATTTGAATAAGACGAAGGTTGTGAAGGTGGGACAAGAAAAAGTTTAGAAAGTCACACTAAGCTAACATGACAGCCCTTACCACTTCCTCTCGTTCACATAGCCCTAATTTTGAACATTTATTGTGAACATGCTTTTTCTTCTTCATCCTCTTGCATAAAATTTACTGTGTCTCAGGTCCCCAAGAACAGGCTTCGCCATGGACTTTACACTGCCCACACTCCTCCCCCTCCCTATTTGATGTCCATGCCCTGTGCTAGGGAAGACTAAAACCCCGATTCTTCTTAGAAGCCAGAGGAGAGAGACTATGCATCTGACTGGCTGTCAAGGAATCTCTCTATATCAAATGACTTTATTATTATTTTGTTTTTTGAAAACTCTGAGGTAGTAGGAAGAAGAAAAAGTCTGTCTAAACCAGATTGATCAAAGAGAATAAACGAGTTGGTATCTGTGAAAACTTGGCAAAACTTGAATTTCTTTTGCCTCTGAAGATAAATAAGGTTATTGGCTCTTTTGTCTCTGTCTTTAAAACGGGGATGGTGAGTTCTGGAAGAGCTGAGATTCATCTACGTGCTCTGTGAGTTGTATTACCTGGATAAGTACACAAATAGCATTTAAACAGTAAGACCCTGACTTTCTATGCCCTGTAGAATTACACTTCTCTGAAAGTTGATGGTAAGGACATTTTCCATCCATTATCAATTTTTCTAGACATTTCCATGGGTTATTTGGGGTAATTTAGAAGGCAGTGTTTTAAGTTGTCTAAATATAAACTGCAACATTCATTTTAGAACTGTAGATGATGTATTTGGCATTCAAACACCGGCAAGCAGAACAATTTCCAAGCATTTAAATTCAGTGGTTAAATCAATTAAATTTAGAAACAAGAAAAGGATTTCATGCTGCATTATTATACCTGGATCTTAAAATTGTTGAAAGAAGATTATGGCATTTGAGATGTTACATTTCACAAAAATATATGCATATACTGATACCATGATAATTTTATTGGTTGAAAATAGATAAATCCAAACATTTGCTATCTAGTAGTAACCTTTAAGGAGATGTCTCAAATGAGTTCCTAATTGTATGTTTTCATACTACCTCCTTTGAAAATTTCCAGCAGTGGCTAATGCAAATAATATCACCTACTTAATAAAACTATCTAAATATCAAAGTTTCTGTTTGCAGTTGAATATTGAATCATACACCTGGATGTCTTAATGTGATAGCTCTCTATTTTTACAAAAGACATGCTTTTAAAGCATAGGACAGTAATAAAGAATTAAGGGATATAAAACGCATTTCTTGTATGGAAAAATAGATATGTATTTTTGAAATATAAGACTGTGTACTCTTATCTTTGGCCTAGCTGTCCTATAAAAGCATATATATTATGAAGAAGTATTTATGAAATTCCTGTTTGTCATGACACTATAAGACTACAGAGAAACTGCTAGCCTCCTAGAAATTTGGATATCAGAAACCATAAATATGAGTAAATTATTATTTATGAACGATTGAAACATCAGATGGCAGTCTTTAGAACCAGCATCATTGCCCTTTTTTTCCCATGTTCAACAGTCAGATTTTTCAAAATCTGATATGCAGTATGCTGGAAACAAAGTCTGGCGTGTAGTAAAATTCTAGGAACAAAATCTGACATGCAGTATAATTCTAGACTTCTTATAGTAAAATTGGTTAAGTCCACAAAATCATTTCAATATAAACAGACAAGTAATCATTTAAACATGAAAGTGGTGTTTTCTAATACATAAATGAGATCATTGCTATTTAGGGTTTATTCTGGAAAACAAATTGAAAGGGGAAAATGGAGAAAATCCAAATAATAGGTAGGTAGGAAAAGTCAGAACAAGGAGCAACTTGCTTCCACCTAATGAATCTGGGAAAACTTGAAACAAATTAGATTTTTGTAGCAGTTACATTTTGAAAAATATATGAGCTGGCAATCAATCTAGTAAATGCAAAAGGAAGAAAGGGATTTGTTTATTTGAGGTTTTAAATCAAAGCTCAGCTGTTACCTTCTCTGACTTCTGAGGCTGAATACCTTCTTTATTTTCAAATGCTAATGCTATCCTGATACCCTTCTACATTTCTAGCTATTGATTTTAATTGCAACTTCAGAGAAAGATGGAAAATATAAATGCTCTAATGGGTCATTTTCTCTACGATGTTGATGTCTAATATCAGTGATGAAAGGACCATCTTATTTGTTTCTGTGACATAGTATCCAATCCTGAGTCTGTTGAAAACAATAGCAGGTCATCTACCCAGGCTAAGGATGAATTATAATTCTAAGTAAATTTAACTTACGCAGTGATGGAAATATAAAATATATTTCCAAGTTAAATAAATATTGACTGATTGATTATGTAAGCCTCAACTAATTAAATAACACTTGTAGAGCTTGCCTTCAAGTAGTAGTGACATAAAGTTCCCAAATATGAGGCCATTCTTAGTAGTTTCCTAATTATAAAGCTCTATAGTAATCTTGCCATTTGACAATGATAATTTAAAGCTCATGTAATGGACGTGCCCCAGGGAACCTAAAATAATTTTTCCTGTAATCAGGATATATGGCAATAAGTTAGGGAGAGTTTTTAAAGAATAACAAACATGAAAGAACTATCAAAGAGATATAAAACCAACTACAAAAGTTGTTAAACATGAGTCATGGTTCCTTTTTTTTTTATTTGTATTAAAAATCATGTTTTCTTTTCCATCAAAATAGAAAATAATAACCCAGAAAAACTAATCTCATTGAGAATGAAATTTCAATTGCACCATCTTGTGGAATGACACCTTATTTAAAGATTTCAAGTCATACCAGCAGTGATATTAAACTTGCATTTTGCCTTTCTTTATTTATAAGTATTTTTTCTAGTTACCTTAATGGATGTGAGGAAACCACAACAATCTGTCACCTGGTTCTCCTTGCACTCATTTCTTAACTACCAAAGGGTGGCATAGGGGGTCCATTAGGGAGCAAAGAGACCTTTTTCTTGAAAAGAGTCGAATTCCACCACCTACTTAATTGTCTTTGAGCTGTATGAATTTGAGTTAACCAAAGCAACTAACCACTGAAGTTCCATTGCCATGAATTTAGTTTTCATCAATAAAGTCTCGTATTATATAGAGCTAGTTAACATATCAATAGTAATTTATTGGACATTATCCAGTGAACTATTTTTGTGGAAATTGATAGAGATTCATATAGATTATCATTCCCTCCACTCTGGATAATTATTCTCCTGGCTTAATAAAAATATTTCTGTTGTTCTTTTGGTAAACTATGGATTTATAAACTATTTTGGTGTCTATTTTAGGCAGTGTCTGTTGGCTGCTATCAGTAAAACTATTACTCAGAGTAAGGTAAAAATTGAGGCCTAAATGTTATAAGGTGGCAGTCATTTGAAATAAGACTAATAATCTCCATGGATAAACATGACTAATTTAAATGAGCCCTAGGGAATTTTTTTAGAAAGTTCAAATGCCTGATGAATGCTGCACTGTTATTCTAATTATCTCGTAATATGGCATAAAATAACAATCTCATTTCATTCTTTTATTTACAAAGCTGCTCCCATTATCATTATATTTTACATGTTCAAGCTCTGAAAGATTGCTTCTCGTTGAGAGATTCATTAAAAGAGAATAATTATATTATATTTCACAGATTGGCTGAAAGAAAATGTATCTTTGAACAATTCCATTTCCCTGAACAGTTGTTCATTTCAAGGTGGAAGACAGGTCTATTAAGTACCTTCTACCCTTTTTAAACATGTCAAAGCTAACCATTAATACTGAAATTAGTAATTTGGTTCTGATTTAATGAAAGAATCAGCTGCTATTTGTAGAACTCAATTTCTGTGGCTGAGAGAAACACAGTGTTTTCAAAATATTGAATAACGAAATATATTTAAGAATCTTTTTATGCACAATGATTTAAATTCATGTCTTTTCTGATGCTTAAAGCCCTTAGCATACTGACTTTTTTCCCTACTGATGATGCTTGAGAATATGTACTTCTCCATCCAAAAAGCTACATAAGACATTTTCTAAGTTTGTGGCATTCACATTTTCAGAGTATCTTGTTAGATGAATAGTAAGAGATAGAAAATCAACCAATAACGAACATTTAGTTTTCAAGTTTACTGCAAGAAAGGTTCATGGGATTTGTAATTAAATGCCTTTTCAAAATAAAAAAGAGAGTCATGCACAGAAATGTAACGTCAGTAAAAATTAGGCCTGATAGAAGTCACTTCATATTTAAACATGTTGGTGTTGTGAAAAAAGCTATCCATGGTCACGTGCAAGTAAATACCTTAACTCTTATCTTAACGCTCTCTGGTAAATAATTAAGCAGTAATGAAATAATATATTAATCATTAATGGTTTTGCCAAGCTTTGCGCACTTGATTACAAGCACTTTCTTCCCTAAGAGTCCTTACATTATAGTCTTTTCTTAACATAGCCCTGCCAGCTCACTCAAATAGAAGTACCAGGCTATCTAGTGTGCAGAGTGGGAAGCAAGGAAAGGAGTCAACCCATCTTTTACCCAGAATAAAAGTATAAAAAATGTTATTTGATTTTTAAAAGACAGTAATTGTATCAAATTTAAATACCAATTTTAAATGTGTGTAGGATTTGAAGAGCTCTGAGAGATATGAAATGCATTAACTGTATCATTTTAAAAGTGTGTAACTAAAATATGCTGACATATTAGCAGTGCTGTTTTGAGTCAGAGGTTGAGTCTGAGGTTTTGTACAGTTTTGTAGTTAAGTGTTTCTGAATTCTTCATAAATGTGTTTTCTGTCTTTTTATTAATGAAATATATTTCTTCTGAAGGAATTCTATAAGGTCTTTATCTTACTTGTCGTCTTAAAATAGATCAGTTTAGATCTCTGTTGCATTTCTTGTTTTTCATTTTTGCTGTTTGGCTTCTGAATATTTTATATGTTACCTTTGTAAACTTTTCATCCAAATGTTCATACAGAAGTCAACAATTAAAAAGGACCTATAACAGTTGATTTCATTCTTGAAGAAGGGAATGAATATGGTGTGGTAGATTTATGCTAGATCCTGAAATTTATGGTATTTATGGTAGATCCTGAAATTTAACTTCCTTTGTAAATCAAGAAACTATTCAGTTATCCAAAATATTGCAAACAAACAAAACAAATGCATTAGTTGAGGCATAAAAGTTGAATTAAACTAAACAACAATCTGACATTTTAAATCTCTCCGATGGGGGTCTAATAAATCAGGATATTTACTAGCGAGTACTCACAGAAATTGCCTTTATCTGTTACGTGCTGTGACACAGTTGGTGTGTAAGTGTCTGTGTGTCTGTATGTGCGTGTATGTGTGTGCATTTATACTGAATTCGTTTTTGGGGAAAGAATAATGGGCATGCAGATTACAAAATGATGCATGGTAGAAAAACATCACTTGAACACATTATTTTGGAAGTTCCAATCAGAAAACTAGGGAACCAAAGGAAGCATTGCTTTAGGAGGAAGGAAGTTAAGTTTTATTTTTGTTTTAATAGAGAAGAGAGAGTGATAGTACAAAATGTTCTCTAAACATTTTCCCAGGGAAGTGCAAATCATTATCCCAAGAGAAGAGGAGGATGAAAATAGGTAGAAGGGAATTCCCTTTTTTCTCTTCCTTTCCTTCTACTACATGTCATCCGTAGAGAATAATGCACTCTTCGCATTTCATCATTCTTCCTCCTCCCCATGAGAGAGCCCATCTTAGAATGATCCTGCCCCAGCACGTAAACAACTTACTCCCTTGATTGGCCCTTGTAGCAAATCTATACCTACTCATGGGTCAGAACACAGTAGCTTCTGAAGGTCTCTAGGAAAATTTTGTTCCGATACTGTAATGACTGTGTGATACTTTTTTTGCATTTTAAAACTGAGCTATACTTGACATACAGTACTGTGTAAGCTTAAGTTATACCGCTTGTTCATTTGATACACATATATTTCAGTATGATTACCACTGTAGAGTTAGCTAACACCTCTGTCACATTAAATAATTAAGATCCAGTCTTTTAGCAACTTTGAAGTTTATAGGATGTACTGTTGAGTATGCAGTAGTGATTTTTCTCTCTCTTTTTGTTCTCTATCTTCCTATGATAAAAAGAAGTTATATTCCATGAGAAGAAAAGAAACAAAGACATTAGTATCACAGCAGTTGTGGGTCTTACACAGAATTCTCATCTTTAGGTTGTCTTCTTCCTATTTTCTTTTCAAGTCAGCAACCTCTGAAAGGCAGAGACTTTTGACAGGGACATTGAAAGCCAGTGAATTTCTTGAGGCTGGCTTCAGTTTCTAGCTTTAAGTTCAGTGGGTGCATGGCTGTCACAAGTCCTTTGGAAAAAAGAGAAAGAAATTCATGCTCTCAGACCGGTTATTAACTTAGCCATGTCTGTTTCCTAACCTGCGTAAATGGAGATGATGGTTTCTGATTTGTTTTTGTTTTTGTTTTTACCGTATAGGGTGATTTGTACATTTCAATACAGTGCAAATAATTTATTGTAGAAATATAAGATGGCCTTATTTTTATTTCATCAACTTAAAAATATGCACAAGACTATCCCTAGAATTAGTGTGAAGCACTTCTAACATTTGGCCCACATTCATGAGAGAGGAGGCAAAGGTTAAGTGGTCATTCTCCACCTGTGGAACCAGTAACCCTTCTAAGAATGAATTCCAACACCACAAAATTTTAAATAAATAGGATCTTTATTTCAGATCATGACAAATGTTTCCTTTTCTGAAAAACTGCATTATGATTAAGAAGTGGAGTTCTCAATACTTGAAATCTTTAAACGAGATCTGCTGAGAAATAAGGTACTAACCGCATTCGGAGCCACCTTTGAATTAAATTAAAAGTTATTTATCATCCCTTCCCAAGAAAGGCACAATTCCTATTAGAATGTTCATACCAGTAGAAGTTGATTTAAAATACAGTTGACTCTTCCCAGGTGTTAGAATGAGTGAAATATGTAACTGATGCAAGTCAGATGAGTTTCTTCCTGTCTACTCATTCGTTACTTTCTTCCTCCTGGTGAATCATGGAATACATTGTTTACTTTCTGCATTCCCTTTGCTTGTACAATCTTTCTTACAAAGATTGTAAAATTGTGTGGCCATAGTCCTGATTCCTTGGGAGACTCATAAGCCAGTTGCCCATGACCACTTCTCATTGGTTTTGCAGCAAAGACCAAGTCACCGTAGCAACCAGTCCGGATTGTGCCTGCTGCTCTTGAATTTCTGTTTCCCTCTTGGAGGTACAAAGCATTACTTGTGATTCACCACGAACTTTGTAAGAGCCCTTTCTAAAGTACACTGTACTGGAAAGCACAAGCTGCCTAACAAATGAATGACCTTGTGAGGTGCTGCCTGCTGGGGTGGAAATAAATTGTAAGGGAGGACAGGGGACAGGTCATGGGCCCTAGCAAGGCTGCAAAACTCTTTTCAAACTGGCGCTGACTGTGTGCCAATAGATGTGGCAATAACTGTCAACAAGACTTACGGTCCTTGAAGATAGACTCCGTAAGAAGGGAAGGTTGAAGGAGTTCTATGATTTTGTTCAAGTTTAGTGCCTCGTGCTTTTGAACGACTCTTCCTAGGTGGTAGAGATGCAGTCTCGTGGCAGGTCATCACAGTTCTCAGGGAAGCCTTCTGCATGGTCTCGAGACTTTGCATTTTTATTTTATTGTTCTTGCATATGTTGTTTTATTGTTGATGGTAATGTTGATGCTACTATTAAATTAAAAAAGGAAAAAATCTCACAGAGAGTGTAGGATGTCTAGGTTCTCATAAAATGTAGAAAGTATAATCATTGTTCATATTCTTTTGCCATCTCAGGGTAAGTTTCAGTTGCCTCACATGTCATTGCCTGCCCTTCCTGGACAACCTATAGTAGATGATGTGTTTGAGAGTAATATGTCCCTTCAGAAAATGATTTGCTGTTGTTCTTTTTCCATTATTGCTGGTGTCATCTCTTAAATCTAGCATTATCTCTCTGAAAACCCTTCATATGTACATATAAAATATGCATATAACTCATAAATGATCAGTGAATAAGCAGATTATGCTTAATTAACCCCCCTTTTTTTCTCAACCTGTTTTCTTGACTAACTGTTGGTTTCTGTCTTCATTCAGAATTGTGTGGGAAGGGCAAAACTTTAAAGATTGAACAAAATGATGCCCACCTCTTAAAGTGAGCAAATTGATTACCCTCATTTTAAGTCTTTTTTCCCTAAGGATAGTAGGTAGGGGATTTTAAACCATTTTACAATGTGCTATGTGTATATAATGGACAGATAACAAAGACCAGTCATGTTAAGACAGAAATGTCAACCTACACATAAGTCACTCATTCAGTAGCTTAATATGGGGGCAGCCAATGCGCTTTGTGGTTGCTTTCCTCACTCACTCCTTCTATCCAGTTGGCCTCTTTGTTGCTCATCAAATACACCAAGCGTGATACCGCCTCGCCTCAGAGTCTTTGCAGTGGTGTTCCCTCTCTTTGGAATGTTTTTACCTCAGATCTTCGTGTAGTTTCACATGGCTTCTCGCTTGCTTTTTTCAGGTCACTGTGAAAATATGCTCTCCTGGGAGAGACTTTCCCTGATCATTTTTTTAAAATGTCATGAATTCCCTCCTATCCCCTAATCCCCCTCCCACTATGTGTTATCCTTTTTAAAAACTTGAGCCCTTTAATGAACTCTCATATTTGCGCAGAAAAGTGCACGTGTCATATATGTACAGTTGATGCGTTCTGACAAAGTGAACACATCTATTGAACTGCTCTCCCAGATCGAGAACTAGAACACCCACACCGCAGAAGCACCCATCCCCTAGCACACGCCCTACTTCTGAGTTCTATTGCTATGAAATGTTCTGCTGGGTTTTGAATTTTATATAAACAGAATTACATAGCATATATTCATTTATGTCTGGCTTGTTTAATTTCATATTTTCATTACTCGGTAGGATCCATTATATGAGTATACAGTTGTTGTGTTGTTTTGTTTTGTTTTTTCCAGCATGGAGCTATTTTAAATTCTACCACTGTAAACATGATGGTACAGGTCTTTGGTTGTGTATATGTATTTCTTCTGGGTATAGAGTGAAAAAAGAAAATTTCTGGGGCATGGCATACATGTATGTCCAATTTTCTTATACTGCTAAAAGTGGTTGTACGGATTTACACTCCAGCCAGTGGTATATGAGGCTTCCAGATGATCCATATCCTCAGCAACACTTTGGATGATGAGTCTTTTAAATTTAGCCGTTCTAGTTTATTGTGGTTTTTTTTTTTTTTAAGATTTTATTTATTTGACAGAGATAGAGACAGCCAGTGAGAGAGGGAACACAAGCAGGGGGAGCGGGAGAGGAAGAAGCAGGCTCATAGCTGAAGAGCCTGATGTGGGGCTCGATCCCATAACGCCGGGATCACGCCCTGAGCCGAAGGCAGGTGTTTAACCGCTGTGCCACCCAGGCGCCCCTAGTTTATTGTGTTTTAAATACACAGGCTACTGATGGCTAATGAGCTGGGGTACTGTTTTATGTGACTGGGTTACTGGATATCCTCTTTTTTGAAATGTATGCCAAAATCTTTTGTCTATTTTTTTTAATTGGCTTTATCCATATCTATTTATCTAAATATCTATTTGTATTTGAAAGAACTAGAGTCTTTATGGCTCTGTGGGTTGCAACTATCTTCTCCCACTTTGCCTTGCCTTTGTTAATAGCAATTTGAAAAGCACATCTTAATTTTATTCAAGTCCAGTGTATCAATTTATTCCTTTTTGATATTTGCTTTTAAATCTGTAGTTTCTCCTTTAAATTTTTTAGCATCTCCTGTGTTATTTCCGAGACGCTTTATTTAACTTCAACTTTTTTTTTAAAGATTTTATTTATTTTATTTGTTAGAGAGAGAGCAAGAGCACAAGCAGGGGAATGGCAGGCAGAGGGAGAAGCAGACTCCCTGCCTAGCAAGGAGCCTGATGTGGGGCTCGATCCCAGGACCCCGGCATCATGACCTGAACCTAAAGCAGATGCTTAACTGACTGAGCCACCCAGGCATCCTAACTTTAGCTTTTAAAAGAAATTGATTTTTGAGCATGGTATAATATCCAGAACAGGAATATTATTTGTCAGATCATTCAATTTGCATAGCACTGATTACTGAAAAAGTTCCTACCCCACTTATTACTGGTAACATAATCTTGATTCAAATGTTCATTTGGTGTTGATTTATTTCTGGATTCTCTGTTCTGCACTAAAATTAGGCAAACTTTTTCTATAATGTCAGATATTAAATATTTTAAGCTTTGGGGTCATATGCTCTCTGTTGTACCTACTCCACTCCATCACATTAGCACAAAAGCTATCAGAGATAAGACCTAAATGGCTGTGTTCTGATAAAACTTTACTTAAAAAGCAGGCAGCAGGCCAGATTTGGGCCAAGGCCACAGTTTCCTGAGACAGCTCAACGCCATTGGTCTATTTATCAATCCTAATGCTGATCTGCACTGTCCTAATTGCTGTTTAATTCTTCAGGAACATATCCTTTACATTTTTCTGACACATTTTAGAATCAGCTTTTTAATTTCTCCCCTCTAAAAAAATAAATAACTGCAGAGATTTTGATTGGAATTACATTGATGATTTAGGGAAAATTGACATCTTGACAGTTTGTGCTTTTCAGTTCAGAACATGGTGTACCTTTGCATTTATTTAGGTCTTTCTTAATTTCTCATGATACTGATTTATAGTTTTCTCTGTAGTAGTCTTATGCCTAGATACTTGACATTTTTGTATGCTATTCTAGATAACATATTTTCCAGCATTTACTTTGTAATTGTCCTTTGCCATCATACAGATACAAAACTTCCTAAAGCCAGTTATCAGTGGATTTTAAATATATGTAATCATGTCATATATGAGTGATGAAAGTTTTTTTTTTCTTTTTCCGCTCTTAACACCGTGTCATCATTTTTCTTTTTCTTATTTCCCTAGCTAATGTTTCCAATACAGTGCTGAATACAAGTGGTGATAGTGGACATTAATAGGCGGGAGGATAGATTTCAGTATTTCACTGTTCATCTGATGTTTCCCGTGTACTTTTATAAATACACTTTAGCAGATTAACGATTTCCCCTTTAAGTTTACTGAGTTTCTAGTACAAATGGGTGTTGAATTTTACCAGATTCTTGTTTTATATCTATTGAGAAAACCATACAAATTTTCTTTTCCGTTCTGTGAATGTGGTGAATTGCCTTGCTTATTATTTATTTAGTTATGTAGTTGTTTATTTTTAAATTTTAAGGCAATTGTGTATTCCTTAAATAAGTCCAATTTGGCATGATGTATTATCTTCCTTACACACCACAGGCTTGAGTTTACTAATAATAGATTTAGAATTTTTACATCGATTTTCCTGAGAATTATCAGTAATTATTTTTCTTATGGTATCGTCATTAGGTTTAGTTAACAAGGTTAACTAAAGTTATTGTGCTGGCCTCAAAATACAAGTTAGAGAGTATACAATCATAAAGTGTTCTCTGAAGCCATTTACACTCAAGATTTTCTTTTTGGGAAGGTTTAAAAAGTCAATTACTTTAAAAATGTATTTAACACTATATAAAAAGTCAGTTACTTTAAAGTATATTTAACACTGTATAAATTTCCATATTTTCTCTTGTTTCACTTTTGGAAAGCATTGTTTTTCTAGGAATCTGTGCTATGTGCATTTTTAAACCTGTTGCCATAAAATTGTTCCAGGTAACCTCTTACTTTCTCATTAATATCAGTATTATATGTATTGATGCAGCTTTTTATTACTTTTATTTGTAATATGTTTTTCTTCCTCCTATTTTCTTTGGTTTTAGTGTGCTCTTCTTTTTCTAACTTCTTGAGTTGGGTACTTAGCTCACTGACTTTAGCTGTTTTTCTTTTTAAGTATATACATTGATGGCTCTGCATTGCCTTCTAAACTTGCCTTTACTTTAGTGCGTTCCCTCCGATTTTGATATTGTTTTATTGTTCTATTATCTTATTGTAATTTGACTTCTTTTTTGATCCATGAGTTGCCAAATATCGCATTGCTTTATTTCTAATAGTTTGGATAACTTTTTGCTGTTTGTCATTGATTTCTAGCTTAGTATCACTGTGATCAGAAGTGGCTGTAAGTGATTTCAGTCTTTCAAAATGTGATCAGGCTTGCTTTATAGTCCAGCACGTGGTCAATCAGTAGTTCATGTCGCTGTGCTCGCCAAAGCTTTTTGAACTATACTGACTTTGATCAGTTATGAATGAAGGTATTTTCTCATTATGATGGTGTCTTAATATATTTCTTATAGTTCTGTCAGTTTCTGTTTAATTTATGCCAATGCTATGTTTTAGATGCGTATATGTTTTGGAATGCATATCTAGAATGGTTGGGGTTTTTGGGGTTTTGTTTTGTTTTTTTGGTATAATCCTTTTATCATTACGATACATCCCTCTTTATCTATAGTGATCTTTCTTACTTAAGACTATTTTGTCTTATATTAGCATAGTGGGGCCAGGTTTATTTGATTATCCTTGCATTGTAAATCCTTCTCTATCCTTTATTGTTTTTTATATCATGTTAAGGTGTATCTCTTATGGGCCTCCTATGGTTAGGTTTGTTTTTCCAACAAGACTGACAATAATATTACGAAGTATTTAGTCCATTCATATTTAATATAATTATTGAGATTTCTACCATCTTTTAATATTTTTTAATCTTTTTTATCTTTTTATATTACTTTTCCTCTCGTATTTCATCTACTTTTGGATTAAAAAAGTATTTTAATTATTCCATTTTCCTCTTTTGTCTTTTTGATTATAGATTTGTTGGCAACATTGATATCATTGATTTATAGAAGTCCAAAATATATCCGTATTTTTTTTTACTATCACCTGAGTTGTATGATATTTTTGTCATATTTAATTATTCATATGTCATAAAACACTATTATTTTTATCAATCTCCCTATACTTTTATCAGCATATTTCCTGGAATTCAAGTATACTGTGTCTTAGATTGGATTCCTTGGACACTGTGAAACAGAGATTCATGCAGAAGGTTTATTGGAGAAGAGTTTCAGAAGTAGCACCTTCAAGGATGAGGAAATCAAGTTTGGGAAGGTAGAGAAGCAGATCCACGAAGGCATCACAGCTGAGGCCTCAGAGTGATCCTCCTGGACCTGAGACAACCCTTTAGAGTTGTCCCAAATTGAGTCAAGATGATTAAGCTTTTGAATATTTTCTTTTTATTTTCTCTCTCTTCCACCCCCGCCCCCGTGATGCTATACTGTTAAGAACAACCTTTTCTAATTACAGGTGTTTAATTTCCTATTAACATTTAGTCACACAGATCTTAGGGCTTCCAGGCATTAAAATGATGTGCTGAGTGAGTGAAGAGAGGGGAGGAGAGAGCAGATACATTCTTAGTATTTACTTAGTTTCAAACACTGTGCTAGGTGTTAGCCTTCCGATGAGGTAGGCATGTCCATCTTAATCTTAAGGACTTCATATTAAATTTAAGCTTGAAAGGAAATATATAAGTTAGGCAAGATGTAAGATGCTGTAACAATGAGGTCCCAAAAGTATAGGGTTCCTACAGATTAGAAGTTTATTTCTCTCTCACATAACTGTTCTTAAATAGGCAGTTTAGGATTAGTAGGTGACTCTGTCATCCTCAAGATGATGCTTCCGTTTCTGACTTCAGGAGAGCTGCCCCCTCTGCTGCCACTGTGTTTACATCCCAGACAGCAAAGTCAGGGAAAGACTAGATGATCTTTTCTTTTAATGGCATAATCCAGAAGTGCTACATATCGTTTTTGCTCATGTCCCTAAAATAGCAATGATTTAAATAGTATGGAAGTTTATTTCTCTTTCATGTAACAGTCTGAAGGTAAGCAGCCCAAGGGCTTCCACAGTGTCAGGAACCACATTTCTTCTTGTCATTCCATTATCCCCCAGTGTTTGCCATCATATACATGGCAGATGGTAGAAGGACCTCCTGAATTCACTTGTCAGCCAACAGAACTAGAAGAAAGGAGAGGAGACCTCTTTTCTTGTTCTGACTGTAATTCTAGAAATGTTCATATTACTTCTGCTCTTATCCCATTGGCCAGAATTTGGTTACATGGCCAAAACTGGCTGTAAGAGAAGCTGGGAATTGTGCCTAGCTAAAACACTCTCTGTCATAGGAAGCCATTGTAGGGATTTGTGCAAGGCAGTGATACAATCTAATTTTTCAAAAGTTAATGTGAATGCTAAAGAGAAGTAGACTCAGAAGAGTAGGCACAAGAGTAGAAGCAGAAAAACCTGAGAGATAAAGGCAGCTTGGTCTAGGGTGGTAGCAGCGGAGGTGGTGAGAAGTAATCTGATTCAAGATAAATTTTGAAATCTACTTTCACAAATCCTTAGCAGAATTTTCTGAGGTGTTTTATGTGAACTGTGACAAAGAGAAGTTGAGGATCTCTGGATGAATGGCTTCTTCAGGTCTTTCAGGGTTCAGCTTAAACACTGAAGCTGTCCTTGATCTACTGCTTCGTGGCAGTCATAGTGTCCCATCATTCTGGTTTTTCTTCCTAGATCATGTCTCTAGCTGAAATTATCTTGTTTGGTCTTCTGTTTGCTTAATTATTTTCTGCCTCCTCCTACTAAAAGGTACGCTTCATGGAGTAGAAACTTTGTCTATCCTGTTCATTATTGTTGGCATATAGAACAATGTCTGGCCCGTAGTAGCCAGTATTTATTTAATATTTTTTGAATGAATGAATAAGTTAAAATAGATAGTTGGTACTTCTGAAGATGATTATAGAGTAAAAAAAATTAAAGGGTATAATAAGAAAAATGATGGAAGTCAGAAATCTATACATTGAAGGGTCTACAGTGTTCTTTTAAAAATGATTATTAAGCAATGCTGTCCTAACTTTTGTGAAGTTGTTATTCTAAAATGTACAGTCTGTAAATGCCCTAGTAGAAGAGTCAGGTTACTTTAAGGTTCCTATAAAAAGAAGAAAGAATCAGGCTAATCTCAAACCTCCTGGTAGCCCAATAGATAGCAGCAACAACAAAAATAAGGTAAAAGTAAAAATAAATAAATAAATAAATAATAAGCAATCCCCAGAGACTTAAGGGAGAAAGGGCTTGACTCAAGAATTCTAAAAATAAACTGTCATTTAAAGATGATGAAATCTGGGAGTATATCACCCATATGTCTCTTATAGTATGAAAAGGTATCAATGGAGCCACTGAGCATGATTAGAATGAACTATTTATGAAAGGAGTGATGTTCAGGCATTAAGGATTATTGACAAGCACTGAAATATATTAAACCAAAATGAACATTTTAATAATTGTGATTATAAAATATTGAGTGTGAGAATTCTTAAAAGAAAAGCTACACAATGTAAAATAGTAATAGAATATTAATTTACCAGCTTTAATAGATACCAAATTACGAGTCATTTAAACAAAATAGGACTTTATTTCTCCCTCTCAGAGCAGTCTGATTACATACAGTCCAAGGCTGCCTTGGACTCTATGTTATTAGGAACCCAGCTTTTCTCTCTCTCGTTACTTCCTATCCCCAGAGGGTGGCGCTCTTCGGCCTGGTTGAATGTGGCTCATCACCATGTCCACTGGGCCCATATTCTAGCAGCAAGACAGGTTGAAAGGGGTTGAGGAGTGGAGGTTACATTCCTCTCTTTTGCTCACATCTGATTAGTTGGCTACCTAGCTGGGAGCCTGGGAAATATAGTCACTAGCTGGATGGCACATGTTGGGCTTTTGAACATTCTCATCCACCTGTTATTCGATAGGCACTTCCTGAAAGGAAGAATAGGTCTGGTTGAAGCAGTTCTCAAGGAGGGATGACAAATCCTAGTAAGGAGGACAGCTGTGAAGGACCAGCAGCCACTATTCCTAGAAGTTAGGGGTGGGGTGCTTTCGTCATGAAATGCAGATTTTGGTGGGGCAACAGAATATGTAATCCACCCATTGGACCACTCATTCCATTGGCTTCGTACAGTTTTCTCCAGGTAGGGACAACTTATGCAGGATTCAAGTTAGATGTTAGTTCCTGGGGAACTTACAAGAGATGTGTTAATGAGGTGAACAAAACTACTTGCTGCCACAGTTGATCCTGAGGCCACAACTAATATTTATAGTAATACTAATAACTAATACTAATACTCTTCTTTCACTACCACTCATTCTAGCTCCTCCTTATTCAGCTAGCACCTCTGCTGGACCAGGTAGCTTATCTGATGCATTTGCCCAGACCCTCATCTTTCCTAGGCCATGGATGCAGTAATTATTCGTTGTTCATTAAAACAGGTCATGGAAGCACCAAGATACTATCATTTAAACATCAGACATATTGTTCTCTGCCCCCATTGTCTACCAGTACCATCCAACTTCCTCTGGCGATCTACCAATCATCTCTGCCAGCATGGTGAATTCCTTTCTTGGCTTCTGGTGTCTTGGTTAACAAGAGTTAACAGACACTCCCGACACTGAAATGACTGAGAAGCAGCCAACACTTAAAGTTCAAAGGGACAGTTACTGCGTCTCTTGGTGGAAATATTTTTCTCCTTTGGTACAAGGATCTCTAGTTCTGTAGAGCCTAAAGCTGCAGGGATGGGATGCACAGATTCCCCATGTGGGTTAGTAGAAGTAATGGTAAATAGGAGCACTTGTACTTCCGTTCTTTGGTTTCTGGATCTGTGCGTTCTACTTATTGGGAACAAAATAATGGTTATTGATTTAGGTGTCTAGATGGTGGCATCTCACCCTTGTAGTGTATCAGCTCCTGACTGGTACTTTGGCTGACTCTGTAAAAGGTATTCCACTCCTCTATCATTTCAGCATTTTCTTGGTGTTGTGGTAACTAACTGGACCAGTATACTCTATGATCCTATATCCTCTGCTCTGCTTCTTTTGCTGAAAGAGGGATCTCTTGGCCAAAACGATACTATGTAGTTTCCCCTATCAGGTAACTGGATCATTCTGTCTATCTGGTTATATTGTGGAGGAAGCTCTGGGGTGGGTGTTAATCTGTGATACAAAGATCTTCAGACATTGTTCCCATTCCTTTAAATCCATGCACTAGGACCTTCTTCGGAACAAGCTGTCAGATATATGTAAGTCCAGGTATTTTTTCACCTCGGGCTACTCCTCTTTTCACATGAAGGAAGAGCAGACATGCTTTGCAGAGCGCTCAGCTCATCGGGAGAGTTTTCTTTTACTGCCATCCCTGAGAAGCCTTGTAGTAGAATAGCAGCCCATTTTTGATGCACAGAAACAGAACAGGACAAACGATTTATGAACTACGCTTAGAGTTTTTCATTTTCCGACACCCGGTTGCAGGAGTTGCAGGTGGGAGTTGAAGAGGAGTTGCTCATCCAGCAGTGGTGGGGATAAGGGCTGCCTTTTCAGGCACATTTTGTGCTTCTGGCCCTACTCGCGTCTTACTTCCTTCTTGTAATGGATTTCTGAGCTTATGGCTTGTCAGGTCCTTCTAAAAGCATTAGCACAGAGGCTAAGTGTTAACAGACCCCCAGCCTAAGACTCTATATGTTGCTGACTCTACATGTTCCACATGGATCTAAACTTATTTTGCTTCTCCTGTCTTAAAGGAATAGAAATGAATGTGTCTTCATTTCAGGGGCTGTGTATCTCATACCATCTTGGCTCCAGAAAAAATTCCACATTTAATAAAGGAAATGCAATTGGGGTTACTCTTTTGTAAAGTTTACAGTTATCCAGTCATATGCCACAATCCTCCATTTTTTTAGTAGCTGCTGGACTGGTGTTATAAATACAATGTACCACAGACTGTCACCTCTGCCTTCTTCTAGTCGTTATGGGTGACATGTATCAATAGCTTTTATATACAGGATGAGAAACCAGTGTGAGGAATCCATCAATCACCAAGGATATACAATCCAACCATACCTTGAGTGATCTTGAAAAAGTCCACCTGGTGGATCTGTGGACTACCGTGAGCCAATTGCAGGCCCAAACTCCATTCATTATCTGGCTCCCATATACCTTCATTTCACTAGGGGGATTGTTGGATCAATTTTGGTCCCAGAGTCTCAATTTCAGTTTTGACTGTGAATTTAACAATCCTTAAAACGTTCTGGATGTTCTCCTTTTTTCATGCATAGTCACTTGAGTAAATGACCTAAGGTCCCTTTGGAAAATGACTGGGAAATTGCTGCTTCATACTCTCATAGTATAACTGGGCCCTTCCTCTTAGAGATCTGCTCTAGCCTTTAATCAAGAGTCTTCAATCAAAAGTCTGAGAATCAGCTCAGATCTAGAAACTGGGCAAAAGATGGTGTCTTAGGGTGGGAAGAGAGGGGAAAGAGGAGGGAAACCTGCCCTTAGATTTCATTCTGAATTATTTTCATTGTATAAATTAAGCAACCCCCTTGGTGACTGCCCATCTGTATTGCCTATAGGAACTGTATATTCTGTGTATTTGCTCTTATCTTTTTCCTAAAGTTTAGATCCCAGGTTTGCTGCTTCTGTCTTCCTGTTCATTGCAAGAATCACACTAATTTTCCTCCTGGCCATTAAGTTCCACCTTTTGGTATCTATTATTTAGAGATTCTATCATTCCCATTTTTATCAGGAATCCCAGTTCTGTAATATCATCTCTTGCCCTGCCTACAGAAGTGGCTACTACTGAGCTTTTCAGTGATACTGCTGTCCCTCCTCAGAGGGACCTTACTCTTTGGTAAGTGGAGTGCTGCATGGTCTATCTGATAAATTATAGCTAGCTGGGCGGGTTTCTAGCCTTACATGTGTATTTTTTCTTAGGCATACCGAGTACACTGAGTCTTTTGATCCTTTCCTCCTTCATCTTCCATGGCAGTTCTGGAATTTCTACCTCACTTAGCATGGGTAATAAATTTTCCAAGCTTCTTAGCGGCTATTAACACTATCTCTCAGTGTATATGGCAGGGTTTTAAATCCTATATCACAGGAGGGTGCTCCATATCAATTAAATACTGTATCAAAATGTGTATTCTGTCACCTGTTGTCGCGGATCCTTAGCGCCTACACTATGCATCATCTCCCAGCAGATTCTTTAGCAACTTCAGTGGTACCCCTCTTCTCTCTTAACTGGTATTTGACTTTGAGTATTTGTCTGATTGTCAAGGGAAGTAATGAAAGTAAATACTGACAAAGAGCAAGGATTATCTGTGAGAAATCTACCTCTTTTTAGGTTTCTCCAGGATCTTCAAGAGTGGGTAGGGAGGGTAGCATCTTGTAAATAGAGGGATTGGGTCATTTCTGTGGGCCCAGAGAAAATCTAGGAAATTTTATTTCTGAATTGGATCTATCCAGATATCCACTTATCACTATTGTAATTCTCAGGGTTCTGATCTTAGAATAGGAGATCAGACTTCTCTGAAGTCTGCTGCTTTTATCATTAAGTACCTGGCCTGGTCTTTGTTCTTGTTCTCTAGCTGCAGAAGATGAGATTTCCTTAAATCTTACAAAAGAAGCCCTCTGGCTTCCACTTTTTGCCTGGAATTGGTGATTAATCAGTGTTGTATTTGCTTTCCAATAGAGCCATTAAAAAACCCTCAAACTGTATTGAGGATCTCCTATGTGTTAGCCCCTGAAAACACACAGTGACCAAGAGAGATGGTGCTCTGCTTCTAGCAGATTATTTCCTTTAATCCTAACAGTAGTCCTCCAAAGGAAGCAATATTTTGCCAATCTTAAGCTGACAAAAACTCAGAACATTTGTCTCAAGTAGTAGAACAAAGAACATCAAGACCATTAGAGACCTACTGGTGGAACTGAGGAAAATGGGTCCCACGTTTCTCCTGTTTTCGGTAGACAAGACCTC
This sequence comes from Ursus arctos, assembly GCF_023065955.2. Lineage (NCBI taxonomy): Eukaryota > Metazoa > Chordata > Mammalia > Carnivora > Ursidae > Ursus > Ursus arctos. Next base: position 44,137,065 of record NW_026622985.1, on the reverse strand, counting down.
ATTCTATTCTAGCACAGTCTTCCTACAGCTTTCTTACCTTAAGCTTCCCACCACATTTAATAGTCGCAGGCCCTCTCTCATGACCCTAATGTAGCCCATACGTTTCCCCTCCGTGTAAGACTTACGGTTTCACACTTGTTTTAGATGCGGACGATACCTTTTTAACTAATGCTTTTGGTCTGCAACTAATTCTGTATCCTCACCTGGTCATACCATGTGTTAAAGCAGATGCTTATGCCTCAATATTACTTCCCTTGTGGTTATAAGATTTGGCAAAGATATTTGTAATTAAAAGAGAAAGTATATTTAATTTGGCTATTCTTTTGAGCGTGTATTTTTGTACCTTTACATAGTATTTTAATATTAGACATACTATATTAGAAAGTTTAGGTCATATGATTTAGTAAACATTAGTAAAGAAATCTATTATAAGTTAATAAGTATAAAAATGATTTATATCTAAATATATTCATTGCATCAAGGTAAATTGTATAAGTGTCCAAGTTTAGGGGAATTATTAAATTAATCATAGCATAGCCATTAAAAATTATAGGTTAAATTACTGTTTTTAAAAATTTTTTTTACATTTGTTTTCACCTTATTTATTGAGATACAATTGACATATATCATTTTTTAAGTTTAAAGTATGCAACATGTTGATTTGACACATTAATATATAGCAGAAGAATTTTAATAACTTTTGAGAATATTTATGATATGAAATCACACTAAGAAAGATGAGCATTAAATTACATAGGCAGTATTATTACTTCATTTTTGGTATATACACATATATGAAATATATAAAAAGTGATTATTTCACACAGTGAGATAATACATTATTTTTATTTGTTTATTTTTTGTTCAAATTCAAGTTAGTTGACTTCTAGTGTAGATTATTTTTATGTTCCTAAATTTTCTAAAAGGAGTTTGTATTTCTTTGCAAATCAGGAAAATGTGTTTTTTCAAAAGCTCTTTTTTTAAAAAAATTTCTGATATTTAGCCCTAAAGCCCTAAGCCAGTACCATCATTACAAAAATTTATTGATATATTTGAGGTGAAGTGAAGGAGGCTTTCATATCGTTTAAGAATGTCACTATGGGAATATTTGAATGGCTTCAAATAAAACTAAAGATCTTATATAAAATTTTGAGTAAGATATTATGATTTTTAAAAGAAAAAGATAAGCTAAGTTAGTGATGCAATATTTAGGGAAAAGCACACTGGATATAGTTAGCAACATGTAAGTGAAAGAAATCTTGCTTTAAATCTGCCAACATTCCTGTTATTCATATTAACTACTGATTTTGAGTTTTTGTCTGCAGATTAGCTCATTTATAATTTAGAATTCAATAAGATACATGGAAATGATTTGTATTTTATTTGTACACATATGACCACGTTTCTTTAATCCTAAGAAAGTTCCAGCTTTCTTTTCCTATCTGCATATAAAACAGCCAGCTGCTCATCTTTCATTTAGAACATCCTCTAGTCTTTAACCTTTACCGTTATTTGACTATTCAATTAATATTCCCAGTCATACATTAGAAATACGTTAAAACTAGAATTAAATGTCTTGAATGAAAGCTTATAACACCACATCATTTTCTATAGACTTTAATTAATTGAAGTCTGAAAATATTAAATGAATATAAGCATTTTTTTTTCTATCAAAAGCCCCCTGTTTTAGAAATTAGAGGTATAGTCTGAGATAGTGATAATAGTTGCTAGATATTGGATTCTTGTTATACTGCAAACATAAAATTAAGCATATTACTCAAGTATATATGTACTTTTCCACTAATATTATTGTACCAATATAATGTACCAAGCAGTATGGTAGATTCAAATAGAAAAAAGGTAGGAAAGAAAATTAAACCAGTAATATTATAAATATAGTCACTGCTATGATAGGGAAGTACTGGGGACAGAAATACATACTAGGAACACCAAATCTTGTTGAGGACATTAAGGAAGTTAGAAAATACACAAGTTGAGATTTGAAGAATGAGAATGAATTGGGTACACAAAGACCATATTCATATTTTTCCAGTTTTCTGGTAGGACAAGAGGATACACTGAAGAGTCAGAGGCATCTTAATATGAAATCACAGTGGATTTAGCTAATTATCGACCTGAATACTTGGATTTTGTTCTTTTCTCTCCTACTAAACTGTAAACACCATGAGGGGAGGGAATGCATTTGTTTTGTTTCCTCTTGTATTCCCAGGCCTGACTTTGGTTTCTGGCACACAGTGGTAGCCTAATGCTTATGTGAGAAAACAAATGGACAACTAGAAAGCCTAAGGACAAACTGTGCATGTCACAGGGAGATATAAATGCTAATCTTTACAAAACCAACCTACTACAGGTGAGGAAACCGACTCAGCTTTTAAAACAGTGCTCAAACTCACAATGTGGGTATTTAGTGAAGTGAGGATAAGACCCGAAGCCAGTGTGGCTTCCAATATATATGATGGGTCTTTTTTTCTTTTTCTTCACCCCTGTCTGTTTCCCAGGAAATATATGACAACTCTTGAAAGAAAAACCATAGGCCTAGTTCTGAAGCACAGAACTAAAGGATCCACGGAACATTTTATTCCGTTCTCTAATCTGTCAACTGAGCTATTCACACAGTTTGAGAAAAGACATCACTGATGAAGCCCCAAATGTGAACACAGAATAACCATTTAATGGCTAATATTCTACCAGTGTTTATGTTATTGTTATTAATATTGGCCAAAAACAAAAAGCAAAAAAACTGTTCAAAACCCAGCTAAACTCTTGTAACATTAATTAGCAGTTCCTTCTTAGATATCAAATGTAGAATCATTAATCCCTCCACTATCTTTTCTGCTTTTCCCCAATATACTTTATTTTATTGCCTTCTTGCTTACTTTATTTTAGTTTTATACATCATTATTAAGCCTTTTGTTGATTCCAATCTATTTAATTTTATTGTCTTGCTTTACTGACAGTATCCATTTCCGTCTGTCTGTCTGTCTGTCTATCTATCATCTATTGAGACTCAGAGTCCCTAGGATAAAAATGAATGATTCCAGATAGGTTAACTGTTTATCAAAAATTTTAACTGCTTCAGAATTAATTTAAAAATCCTACTTAGGACTATCACTCAGTGGAAAGGAAAGGGGGAAGGAAGGAAGGAAGGAAGGAAGGAAGGAAGGAAGGAAGGAAGGAAGGAAAAAAAGGAAGGAAGGAAGGAAAAGAGAAGAAAAGAAAGAATCACTTACATTTCAGACCAACTAGTTGAATAAATCTAATCTTCAAAATTAAGTTCTAAACTATGTCTCACCTATTTTTTAACCTTTGGTTAAAAGGGATTAACCTTTTGCTGGTTTCATGTAAACTGACATCAATCATTTGGGTAAAAGTTTAAATATAGACCTCTGGAAAAACATTCAAGCAGGCTAGCAGTCTAGTCATCTCATCTATTAAGAACTGTACAAATTAGGGCAAATACTATAGAACCTTCTGCTTTCTAATGTTTGTCTTATAATACAAGAAACCTGAAAAGACTATAGTGATTACCACTGTAAGATCCTTGGCAGATCAACCTGAAACCTAACAGCCAAAGATTAGATCTCTATGTCATATCATCAGAAATGAGATAAAATGAGAGAAGAGGGGTGCCTGGGTGGCTCAGGTGGTTAAGGGTCCAACTCTTGATTTCGGCTCAGGTTGTGATCTCAGGGTCATGGAATCAAGCCCCTCATGGGGCTCTGCGCTGAGCATGGCGCCTGCTTGAGATTCTCTCTCTGTCCCTCTCCCCTGCTCTCCCTCTCTCTCTCTAAACAAAACAAAACAGAAGAAATAAGATAAAAAGATGACAATAACAACAAAGAACCCAATTCCCCCCCAAAAAAACAAAACTCAAATACATTAAGTTAACTAATAAATAATAATGTCTAACCAAAGAAGGAAGGAAGGAGGGAAGAAGGGAGGGAGGAAGAAAAGAGAAAGAAAAGAAAAGAAAAGAAAAGAAAAGAAAAGAAAAAAGAAAAAACGAAGAAAAGAATCTCAAATGGTATTTTTATGAGTTATGTATGTAATTTAAGTGAAAAGTCACAGATAAGACAGTAATAAACTGTAAACTTCAAAACTGGAGGCTGCCCCTATCATTGAAATAGTTCTGTAATATTACCCAAACCAATCAACATTAATATAAATCCCTTAATGGGTTTCAGTAGGTTTAATTAGGCCTACCATGTCATAAATGGACAATTGTTTTACTTTATTGAGAAGTTGAAAATTTCACAAAATTTCTATTCAAATTCATAGAATATTGAAATAGACATTCTATTTCTCAGTTTAAAAATTGAAAATCAAATGACATTGATAAACTGTAAGCTTGCTACTATACACTAAACTGGCAATGATTACTTACCAGGGGCAATAACTGTGAACTGAGCTTTGGCGAGCAATTGAAGAGAAAACAATCTGCTTGTGCTCTAATGTAAAAAACTAACCAGCAATTTCTTTTCTGAAACTCATCTTATTACCTGGCCTTCTGAGGCAGAAAACCAAATGTAAGTGAATGCTGTGAGGCTTAGCACAAAGTGGGACTGTAGAATGTTGTGTATTATGACAAGAAAATCTGGGAATATTGCAGAAATCAAAATGCTCTTAATGGTGCAATAAAAAAATCTATAAAACACCACACTATAAAAATAAGCTGTCTTACATTAACTGGGTATAATGATGCCAAATGTAGAACCTTGACAGCCTAGGTGGTTCTCAAAAAAGCAAAAGCAAACTAAAAAATAAAAAGATAATTCATTGGAAAGGTAGTCATTTTAACTTGAAGCAAATACATAAGCCTTACCTTTCACACAAAGAATTACAGGTTGATTTGTTATTTTTGAAAAAGAAGTTTGCAGGCTTCTCCTTTGCCTGAGGCTTGCGTGTATGTGTGTGTGATGTTAGTTCTCCAAGAGGAAGTTGTGTGGACTAGCAGACAGGTAATATAAAAAATAAGACAAAATGAGAGTGAAGAAGCCTCTTTTCCAAGTGAGGGCTTTATTAAAACATTAAATTATCTGTGTACCTGATAGATTTCCTCCTCTAATCCCTGATAGATTTTTCCATCCTCAGATGGCTTTCGTGGTGGCAAAAGTAGTGTTTGCAAGCAAAGTGCATGAAAAGTCTGCAGCAAGCACTAAGCCACCTGCATTGTAAAGGTTCCTGGGCCACGTCACTCTTCATAACTACAGAAATGACTAAGTGTTTACCTGGAGCCAGTGTTCTGGCATAAGTGGCAATTGACCTTTGGAATTTCTACCCCTGTTCTGGATGACTTTCTTTGATGCTTGTAAGTAACAGAAAGTGCCGCCATTATTCAGTGGGTGTATTTGAACTGGAACACAAGCAGAGGGCAGCTGGTTCAAGACCAGATTTGGTCGGAGCAAAGAAACATCAAACAGCAAAGAAACAAATTAAGTGGGAAAGTAAACTATATTCAGTTAATATGGCAGGTAAGTTATTTAATGACAAAGAAAGAGGCACAGTTTCAAATGATCAATAATCAGTAAGAAAAACATAATTTCTCAATTCAGGGCTAAATACCATTTAGTATTGTGGAGGGGTGAATATGCTTTCATGTGAAACATTCTAAAATAAAGCTAACTATGGAGGGGGAACAAAGACATAACCACCAAGGCTAATTTCCTTAAAGGACATATGGAATTTCTGAAATAAAAATAAAATACAGCAATAATGTTTTCATTATATTACATTATAAATGAACTTTATCATTACAAAAAACAGTTGTCATTACTAACTAAAGTAAGGCATTTTCCTTTCTTGTTTTCATAATGTCTCTGAAAGAAATACTTCACTTGGGTATAGCCAAAAAAAGGGGGGGGAGGGAGATCTTGCAGATTAGAACTGGAATACATATGAAAATTTATCTACAGTAATTCTTGATAGTTGGGGTAAATAAGTATTTCCTTATTGCCTACCAGCATAGCTACAATAACCAGGTTATCTAATTAGATCTTAGGTTTCTCCTTCCATCCATAAACTAATCTCTAGAATTTCCACAAAGTCCCTTCTGAAAATAATTTTCTTGGACACTGATCCATTCAGTGCTGAGAACAAAGACCAAAAGCGTACTTACCCTCATGGATCTTATAATGAAGATTTTACATTGGGTAAAAGGTATATATAAACATTTACAAATTCAGTTCATCATAGGGACCTTCCCAATATGAAGGAAATAAACAAGGTGATAAAGAGTAATTGATGGGTGGCTTTCGGTTTAGAATAAGTGGTCAAGGAATGCATCTCAGAGAAAACTACAAGTATTTTGAGACTGAAGAATAAGGAAAGATTTTTGTGACAACGCAATAAAAGTTTATTTCAAGAAGAGAAGGAAGTTCAAACACAGACTCTAAAGTAGGCAAGATTTTTTTTGTCTTTTTGAGCAAGAGCAAGAAACTTTGTGTGCCTACAATGAAATGAGCAGGGGAAAAGTAGGCTATTTCCAGATGAGAGTAGGAAACAGACAATGGCAGGTTATTGGAAGGTTTTCAATAGGGAGCAACACGATCTATTAAAGACGTTAATAGTTTTAGAATAAAATATAGTACAGATGTACGCAAATGTCAAAACAAAAAATACACATAGTGATTTATCACAAAATGATCACCTGTGTAAATATCACCCAAAATAGAACAATGGCAGCATCCAAGAAAAATTTTTAACACCCTGTGTTCAACTTCAATTCTCTGTCCACCATAGGAAACATTATTCTGGCTTGGATTATAAATGCTTTCTTGATTTTTCCATCTGATTTTAACACCTAAGGATGCATTTGTAAGCAGTGTAATTTGTATGTTAAGATGGAGTTGTTTAGTATTTATTCTTTTGTATTTGCATTCCTTTACTCAACTATTTGTGGAATTTGCTCATTTTGTTGGTTTTGGCTTTGGTTTGTATTTGTTGCTATATAGTATCACAGAGACTGAGAGAATCAAACAGAATTGCAGTCCTTGTGAGTCTGCTTAATTTAATAACTTTCATTGCTAGGATACTGCCATTTGGGGTGTCAACCCAAAACAAGGGGTATTTCCCAAGGCATCTACTTTGGTGGCCCTAAACTCAGCCCAGGAGTCTGACACCTACACTCTTGACTTTATCAGCCATCCTTCCTAGAATGAATGAAAGCCCACAGGGCAAAAGTAGTCTACCTCCCCAGGGGATCTCCATTCTTAGATAGTAGCCCAGTTTTTTTAATCTTACTAACTTTATAAACCTTCAAATAGATGGGTATATACATTTATACACATACACACATACATACACACATATCCGTGCATGTGTATGTATATGAGTATGTTTATGTATATGCATGTATGTAGGGGGTTTTTTGTAGGGTTGTCTCAAATTACCTAATTCTTATTACAATACAGAGTGTCTCCGTAATTTATAGTTTTAAAAGAGTACTGACTGCCTGAAGGAGAATGGATTTAAGTGGTAAGACTTAAAGACAGGATGTAAATTAGATCAATATTGCTGTTGTCTTCACAATAGATAAAGATGTCTTTGGGTATGATAGCTGCGAAGAGAGATTTTTTTTTTCTTCTTTTGGTAGATATGTCAGGACTTGCTAATTGTTAGGATATGTAGGATGTGGGAAATAGAGGAGTTATGGAGAGTGATATCAAAGGAAAATTATGCAGGAATCTCCAGATTCAACTATTCCTATTTCATTGTTACTAGGTATCCTAGTCAAATGAGTTTTTGTTCTTTGTTTTTATTGTTTAACATTCAACTTTAAAATATATTCTCAGGGATGCCTGGGTGGCTCAGTGGGTTAAGCATCTGCTTTCAGCTTAGGTCATGATCCCAGGGTCCTGGGATCAAGTCCCACATCAGCTTCTTGCTTCTTGTTCAGCGGGGAGCCTGCTTCTCCCTCTGCCTGCCACTCCTCCTGCTTGTGTGCTCTCTCTCTCTCTCTCTCTCTCTCTCACTCTCTGTGCATAGCTCTCTCTCTCTCTCTCTCTCTCTCACTCTCTGTGCATAGCTCTCCCTCTCTCTCTGACAAATAAATAAATTTAAAAATAAAATATATTCTCAAATTTTAGGTTTACAAAATACATTGATAAAATGATGCATGTGTTTAAACAACTAAAATGTCAAATACCACAGCTAGATAGACTCAAGGAAAAGTACAATCTTTTATTTTTAAAACCTTAGCTATTTAAATCATGTCAACTGTATACAAATATATTGCAGGCTGTGTGTGCCATATGAAACTCTGATGCCTAATAGTGTAGGAAAGCTAAAATCCGATCAAATCTGCATCCCGTTAAAGGATTTCCGCAAGAAAACCCATCTGGCTCAAAACAAATGTCATCTTTGACTGATAAACCAATGTCTAATGAATTTCTCTGCTGAATGACTCATTGAATTTAACAACCATTTGCTGTAGTTGAAATGAGGTACCTTAAAGTTCATTGTCGATGATAGAAATAAGACTGTTAAAAGCTAGGAAACTGAAAAAGAGTAGAGCCATAGAGGAGATGTTTTTATGAATGATATGTTTGTTAAAACTGGATCCTGGATGTCTTTAATAAAGTCAGTATGCTTAAGTTTAAAATTCAGAATGGCAACTCTTAAAAAAAAAACAAGTTTCTAAAATAGGAAGGAAATAGGTAAGAGTCTGTTTCTTAGTTTACTTCTCTCTCTCTCTCTCTCTCTCTCTTTTTCCTTTGGTAGTTTGTTTTGGTTCTTAAATTCCACATATGAGTGAAATCATATGGTAAATGTCTTTCTCTGACTGATATCACTTAGCATAATACTCTCTACCTCTGTCCACTTCATTGCAAATGGCAAGATTTCATTATTTTTTAAGACTGAGTAATATTCCATCATATATATATATATATATATATATATATACCTACATATATATTATATATATATAAAATATATATGTATAAACACACACATTTATGTGTACATTCCTATATATACATACACACACACACATGCATACACGCACCCCATATCTTCTTGTGGGTGGGTGAATGGGTTAAATAGGTAAGGGAGATTAAGGAAGGTACTTGTGATGAGCCCCAGTTGTTGTATGGAAGTATTTAATCACTATATTGCAAACCTGAAACTGATACATTATTAGTATGTTAACTGTATATTAACTAACTGGAATTTTAAAACTTTTTAAAAATAAATAAAAGAGGAAGGAAATATAAGGTTAAGAGAATATTATAGATTTGACTGAAAGTATTCAGAGATTTATAGAATAATTAACTTCATCAGAAGCGTCTGTAATTATTAATTATTAATAAAAATAAGCAACCATTTTCACACAGACATTTTAAATGTAGAGTAAGTGCTAGCCTGGATGATTCTGATAGTATCATTGTATATACTAACCCATGAATCATTAGCCATTTAAGAACTGACATAATAATGATTAGTGGAGAAAGAAGTGAAATAGGAAGAAGGAAGTACACTTTGCTCTTACATGGCAACATTTAAAACAATGGTGACATCTAAAATAGGAACGAGCATTTGTTGAGGTAATTTTGCTAGGAAATATTTATATCACAGAGGATTTCAAATTATTGGTGGACTTTAGAAATTAGACTAGAGCTATTTTATAGTTTTCTTTTTTTAAGATTTTATTTGTTTATTTGAGAGAGAGAGACAGCCAGCGAGAGAGGAACACAAGCAGGGGGAGTGGGAGAGGAAGAAGCAGGCTCCCAGCAGAAGAGCCTGATGTGGGGCTCGATCCCATAACGCCAGGATCACGCCCTGAGCTGAAGGCAGACGCTTAAGGACTGAGCCACCCAGGAGCCCCTATTTTATAGTTCTTGGTAGATTTCTCTCAGCAATCATAAAAGTACAATTCTACACTCTTCCACCTGTGTTTGGAAGTAGTTGTTATACTAATACAGTGACCATATGTCCTATATTATAGAGGACCATGCCATTTTCAAATGGTTTGTTCCTATAGTTCTAACTATAGGTGGTTTGGGGTTTTTTTGGGTTTGTGGGTTTTTTTTTTTTTTTTTTTTTTTGGTATTTTGTTTTCATTTTGTTTTCCTGTTGGCTCAGTAATCTTCACAAATATAATACAAATAGTAGCTCGATAGACAATACTTCTGGAATAAAGGAGTGGAAGGCATGCCCCTTGGGAAAGTGTGACAAAATATAAAGATGGTGACAGGCATAAAAGCATCCCTAATATAAAAAGCCCAGGTTAAAGAAGCATTTATTTGGGATGGAATTTTAGTCAAAATGTGAACAGACAATGATAATGACATATTTACAACTGAAAGCAAAACATGTTACCCAGTAATTCATTCAGTATGATGTCTTCTTAATAAAGAAAATGGCATATTTTATAAGCATATGATCATTCGTATATTCATTAGATATGTGTACAGAACGTCCTGTATACCAGGAACTAGTCTACATGCTAAGGAAACAGTGATGGTCAGGAGAAATAAGATTATTTCTCTCATAAGCTCATAGAGGAAAATGACAACAAAGAAGGATATCTGATACCCCTGGGCAGATCCCCTCCCTCAACAGCTGGTCATCTACATTTGGAAAGGTTTCTGGAGCCTCCCTGATCCAGAGGTTAGGGGACTCTTCCTGGTTCAATTCTTGAATTCCAATGAGAACCTTTGAAACCTATGCTGAAATTCTCACTTTGTGATCGCCCGTTTGATTCTCTCAGTAACCTGGTGAAAGCTAGTTCTGGGTCTTATTCAATACTCTATTCCCACGGCCATTCCATAATAGATTTTCAATAATCTTTGACTGATTTGAATTAACAGACAGCCACCAAAACACTTCCCAAGTGGCAATAAAACATATTACCTGTTTTCAAAGAAATTATATAAAAAGAAAAGAGAAATAAACAACATTTATTTGGTAAATTAAAATAAATGGATGTCAGTACAGTGAAGCAGTATTTTCATTATCCCTTATAATCCTTAGCTGAATGTCCTTCTTACCTCTTGTACTTTCTCATTTGCAATATTCCAACATTTCCGACTTCTCAATTTATTCATTAGGCACAGTATGGCACTCTTCACATCACAGTGTCTATCACTGGGGCACCAGGGTCCACATGCTTGATGATGCTGAGGGTACTGATTAGCTAACTTCAACTCTCCAATGAATGTTTGGGAGTGTAGTGAACAGACCATCACACTCTACCCCCTCTACCCAAGATTTCCACATCCTAATCTACAGAATCTGTGAGTCTGTCCTTACATAGTGAGGAAGAATTACAGTTATAGATGGAATTAAGGTTGCTAATCATCTGATTTTGAAGAGATTATCTTGGGTTATCTGAGTGGCCCCAGTGTAATTCAAAGTGTCCCTATAATTGGAATTCGGAAGTAGAAGAGAGAAAATCAGAGAGATGATAGCCTGAGAAAGTTTGGCCCAACATTGCTGGCTTTGAAGGGGCCAAGCCAAGCAATGCAGATGGTGTCTAGAAGCTGGAAAAGGCAGGGAGTGGATTCTCCATTAGGGCCTCCAGAAAGAAACTCAGCCTGCCAACACTTTGATTTTAGTTCAGTGAGACCCATTTTGGACTTTTGCCCTCCAGAACTGAAAGATGAAAAAAAATTGTGTTGTTTTAAGTTACTAAGTCTCAGCTTAATTACCGAAACAAATTGTTTTAGCAATAGAATACTGGTAAAGGGGAAGAGAGAAGACCAACCAGACTGTACAAAGTCATAGAGGAAAGTTGTAAAGACTCCACAAGAACAGCATAAGGACTTTGATATTTATTCAAAGTGCAGTAGGAAGCCATGGGAGGTTTTAAACTGGAGAGTTTTTAAAAGTAAACTCAGTCTGCTCTGTGGAGGATGGATTAGAAGAATGCCAGGAGGATATCACCTAGAAGAAGTATGCAGATAGAAAAAAGAAGGGAGCTCTGAAAGAGATGAGGAATAGACACAGAAAAATTACCGGAAGGCCAAACCATATGTTAACATCAGCTATTTTGGGTGGTGACATGACAGATAATTTATGTGTTCTCTTTTTTATTCTTTCTATCCCACAGTTTCTTTGCTGAGCACATTTTACATAGTAATTTTTTTAAAAAATAACAATAAGTGGCCCTACCACATAGAGAATAAAGCAGCCACAGGTATAAGATAGCAGTTCCTATTATGTGACTAAAGAAGACATTGGGTGACTCAAGATGGAATAAAACACAGAAACCATGGAAAGATTTCACAGTTTTACCTGTTTGCCTTCATTTTGGCAGGTACAAATAGAAGCTGGGCACTGGGATATTTTTATCATGCACCTGCAAATTCAGGTAAACTGTGTTTCCTGATGTGATTTCTGAGGAGTTTTCTTATTTTATGTGAGCGAATTTATACAAGAAGCCTTATTTCCAGACTATTCAATAACTACCATTTTACTAGGCGTAATGTATGTATTAAACTATAATGTACATATCAACACATAGCAATATCTCTAATAAAATATAAATAAAATTATTTTTAAACATATATTTAAAGGACATGTCAATAGGTATCCGATGAAGGGTTTGTTTTTTTTTCTTTTTCTTTTTCTCTCTCTCATCATAAGAATGATTCGTACACAATTATTTAAATTTTCTCAGTGTCTGCTTTGGCCATGCAGAAAGCCCAGAACACTGGATGACTCATTTTTGATCAGGCATTTTGTATCTTGTAGAAATGACCTAATATGAAATGAGAAGTGGTCAAAGCTCTGTGTATTTATCTTGTTCTTTCTTTAATGAAGTAGTGGCCAGTGTCAAAACCAGCACCTCTGAGAAACCTGATTTCAAAACCAGAAGCCTCTCATTTCAGAAAGGTTAGATGGCTTTCTTAGGATGGCAGCACTATTCATCCATACGTAAGACCGCTCAGGACCTGAATTAGAATGAGCCGTTTAATAAAATGTACTCTCACCTGCTGGCTTGAGGATTGATACTCCCAAAGAGGAAATGGTATAGATCTGTCTAAAAATTGGTTTCCTATTTATGCCTTTTATTTTGTGACAATTTCTATAAAAAACAACAACAACAACAACAACAAAAAACACAAATAACCAGGTTTGAATTGTAGTCAATCCAAGATATGAATATGAGCAAATAGAGTTCAGCTGACACAGATTGGGAGTATTGCTGCGACACTTTTCACAGCTTGAATACACATAAATGCTGTGAGAAAGGCAGCCTGACCACATTCCTCATTCTGAGTCAGCGCTGACAGTGCAACGCCATTTTGAGAGGGAAGACCCAGCAGGGGAGAGAAAAGACAACATAAATGAATCATGTCATTTCCACCATAGACGAAAATGCAGCGAATGAGACCTTCTCACAGAGAGGCACTCTTGAATTTAAACACTGTAAATAATATCGTCCTGAAAGATATTCACAGTTATTTCTTTAAAACAAAAGATACTAGGCCAAAATAACTTTTCAGGAACAGAACAAATAAATTTCCGCTGCCTTCTGTAGCACTGATAAACATAATATTCAAACTTCAAAAGTGAGCACTTGTCCCTCAGAGATTATGCCTCTTTTGTGAAGAAATTGAAAAGGAGGTAAATAGTAGATGCTACTAACAATTTCCAGAAGTTACTCTATCTGAAACTCCTAAGATTAGCTCGTGCCTTTCTATGCCAATGTTTTCTTTGTTGTCTAAAATGACATTATGGTCTGCTGCTTAGAGAAGCAAAATGTTTAGGGCAACAAGATCTTTGTTGCCTACTTACAGGGTTTGTGATTTTTACTAGTAATAGCAGAATTTTCTGCTTACATTGAATAATTCACCTGGATGTATTCCTGCTCTTTACTATTTCAAAATCTACAAAACTTTTCTGAGAATAAAATTTTTAAATTGGAGCTTTTATCTGGGCCCCATAAAGTGATTACACTGAAATATTTTCTCATTAAAACAAAAATGTGAGAGAAAGAGTTTCAAGCCTCCATTAGGTTTAGTTCTTCGGGTCCCCAAAACTATGAATTCCTTATAAAATGATCGGAGAATTCACTCTGAGGAAGATTCAGTATTCCTGAACCAAACTAAATATGGGATTAGCAAGGAAAGGGCCAAAATCTCAGAATGTACATTTTAGGACATACATTTTGCTTCTAGCTCATGACTATTTGAGACATAAATTCTTTTCTACACCTGAGCCAGTAATAAGGGAATTTCTTGAATTTACAGATTAGGAAATTGCTTAATGTTCCATTGCCTATGTCTGACAGTGAACAGCATTTGTCTACTTTTAGATAACATGTTATCTTGGCACTTCCTCCTGATACTTTAGGGTTGTTACAATGAATCTGGTTTTTGTGGTCATTTTGCTTGGTCAGGAGGTATAGTTCATCCCAGTGTCTATTAATCCAACATTCACTACTTTAGTCCACAGTAGAAGGCAATTTCTCAATGTTACCCCTTGGAATTATGTTCCCTGATGTTATCTGTGGTAAACTGGACTGCTGTTCATAAAGACTTTCTCCTGATGGGAGAAAGGACTATATTTCTTCATTTCACCTACTGACCTCCAGTGCACCGTGAAGATTCTCTCTGCCCAATAGCATGTGAACAGGAGTAGTTGGCCTCTCCTTTGGGCAGAACCTTTAAGAACCAGTGTGTAGTTGGTATGTCCGTTCTTCCCCTTGTGAAAAGAACTAGCAGTGTTCCAGATAGGTTGAAGGAAATACGTAGCCAACTTATAGCTCCTCAGACAGGTGCATGAAGGAAAAATAAAGCTGTTTGATGGTAAGCCTCCAAGACGTTGGGTTGTTTGTCAAACAGAAATAGTCCGGCCTTTCTTGACTGATAGAACATTCATCTCACGGTTTATAGGTTTTCTGAGGTCAAAGTAGTCTGAGGAATCACCCTTATACTAGATGTTCAAACTGCAGATTAAATAACGAACTTTCAGTCAGGGTGGGATTCATTTTCATGTCTTTCACAAAGAGGAATAAGATATTTAATTTTCACTTTTGTATTTTCCAAAACTCTTTCCTGGAATGCAACACATTGAAAATGTGAGGCTGCTTGGAAAGAGGCATACAGATTTTTACCCAGACCCCTTGTTGGGCTTTGAGGTTGGGCCAGCGCCTCCCTGTGTGTGCCTGTGAGCATGAGCAAGGAGGTAGTTCCAAGTGATCCACATTGGTAGTTGGCTGTTGGTTGTGGTTTATGCCAACTTTATCAAAGTGCTACATACATTTTGGACCTGGATATAGTATTTGATCTTGCACGTTTCTTGAGTGTCACTTATTGAGATTGTAGTTCAGGTTAGCCATCCTACAATAACACACAGAAAATACAGCTGTGTTTTCTTTGACAATTATCATACCAGGTAAGCGAAATCTCATCGTCTCTCCATAAGGCATTTGCTCAGAAGAAACTAAAGATCTGTTTCTTTAGCCCCACTACCCCTACAGAATTACTTTCATTGGTTTTTTTTCTTAGCCATTTTCATATTTATTTTTGCTTCATTTTATTTTCAAAATATAGTATTAGACATAGGAAGGGATATTTTTTAAAGCTAAAACTAAGACAGTGATTTCTTAATGCTCTTCTCTTTCTTTGTTATGGCATATTACTGTGACTTAGAAATTTGTAAGTGATTACCCTTTCAAATCACTTATAACAAAAAAATTATTGATTTGACGTATTACTTGCCCATGTCATCAAAATGGCACGAAGTATTTAATTTTTAAACAGGATTTTAGTATCATATGTAATATAAATGCATACTTACACAAAATATTTTTGCTCAGAAACTTCCTGTTTGTGCAATGTATTTAAGGGTATTTGCTTCAGTTTTTAAGCAACTTACTTTTATTGATAAATCTTGACTGCATTTCCCTAATTAGAGTAAAAAATTATTGCGTTTGTCCCATTACTCGTGTTCCTTTTGTTCCATTCTGAAAAAAAATATTAAAAATTAAGTGGTGCTTTCAAGCATGAGTCTCTGTTGCAACAGTTCAAAACAATTTCCAAAATACCAACAATAACTTTTGAGTTTAGTATTAAATTGATTGATTGCCTTCAAATCTATAATCATTTTAAAAGTCTGATTCTATAATAGACAATGTGACTTGGGATAATTAGGAGAAATCCGTTCTTAGATTCTGAAGAACTATGCCAAAGAACAGCATGCGGCAAACACTATTCCAGAACTCTGTCGTTGTTACATCTTTTGGTATCACTGTATGTGCTAAGGGCTAAGGTTTGGCTGAGGCCCAGCCCATGTGGATGCTAACGCAGTCTTAGCCTTCGGGAGCAGCCGTGCATATGGGTGTAGGCTGTTCTTTCTGGTAGCAGAACCGGACTGACCTACCATAACACATCAAGAAACCTCCTGTTTGGATGCGTCTCTGTGGGGAGGTTTCCAGCTGGTGTGTTTGCTATACATTTGGATGCCCTCCTGTAAACAATGAAAACATTGAGGGACTTGCCCACGGAGACTGACTAACAACCAAAGGCTGACTTTGGCTGCTCTACAGGGACAAAATGAGGAAGGTAAAGAGAGTAGAAAGAAGGGTGTGAATAAGGTGGATGCAGAAAAGGAAAACACAGAAAACCAGGAAAAAAAAGTGGTAAGGAAGAAAATAGGAGAGGATAGTGGTTAAAAGTGCAGAGGATACTTTATTCCTGGGAATATATAGTTGGTCGAAAGTAAATAATAGCAATTATCAATTAGGCCTAACTACTAAAGTAAATACTTCCAATCAGTGCCTGAGTGAGTTCTTTTCAAATTAGGAATTTGAATTTGTATACGAACTCAGTGTATAAAATGTACCATAGGAGTGGCACTAAAATGTATAAACCATGCAGTAGAAGTAGGTAAAAAACAATACGTAAATAAATACTAGTTCAACAGATTTTCACTGTGCATCTACTGAATGCCAACTACGGTGACAGACATTTAGAACAACTTAGAGGTTGGAACAGGAATAGATTTTCCATTGAAAATTCCCATTAAAAATCTAAGTAAAGGTGGCATCACAAACCCTACTGCGGTGGGTTCAATCTAACCTTAACAGATGAGAAATCCTGAAATGTGGAACTCAAGAAACCGTTAAAAAAGAACAGGTGCCAATATAGTCTTAGAACCTATACTTTCCCTTTTTTATTTTGTTACACATATTCAACGTAACATACTCAAAACTTACCTTTTGTTCTATGCCATATTTGAATTTCAGAGTCTGTAGATTCTGAGTAATACATTCTACTGTAATAAAAGGTTAATAAAATCTGTTTTTATATACTCTCTTCTAAATGGCTTATTTCATTCATCATATTTTTTATTTCAATTCGTCAGTTAACATATAGCATATTATTAATACCGGGGTAGAATTTAGTGAATTATCTGTTGCATATAACACCCAGTGCTCATTACATCCCATGTCCTCCTTCATGCCCATCACATCCCGTGCCCTCCTTCATGCCCATCACCCAGTCACCCCATCCTCCCACCCACCTCCCCTCCAGCAACCCTCAGTTTGTTTCCTAGTGTTTAGAGTTTCTTATGGTTTGCCTCCCTCTCTCTCTTTTTATCTTATTTTATTTTTCCTTCCCTTCCCCAGTGTTCGTCTGTTTCGTTTCTTAAATTCCACATGTGAATGAAATCGTATGGTATTTGTCTTTCTCTGACTTTTTCTCACCTAGCATAATACTCTCTAGTTCCATCCATGTTGTTGCAGATGGCAAGAGTTCATTCTTTTTGATGGCTGAGTAATATTCGTGTGTGTGTGTGTGTGTGTGTGTGTGTATACACCACTTCTTTATCCATTCATCTGTCAGACATCTAGGCTCTTTTCATGGTGTAGCTATTGTGAACATTGCTGCTATAAACATTGGGGTGCATGTACCCCTTCAAATCACTAGTTTTGTATCTTCTGGATAAATACCTAGTAGTGCAATTTCTGAGTCAAAGAGTAGTTTTATTTTTAACTTTTTGAGGAACTTCCATACTGCTTTCCAGAGAGGCTGCCCCAGTTTGTATTCCCACCAACAGCGCAAGAGGGTATCCCTTTCTTCACATCCTCGCCAACGTTTATTTCCTGAGTTATTAATTTTAGTCATTCTGACCAGTGTGAGGTGGTATCTCACTGTGGTTTTGATTTGTATTTCCCTGATGTTGAGTGATATTGAACATTTTTTCATGTGTCTGATAGCCATTTAAAGGTCTTCACTGGAAAAATGTCTGTTAATGTCTTCTGCCCAT
The DNA here is from genome assembly GCF_023065955.2 of Ursus arctos. Taxonomy (NCBI): domain Eukaryota; kingdom Metazoa; phylum Chordata; class Mammalia; order Carnivora; family Ursidae; genus Ursus; species Ursus arctos. Next base: position 44,118,825 of record NW_026622985.1, on the reverse strand, counting down.
TTTTTGACTATATTTTTTATTTTGGGGATGTTAAGTTTAATAAGTTCTTCATAGATTTTGGATACTAGCCCTTTATCTGATATATCATTGCAAATATCTTCTCCCATTCCATAAGTTGCCTGTTAGTTTTGTTGATTGTTTCCTTCGCTGTGCAAAAGCTTTTTATCCTGATAAAGTCCCAATAGTTCATTTTTGTTATTCACCATAATTATTTTGAGATTCATTGATGTTGTAGTGTGCATCAGTAGTATATTTTATTGGTGTATGCTAATTGCAGTGTATGGGCATACTGAAGTTTGTTTATCCATTTATTTGTTTGCTTTTTTAATTTTTTAAAATTTGAATATAGTTGACACAGAGTGTTACATTAGTTTCAGGTATACAACCTAGTGATTTGACAAATTTATTTATTGTACTGTTCTTCGTAAGTGAAGCTACCATCTGTCCAGTTACATCACTATTACAATATCATTGACTGTATTCCTTATTCTGTGCCTATTATTCTCATGACTTAGTGATTCTATAACCAGAAGCCTGTATTTCCCACTCCTCTTCACCTATTTTATTCAACCCCCCCCACCTCTTCCCCTCTGTCAACCACCAGTTTGTTTTCCACACAGGTCTGATTCTGCTTTTTTAAATTTATTTCTTTTAGATTCACATATGAGTGAAATCATATGGTATTTGTCTTTCCCAGTCTGACTTATTTCACTTAGCATGATACCCTATAAGTTCATCCATGTTGTCTCACATGTTATGATTTCATCCTTTTACGTGGCTGTATAATATTCCTCTGTGGGTGTGTGTGTGTGTGTGTGTGTGTGTGTGTGTACGTACACATTTCCCTTATTCATTTGTCTACTGATGGACACAGGTTGCTTCCGTATCTTGACTATTGTAAATAATGTTGTAGTAAACAGAGGGTTGCATATATCTTTTTGAATTAGTGTTTTCATTTTCTTTGGGTAAATACCCAGTAGTGGAATTACCAAATCATATGATATTTCTATTCTTACTTTTTTGAGGAACTTCCATACTGTTTTTCACAGTGGCTATACCAATTTGCATTCCCACGAACAGTGCATGAGGGTTCCTTTTTCTGCACATTCTCACCAACACTTCTTATCATTTTGATTTCAGCCATTTTAACTGGTGTAAGACGTATCTCATTTTAGTTTTGATTTGCATTTCCCTGATGATGAGTGATGTTGAGCATCTTTTCATGTCTGTTAGCCATCAGTATGTCTTCTTTGGGAAAATGTCTATTCAGGTCCTCTGCTCATTTTTGAATCCAATTGTTTGGGGGTTTTTGGTGTTGAGTTTATAGCTTCTTCATATATTTTGGATAATAACCCTTTATCAGATATGTCATTTGCAAATACCTTCTCCCATTCAGTATGTTGTCCTTTTGTTTTGTTGGTGGTTTCCTTTGTTGTGCAATAGCTTTTTATTTTGGTGTGGTCCCAATAATTTATTTTTGCTTTTGTTCTCCTTGCCTTAGGAGGCATATCTTACAAAATGTTGCTATGGCCAAAGGCAGAGAAATTACCGTTTGTGCTCTCTTCTGGGATTTTTTATGCTTTCGGGTCTCACTTTCAGGTCCTTAATCCATTTTGAGCTTGCTTGCTTATTTATTTATTTATTTATTTATTTATTTATTTATTTATTTTTGGTATAGTGTTAGAAAGTAAAGTTTTGTTCTTTCATCCCAGCACCATTTACTGAAGACACTGTTTTTTCCCCTTTTTATATCCTTTCCTCCTTTGTCATAGATTGACCATATAAGTGTGGTGTATTTTTGCAGTCTCTGTTCTGTTCCATTGATCTATATTTCTATTTTTGTACCCCAAATTTATTTTTTAATGGACAAAAATAACATATATTAGACCATAGTCACAGAATTCTAGTGCTGAAAGAGTTGGTAGAAATCACCTGGTCCTACTTTTCCCCCATGTCCTCCCCACACATCAAAAATAAACATGTTTTTAAAATGTTCATATGTGTATATATCACTTTATATGCAAAGATGTGACAAATGCGAGAAGTAATATATGGGCCTAAATGGCTAATGTGCTGGTTGCAGGTGAAGAAAAATTTATGTTGCTGGTGTCTTTTTGTCCATTAACACATTTTTCTAACATTGTCTTAAGTTTTTGGCACATTATTTTATAATTCTAATAATAACTAGAATATGTTAAGCTATAATATGCTTATGTATTTATAACTGCAGTTATTGAAACACAGTCTGGAATCTCAGAAATTATCCAGACATTTGATGTTCAGTGAACTTATGAACAATTCTTACCGAAAAATCTAAAGACAAAATTGTCTTAAACATACTTACAGGACTGCAAAAATGAGAATGTAGGGCAATGAAATGTATAAGTGATTAAGTCAGCTATACGGAGACTTTTTCATGTATGAACATTCACCAATTCCCAATTCAGACATCTTCCCCTTTTTTGAAGATCAGTAGTTATCATAGGAGAGTCTGAAATCCAGTTCCAAATCCTGATTGCTCTCATATCCTTTAGTGCAAGACATTAGTGCTCAAGTAATACTTTCCCATTATTCTTTCATTTTTCAAGGTCTAGCTCTCATAAAGTTCATATCATCACCATGCCAGCATGTGAAGCTATGTTGTTTCCTAAGTTTGCCCTTGCCTTTCCAAAGTATTATGCCTCAGTGCTCAGTGAAGTACACGTTTTGGATAGATAGGAAGTAATACCACACAGCTCTGGGACAAGCTGGCTCACAGGTGTTGTGTGTTATATAAGAGATTTCATGAAGAGCTTCCCACAGTGGTTGTAGAGAATGCTTGGCTGTGCACTGGCACTAATTATAAATAATGATTTCTGACACTGCAAACTTTGTGGGTCAGTAGGCAAGGAGGTCTCCAGCATCTAATTGCTGTCACCTTCTAAAGGGAATTTATAAAAAAGCAGCAGAAACCTATACTAGTCCATTGATGCATACAATTACTAGTAATACAGAAAAGGAAGTTTCAAACATAAGTCTCCTTTTTAAGTTTTTTTAAACACAAAGAAGATGTGATATTTAAGTATTTGAAGCTGCTCCAGAAATTCTGACAATGATTAGGGCTATTAAGGTCAAAGATTTCTTAAACATGCTAAATGTGAATTTGTCTCATAAATGTGTTGTTTCTCTAAATTATTTATATAACATCTTCCCACATATATAAATGTACCTTCCAAAAATATGTATCATAATTGATTTCCAAAATAAAAAAGCATTTAATATTTGTCCTTTGGCACATATTGATGTCTACTTAATATACAATACGAATTATAAGATGCAATGTGGTACAACCATCAGTGAGCCCAGCCAACTGATAATGTCATCCACAAAGTGGTCTGTGAGACTTTCTCGTCTGAAATAACATTTCCCTGGTCTCTGCTAACCCATTGTACATTTAATTTTAGTTCTTGTTCTTATTCAGTCTGTTGTACTTCGAATGCCTATGAGAAGGATGATTAGGATGAACAACTGAAACACCCAGTAGAAAAGACTGAAACATTTACTTACTACATACCTCCCACTAGTTTGCTCCATTAGCACTTTTTAGCCCCTCTATTATGGCAGTGCTGGTGGTACAATCAATCAGTGACTTGCCTCTTGACAAGCAAGTAAGTTTCATATCTTGTTCAATCTTGTAGCACCTGTGCAATGGCAGTACATTTTAGGAACTCATTTACGGCAGGGTATACATATGTGGGCGACTCCATAAAATACATATATTAGGAACTAGGATTAAATCAAGTTATTTTTGATTCACTGTAAAGAAATAATGGTCTGTGTGGGTGCAGAGTGAGAAAGTGTGGCTAAGTAATGTTTAGGGGTAGAACTTTCCAATTTATTTTTTCAAAATAATAATACAAAATTTAAATATTCTGTTTCTTCATCTGTAAAAGAGACTATAGTAGTGATCGCATCATTTAGTTGTTGTATCAGTTGAGATAATCAGGAAAGAGCTCAGCAAAGTAGTCAGCATATAATATTCTCCAAATGTTAATGATTAATATTTTTATAATACTGAAAAGCACCAAAGAAAACTTTATCAACAATTCGTACTAAGATGATCTGGACATAAACCCTCTAATAATTTAGTGCGTATTTTCCAGTAACGTTTCTAATATGTTTGTGATACACACACACACATACACACACACATATATGGCACAAATTTGGAATGGTAATTTGTATATAATATTGCAAAACTAAGGTTTTCACTTAAAATTTACCTTGGGTATTTACCTCATACCAGAAATATATGTTTAAGATAGTATTTCTGTGGTGTTTAAATTTGTATCGTGTCGATCTACTATAACTGATTCACCTCATGTTTGATTGTGTCTTTAACAGCTAAGAAATACTTTTGAAAAAAAGTAGAATGTCAAGAAATGTTACCTATTGAAGATGTTCGTTTGATGGGAGTGGAAGGGATATAAGAAAACATGTAGTTCCTCAATTCAACAGAATGATCAGTAGGTTTACTTGCCTTTGTTATGGGGAATGGGGAGCGCAGTGGTTACATGGATCGGAAAAATTCTGTCACTAAATAGGCTGTAATTCTTAGCAGGGATAGAGTACACATAACAGTGCTAAATTAAAAAAATAAAGTTTCAACTGTTGATTTTACAGTAATACAAGTTTTATACCACCTAATTTTTTGAATATTAAAAAAGAACAAAAATTTTTTATATACTAATAGTTATAGCACTAGAGATGAGGCCAGCAACTAAGATTGTGAATAAGATTTCAGAACTTCTTGCATTTATGTTCATAAAAAATAACTTTTTATGAATTAAGAATTAGATAGTCACATACTATAAAATATATGACTAAATGACAACTTATTTTGTCATTTAAAATTTACATTGTCCTAGAATTTAATTAGCTCATCACCATTATGAGCTAGTTTTAGAGATGTGTCTCCAAACTTCTGGAACTTTTCTAATCTGTTACTGGCAGGACATCATTGACATCTTGGATTTGTTAAGTGCTATTAAGAATTGCTAGTTGATTTTTGTTAAGAGACATTTGTTTTAGCTATTTCTTGTCTTCTGTCAAACGTCTAAGTCCGAGAAAGCCTGGCCATTGCAGCAGGCAGAGACCCTGTGTAAAGTGAAACTATTAAAATTTCCACACATGGACGCCATTTGACCATTCTATACATGGTGCAATTAAGTGCTTGCTAAATGTTGCTTTCCTCTCTGAGTGAAAAACAGTTTGAGGGAAGAATGTGGAAAGACTAAAGGGTAAGCCTGATTTAGCTGAAGAAATAGGTTCATGTTGAATTATGACCTAGGACCTTGTGTTCTATCCATCCCTGGGGGAAAAAATGCTAATAAGTAAATACTACTTCAGTAAGTTTTCATACAAAGACTTTTCATTGAGTGGCAACCTTATGCCAGTTCCTGTGTCAGGAGTTGGACTGTGAAGATAGGTGAGATATCGTGCCTGCCTCAAGATTCAAGAAGACAAACACATTTAAAAACAGCAGCAAAGCCATAATCCAATGCAGATAAACATAGAAGTTAAGTATAATCAAAGTAATGATAACATAAAAAGTGTTAATTACTTCTGCCCAATGTTGACAGAGGGACGCTTCAGGTGGTGATGTTTAATCTGAATTTTAAACAACCAAGAGGAATTTTTTCTTTCTTTTTTTATTTTTGAAGATTTTATGTATGTATTTGAAAGAGAGAGCGAGCGAGAGAGAGCACAAGCACCGGGGCGGGGAGGGGAGAAGAAGCAGGCTTCCCACTGAGCAGGGAGTTGGACATGGGGCTCGATCCCAGGACCCGGAGATCATGAGCTGAGCCGAAGGCTGATGCCCAACCAACTGAGCCACCCAGGCACCCTGAAGAATTTATCTAGGCCAGTGAAGAAGGCCATTTGAAGTACAAGAAACTCCATTTGTCACACACACATAGAAACAGTATTGAGGTAGAAACTATTAGTCTGAGGTAATGAGCAGAGGTATCAAGTGCTAAAGACAGTAAAAAGCAGATAGAGACAAGTTAGTTCATAGAGTCTTTTATGCCATGCTAGCACATCTAAACTTCGGATAAGTAGGAATCATTGAAGTTTTTTTTTTTAGGAAGTGACTCTAGTTTTGCATCTTAGTAGGAAAATTCTGATCAGGTACATAAAGGTAGAATTAGTTGTTGTCAAGAGAAAAAGTAAGATAAAATTTGGAGGCTGTTGCCAAACAGAACTAATCGTCACGTATCACCTGCAGGGAATCTTCTGGGCACAGTGACAAAGTCCAAAGGAAGAATGTGAAGCATGGGGCTGTCACATTGTTTCGAGGAGCTCTTCTAGAGCAAGCAGGTGGTCAGTAACTGTGTAGGCAGTCTGCCTCCAATCCTGGGCTCTTACTGCAACAGAGCATGCAAGTCATGATGCTCTCGTATTAGCCAAAGCCCCTCCCAAGTTCATTACTCAAGTCCATCCGAAAGGGACATAGCTGCTCAAGTCTAGTATAGTCTTACGCAAAACAGTGAAATATAAATATGCTCCCAATAATTTAAATCATACTGAAAAATAATTCTGAAAATAAAAATTTTAAAATAATTAATTCTAGGTATTATTGTATGGATTCTCTGTGGGTGCAATGAGAAATTAATACTGGTTTTTTTTTTAAGATTTTATTTATTTATTTGAGAGAGAGAGAGTGAGCAAGAGAGAGACAGAGCACAAGCAGTGGGAGAGACAGAGAAGGGGAGAAGCACTCCCCACTGAGCAGGGAACCCGACATGGGGTTTGATCCCAGAACTCTGGGATCACGAGAAATTTCTAATATTTTTGAACACACACACACACACCTACTTACCTCGATATGAACAGGTGAAGGAGAGTGAGAGCAAGACGTAAAGAAAAGAGTAAGAGCCACTGACTAGTAACAACTGAGGGATATCGTGTCTCTACAGTTTTAGAACATACCTTTTCAAAACAAGAGAAAGAGCTTAACCGTTGGATATATCCACAGCATTTGTATATGAAGTTGTCATTCAATTAAAATCTATTCTCTGAACCGTATCACATGAAGACCCAGCATTAAACTGTGCTAACCAGAGCAATAAGATCCTAAATCATCTTCAAACCCAGCACTCCAGCCTTCCTGTCATTATAGCAATATGATGAACCGGAGAGCCCACAGTGCTTGATATAAATATATTGGCTATGAGTATAAAGCAATCAATCTGAATCCATAAACTACACATGCACATCGGTTTCGTGCCCTTACTCTATTGTTACATCTGAAATGATGCCAGCACATTATTACATGTCCTGTTGAGGAAAATTGTGGCACTTCTTAAGGATTTAGAGCTCATAGTGGGACAAACATATTGGGTTACAATACCTTCATTTCCTGATTGTGCTACACCAGATATCCTGACTATTAACAGAAACATCCTTTCATTCAACTATTCCAATTACCACCCTCCCCCCCAAATAGGCTCCCTCGATTATATAATCTACAAACTTTCTATCCTTTCTTCCTTTTTAAATCTAAGATTCCAACTGCAAATCCCTTCTATATAATCAGTCTTTCATTTAAGGATGCCAAGGCAGCTTCTGCAAAAGAAGTCAAGTCGTTAAATAGTTAAAAATCAACAGTATACATTATGAACATCTCCTGGTTCTTACGGGATCGATTTTGTTATAGGAAGACACTAATGGGTCAGACAGCAAATGTTTTTAGTCATGGATGACATCTGGCTTAAACAACAAAAGCAGAGTGACAGTGACAAAAAGTATAGTTAAGGGGGTTCTAACAAGATGGTGGATAAAGCTAACTATTATACAACATAATTGTCAAGTAATTGAGGGCATAACTTCTTCAGTGACATAAATTTCAACAGAAAAATGATTGGAAAATGTGTTTTTCTGATCTCAGGCCTTAAGGATTTTTATTTATTCATTTGAGAGAGAGAGAGAGAGAGAGTACAGGGAGAGGGGCAGAGGAAGAGAGAGAGCATCTCAAGCAGACTGCTAAGTGCAGAGCCCGGCTAAGCACAGAGCCCAACTCAGGGCTCAGTCTCACAATCCTGAGATCATGACCTGAGCTAAAATCGAGTCGGACACTTAACCAACTGAGCCACCCAGGAACCCCTCTGATCTAAATCTTTAAATGTTCTTTCATAGTCTATACAGATTTAGAAAATACATTCCTTTTTTTATCATACGAGATTTTTCTTTCAACTTGTAGTTTTGCATGTATGTGTATTGTAATAATAATGCCTGGCATGTGTATAGAATTATTCATCTTAAACAACTTTAGTGTTGAGAACCTGTGAAGAAATACCTTTCCAAACTGATCAGGTTACTAAAAGGTTACTTTCACATATATCTTTGATCGTTCTTTAAATTGACAGACCATTAATTCAGCTAATTCTATAAATAAACATATTATTATTTGATGTTGTTTATGAGAAATGATACATAAATGGCATAATTGACTAGCACATTATTTGGTTTGCTGTCTTTTTCCTGCCCATCAAATCAGATCAGATTCAATCAAGTGCGCATATCGTACTGTATGCCTATTTACTTGTCTTAAATCAAAATATCAAGGAAAGTAGAGGGCGAAAAACACATCACTATATAGCCAACACACTGAACAAATAAGGTAGTCATGATCTTTCAATAACCAAAGTAGGCAAGAGCACAAGAATATCTCTTCTGCTTTCTTTATTCTCATTAGCAAACTGTTGAGATTTTGTTCCAAATAGAAACATAATATTGTTAGATTTTGGAAAATCATACTTTGCCTTTACCTCCGCCCCCTTGGCACCAGCACACACACTAAAGGATCCTGGTGAAGCCAATTTATTGGGAGCTATTTTCTTTTTCCCTTAAAAGTCCCAACCAAAAGCTTTTATGTTTGGGGCATTTAAGCCAAGAATACCTTTTTTGTAGTGCTCTCTTTCAAAGCACTCAGGCCATGTGCTTTGCCATTATTTTAGAATGGTAATGCTTTCTTTTTAAATGATGCTTCCTTTGCCCCTCAAAGACACCATTGTCTGCCTGGTTTCCTCAGTTTGGTTGCTTTTAGTCTCTGATAAATTAGTAATGGAACAGAATAGGAGGCTTTGTGGCTCCTGTGCCCTGTTATTAAATTGCGGTTTGGTGCTAAAATGTATACACCGCAGCCTCTGTAATGACAGGTAACTGTTTGACTAAATGGACCAGACTCAATAGAATCACAGAGCTACAAGGATCTTCAAATTCTTTGGTCTGCTCAACTCTTCCTTTTCAAGGAAGACTGAGGCCTTGGCAATTAAAAGACTCGCATAAGAACATAAAAACAGCAAGTAACATCATTTGGACCACAGAACATTCTGTTTCCCATGTTATTTCTCTTTGAATAGAATTTCTGGTATCTACTGAAATAGTAAAGAAAATGAATTTAAATTTGGCCACAGACATTTTTGGAAAAGGTCTGAAAGTCTTATTAAAATATTTTAGGTGCGTCTGGATAGCTCAGTCAGTTAAGCATCTGTCTTCCACTCAAGTCATGATCCCAGGGTCCTGGGATCGAGCCCCACATTGGGCTCTCTGCTCAGCGGGGAGCCTGCTTCTCCTTCTCCCTCTGCCTCCTGTTCCCCCTGCTTGTACTCTCTTTCTCTCTGTGTCAAATAAATAAAATCTTTAAAAAAATAAAATATTTTAAATAATTTGAGGCAGCTTTTAAAAAATTTTTAGTCAGTTATTAATTTGTAAATGATTGCTTACTCGTAAGAGAACCTATGTTCCTGTAGGACTCTATTCTTTTCAAAACTTGTCCTTCAAGCTTTTACCTTCAAAGCTTGTATCCATATTATATCAGATAAAGTATTATCAGTTCTCTAAGGTAGTGAAAGAAAATATTATTTCTGATTTACCTAATCTGAACCCCAATAGCTATATGTTTAAACTCTATTTTTAAAAATCACTTTCCACTTCATATTTTACTTATTTGCTTACATGCTTCATCCCTTCTATTAATTACTAAAAGCTTTTGAAGGTAAGGGACCTGCTTTTTGTTTGTTTGTTTGTTCATTTGTTTTTACAAAGGAAGAGAGAGAAGGGGGGATGAGCAGAGGGAGAAAGAGAGAGAGAGAATCTTAAGTAGGCTCCATGCCCAGTGTGGAGCCCCACTTGGGGCTTGATCTCACGATTCTGAGATCATGACCTGAGCAGAAATCCAGAGTCAGATGCTTAAGTGACTGAGCCACCCAGAGGCCCCCAAGTAAGGAAACTTCTTAAGCAGCTTTCAAGACCCCACAAGTTCTAGTACATGGCTTCACAGATATAGGCCTTCAATGTGTCTATTTAATAAACAAATAAATGAATTTCTCTTTGACAGTTAAGAGAGTGTACACACAAAAATATTTTCTCAAGGTCATATAGGACATTTGAAGAGTTAGGACTAAAATATTGTATTCATTCAATCACCTGTTTAACACTGGACTTCTTGACCAAGGACTCAGAATACCTATATTACCAACAATACCCTTCTGAGAGGAACTTTGCCATAGCCCTTCCTGAAGCGGCAGTGTTTTGCAACCCCCATACCCCTGTCTTCTCCAACCAGAGCTGATAGGTTGAAAGGGTGGGCAGGGCCCCAACCCAAGTTACATGGGGCAGAACATAGGCTGACCAGTGACTTAGAAGCTGTAAAACATGACATATAGAGGGGTGGGACAGACTACAATAGGCCGGCTGAACACCAGCTAATGCTTGGAGGGTGTAGAAACTATGAGTAAGCAGAGGAACCTGGTTATGAAGGACTAGGAGAGGAGAATATAGCATATGTGCAGGAAAAACTGGAAATGCCATGAGAAACAGAGGATGAAGCCTGTATGAGAGAGAAACAGAACAGCTGGAAGCTGGAGCTGCATCACTTTTGACAGCTTTACTCTTCTGTTTCCACTATTATCCACATGCATCTTGAAAATGAACCCCTTTCTCTTGAGGTAAATTGAGGAATATCCTTCTCTTGTAACAATAATAATAATAATAATAATAATAATAAATTTAGTGAAAAGCATAGGAATGCTTGTCCTCTGGTCAGAAAGGTTAGTTTATTTCCACGATTCCACAATGCCTACTTATTAATTCTCTATCTTACAGAGTGTTACAGGACTTTTAGCACAGATAATTAAATATTTGCCACCTATTTAAAGATGTATTATAAAATCTTCTCTGGCTAGTTGATTTTAAGATGTATTATAGGTCCAAATCGTGTTACAGTATTTCTCAGTACTGTAAACAAAATTACCCTAACAAATCAAATAAAGAAGACAAATGGATTGCATCTAAATAGGAAGTTTCTAAACCCATGAACTGCATTTCAGTGCTGGTTGTTTTGAACCACGCACTATTTTTCCAACACCTTGACCTGGATTGCTCCCATGCTGCCACAATATGAAGTTGCATTTTGAGAGAATATATTTGATTTTTGTGAGACTCGGAGGTAGAGTTGGAGAAATGGTGAATTCAGAAAAAGCTCCTAAAAGAATATAGTCTTCAAAAATGTACGTTAACTATTAGCCACAGCCGTGAGTTGTACACTAGTTAGAATGTCACCTCTAACTTGAGACCGATTTATGGAGTCTTTGAGCCTGCCAGTGGTGGTTTTAAAATATGCCCAGAAATTCTTTGATATTGCTCCCCTTAAGAGGCGGAGCCTAATTCCCCTCCTCTTGAGAAAGGGTGGATTCAGTGGCTAACTTCTAATATGGTGCTAGCGGTGGTGTGTGATTGTAGAAAATAGGTCATAAAAGCATTGCAGCGTCCTCCTTTCTCTCCAGACCCTCACTCTGCCATTACATGAGGGCACTCAGATAGTCCTGTGGAGAGATGCACATGGCAAGGAGCTAAGACCCCTGCCAGCAGCCATTGAGTGACCAATGCCTCCAGCCAATAGGCACGTGAGTGAGCCATTACAGAAACAGATCATGAATCATGGAACCTTACATCAAAAACAAAGGACATACTGTATGGTGACTAACATAGCATAATAAAAAAAATTATTAAATAAATAAATAAATAATTAATTAAAAAAAAAAAAAAAAACAGATCAGCCCCGGGTTAAACCTTCAGATACTTGGTGATGACTTCGCTGCAATCTCATAAAAGACTCTAAGCCACAAGCACCCTGTGAAGCCACTCCCAAATTCCGGACCTACAGAAACTGTGAGCTAATACATATTTGCTGTTTTAAGCTGCTAAATTTAAAGGTCATTTGTTACCCATAATAATTAATACACTATCCTGACATCATACACAGACACCAGCAAAGTAAAAGTTACTTAATGTTCTAATATTCAAATTGTTTTTCAGTAACTCCTTGTCTATCATAAGTTACACATAAAATAACTTATTCTCAAAATGTTCAGTGTGTATTCTAAATATGTTATGCTTTGTAGAGGCTAAATGGATTAAATTGTTCAATCAACAGAAGATTTACATGTTTTTCTTATAGGAAAAGCAAAATTAACTTTCTCCAAAACTGATTAGTAACGTTAGGAATCCCCAAAGATGCTACATCCTCAAACATATTTTTTTATCCATTTCTTAAATTGCACTAGTTTCAATTTTAAATTTTAAAAGAAACCAAATGGAAGAATTTCTTACATGTTTCTACATTGTTATTCTGAGAATTCTTTGGGCACCTCTTCATGCTGAATTCTAAATCAATAACCTTGCATATGCTTGAAGTATCTCTCTGTATTTATGTACATATATATGAATACTAAAATGCATATGTTGTTTTTCGTTCCATTTTTATTTTATTTATTTATTTATTGCTGTTGTAGATTAATTCCTCCCCAGAAGCAGCTGCCTGTGGGTGGTGGGTAAATTCACTACTTATCTCACAAAATCTTTTTAAGATGACTTATAAAGCGCTGTATAATCTGGTGATGTAAGAGAAATATTTGGAGAGAGAGAGAGAGAGAGAGAGAGAGAGTGTGTGTGTGTGTGTGTGTGTGTAAGGTTAATGTTTAAAATCTAAAAGAGAGTTCTACTCAGTGCTTAGGTCAGTGGGCTCGAAGCTATCAGACCTGACTTCTCTCTAAAACAAATATAATAATTGGGTCATATGTGGCTGGTACCCCTGATTTTCTTCTTTATCCCTAGGATTACAGATTTAATGGTTCCAGTATTTCCATATATCCTTGTGAATCATTTTTTGAGTGTCTTATTGCAGCCTTGATAGGAGAATGGTTCTGAAATACTTGGATGAAAGGGAATCACAAAATGGAGCATCAGCCCAGAGCATCCACCATTTATCCAGTGTTATGGTCATTTATTATTGCATGACAGTCCACTCAAAACTTAGTCCTCAAAACAGCAACCATTTCTTACAACTCATGGTTGTGTGGGTCAGTAATTTGGCAGCTAATCTTGGGCCCATGTGGTATGACTGGCATCACTTGGTGGTGTTCATCTTGGCACCTTAGCATGGAGGCCTGAAAGGGCGGGTTGATCTGAATCCATCTAGTTCTCTGTGTAGTTACAAGAGAGGGAGAAGAAATCTGCCGTCTCTTTTAAGGGCTGGCCCAGAAATTCCTACAGTATTACTTCTGCCATCGTCTTTTGGCTAAAACTGTTATAAAACCTTCTAAGACTTAATAGAAAAATCATCAAAAAAAAGTGTGACATCTTTAATCTGCCATACCCTGACAGGTACACAAAGATACACACTTACATGCAAATATGCCTCATATATCACAGATGACACTAGAGAGAAACTAAAATTATCCAACATCTATATTTCAAATAAAAAATATAAGGTAATGTTCACATGACAAAGAAATTAAAACAAAAAACTTCAGTTACACGGAAGCATGTCCGTTTGCTTAAGTATAAATGTATTTTAATGCCAATAGTGACCATTAATATCAAGGAAATTGATTAGACAAACAGTAGTCATTTTAAATTATTAGGCTGTATTAAAATGAACAGTATTGTCCATTTAGTTAAACCGATGTATAGTCCTTTGTGTATTAAAAGGCAATTGAACCATTAAAATAATTGGAGAGTAAAAATATATAAGGATATAAATTGATACAGTAAAATGCTGTCATTTTATTTTGATTCTTGGATAAATAGTGGTGGATATATTTTGGTGTATTGGTATTTAGAATCTCAATAGAAATACTTCAAAGGTCAAACACACAGAAGCCTCTTTACCTGTAGCAGCAAAATGACATCATCTGTAGCCTTTATAGCTACAAACATTTTTCAAAGACAGCAATTTATGGATGTTCTTCTAAGAATTAGTCGATATATTAGCTTTCTTTAAAATATACAACTGCAGCAGCAAGCCACATATATTTTATTTGGCCTTGCTAATATTCTCTGAGTTCTAGGAGCTATGGATTTTTCAGATATTTGGCTGAAACTCAAAATGAAAAATCATTTTAAAAAATAGAAAAGCATTTCATTCTTCAAAAATGCTAAAAATATATGATGCAAAATGTCATAGTTTGGCTGTAATAGCAAAATTCTTAGAATCAATCAGTCAAAAATAACTGTGTTATTTAGGCGCAATTTGAAGGCATACAAACTAAAAACAGTATTTTAAAACCATCTATAAGAGCTTGATGGCTTCTTTATACACTGATAGCTATTTGCCTTGTAAAAATAACAATTGAATGAGCACAGAGAATAGACTACCATAGAAAAGGTTGCCTTTTATGCAGAATATGCACTCAATAGCATTTACCTATTTAGTCTGGGCCAAGGACAAGAGGGTACTTGAATAACAACCCAGGCTCCCCTAGTTTACCACTGTTCCCACTATATAATCCCCTCGCAGTAAAAGCAAGAAGCAAACTAAAACTCACATTAACACCTCAGATTGGGAGATGTTTTATGTATGTTTACTTTGCCAGAATAAAAATGTACTTGGGAAAGAGTACTTGGCCCAATCATTTATTTATTTTTATTCATTCGTTACTCAGAATATATTTATAAAGAGCGTACTGTGTGTCAGATACTTTTTTCAATCCTGGGCATAGTGATTAATATACACAGCTCTTGCCTTCAGTATACTGAGAATCTAAAGGGAAAAACAGCTATAAACAAGTAGTTACACTATAGTTTGAAAAAACACAATCACTGGGGTAAGGATGGGACACCATGGGATGGATCCGTGTGGAACATCTAACTCGGTCTTGGAAAAATGGGGAGATATTTCCCAAAAGAAGTACCAGAAGGACATTTGGGAATTACATTGGCCAAGAAAAGATGTGGAAGGCAGAATAGAAAGAAAGGAATATGAAAATGTCAGGAGATTAGGAAAAAAAAAAAAAAAGCGTTAGTTGGAACAATTAGCATGGAATGGGGAGGGTAGCAGAGGCGTATGGAGATTTAAGTGGTAAGATGAGTAACATCTGAACTGACACTAAGCAAAAAATTTTTAAAAAGAGAATGCAAGAGAAAGGGAAGCATTCCAAACAGAGAAATGTTTCTAAAGCCAAAGAGTCTATGCTCTCCATGAGGACCAGAGGGGTAAACGTAAACCAGATCATGAAGCCCTCAGTATGAAAATGAAAAATACTATCTAATGCTTAGTAGAGTATCTTTGAAGGTTTTTCTATTTTTTTTTTTTTTTCCTTTGAAGGTCTTTAAATTTGACATCAGATTTGGTTTTAGAATGATCTCTGACTTGGAAAAAATGGATTGGAGACAGGAAGATCAAGAGACTGCTGCATAAATTCAAGTAGGGGATGGAAAGCTGAAAAAAAGAGTCTTTTTCTAGCTCTCCCTAACAGTCTCCTCAAAGTTTTCCCAGGTTTTACCCAGTCCTTATCACAAAGCCAATTCCAGACAGGTTTGCTTTATGTTTCATCAAAACTCTACTTCTGATGAAGTTCCAGTTTTCGTTACTTACTGCTGTATG
Organism: Ursus arctos; assembly: GCF_023065955.2. NCBI lineage: Eukaryota > Metazoa > Chordata > Mammalia > Carnivora > Ursidae > Ursus > Ursus arctos. The sequence goes on along the minus strand of NW_026622985.1, from coordinate 44,102,900 downwards.
ATAAACCATTCCAAATTTCAGTGGCTTGAAACAACAACTGTCATTTTTTTTTCCTCAAGATTCTGTGTATTTACTGAGCCACTTGGCAATTTTTCTGCTCCTAGGGAAGTTGGCTGATGCTAAAACACCTCCTTGTACAAATGGGCTGCAATGACCAAGATGGCTCACTCACACAGTTCACCCACGCTGGCGTACTTGGACACCTTGGCCTCTCTTTCCATGTAGTCTCAGAGACTCTTAACTCTCCATGTGTCCTCTTTAATGGTCACTCTAGAAGAAGAGCCAGAGTTCCAAAAAGTGCAAAAACAGTAACTACTCTGCTTTTTAAAGATTTAAACCCTGTTCATTGATGATTCCTACTGCTCTCGAAAGTTGAGCCTATACTCTGAGTGAGATCCTTAATTATGGTTGGGACTCAAGAACATTTTCTTAAGGTCCCTGTCTGGAAAACAAAGCAACCGGAGCATCCTTGGATGCCTCACAATCAGACCACGAAGGTCCCTAGAATCAGGTGTTTTCATTTAGCTTCCGGTATTTAGCGTAGAAACCAAAACCAACCTGAGAGCATGTGATATGGCTGCTTCAGAGCTATTTCTGATAAAATACATGAATACTAAAAGTCAGTCTTTTCATAACCCCCTCCTTCACCTGGATGTAAGATAGGACATCATATGATAAAGATCGTAAAACTGTAATACTACTACCTGTTTTTGTAAGGTTGCCACTCACTCCAGGAATACAGAAAACATTTATTTTATCAATAATTAATTGAGTCTAATTTATCACCATCTGCTAAGTACCAGGAAAAAAAACAAAATCGTCCTGTTTTAAAATGTGCTTTTATGTAATGCTCATTCTACAATAAAATGTGTAGCCTCTCGGAGTTTTTAGCCACCTGGCCCACTCCTCAGATTTATTCCAATATGTCATCTTACTGTGTGATGGGGGGTATGGTCTAAGCCACCTCATTATGCGAATGGAAAATTTAACCTGTTGGGTAAGATATCCTTTGGCTCCCTCGGTTCCTGGGGCTATAACCCTTCTCTGGTTAATTGCTGCTTCCCCAGTCCGTTCTGTGCTATAGTGTGATTCAGTTTAATGTGATTTGACTGGTAAGAGCTGGTTTGTCTAGAACTCTTGAGTCTGTCATTCTATATCCACTAAGTGTTTTATCTGAATCTGCTTGAACTGTCCTTTCCAATAGACCTGTGGCAGGTGCCTGACTCTGAGCCCTCCAGTCTTCCAAGCCATTCCACTAGGCACATGAGTGCATCTGAGTTCCACATATGCTAGAGGTAAAAGATACAGCTAAAAAATGTAAACTCTTTCCGCCCAACACTATTGGACTATTGAGTTTCTTTTGCTAGGCTGAAAATTCAACTGCTCTATTATTATCTAGGGAATTCTTACTCTCCAGAGGGCTCCCTCTGCCCTCAAGATACCCTTTCCTAGCCTAAGGCCAAAGATGATAAATCCATTTTATTAATTATTCACCACAGAACCCAGGACTTACTCAAGGTCTTCTGTAATGTATTAAGTACATTTCGCTAAGCTTAATTTCATTCTTATAGTTTGTTCTTAGGTTGTTTAATTAAGAAGCTTTACATGGAGAATTTATTTATGCTTTGTATTCTTAAGGGCATTTAATGCCAATTTGCTTTCAAAAAAGAATATAGAATGTAAACTTTTGGAATATTATGTGTCTAATTGAAAAAGAATCAGACTGACAGAAATATTGAATTCTGGTACATAAATTTTAAATATACCACCAGATTATTGTATCCCTTTTAAAGTATCAAAATTTTGTTCTATATTTCATCCTAAGTAAAAATATAGCTGTATCAAATATGTTTTGATTTTTTTCCTATACCCAGTTTAAGGAAGAAGATCTTACCTAATCTTATTTTGCATCTGTATACTATATTTGCATGTGTGTACTATATATTAAATTATTATTGGATTAATTGAATCTAAATATAATGTCTATTTTTATCCCTGGTGGAGCATATCAAATCAGTAGCTGAAAAGGCAAAAATATCAGCTCAACTCTAGGTGTTTTTTAATAGATGTGTCCAAAACTTCTGTCCTTCATCATTCACCATAGGGTATATAATATCCAAAGGTTACAAAGGGAGACTATTATATTTGCTTGGAATGATTCATACTAGCACTTAGATATTTCTGCATAAAAGTATAAAAGGAGCTATCTATACATAATTAAAACGACTGCTTGAAAAGCAACAAATCTAGCTTAAGCACTAGTGGTAAGAAAACATTTATATGTGACTTTATTTTTTATTTATTTTATTTTTTAAAAATTTTTTCCTGAAATAACAGATTTTTGCTACTATCATAGTTGTCTTAATTATTTTGGCATTGTGCAACCCAACATGTTGAAGAAAAGAATGAAAGTAATTGCATGCATAATTTAAAGCAGTTAAAACATGGTTTAGAGCATCTAGCAATTGTTCGGTTCACTTAGTTAATTTTCTTATATTCTGCATGTATAAATACAGCCTTTCTGAAGAGGCTTTGTCATTTGTTTAGTTAATCTGATCAAGGAAACCACTAGCTATACTTAGTAAATAAAGTCTAGGCTTCTTAAAATTTTTTAATGGTTTTCTTGATTTTTATTAAATGTATAATTGTATAATTGACAGTGTTCTCCTTTCTTCTATGTAGACAAAAATCTTAATGAGCAATAGATCATCTTCTTTTGTGGTCTTAAAGCAAGTTTTAATCATAACCTTAAATGTTAACATTTTGGTTGGTAGCAAGTTCCACTAAAAATGAAATGTTACTGTAATTCCTTGTATTAAGTGGCCACACTTAAGCTAAAGAGTTGCTAAAATTAACTAAAAATGCCTAGCTGCCTGAACTTTAATAAGCCAAAGTCTCATGATTAATTATATTGGTTGAAAGTTCCTAACTTAACTGATGTAATAGAAATGGAAGCTAGAGAGGCTGCCTTATTGTATTACTTGTAATAATGCATTGTTTTAAAGATGAAAAATGTCTAAGAGTTCTTATAAGATCTTGAATAGCGTGAAAACAACAGCTTCATCAAGCTCTGAGCCCATTGGCTTATGCTGCTGGATGATCACCAGCAGGGTTTAATTTTAAACTTGCTAACACAAAATAGTAACTGGAAAGCAATTTGTTTCACTTTTTTTTCTTAGTAAAATTATGATGGAAAACTGTTCACCTGGGAAAATCCAAATTCATATCATAAACATAATGCTGCTTATAAGTAGTACTAATGATATACTTTATGAATTTTAATTTCTGTTTGGAAGTCAGCAAGTGTGCATTCTATAAATGTAAACCATCTGTTGGCACCTTCTAAAAGACTAGATTTCAGTCCATCCCAACATGAATTATTTATTTTGATGGATTTCTTTCCTAAGCAAATTCAAGGTTGTATAAATGAGAGTGTGTGAGTGTGTGTGTGTACATGTGTGTGTTAATCTGCTTTTAATCTGCAATAAAGTTTCAATGTCAGCACATGCGTAATTGCAAAACTAGGAGATAAAAGTGCTCAACAATTTGAAATGTGTTTATTTTCCATAATAAGATGCTTGTGAAATTAAGAAACACCATTTAACATTAGATCAAAGGTGAAAAAAATGGGAAGCAGCACAATGAGAAATTTTTGTAATTTTGATGTTCTAATGTTCCACTGACAATATCAGAAATTCCTATTACTTATCAAAAAAGAGAAACCCATAGCTAATCCATTGGCAATTGCACATGCTCCACAGTTATAAGTGAAATGCAATGGCAGCAATGGACATTTTAATATATTCACTTCACGGGAGAACATTTACTGTTTTTTGAACAAATGCAAAAAAGTCTCATTGGGGTTAACTTAACAGTTAACCATTTTTAAAAAATAATTCTTGTTGATAAACATAAAATCGTCCTTATCAGTCAAAAATTACTGCACATAGTTGCACTCTCCTCTTTTGAGTTTATATTTAACTTTTTGTCTTTCAGTGAAACATTTTATTAGATAGGACAGAGACAGTCAATGCACATTAATGAATCTATACTCTACTTCAGGTAGGAAAGAAATTGGTGTCTGAGGGATTTTTTAAACCATGTTCAACAGGCAGTGGTGTAGAGTTAAAAAAAAAAAAAAGGAAGTTGTGCTGTAGGATAGTTGCTTCAAACTTCTTGAACAAATTTCGTAGACAAATACCTCAGACGTGTACATTGCAAATTAGGGCAAGATTTGAACAAGGCTTTAAGAATCAAAATTTTCGTGGTTTAAAATAAATGCCTCCCAATAATAATTTAAAAGCTGCTGATTTTCCTAGGGCTATCACATATTTTTAAAAGAGCAGGCCCTCGTTGAAGCAAGATCCTTACCCTAGAGCTACAGATTCTCTTTTTATTCCTTTATATGGTCATTATTCCATTTTGTAACATGAGCAAATTAAATCAACTGTGAAAAGTCTGTTCCTCTTTGCACCAAAGACCAAGTTCCTGCTGTACATAGACTTGATTGTGCTTATGTGTATTTCCATAACACTTGTTGCCATTGGAGAGCTACAGCTGCAGTCACCATCTCTGGGCTGTTCCCTCCCATCCCTTTCACCCTCCAGCAATTTTTGTTCTCTTCCATTCAGGCAAATTTGAACTGATTAAATGTTCTTGGATTATGCAAGGAAGCCATAGGACAAAGTGGCAGTGAATGCCCTATTGCATTTCACTCTAATTTCAACTGCCTATAAATTTTATCTGGGGTCTTTGAAAATGTATTATTCCTCTAGGCAACAAATCCAAAATATTATTTAATTCAGACTAGTAATTGATTCTTGTCTGTGGGGAAAAAAATCTTAATGCTCCATCAAAAAGAATCTGTATTCCTCTTCTTATCCAAAGTACCTTCCCCACGCATAATCCTCTTACCACTAACACACACACACACACAAATTCTTCTTATTCTAGGTGCCCATTAAAAATTAAGTGCAACCAACTATATTGAGATCAGTGGTATCACAAAATCCTTTTGGTTTACAAAAAAGTAAATGTTGAACTGAATTTATATTAAGGCTTTTCACATTTAAATGAAAGTTTACTTACTATTATATCTGTCAACTTTTGATCATCATATTCCTTTATTTCATGTGTTTGTTCTAAGAAACCCTTCCACATAAGGAATGTCATTATTTCATATTAACATCATTTAAAAGTCTGTTTACAAAGTTCATAATAAATATCATATCTGTGTTTTTGTTAACAGTGGAAATCATGAATGCAGTTACTGCTCAGATAAGTTAAAGCCCAGACCCAATGAGTTATTCCTCTTATTTAATTAGAAGGGACACATGAAGACAGAGCGGAGAGAAGATACTTGCTCCTGACCCTTGCTCATCCTTCATTCACTTTTTTCTTAATGCTTTTCATTATGCTACTACTTTAGCTTGTTCCATTCTACCTCCGATTTTTTATCAGTCCACTTCTTTATCTTCACTATGAATATTCTAATAAGACCATCATTCTCTTTCAAACTAATGCAGTAACATCCAGTTTACCTCCCAACACCCACTTTGGCCATATCCCATTCACTGTCACCACAAAAGCCAGAGTAATCTTTAAAAACACATAAAGCGGATTATTTCATTCTCAAATTTAAAATATTTTTTATAAAATACAAAAACGTTGCACTTCATGTATCTATACATTTGAAGTTTTAAAACACCAAAATGAAATTAAGAAAATATTAGAATGGAATTAAATATAAAATACTGTAGACTGACTTTAAGACTACCAGCGTCAGTGGTATATAGAGAAAAAATTATCTAGCTCTAATATAAAAGTTCTAGGGAAAAAGAAAGAAAGAAAGAAAGAAAATTAATGAGCTAAGAAGTCAACTCACAAAGTTAGGGAATTAGGGGGCACCTGGGTGATTCAGTTGGTTAAGCATCTGACTTGGGCTGAGGTCATGATCTCAGGGTCCTGGGATGGAGCCCCTGTTGGGTTCCTCGCTCAGCAGGGAGTCTGCTGGTCCCTTTTCCCTCTGCCCCTCCCTTTGCTGATGCATTCTCCCTCCCGTCAAATAAATAAAATCTTAAGAAAAAACAAAAACAAAAATTAAAAAAACAAAGCTAGGGAAATAGAGCAAATGCAAAAACTGTGAAAGGAGAAATAATATGAAATAAAAGAGTAAAATAATTAATAGCAAAGATTCAATAGATAAGAAAATAAAACAACCTGATTCTTTTCAAGTCTAATAAAATGGACAAAGTGCTACAAAGATTTAAATAGAATGACCGTTGAGGAATGAGGAGAATCATAACAGACCATTATGATAAATTGAAATAAGAGAACTTCTGGAATATAGAGTTGTTTGACAAGCCTCTTATAGGTCAAGGGAAGAGGGACTGACATACGTGCATTACGTCTCACATTCAGAAGGCCCTTGGTGATCTCTGCCGGGACAATTCAACACGCTCGCTCAAAGCTTGGATGCAGTTTACAGAAGAGTGAATGGCAGTTGAGGACCTGTAGCAAATAAAGTGCAAGTAACTGCTAAAAGCTTAGCTGTAAAGAGAAGAGGCAGGAAGAAAAAAACTGGGAGGATAGTACAATGAAGATGAAGGGCCTTTCACAAACTGCAGTGAAAAGAATCATTGGGGGAGAGAAGTTCAGGAGCTAGAAGTAGGTACTGATAGTATTATTATGTGCGTGAAAGTCTTTGTCAAGGACGTTATTTTATGTCTCTCTGTTTTTCACTCTAACCTTTGCAACAGCGTAGGGGTCTCCGAGTAAGCTCTGGATGTGCTTCCTGTTGTACTGTTCTGTGAGATTATTTCAAGAAGTCTTCATATTTTTTTCTTTCTTCTCATTTAATTAAGGGCCAAGGGAGATGCTTCGAGTAGAGTGAAATGTCTTTAATTGAATTCTGTGTCTTGGTCTTTATCATCATGAGTATACACATATTGACTGTGCTGATTACATTATGTGTGGTAGCAATAGGAGGGTGATGAATATTAAAATATTTTAATCATTAAAACACCTCTAATTAAATTATTTTATTTTTTCCAAGGCTTAATATGGGAATGTTTTCATTTTTGTTGCAACGTTTACATCCATCTTTTTCAAGTTTGTTGATTGCAAATAATTCTTATCCAGGCAATGTGGAGCAGTTTTAGAGAAAGCTAATTTAATTGGTTTACACCACACTTGGACTTCATCACGTTGTCCTCCAGTCCGTCTTTTCTTTTGTAATCTTCTTTCCTGGTGTAACACATTCTTTACCTGAAAAATTTTTGAATTTTCATGTGAAGTTTATATAAGGAATCAAATATGGGATTACATTCGCTGCCCTGCCAAGCAGAAATCAAAAGCCCCTTTGTTTACACTTGTACGTGCTAAGAAACATTTTTCATTCTAGGGAAATCATCATTATTTCTAAATACCTATGGTAGGAAAAATCCTTTACAAGGTATTAAGGAAAAGTTTGGGATGGGGTAAAAAAGGGGATTCTATTTTTTCTATATGTTCTATTTTATTCCATTATCCTATTTTATTGGGTTCTATTTTTTATTTCTTGTCTTTTAGAATAAACTTGCTAACACAGCATTCATTGTGTTTGCCTTGGAGGAAAACAAAAACAAAGGAAGAAACACAGTTTTGGATATTTAGAAAAGATTTTAAAATATCTAAAAGTAGCTTTAAATAGTAATAAATGGAATATATAAAGTACTCTGTGTGTGTGTGCATGTATGGGGGAGAGACAGAAACCAAGATAGAGGGAGATGGAGAGGGAGATAGATGATAAAACATGGAGAACACGAGAGAGTAGAGAAGAACTTTCAGGTTCTTTATAAAAGTTCTTTGTAAGGGGCACCTGGGTGGTTCAGTCGGTTAAGCATCTAACATCTAGGCTCCGGTCATGATCTCAGGGTCATGATCCCAGTGTGGTCAGATGGAGCCCTGGGTGGGGTCCATGCTCAGTGAGGAGTCTGCTTGAGGTTCTCGCTCCCTCACCCTCTGCCGCTGCCCTGTTCATGTGCTCTCTCTGTCTCTCTCAAATAAATCTTTAAAAAAAAAAGTTCTTGGGGCACGTGGGTGGCTCAGTTGGTTAAGCAACCAACTCTTGATTTCGACCCAGGTCATGATCCCAGGGTCATGGGTTTGAGCCCCATGTGGGGCTCTGTGCTCAGCAGAGAATCTGCTTCTCTCCCTTTCTGCCTGTCCCTTCCCCCCCCACACACCTCTTTCTCTCTAAAAAATAAATCTTTTTTTTTTTAAAAAAAGTTCTTTATAAAGAACTCTATAAAAGTTCTTTTCTATGCTCTTGTGTTGTCCATATGTTTTATCATTAAAGAACCTGAAATCTACTTTAGGATTCAGCATGATAATATAAGGCAGGCATCATGCTTTCAGTTCAAATTTTGGTTCTTCCCATATCCTAATAGAAGTTACTCAGTCCCTCTATTTCCGATTTTGCATCTGTAAAATGTTGTTCTTTTTCGCCTCCCCCACATCCTCCTCCTACTTCATGAATGAAAGTAAAACCCAGATGTTATTGAGTCTAAACAGCTTGTTTGTTGTTAGGGAAATGTTTAATAGTTACATTGCAGAGCCATAAGTAACTCAATAACTTTATACCCATAACCCTAAGTAGCTGCACTTTGTTGTCTGAGCATAAAATGTCTTTTTTTTTCCTTCATGTAATCGTATTGCATTGGTCAGAACTAATAGTGAACAAGCATTAGTTCTTAAACCAAAGTCAAATATCCGTGCAGCGTGTTTGAGAGAACAGTGGACCATGGAAGCAACCTAACACAAGATACTGCTTAACAAAGGTGTCCACTTCAGTAGGCAGCTGACTGACCCAATTGGATCTTTTCTTTCTGGAATCTGAAAGGGAGGAGAAAGAGGAATGGCAGGCAAAGGACAGTGAGAGAAGTTGAGTCCTCAGTTTGGTAGCATCAAATAGCCTCCATAGAGCAGATGCACACAATGAGAGAACGCCGAAAGGGGAGAGTTATTTTAATTTACAACTTGAAACAAAAGAAGATTTTACTGAAGGTATTTAAAAATGTTGTCCTCATCACAGTATTCAAAGCTCTTGTCCACAAGAGGGAAAAAACGTTGGTTGCCAGAGAGACTTCAGACCTCAGAGCATTAAGGATCGAAACGTAGAGAGCTATCGCTATTTCAGTAGCTAATAATCTGTTATCAAGACTAGGTAATATGGCCCACAAGGAAATGGTAGACAAGCCAGTGTCAGTAGCCTGGCGCCAGATGCCTGGAGAACCAGATAAGGGCACAGACCCCACTGATCTCTCTGTGCCATTCTTCTTAAAGTTACTCCCCATTCCTTAGCCAAAAAAACATACAGCTGAATTGTGGAAGCTACTGGAGATTCTTTAGAATTATAATTTGTTGTATAGCTTTATAGTGAATTTTATGGCCTTCTTAGTACAGAAGATGGACTTAGGCATTTTCAGTACAATCCAACAGGCAGTTTGGCACGGTCATTAAGAATGTGGCCATAGAAACTAGAGTATCTGCTTTTGAATTCTGTACTTCACATTTCTGTCCCTTAGACTCCTCATCTGTAAAATGGTTGAATTTTTAAATGCATAATGTAAAGTTATTGCCAAGATTATATGTGCACACTCATAGCAGCATCTGGTGAGTGATCACCATCCAATAAACATTAACCATTACGCTTTGCTTGAACTTCTTTATTATATATGGATATATGCATTTAAAAATCATGCAGTGTTGCACATAGATCCCTGGGCTGATTGAAGCCTTCATGAACATTGCAAACAAACCAGCTAAGAAATGTCCCTTAAATCTCTTTTTACGTAGAAAACCAATTTATAACCACAATGCTAATTCTTATTTGCAATGAGATATAATTGACAAATCAATCTGTTTTCACTTTGATTTAGCCAACACATGTCTCATTGAAGACATGTTAAATGGAGGGTAAAATTATTATAATTTTTTTGGTAAACTTGTCCCTTTGTTAAAATAGCTTGGGGTACTCTTACTCATTATACCATTGGTCCTGCCAAGGGAACCACAATGTTTGGAAGTTGTAGGCCACCAGGCAGGCTCCTCACCTTTTGGGCAGCACCTACTTCTAGGATTCCCATTTTGTTAACTTACCTGGCTTACTCAACTTCCTTCTTTTTGTTAGGTCTTTTTCCCAAAAGGTATGTAATTAAACAGGCATGTTTTCTATGTTTCAGCTTCATCAGTTCCAGTCAAATTTCAATCTTCTTTACTAGACGTTTCCCCTTAATAATCATATAATCATAATTAGAGGTCAAGGCTTTAGCAAACTTTTCAGTAGGATACTTGTATAGCAGATAGACGTTTTGTTATCCCTAAAGGTTATCACAGTGTGTGTGAATGGGTGTGCATGTGTGTGAGTGTCTGGGTATGTGTGTTTTCTCTAGTGTAAGTAAATTTGAGGGTATAATTCATTTCAAATTTGGAGAAGACTCTTCTGTGACATCTCCATGAATCTCATTCCTCCTTTCACTTAGAAATTACTTCCTACATGCTTCTCTCTCTGCAGCGAGATATAAAAGTAAAGGTAATAAGAATCGTGAGTAGTAAGAGTGGCTGGTATTTAGTGACGTGGTGCTAGATTTTATGAAAAAATGAATTTTGAGAAAACTGTTAAGAACAATGGCGGTAAATAAATTCCTTCTTGTTCTCCTCCCTTCTAGTTTTTTGTTTTTGTTTTTGTTTTTTAACATCCTCATTATTCAAGGTCTGAGCCATGTTCCATCTCCTCTTTATGTCTTCTGCAATCGTTCTCATTTTGCCAGAAGTCACTTTATTCTCTTTCTAGGATAATAAGCACCTGGAAAGTACCCTCCCGCCCTCACACAGAATCGCTCATAATGCCTTATGCATTCAGAAGAAAAATAGCAATAATAGAAAATTAGATTTAGCAGTCTTCACCTTCTTCATTTTACAATTAGGGAATAAAAGGAGAGGATGGAAAAGTGGAGCCAGAATTAGTTATTATGATTCCAGTTTAGTTTCAAACTTTCGTGGTAGTTGTAGAAATAAAAAGGACAAACTGAGGGTCATTTTGAAGGAAGAATTGATAAGAATGTCATGGAGTAATTTGAGCAAGAGGCTTTAGTCATAGGCAATTGTAGTCTCAGCTTTATTGGGAGAATTGTAATATTAAGAGGAGAGATTTTTATTTATCAGCTACACTGTGCTGAGGAAATAATCCAACTTAAATATTTGATCTCTGAATGCAGTATTTGAATGGTGATATGCTTTGATATACTAATGCTTCAAAAGACATAACTGAATATATCTATTTTTTGAAACTGAAATACCATAACAGAGTCTAAATGAATTAGTTATTCAATATTAAAAGTGAATAATTAGCATCCATATGGTTCTACGAATTTAAAAATGTCCCTGTATTGCTTGTTTCTTGCCACCAATTTCTATCACTTACTCACCTTCTTTGATTTGCCTGCCCCTTGAGGGAACTAAAAGTTCTTAGCAGTGGGAATCGCATTTGCACAGTACTCTGTTAAGTGCCAATTTCTGTTTCTGTTTCCCACATTTGGTAGGCACTGGGTATAGCTTTGGCAACCCCAGAGCAGTAAGCAAATTTCCCCATAAGCCTCTCCCTTTCCAGTTTAGTATTTTTTTTTTCCTTTCTCCTCTCTCTGGTCTAAGAAAATGTAAGTTCCCCTAAAAATAGGCATAATGCATTTGTTCATGGACTTTCTCATTTTTTTGTTTAATATCCTGAAACTGCTTTTAAAAAAAGTTCTTTTATTACTACAATTTTTTCCCTCTCTCATATCCTTCTCGCATCGCCAGTCTTCATACTGTCACCTCTGTTAAGACGTGTGCATATACTCCCAATTTGGCGTGAAGTCCAAATTCTAAACATATGAAGTATTTCAGGTACACCCAGAAAGCTTCAAACACTTTTTTAAAAAAAGCTTTCATATATTTGGATGTGGTTCTTGTATATTTACTGCTGCTGACACTTCTATTGAATTTAGAAGCACTAACATCATCTTTACTTATTATTGACTTGGAAGTTAGGAAGGGTATGGTTGAATTTAAGGACTATGACCTTTCTCTGAGGTCACCAATTAAATTTTATGACTTATCTTATGAAAAGCTGGAGTCAAAAAAGGGGCAGAATAACTTTTTCTCCCTTCAGGTTGTAATATAATTTATGAACAACCGTCAGGATTTGCTCAAAGTATTTCCACAATGTAAGATATTGCTTTGAAGGGCCTGGGTGGCATTACTGGATGAATTCTGACCTAGATTCCTGAGAGAAGCAGGCCTCACGGCTCTCGGCTCCTTCTCAGACAAACAGTAATCTGATTCTCAAGCACAGAAAGCTGTCACGATTTGTGACCTTTTCTGTGAGTGATATAAGCTAAGCCAAAGTAGAGACAGAATTACCTCTTACCTCGCAGAAAGTCACTCTTGAAGTCACCTTCAGGACAATATAAGGACAGTTGCCCTACTGTTTTTTTGCCCTGTTGGGCCTTTCTGTTTGGCTGATTTATCCATCCTAGCACACACCCTGCTCCAGTAATTCAAAGAGAACTCATCCCACAGTGGATGAGATCAAGACTGGTAACCACCGGAGACTGGTTTCTGTGAAGGAAAATTATGTCAGCCTGCAGGCAGGTCAGGGACTGACGGGATCAAATGAAATCGGCTTGGGTTTTGTCATTCATTGGGCATCATCTGCCTAATAAATATGGACTAAAGAATGTCAATTCGCGTCACACTGGCCTTTTTATATAGATGTGTTGAAATATATAAATTACTGCAGGTCAGTAACCTATTGCAATTTGTCCTATTATTTCAACTAGTTATTTTATAAATGTTATTTCTAAAAGTAATTTATTGCAAGGAATGTTCTTTATACTTTATTATTTAATCACTAGTTGGCAGTCATTTTATCCTATTGGTAAAATTGTTTCTTGTTCTTAGTAATTTCCCTGGACTTTGCATATTCTCTCTCTAATGCTCACCTCCTTTCTGTTCTTATGTCTATGTAAGTGTTCTCATGATAAGTTGCTTGGAGTTCAGGTAAATCAATTTTACTTGTTCTTTTTCCTTTGCTTTCCTACTTTTGGGTAAAAGCCAACCATTTCAAACAAAATATTTTCAAATTCAATTACATTTTTAAAAGCCTTTAATTTGCACTATTTCTTGGTAAGTATATATACGCTGCTTAAAAGTGAGCTTATTTTTAAGGACAATTTTAGGACACACATAAGTGCTATGGGATATTACTTATATGTCATTTTTCATAAGCTGTATGAGTTGGGTTTAGGAACATAGCATTCACATATTTAATTTATCAGGATTTATGTAGGACCCTTCTTCACATGGTCAGTGTAGTCAGAATTTTGATAACCTTTATAGAATTATGGATTGCCATGGAAGAAAATGCTAAGGTGAAAATCTTTGGTAGGAGAAAATGTATGTTTAAATTACTAAATGAAATAAAGCTACTGATTATTTTTATGTCATAAACTTTAATCTGATATACTTTGCATAGGTATTATTAATATTATGACTTATAACAATAATAATAATGATTTATTTAAATGACCATGGAGCTAGGTTAGAAGAAGCTCCACATATTTAATTAATGCTTTGAAAGACTAAGTCAGAACACAGTGAAGTCACACTTCCAGACCATTTCTTGATGGTGTTTGACTTTCTAACCACTAGTAGGCATTTATTAGTGAGAATCAAAAAAGAGGACACAGGTCACGTCTACGTTAAGGCCATAATAATGACCATAGTACTTGAAAGACAGTTGGGGAGCCCCTTCCAAAAACGATGATAAAATGATTAACCCACAGATTCTGCAGATTCACTAAGGGGCACATGCAAAAGTTTTCAGAGACTTTTGTGGCTTATTAAGTAGTTTTTTAATAGCTCGTTCTGTGAATCTTTCTATGCTCTAACCATTTACTGAAAATGTCAGCTAGCGTATTGAGTTAATTACTCAGTGACTGAAAGACAGCAATGGAGAGCAAGATGTCAGAGCAGAGAGGCAACCTCTTATAGCCGCATGGCTTTTTCTCTCTTCACTGCTGTAAGTAAACAGGAGACCCAAATGGCAGAAGCTAAGCTCTTTCACCAAGGAGTTTTCTTTTGGGGAGGGAACAAAAGGTAAGGGGGCACTTTCTGGCATTTCTGCTTGAGGGGATTGAAGAGGGAGGTAGTTTATTTTCCCTTATGAGTCCTGTTATGCCACGGTGACAGTTCTGACGATAAGGAAGTACAAATAGGTTTCTTCAGAGAATCCTGGATGGCATGGGCCAAAATAACATCATTTTGCCATTTATCATTTAATGATAACTTAATCACGCCAAAGATAGTAACTTTTAAAATAATTACACAGTTGTTTAAACATTGACACTTCTTATTATTTTGGGTAAAAATTCTGTGATTTTTTACAAGTGCGAGATCAATAACAAAGAAAATTTCTTTTTAAATGGAAGCTAGGCTTTGGAGGACTGCTTTGGTGTTGTTTTACAACTATGGGTTCTAGGATGTTGAAATGACTTAATAAGGTGAGTTAATAATGAAATCTCTGTAGTAGAAACATGTTTTCTGGTTAATTGGCAATATGTTGGCAATATTTACTTGGCAAAGGCAGGTTTAGGACCCATGCGTACCTGTACTGTTGCCTCTTCACTTGTGTGCTGTGTCCTCACTTCTTCTTTTGTTGTAAACAAAACTTATTGTACAGTGACCAGTAAGGTAACAGGATCATATTATTTTTAAATTATATCTACATGTCAACATTTAAACCAAAAATGTGTTTTACAGGGTCTATAAATAGTAATATAGTAAAGTACACATATCTCTATAGATTTATCTTTCAACTATAATCCCACATTAATCCCCTATGCCAACTAAACTCCAATCTCATTATAATCCGGCCCCCTGGGGGATGGCCTTCTCACCAGAGACCCTAACTTAGCATTATTTTGGAAATCATAACCTATATTAATAGGCTTCAGTGAAAGTCTTTGGCATTTAATGAAAGAATTGTGTTGCTTTAAATCCAGAAAGTCCCTTTAGGCTTCCCAAACCATGGAATATTTTGCATTGTTCAGATAAAAGTCCCCATCCTAAGTAGAACCAATTCTGCAGGTCATTTTCAACATTTAAACTCAACCAATCCTAAATGGTACATAAGAACTTTATCATGATTCTCATTGTTTCTTTTATTGTGCTTGTCAGAATTGAAAGAATTTCTCATTTTCGTGATTCACATGCCTTGCATTTGAAGGAATGACATCGTGGTTGCTTTTGATGGTTCTTTATGTTTTTCATAGTTATGAAAACTTAATGAACGAACTAACAAGTGTCTGAATAAGGAAAAAGCAATTATTCCCAAAGTCTACAAATCATCTTATGTGAAGATTTCACCAAGAAACAAATATAAGCATATTCTCAATGCATGGGCTAATACATATGTCTTGCTTTTGATTCTTTGAACTGGTTTAACATATCTTCATTTTTTTTTCTGAAAATAACCTAAGAAGTATTCTCTCGGCCCAACCTAGCATGTTGAATCAGATACTTAAGAAATAATATAGTTTGAGAGGAACAGATTAATCATACAGAGCTGGAGTTTTCATTCTAGGATGTTTAGAGAGCTTCAAAGAATCCATAAACCCTCTGATAGAGCAGACAAAATTTTTGTTTTTGGGGGTAGTGGACTTTAATTGGATTTAGGAACACAATAATAATTAAAAATCACATACAGAACCATTTTTACATAATCTGAGATTCCCAATTTCTATTTTACCCCCTTGAGCCCATGGAAAGTCTGGGGCAAACCTATACTGTGAGGATTCTCCTAGCCTACCCCAGGCTGAATGGGTGTCAGAGAAATGTAGATTCCAGTGTATGCTCAGAGAGTCATTGACCTTTTGACCCCTTAGCACATCATTTAACATAGTCACTCTCCTTTCTTCATTCTTAAAATGAAAATGCTAATTATCTACCTGGGAAGATCAGAGGACATAATGAATGAGTAAACACATAATAAAATTATGACGTGCTGTATAAATGTAAGAAATTACTGTGACTGCATTGCTTGAGATTTTGGTATTAAAATGTACAGTCTATAGAAAATTGCACAAGGCAGTTTGCCATGTAAAGATCAAACAGTAGTGAGCTATTTTAAAAAACACTTTTTAAATTCATTTTCTCAAATTTTCAAATTTATTATACCTATGAGCTTTAAACTTTGCCGAATACACTTTCGCATTTTTTTAAAACTTTTTTGAAATCAGCAATAATGTTCCTAGCGCTGTAAAAACATGATGTTGCAACTGCACTTTTTTTTATAAGCTTTGTACCCTTTCCTTGGTTTTATTGCCAAAACAACCCATGGAAACAAAAGATGCAGAAAAGATATGAAAGGAAGTAGCGACTGCTGAGCAGTTATCCTGTAGATGAATAATAGACAAGTGCATAAACAGATGCAAGCCTCACACGGATGCAAAATGAATGAGAGGAAACAAACAGCACAAGCAGTTAGAAAGTTAGGTTTGAGGAGTGGGCATTCATCTGTCTCCCTTGGAAGATGCTCTATTGCTGACAAAACAAAATCCTTCTTCGCTGTAATATAATCATTGCTTTATATGTCTCTATCTCCTTTTGACAAGTTAGAAAAAAAAGAAAAAAATTTTAAGACTTAAGACAAAGCATGCTAACTTTCTTAGGTTATATTCCTATGATACTTCAACAAGCTTCTGAAAATTAAACTGTGGATATGTAGATATAATATGTAGCATATCAACTAATATTTTCTTCACATAGTACTCAACTGCTGCTTTGATGCATGTTCTTACTAGTAATTACGTGTCTTAATTAACTGAATTCACCCATTCTGTGTTTAACTTTTCATAAATTTAGATAATTCTGATTTTATTCAGACTAATAATAGCTACAGTAATTATTTCTTGAACACCTATTATGTGCACTGCACTTGGATTTTCTCCTTATCTCCTGCAAGGTCTCTGACTAGCATAAATAGTTCAGGAGTTGTTAAGCTTATTATCACACCTGAATTTAGACTATACCCACTTCCATAAGATTTTCAAGATTTACAGTAAAAGATACGGATGCAATACAATTGAAAATCTTTAAAGTAGGAATAAAGAGACCAAAATGAAAGATAAAATGATAGATTGTTGTGAAGGGGGAAAACCTTTGTTAACTCCCATCATAATGTGATAAATCCAATTCCATAAACTGTGGTGTTGTATCATTGTGAAGTTAATTAAGTGACTTGGGGGCTGCTGTTCAGCTACTCACCTGGGAGAACCATGGGTGTGCGTTACACCCTTTGCATCTTACTGTGTCTCGATTGAGTTTGGCACATGGAGACACTTGTATCCTTTGGTTTAAATATCAGCATGAATGGTACAAGTCTTGTGGCTCACAAGGGCTTCCTAGCCAGTAATAGTAATGCTAAAAATGTTCCCACCCACCAAGCTGATCCAGGGAGATTGGGCAAAGAGGTTTTGGAGGAATGAGGACCAGCCCACCACTGTCCAGACACCCAACACGGAGGATGTTGCCTATAACTTTTCTGCCTGGATTCAGTTTCACCCCTTACTTTTCTGCTCCCCCAAGAGATAAAATTTAACCCTTTGTCCTGTACTATTTTGGAATGCTTATTTGTGATAGCATTGCTAAGTTTCATTCTTATTAAATCAGAAAAATCACTCCAAGAAAAGTTATTGTAGGTAAGCCACGGTTTAGCCCTGGGATTTCTGGAAAACAAGGCAAAAATAGCACAATTTTTATTAAGCTTATATCTGATAAAAGGAAGTTCATGGGTTTAAGAGAAACTTTTCTTTTTCTCATACCTGACCTCTGAGAGATATTTATGATATGGTTGTACATAGAGAATAGTAATCAATGTAATAGATACATTCAAGATGAGTTAACATCAAAATTATTTTTTTGGTTTCAGTGACACGTGTAGTAATAAAAATAGCCTTTAATATAAGTTCTACTAAGGACCACAGAATTCTTGATTGTGTTTTGTGCTTAATTGATTTTGAATGAATGATTAAGATTCACTAAACTCTACAAAGAAAACTCTATCAAGAAAAATATGTACATGAATTAAAAAAAAACCTTGTTTTTTATATTATCTTAAAAAGGTAAACTTAAAATGATGACAATTTCTAATCTTTGTTGCTATCAGACTTGTTTCTGATTTTATTCAAAATATCTTGGGTAAATTGCATGAACCCTGTATGAATTAAAATTCAAATGGAATTTTTAGGATTTTATTTATTTATTTATTTATTTATTTATTTATTTGGAGAAAGCATGAGTCGGGAGGGAGGGGCAAAAGGAGAGGGAGAGAGAGAAGCTTAAGCAGGCCCCATGCTCAGTGCAAAGCCCAGCATGGGGCTCGATCTCATGACCCTGAGACCACAACTTGAGCCAAAATCAAGAGTTGGGTGCTTACCAACTAAACCACCCAGGAACCCCTCAAATGGAATTTTTTAAATTATCTTGAATAATTATAAAATAGGAAAATTGAAGTATATATTATTTATACCTGCTCAAGATAACATTTTCTCATATTAGTGTCTATTTGGTGTCTACACAGGCACATTAATGATTTAAACATACTGTCTTACAGAATAAGTGCCTCATTGGGGTGCCTGGATCTCAGGGTCCTGAGATCAAGCCCCAGGTCAGGCTCCATGCTCAGTGAGGAGTCTGCTTGTCCCTCTCCTCCCCCCTCTGCCTCTCCTCCCACTCGCTGGCTCACAAGCTCTCTTTCTCTATCTAAAATAAATAAATGGGTATTAAGGAGGGCACATATTTGCATGGTGCACTGGGTGTCATATGCAAATAATGAATCATGGAACACTACATCAAAAACTAAGGATGTACTGTATGGTGACTAACAAAACATAATAAAAAATTATAAAAAAATTAAATAAAAATAAATAAATAAATAAATAAATAAATAAATAAAATCTTACCCCTCCCCCCAAAAAATAAAAAGTGCCTCATTTATTAGCACTTTCACAGCCAGCCACTTGAAGGAAAGCAACAAAAAAGACAATACACAAACCAGAAAATAAAAAATAATGTGAAGGAAGAAAGTAGGAAGGAAGAAAGAAGAAAAGCATGAACGAATTGAGCACACCATTCATATCCATGTTCCTTGTTCCAGTAGAGTCAATTTCAACTTATTTTTTTAATTCATGAATGTTATATATAAACATTTATATAACATTTACATATGTATACATATATGTATGCATGTGTATATATGTTTATATATATATTTGAAACAGAGCACGAGGTTATTATGAGTGATTAATGTAGGAAAGTGTTACGCAAGTGTAACGCTAGACTGTAGGATGTGCCCTGTGGCTTTAGAAATGAATGTCATTTACAAGAAGAAAATAAATGTAAAAAGTCTCAGAAAGATGTTTCTTTGTACTCCTAGGGTTAGCACACCAGATTGATTTATTGGTTTTCTATCATATTGCCAAAAAATTAAGAAAATGGAAGATAAATATCATATTAAGACTTAGGAAAGGAAAAGAGAACAGAGGCCATTGGGAAAAAAGATAAACACTTAATGTTAAGTTCTGGAAATGTTTAATTCTATACATACTTGTTTTCACAAAAAATTTTTCCATTTAATTTTATTTTTTGAGATTTGATCAAGCTTCTAGTATTGCTGATGTAAGGATTGAATTGGCTTAAGTGTTTCAAATCATTGGTTGATACGTCTTTTGGTAACTATGTCAGAAAAGATAAATTTGGAATTGTTTCTTTCTCATATGTAATTAATAGTTGGGAAAATTTTAATGATTTTTAGTAAATTTTATGAACTTTGTTTTTTTCAGATGAACATTTTCCATCATTTCTAAAATTATTTGGCTAAAATTACAGGACTATGTTTTATCTATCAGCTGTAGAAAATTTGCTTTTCATTTTTTATTGAATACCCAAAATTGTCCTTTAATCTAAATATATTTTTTTCTTTTTTCTTCTTTAGTGTTGTTATGATAAGTTATATGTTCTGAAAGGCACTGCTATTCAAAGAGTCTCTGTTTCCTCTTAGTTTTGCTACTCTTTTCTCAACTTGAGGGGCAGAAATAATAATTTATTATTCCTTTTCTTTCTTAATTGAATTGAACACTTTCTTCATTTTTCTAAGAAAATTGCTCTGTTTTCCTTACTTATTTGGGAAATGATAAGCTGCCTTTTCTGTTGATAGTTACTTGTTCTGTTGCTCGATTAGATAGTAACAGTTATAATTCACTTTAAATGGTGAATATGAAGTATTATTGGTTCTTGCAAATAATCTATAATTTGAGAAGTCTGAAGTCTGTAACTGCAAAATAGGAAAATCACTCTTTAAATTCTATGTTAAAATAAGGATTAAAATGCATATTTTCCAGTAGCTTTTGACAAAAAATCATCAGATAAGTAAATGAGATTATTTTTTATGCATAAGTATCATAAAATGTGTGTATGTGTGTGTTGGGTGCAGTATGTGGATCCATATATGTGTGTACATGCAAGAAGTAAACATGCCAGAAATGTGGTTTGCTATTTATACCTCTCACTTATATTGCCACAAAACTTTATAGCTTCATATAACAGCCAAATTAGCTTCAGGAAGCTAAATATTAATACATTGTCTTTTAAGTACGCAAGGATAGATTTGCTTTTTTAGAGGAGAAGTTGAAGCAGAGTTAGATTTTTCAAAAAGTTGGCTTAACTGTTTAGTGGTGCTTTACTTCACATGTTTCCTGATTACACTTTCAGCAGCTATCATATACAATATGCTGCAGTGGTTTTTAGTTATAAAATTTTACTTGTAAAATTATGAGCCACTAATTATCCAAAAGGAATAATCTGATATTGGCATTGTTCTTCACCAGTGCCCGTGAAACCTCTGATAAAATTGATATTCACTCCTGCATCCTGAAATAGGGTCTCATTTCTGAAGCTCTTCTCTGTTGTACAGCATGACGGTTTAGTTTCTTAATATCAAATTCTTTTGCCTGTTCCAAGCAAAACAGATGGTTAAGATAATTATAATGGAAATGGCATGCTGAGAAAACTGTGGAGAGACCATTCCATTCTTTTATCTTCCCTTTTTCCTCTTTCTAAATGCAGTGGGACAGGGAACAAAATATGTAAGTCAAAAAACAAAGGCTCTAACCTTGACTCTTTGGTGATGGCCTGTGTGGCTCAGACCAAGTCAGCTGACTTCTGTGGGTCTCAGTTTCTTCTGTAAAATCAAGAGGAAGGGCTTGTTTCCTCTGGTGGTCCCTAAGTACTCAGCTAGAACCCCAGCATCCACCTGGCCAGGGGCTCCTGGAAGAAGAGGAGGAGAAAAGGGCTTGAGCCCAAGAAGACATGGTTCCTTCCAAGTCACACCCAAGCTACTTTTTTGTTGACCAAAAGAATTTTTATGCAAAAAGCATTTCAAATGAGTTTAAAACACAGAGCAGAAATGAATCTGAAATGCCTAACGTATGCTTTTTCAGCACTTTCTAGCAATTATGACAATTTAGGTGGTTATGTAAATTACACAATTCTTGTAAAATGACATAATTATGAAATGTTGGGGCAGAAACAGAAATGGATTACATTGCTTTAAAGTGAATACTGCAGTGATATAAGATTGAGCATACACCCCCTCCATCACCTTTTCTGAGTCCCTTTGGATTTTACTGTTGCTAGTGGGAAAGTGTTAATAGGAAGTAACTTTCCACGTTATAAATGTTGATAAAAACTGAATAGGGTGGTATAATATAATGAGGATATCAGACTGATTTTTATTGTTTGGATTCAGATTATTAAATCTATGCTTACATAAACAATCCATTCACATGAAACTATTTTCAAAAATATTATCTTTAGTCCTAGAAACTTATTTGGCATTTGGAGCATTTATACCAGTGGAAAAAATATTTACAGTAAGTATTTCACTTAGCATTGTGTAGTTCATGTTTGCAAGAAAAGGCTGTTTTAGCAGGGGAGATATTGCTAAGATAGGGCCAAATAGTTTACGAACCACAAAATATATGTGTATTTGCAGATTTCAGAAATCACTCTTACTTTTGGAGAATACTGTATGATATTTCTGTTCTTTTTAAATCTGTAGCTAATACTTTACCTTCATTCCCCAGTCAATTACCAACGACAAGAGTATATGTAACTGGGGGCGGGGAGGAGGAGGAGGAGAGGATTATTTTTTTCTTTGCTATTTATATAGGGTGTTGAATTTCTAAGTCCATCACAAGCTTTCCTAGTTTTTCTCCACGTTGGGTATTTTCACCCCAAGGAGAAGTAGAGTGAGAAACCCAGAGGCAGAGATTTGTAGCTCACAAGTTCTGTTACTTGCCTGACAAGGAGAACCATGAAGATACCACGCCTTCTAGGCATTTTGGGTTTCTCGAGCTTCAAATAGGTATACTTCATACCCTGGTGTTCACAGTTAAAATTGCCCTTGCCAGGCCTCTCCTCCATTGTGATGTGGGGAGTGACAAACAGAAGCTTTATTTCTAGCTGTCTTTCCCTCTCTGAGAGTTAGAGGAGTGGGGATGACAAGGAGAGGCATGGCAGGCACTCTTCCCTCCATCTACTTGTGGATGTACCCTGCTCATTCCCATCTCTTAACATTTAGTTCTTAATTATATAGATAATTTTCCTGTGGGACTACCTGCCCTCCTCCCACCTCACCGTAGCTTTCACTGAGTATTCTTAGATAATGATAATCATCTAGAGGCGGTTTATGGAGTAGTAGAGAACATTCATTTCAGTGAATACAAATGCATTCCTACTTTATTACCTTCACCTCTGGGGTTCAGGCACAGTACCTCTAAGAACAGTTAATATTGAGCAGTATGGACCTCGGTCAGGGGAAGATTTTCTCCAGTCCCACCCTCTCACACTTGCTAAGAAAACAGAAGGAGAAAGGAGAGCATTTACCATGCTAAGTTTGGGAGTCAGAGTGCTAAAAAATGAGACCTGGGGCTCAAAGGGACATCAGAAAGAAAATTTTGCGACTCAGTTTATGTGAAAGAAGAAACCACATGAGACCGAATTCTTGCTGTACAAAATAGCAAATGTGAACATCCTCCTTGGCTAAGATATAAAGTACAAAGAAAAAAGAAAGACACAGAGAGACTTACACAGCTCTGTACTGAGAGTCTCTTCACATGGTTCCACTTGTCACTGGCTAACCAGACTAGGGTGGAGAATTGTCTGAAAAAATCATTTCCCCACTACTTCCTTTGTATGTCCTTTCTCTTCTTTCTTTGCCTGCGCATAGCTTAAGGCAAGACTTTTTTCATACACAGGCTTGCACTGTCTTGAGTGTCCTTCATGCACAGCCCCCTGTCTTCCAACTCTAGCCAAGACACCTCAAGAAATCAGTCTTCCTTTTGGCAACCATTAGAGCACATTATCAAGCATTAATAGTAAGCTTGAGTTGTCTTTGTGGAGCAAGGACAAATTGCTATTTTGAAGTGGCTAGCAGATTCTTCCTGTTGCTCTGGTTATAGTCTAGATCTGAAAATTGTTGGAGGTTGGGAACTGATCTCTTAGGGCTTCCAAAGGACTTTTACTCATAAGATAGAGCCTGGAATTTATCCTTACAGCAGACACACTCATCCTTCTGGGAGTTGCCACTTTAATGAAAGTGCTTTTTAGTCTTAGAAGTACCTCTTTATGGCTTTGAGATAAACCTTGAACTAGTAAAATAATCAGACAATTTACAGTAATATTAAGTTTTCTTAGTATTTTGGCTGCTTCCTCAGCAGGACTATGCCCTTAAAGAAGCTGTGTGTGTGTGTGTGTGTGTGTGTGTGTGTGTGTGCGCGTGTGTGTGTGTGCGCGCGCGCGCGCGCTTTTCAAACAGAGAGGTGAGCTGGTCCTGTCTTAGTGCATGCTCCATGCCAGGTAAAGTAAGATTGAATCACAGATATTAAAAAGCATCCGGTCTACTTTAAAGATTATCTTGCCTTTGTGTCCAGGGTCCAGATCACCCTATATGGTAGGATAGGAACTTTCTCCTGTAACAAATGCACAGTCATACTGTCATTATCCCAAGTTCACAAAAAATAAGTTAGCCTTAGACTGCTGAGGGGAAGAACTCTCTTTTTTTCTCCCAAGCTTGTTCTGGACTTTGAAGGGAAGAAATTTTGAGCAGTCATTTGTCTACTAAGGGCACATGACTCCTAAAACTCCCAAGCACTGAAGCATTGAGCATAAAGAAGGCTGATGGATCAGGGGTCCCTGGAAGGGCAAGACTGATGAGGGAATATCTAATATCCACTTTAACCTTTTACTTTACTTCCTTTAATTCCCTTCTCTTAAATCTTTATTTAATTTTATCATATATGGGAGGTAATCAAAGGAAAGGCAGAAGGATGCAGAAAGAGTACCACAGTCTGAATAAGTGGTCCACAGCTAGCTGGAGTGGACCAGCAGAAGAGTTGGGGTAGTGGTCTACAGGAAGAAAGCACCTGACAGATTTCTGTGGCATGGAAACAATGCTAGGAATTCTTAGATTAGAGACATTAATAGAAAGTTCAATAAAACTCTGTCAACTTCTCTCAAACTCATAGGATGGGGCTTAGGCTGAATTGAACATTATAAGACAGACTTGATAAATTTGGGATATTTGAATAATATTGATATGCTTCCTACACTGTATACTCTTTTCCTTAAAAATGTCAAAATTGCACATCAGCTTGACTTTTCCTTTTCCTCTTTCAAAACCAGTACACGTGATTATCTTTAATCAAAACCACAATATAGTGAACCTTCAGGCATTGTCAGGGAATATAATGCAGTAATTAGTTTTAAGCAAAATTTTCCTGGATAGCAGAAAATTACCTTCCATTTCATACCAACATACTCTGTGTTTGTGTGTGTTTGCAAAAACACACATATATATACACACATAACAAAATTTAATTGATTTTACAGTATGCCAAACTATTCTGCAGAAGTTTTTTGAATTTCTGATATAATCACTTCTTCAATATGCTAATTAAGTACTTTTTTATTGAGCAGTTTTTTTAATACAGAATATTATCAGGAAATAGAGCGTTACCTGAATAGTCATTCAAAACTAAATTCCTACTTAATCCAATTTGTCAACTGAAAACGAACAACAGAGACTAGATAGTTGTTCTCTAGGAGGATTAGGGCATAGTAATGAAGATACAAATAGTTACAGAGTAATTATTTAATTGCTGTAAAGATCTTTGTAATAGACCCACATGTTGGAGATATATCTCATCTGTAGGAGAGGAAGGGAAACTGCCCTGAGGTGCCTGAGGTGTTTGGACTTAGCAGTAATTATGGAGAGGGTCATTTTCCAGACAGAATAGCGTGTGTGAGTTACACTGCGTACAGGAAATTGGTTCTTTATAGGAACTGAAATAAGGGAAGTAAACATCAAAGAGAATGAAAAGAGAGAATACTAGTGAGGGTAATCTACTGATGTAACAAATTCCTTCTGAAGTTTAAGTTAACATTTTAAAATACTTGTGAGTCTGTGTTCCTATAATAAAATGTGGCAAAGTTGTTAATGTTACAGCAGTTCTCAAGTTATACCAATTTTTCACTTGAACTCGTTTTGTTACTGTTCTGTCTTAACTTGATGTCATTCATTTCTACTCCTTTTTCTTAATTTATGGGGGACTTTTGACTTTACAGATTACATCACATAATAATTCTTCAAATAATGACTTTTTATCATAACAGCTTTTGAAAATATATACTTTTTTCAGATAAGATTTCCATTTTTCCCAGTGAAATGACCTTTTCCCAAAACATTGACCAAATTACTAGGCCATAAGAAGTATTATGTTGACATTAGTGTTTTAGGTGAACATGCATTGACCAATTTATGGGAAGTCACATTTTCTAATCATATGAAATAAATTTCAATTGTATGAATTTGCCAAGGGAAGTATTGAAGAGGAAGCATTTTTTTTACCACACTTCAATTTAGTCTTCCAGTTTTAAGGTAGTCTTATGTTATGTATTTGTTTTGTCCTAATGTTTTCTGGCTCTTGGGTCTCTGACTTTTTTTTTTTAGTGCAGTTTTAGTGAACGTTTACAGCAAAATTGAGAGGAAGGTACAGAGATTTTCCATGTCTCCTTAACCTCTCATGTTTAGAACCTCTCCCATTACCAATATCCACCATCAAAATGGTTTGTTTATAAAATCGATAAACCTACACTGACATATCATGATTATCGACAGTCCATAACTTACATTAGAGTTCATCTTCGTATTGTACTTTCTGTGAGTTTGGACAAGCGTAGAATGACATGTATTCACCATTATAATATTGTACAGATATTTTTACAGATGTTTTTACTGTCTCCATAGTTTTGCCTTTTCCATAATATCATAGTAGTTGGAGTCCTGTGGTATGTAGCCATTTCAGGTTGTCTTCTTTCACCTAGTAATATCCATTTGAATTTCTCCTATGTCATTTCATGGCTTGATTGCCTATTTATTTTTAGCATAAACAATTAGCCATTGTCTGGAGGTACCACAGCTTGTTTATCCATTCACCTACTGAAAGACATCTTGGTTGCTTCCAAGTTTTGGCAGTTATGAATAAGGCTGCTATGAACATCCATGTGCTGACATAAGTTTTCGACTCCTTTGGATAAATGCCAAGGAGCATTATTGCTGCATTGTATGGTTGTATGGTAAGAGTATGTTTAGTTTTACAAGAAACTGTCAAACCATCTTTCGAAGTGTCTATACCATTTTGCCTTCCCACAAGCAATGAATTAGAGTTATTGTTCCACTTTGTTATCAGCATTTATGTTGTCCTTGTTTTCAGACTTTGGCTATTCTAGTAAGTGTGCGGTGGTATCTCATTGTTTTAATTTTCATTTGCCAGATGACAAAAGATGTGGAGCATCTTCTCATAGGCTTATTTATCATCTGTATATTATTTTGTTGAGGTGTTTCTTACGATCTTTAGCCAAGTGTCGCCTGGGTGGCTCGGTTGGTTGAGTGTCTGACTCTTGATTTCGGCTCAGGTCATGATCTTGGGGACCTGGAAGCCCCACATTGGGCTCCCCGCTCAGCTGGGAATCTGCTTGAGGATTCTGCCTCTCCCTCTGCCACTCCCCCCTCATAAATTAATAAATAAATCTTGGCCTATTTCTTAATCAGTTTTTTTTTTCTTTAATTACTGAGTTTTAAGAGTTTGTGGTGCATTTTGGATAATGGTCCTTTAACAGATGCATCTTTTGTAAATATATTCTCCCAGTCTGTGGTTGTCTTCTGATTCTCTTGATATTGTCTTTTGCAGAACAGAAGTTTTTCATTTTAATGAAGTCCTGTTTTTCAGTTACTTATTTCATGGAGCATGTCTTCAGGGTTGTGTCTAAAAAGGCACCACCAGGCACTTGGGTGGCTCAGTCGCTAAGCGTCTGCCTTTGGCTCAGGGCAAGATCCCAGATCCTGGGATCGAGCCCCACGTCAGGCTCCTCCGCTGGGAGCCTGCTTCTTCCTCTCCCACTCCCCCTGCCTGTGTTCCCTCTCTTGCTGGCTGTCTCTCTCTGTCAAATAAATAAATAAATAAAATCTTTTTAAAAAGTTTAAAAAAATAATAAAAAAATAAAAAGGCACCACCACTCCCAAGGTCATCTAGGTTTTCTCCTATGTTATCTTCTAATTGTTTTATAGGTGTACAATTTACATTTAGGTCTGTGACCTTTTTGAATTAATTTTTGTGAAGAGTATATGATCTCTGTTTTTTTTAGGTGTCCAGTTGTTCCAGCACTATTTATTAAAAAGACCTCTGCTCCATTTTATTGTCTTTCCTCCACTGTCACAGATCAGTTGACTGTATTTATGTGTGTGGGGGACGGGTCCATCTTTGGGCTCTCTGTTCTGTTCCACTGTTTTATTCCTTCCTTCCTTCCTTCCTTCCTTCCTTCCTTCACTGATATCAGTGTCTTGGTTAATGTAGATTCATAATAAGTCCCAAAGTTAGTCTTCTAACTTTTTTCTTCTCCTTCAATATTGTCTTCGCTATTCTGAGTCTTTTGTCTCTCCACATAAACTTTAGAATCAGTTTGTCAATATCCATAAAATAACTTGTTCGGAATTTTAGTGGAATTTCATCATATCTATAAATCGATTCGGGAAGAATTAACACCCTGACAATACTGAATCTTCCTATCTGTGAACATAGAATCTCTCTCCATTTATTTAGTTGTTTTTTGATTTCGTTCATCAGAATTTTACGGCTTTCCTCATATAGATTATGTAGATGTTTTGTTAGATTTATACCTAAGTATTGTAATTATAATGTGTTTTCAATTTCATATTCCACTTGTTATATAGGAAAGCAAATTACTGTTGCATATTAACATGGTGCCCTGTACCTTTGCTATAATTGCTTAGTAGCTCCAGGAGTTTTGGAGGGTTTGTTTGTTTTCATCAAGTCTTTCAGATTTTCTCTATAGATGTTGATATCATCTGAAAACAAAGACAGTTTTATGTCTTCCTTTCCTTTCTGTATATCATTTATTTTCCTTTTCCTGTCTTACAGCACTAGTAAAGACTTTCAGTATGATGTTGACAAGAAGTGGTGAAAGTAGACATCCTTATCTTGTACCTGATCGTAAGGAAGTTTTGTATTTCCTACCGTTAAATCTGATGTTCACTGTAGGTTTTTGATAGGTAGTCTTTATCAAGTTGAAAAGGTTCCCTTCCATTCCTAATGTACTGAGCATTCTTATCAAGAATGGGTGTTGGATTTTGTCAAATGCTTTTTCTGCATCTATTGATATGATCATGTGATTTTCTTTTTTTGTCTGTTAATATTATGGAATACATTAATTGATTTTCAAATGTTAAAACAGCCTTGCATAACTGGGATAAATTCCATTTGGTCATAATGTATATTTTTCATTTTTTGTGTGTGTGTAATCTAAGTTCATGAAAGATCATGGTCTTTAGTTTTCTTGTGTTTGTCTAGGTTTGGCATTAGAGCAATGCTGGCCTCAGAATAAGTTAGGAAACACTCTCTGCTTCTGTCTTCTGAAAAAAATTGTAGAGAAATTGTATAATTTCTCTCTTAAATGTTTGGTAAAATTCACTGCTAAACTAATCTGGGCCTTTCTGTGTTGGAAGATTATTAATTGTAGATTCAATATGTATATGTTAGATACAGCCCTCATCAGATTACCTATATCTACTTGTGTGAGTTTTGACAGTTTTGACATTGTGTCTTTAAAGGAATTGGTCCATTTCACCTATTTTATCAAATTTGTGAGCGCAGAGTTGTTTATAGTATTTCCTCATTATCCTTTTAATTTCTATGGCATCTGTAGGATACCCCTTTTTCATTTCCTGATATTAGTAATGTGTATTCTCTCTTCTTTTTTTCTTGGTTAGCCTGGCTTGAAGTTTATCTATTTTATTGATCTTTTCAAAGAAACAGCTTATGATTTCATTGATTTTTCTCTGTCAATTTTCTGTTTTCAATTTCACTGATTTTTTACTTCAGCTCTTATTAGTTGTTTTCTCCTGCTTACTTAAAATTTAATTTGCTCTTTATCTAGTTTCCTAAAGTGGAACACTATATTATTGATTTTAGATTTTTCTTTTGTAATATATGCATTCAATGTATGCATTCAATGCTAGAAATTTCCCTCTATACACCATTTTTGCTGAATTCTACAAATTATAAGTTATATTTACATTTTCATTTAGTTCTTCTTTGGCCTAAGTGTTATTTAAAAGTATATTGTTTAATATCCATGTATTTTGGAATTTTCCAGTTATCTTCCTGTCATTAATTTCTAGTTTAATTCTGTTATGATCTGAGAGGAGACATTGCATGATTAAGATTTTTTTTTAATTATTAAGGTATGTTTTATTACCCAGAATGTTGTGTGTTTGGATGGATGGGACCTTGAGAAAAATATATATTCTGCCTTTGTTCAATGAAGTACTCTATTGATGTCAAATATACCCAGTTGATTGACGGTATCGTTGAGTTCAATTATGTCGATACCAATTTTCTGCCTGCTGTATATGTCCGCTTCTGAGAGAGTAGTGTTGAAGTCCCCAACTATGATAGTGGATTCATCTATTTCTCCTTACTGTTCTATCAGTTGTTGCTTCATGTAGTTTGACACTTTCTTAGGTACATATGAGCTAAGGATTATTTGGCTTTCTTAGAAATTTGATCCTTTCATCATCATGTAATGTTTTCCCTGAAAACTTTCCTTGCTTTGAAGTACGTTCTGTCTGATATTAATATAACTACTCTTGGTTTCTTTTATTTAGTATTAGCCTGGCATATTTTTCTCCTCTACTTAATTTTAATTTATATCTCTTTATATTTCAAGTGGATTTCTTATAGACAACACATAGCTGGATTGTAGTTTTTGATTCTGACCCTTTCTGTCTTTTAGTTAGTGCATGTAGACCTTTGACAGTCAAAGTGATTGTTGATATAGTTGGATTAACACCTACCATACTCATTACTGTTTTTTGTATTTTGCCCTTGTTCTTCGTTCCTAGTTTAGTCTTCCTCTCTTTTTCCACCTTCAGTAGGTTTAATTGAGCATTTTTTAAATTGAGCATTGTATATGGTTCTTTTTTCTCTCCTTTCTTAGCATATCAGGTATTCTTGTTTTGCTTTTTTTAGAGGTTGCTTAAAGTCCATTTTCAAATGACATCCTTCCATTTCATGGGAAGTGTGAGTACCTTATAATAGCAAAATAATCTTAATTCCTTCCACCGCCCCATCCTTTGTATCATTGCTGTCATTAATTTCACATATATAAGGTGTGTGTGTGTGTGTGCAAATATATTGTTGCTAGCATTATTTTGAATAAACTTACCTGTTAGATTAAGAATAAGTTTTTCTTTTGTATTTACTTACTGCTTCTTTGATGATCTTCCTTTCCTTATATAGATCTGAGTTTATGACCTGTATTATTTTCCTTTTCTCTAAAGAACTTCTTTTAACATTTCTTACAAGGCAGGTATACTGACAACAAATTCCCTCAATTTTTGTTTGTCTGAGAAAGTCTTTATTTTCCCCTTATTCCTGAAGGGTAATTTTTCAGGTTACAGAATCCTAGCTTGGTGTTTTCTTTGTTTTGTTTTTTCTCTCAGCATGTTAAATATTTTATTCACTCTCTTTTTCTTGCATGGTTTCTGGGGAGAAGTCAAATATAATTATTATATTTGTGCCTCTAAAGGTAAGATTTTTTTTTTCCTCTGCCTTTTTTCAGGACTTTGTCTTTGATTTTCTATAACTTAAAAATGATATCCCTTGGTATGGTTTCTTTGGTATTTATCCTACTTAGTGTTCTCTGAGCTTCCTTGATCTTTGATATGGTGTCTGGCATTAATTGGGAAAATTCTCAGTCTTCAAATATGTCTTATTTTCCTTTCTCCCTTTCTTCTCCTGATATTACCGTTACACTTAAGTTACACCTTCTGTAGTTGCCCTGTAGTCCTCATGTACTGTTCTGTGCTTTTCGGTCTTGCTCAGAGATTCTTTTCTCAACCATATCCAGTCTACTAATTGCTCATAAAGGGCATTCTTCATATCTGTTACAGTGATTTATCTTAAATATATATATATATATATATATATATGTATGTATATATATAATTTATGTATATATTATATATATAATTTTTATATATAAATATATATATTCTTCTCTCTCTCTATATATATATATATATATGAGAAAAAGACTTATCCAGCAAGAATGAACTTTTCAAGAATCAAGTCTCTTTCATACTTAACTTCACCAACCATCTCTCATTATAAAATTGTTTTGTTTTTCAGCAAAGAAAATAAAATCTCAGTACATTTATTTTATATGCAGACTACATTTATTTACTTTTAAATTATCATTTATTACATATGAACTTTTTCTATTATTTTATTTTTTTCTAATAAAATTATTTGGTTATCTTGGGAAGGAATACATCATAATTTATCACACTACAACTCTTTTTTTTTATAAAGATTTTATTTATTTATTTGACAGAGATAGAGACAGCCAGCGAGAGAGGGAACACAAGCAGGGGGAGTGGGAGAGGAAGAAGCAGGCTCATAGCAGAGGAGCCTGATGTGGGACCCAATCCCATAACGCCGGGATCACACCCTGAGCCAAAGGCAGACACTTAACGACTGCGCCACCCAGGCGCCCCACACACTACAACTCTTAAATTTTTGTAAACAGCTTTTCATTTAGAGACCATTTTCTCAGTAATGAATGACAGTCATTGAACAAAAGATAGCATTTTGTAGTTACTTATAAAGAAATATTCCCTAAAAATTAACCTAAAGAATCATCTTGGATGGCTTAATTTTCTTGGTATAAATACTATAGAGTAAAAGGAATGAATGAGATGTATATACATACATATGTAATATATGTATACATATCTTTATATATGTGTGTATCAGTAATGATGAAAAATTTTATAACCAAGTAAAATAATGTAGAATGAGTAAAACTGGAGAATATCTTTAGTAAATAAATAATCAAATTTGATTTTTATAGAAGATAATTAGATGTATAGTATAATATAAAATGTGTTCTGACCTGTTTTGTAGAATATACAGTATAAAATTATACTTTTACACTATGCCTCTTGGTTTTCTCCTTATTAAATATAAGGATCAGTCTAGATGATCTCCATGGCTTGTCTCAAATATTAATTATTATGTTAAATGTTTATGTGCATGTATATACATATAAAATCAGATTATATATGTACTTACATATATATAATGCATATATACGTGTATATTATTTCAGTACCATCTGATCATATTCTTAAATTGTAATTGACAGATTTAGTAAATAATACTAAATGCTTTTCCTTTTAATTCATTGTCATCATTCATAGAAAATATTTTAAAACACACACAAGCACAAAGGAAAAAACTGATGCCAAGTAGTTTTAAACTTTAGTCCTCTTTGTTGGTACAGAGTAATGAGTTTTGAAGGAGAAGAGAAGTTTTAAAAAAAAGTTTAATATATTTTATACAGTGACACAAGTTGAGTGTTCATTTTTCTCTTAGGATTTTTCTGATTCCCACAAAGGGCAAAATCATCTGCCAATTTCACATTTTCTCACATGCACTGTTATGGGCAAAGCCACTTGCTTTGTGGTAGCACTCTCTGGATGGCCATCATCATAATGCACCCAGTGTAGGATTATACTGTGTGTGTGTGTCTGTGTGTCTGTGTGTGTATTTGTGCACATGCATGCTATCAACATAGCCAAAGATGTTTTCAGGCTATTCAGACTAAATGTAGTGTCTTTTCAAATTAGGGTCTTTGGTTTTACCAAAAAAAAAAAAGGAGGTGAAACTTCTGATTACAACATATGGGCCACTTCAGAAGGTTGTAGTGTTAAAATAACAATAATATAAAATAATTTCTGCATTAATTTAGAGCATGTTGCAGTTAGGAATTGGCCTGTGTGCCAGAAGATGTCCAGCAACAACTTAGTCTTTGTCCTTCATTGTTTTTATCCTCTATCTTTAGTTCCTTCAAATTGGGGACATAATCAGTAGCATACACTGCAGTTGTTTCTATCCTGTGGTCTACAAGGCAAACAGTCATCAGTTGTAAAATAAAATAAAAATAAATTACAAAGAACCATGTCATCACAGAATTAGTGTGCCACAGAAGCTGATGACATAATAACCTTTGTCTTCAAAGCCAGAAATTGTCTATTATGCTTAATTTGAGTTCTCTGAGCCTAAAAAATAAGAGTGTTTAAGTCATTCTGTCCTGTAGGTAGTTCAGCATAAACAGTGCCTTATTGAATATTGTCTTAGTGGATCATATTCTTGGCAGACACCCTAACAGCAACAAATGAACTTTGTGAAATTATTTTATTTAGTATTTTCCAATGGCACACATAGTCATCCAGAATTCTGAAGACAGGTGTGATTTTGTAGGTAAAAGGTGAAAGAGTAGATCAAACTTTAATAGGTCTTCAAGTTTTAAGTTTCCCATTATTTTTTCTGCTGCTTTATTTTAATAAATGATGGATATAAGTTACATAGGTATTTGTAAAGTGTGTATGTAATGATATATCCTTGTTCCATGCTTTTAGTGTTTGTATATTTTTGCTTATATATTCCAGCATAAAGGATTAAACTGATAAACAAGTTTGCTACTCGCCCCCTTTCTGCTTCCTTCCTTCCTTCTCTTCTCTCCTTCTTGTGTTATTTTATCAAGGTAGAACCCAGTGAGCCTTAGTTATTCCCTGATGCTTACTTCCTGATAAACTGACCTTAGAAAATCCTTTTTGGTTACATGTACTGAAGTCTATTCTTTTTTTTTATTATAATAATATTTTTTATTATATTAGTCACCATACAGTACATCCCTGGTTTCTGATGTAAAGTTAGATGATTCATTAGCTGCGTATAACACCCAGTGCACCATGCAATACGTGCCCTCCTTACTACCCATCACCAGCCTATCCCATTCCCCCACCCCCCTCCCCTCTGAAGCCCTCAGTTTGTTTCTCAGAGTCCATAGTCTCTCATGCTTCATTCCCCCTTCTGATTACCCCCCCTTTCTTTATCCCTTTCTTCTCCTACCGATCATCCTAGTTCTTATGTTCCATAGATGAGAGAAATCATATGATAATTGTCTTTCTCTGCTTGACTTATTTCACTTAGCATTATCTCCTCCAGTGCCGTCCATGTTGCAGCAAATGTTGAGAAATCATTCTTTTTGATAGTTGCGTAATATTCCATTGTATATATGGACCACATCTTCTTAATCCAGTCATCTGTTGAAGGGCATCTCGGCTCCTTCCACAATTTAGCTATTGTGGACAATGCTGCTATGAACACTGGGGGGCATATGGCCCTTCTCTTCGCTATGTCTGTATCTTTGGGGTAAATACCCAGTAGTGCAGTGGCTGGGTCATAGGGTAGCTCAATTTTTAACTTTTTAAGGGACCTCCACATTGTTTTCCAGAGCGGCTGTACCAACTTGCTTTCCCACCAACAATGTAGGAGGGATCCCCTTTCTCCACATCCTCTCCAGCAATTGTTGTTTCTTGCCTTGTCAATTTTTGCCATTCTAACTGGCGTAAGGTGGTATCTTAGTGTGGATTTGATTTGAATTTCCCTGATGGCTAATGATTTTGAACATTTTTTCATGTGTCTCTTAACCATTTGTATGTCTTCATTGGAAAAGTGTTTGTTCATATCTTCTGCCCATTTTATGATTTGTTTGTTTCTTGTGTATTGAGTTTGAGAAGTTCTTTGTAGATCTTGGATACCAGTCTTTTATCTGTAATGTCATTTGCAAATATATTCTCCCATTCCGTGGGCTGCCTCTTAGTTTTTTTGACTCTTTCCTTGGCTGTGCAGAAGCTTTTTATCTTGATGAAGTCCCACAAGTTCATTTTATCTTTTGTTTCTCTTGCCTTTGGAGATGTGTCATGAAAAAGGTTGCTGTGGCCGATGTCATAGAGGTTGCTGCGGCCGATGTCGTAGAGGTTGCTGCCTATGCTCTCCTCTAGGATTTTGATGGATTCCTGTCTCACATCAAGGTCTTTCATCCATTTGGAGTTTATCTTTGTGTATGGTGTGAGAGAGTGGTCAAGTTTCATTCTTTTGCATGTAGCTGTCCAATTTTCCCAGCACCATTTACTGAAGAGACTATCTTTTTTCCACTAGATGTTTTTTCCTGCTTTATCAAAGATTAGTTGCCCAAAGAGCCGAGGGTCCATTTCTGAAGTCTATTCTTTTTATTTGAATTGGCTAGCTTTGTTTGGCTATTTGGTCATAGATTTCTCTAGTAGCTTGCACATTTGGGAAATGTTTTGAAACTCAAACACGTAGCCACTATGATTGTTTGAATAAAAACTTAAGAAAAGAGAACTTTTGAAACTGTGACTCTAATTTCAATTTCCAGTGTATATGCATGAGGCTGGGGTAACTATATATATATCAAAGACCTTACAAAGTGACATTTTCTGGGCAGCAGTAGTTCATCAGATTTGTAAAGGAAGAGCTGTTGAGTCCAAAGTAGAATGTACCAAGAGTTTGGCAACTTATAGTCTAACCCTGGACTCCTCACTAGAGAACTGTAGGCCCTTAGATAAGTTACATAAACTTTCTAGACCTTAGCTTTTTTATATTTAACATTCAAGTTTTTAACTACAGGACCTATTAGCTACTAGCTTTAAAAATTTATGATTCTAACTAAATGTTAAAAATGGCAGAAATGCCTCATCTAAAAAAGTAATCATAGACTGATTTAATGCCATATTATATTTTTCACATATGATTCCCTTCATGTATTACAAGTAAAATGCTGGATATTGATAAATACTTCCTAATTATCTGGAAAATTTAGCCAACATAGATTTGGTGAACTATGTGATTCAGTTTGACATGGGCTTGACATCATAAGATAAGTATAAAAATATTTTCTTTATCATTTGCCCTATAGAGTCCCTTTAAAATCTTTGTTCAAGAAAAATAATCATGAAGCTAAAATTTTAGTGAAATTACAGAATGCAATTAAAATAGTTAAATGTATAATTGCTTTAATGAAAAAAATAGAAGCTAAAAAACATCTTTTTATCAGTTTTGTTGTAATTCACATTTCCAAGATAAATGATCTTCATGCCTTTAAAAAGTCTTATAGTCAGAAGGGGAGAAAATATCTATTTTGCTTACATATAATCCTCTTAACATGCACATGCCAGATGGTGTTTCATATCAGGTCAGAAATAATGATGGAATCTGGCTTTAAATCTAAGAATCTGGGAGAAAATGAGTAACTAGGGATTATGTATTTGTAATAGCATTTTTCCCTGAAGTTCAACCATTTGTAATAATTTTTGATATGCTTCTGTCTGTGTGTGTGGATTTATTTTTACTTATTTCATTTCTATTATACCTTACTGAGATTCTGAAAGGTTATTTATGATGGGATTAGATATTTTCTCAATCTTTGGATCTCTGTAGTCAAGTAATAATTTGACCTTCAGGTATTTCAGACTGCAAGTTAGTAACTAGTCTAGAAAGTAGAAAATCAATAACTCATGGGGAGGGAAAGATAAATAGAAATTCTATTAAGTATGGAGGACAGAAGTATTTTTCTAATTCACTTTAAAGAAACTAATTAAAATATTAAATAGTGTGGATTCTTTTGCTAAAAAGAAATGTTCACTTTATGTAAAACCAGCACATTTCATAAGCATAAACCTGGCTGACTTTAGACAATAAAGTTAGGCCATTGTATTGTAGGGAAAGCAGAATTGTACTCTTAATTAATTCACTGCTTGTTATTATTGTCTTGATTTTTTTGGCTTTCTCTTAATAGATCATGTCATAATCTATGTCATTAGTTCACTTGATCCAAATTAATTTATTACAGTATTCTACTAATCACTCTGTCTTTAATGTCTTTATATAGTAATTTTTTGGTTCTATGGCCTTGACTGCTTCCATGCTTTAAAAAAGAGGACAAACATTTCAAGTAATCCATGTGGCTGAATTATGTAAGTCCAGCCTCCAACTCCCAGCCAAAAAAAAAAAAAAAAAAGAAAAGTTGAAGTCTTACTTTCAGCATGATAACACCAGTTCCGTACACCCACTCCCTAGTGAATCAACTGGTCAAAATTGTCCAAAAAAAAAAGTTTCTAGAAATGGTCCTAGGGAAACATTCAAAATCTCTGAAATAGTTCCAAGGAAGGCAAACATTGGTCATATAATGAATAAATTAAGAAACATTCCAGGAAACTTGCTAAAACTATCATGCCCTCCCCCATTAATTGAACATTCAACTCTTAAATTAGAGGTGTCATGTCACTCAGAGAGAAGTGTACTATTATTCCCACCCCTAGCTCCAGAGCTATATGTAACTCACATATTTTGCAATAGGAAAAAAATAGACTGTGACATAGAGAGCTTCATATTTCTTTCCATAAGAACTGATTACATTTGCAAAAGAATGTGGAGAAGTTCAAGGTGAAGGATGGCCTCAAAAAACAGATTTGGTTATGGTGAAAGGCAATTGGCAGGAGATTGATAGGTTGATTGGAAATACACTCTAACCTGCAAGTTGGCTACTTTGCTGGAGAGAACCAGGCATGTGTGCAGCTGGGAAGTACACAACTGGGGTGAGGATAAATCTCAGACATGGACTTCAGGAACTGTACCTTCAAATGATCCCAAATTTGGTTGTATCAGTCTGTCAAACAGTTTATGGCCCAGAGCATTGTTGAAAATAAGTAGGGGACCCGACTGTGGTTAAGGTTAGGAGGCAGAGAAAGCTCTGAAAAATTCATGGTCATCTCAGAGTGACTGTGGGCTTATCCAAGACTGTGTTATCTGAGGGGCAACATCAGATGCTTCTTGCTACAGGGGGTGGGAGTGAGGGATTGATAACTAAGTTCACTAAAAGTCACTAAAATAGTCACTCAGCACATAAACAAATAATAATAACCAGCCCTTAGGGTGGGAGGAGGTACCCAGAATAGCTATAAATATATAGTGTCAAGTTTCCAATTAAAAAAATACTAGAACTGAAAAAAACAAAACAAAACAGAAAAATATGGTCTATACAGAAGGAGTAAAAAGTGAACAATAGAGTCTTCCTGTGATCACAGCCAGATGTGGTATTCAACAGTCTTCAAAGTAACCATTATAAATATGTTCAAAGAAATAAAGAAGCAATGACTAAAGAAGTAAAGGAAGACATGATGGCAGTGTTACATCATATAGACAATATCAATACAATATCAAAAAAGAAATAGAAATTATAAAAAAGAACCGAAGTTAAGTCTTGGGGTTGAAAAGTACAATGACCAAAGTGGAAAAGTCAGTAGATTTGAATAAAATTAGTGACTTGAAAATTAACTGATGAAGATTATACAATCCAAGAATTAAGAGAAAACTGAATAAAGAAAAATTAATGCAGAGAAATATGAGACACAGTCAAGTGCACGAAGATATGCATAATGGGAGTACCATAAGGAAAGGAGAGAAAGGATTAGAAAAACTACTTTAAAGATAATGTATAAAAACTTCCCAAATGTATTGAAAGCACTAATCTGCACATCCAGGAAGCTCAACAAACTCCAAGTGGAATAAGAGCAAGTAGATTCACCATCAGACACATCACAGAAAGAATGTTGAAAGCCAAAGGAAAAAAATCTTGCAAGCAGCAAGAAAGAATAAAGACTCTAATTTATAAGGGAATTCAAACAAGATTAATACGTGCCTCCCCCTCAGAAACAGTGGAGTCTGGAAAGAAGTAGGATAAAACACTAAAAGTACTCAAAGAAAAAAAAATGTCAATCAAGAACACTGTACTGAGCTATATTTCATGAATAAAGACAAAATAAACATACTTCCAAATAAGCAAAACCATGAGAATTTGTTGCTAACAAACCCACTTTACATGAAATACTAAAGAAAAATCTTCAGTCTAAAAGCTGTTGACCCCACACGATAACCTGAATCCATATGAAATTATGAAGAACAATGGTAAAGATAATAATGTAACTGTATAATATGATGTAAGTGCACATTTCTCCTTCTTTTTTCTTAACTGATTTAAAAAGCTATTAGATAAAACATTATGCATATAATGTATTATTTGGCCTATAACATAGAGATATGTAATACATTTGGCAATAATAACTTATACAAAGGAGGTAAGTAGAAATATAAGCTGTTTTAGCTAAGGAGTTAACTCCAAATAGTAACAAGATCCATAGGAACAAATGAAGAGATCCAGATATAATAAATAAGGTTAATTGGAGAAAGCTGTTCTTATTTCCTCTCCTTTCTTCTCTTGGCTTCTTTAAAGATATAAAATTATATAAAGTAATAATTACAAATGCAGTGTTAAAATGTTTTTAACATTTATAGATATAATAATTATAAAAATAATATAACAAAATACAGCAAACAGAACAGTTGTAGTAACAACATTTCTATATCTTACTGGGATTAAGTTAGTATAAATCTAAAGCTGATTCTGATAAATTAAGATGTATTTGATAGGCTTTAGCGCAAGCACTGACATTGCTCACAAAAATATAGTGAAAGATCATCAAAGTAATTAAATCATTAAAGTAATTAAAATGCTGCATTAGAAAAATATTCAGTCACCAAAATAAGTATTAAAGTAGTACCAAAACATTGGGGTGCCTGGTTGACTCAGTCAGGTAAGTGTCAGATTCTTGATTTCAGTTCAGGTCATGATCTCAGGGTTGTGGGATTGAACCCCCTCATCGGGCTCTGCACTGGGCCTGGAGCCTGCTTAAGATTCTCTCTCCCCTTTCCCTATGCCCCTCCCCCATAAAAAAAGAGGTACCAAAAAAGAAGAAACAAAAAATGAAATGACAAACATAAATTCAACTGTATTTTAAAAAAAGTCATGAAATGTGAATGAATAAAACAACCCAATCAAAAGGCAGAGATTGTAAGAATAGAAGAAACAAACAAACAAAACAAGATCCAACTACATATCTGTAGGAAACACACTTTAGATTTGAAGATAAGAATAGATTGAAAGTAAGAGACTGAGGAAGGATATTTTATGCAAGTAGTGATCACAGGAAAGCTGAAGTGGCTGTACTAATGTCGCACAAAAAATAGACTTTAAAACAAAAAATGATACCAGAAGTAAAGAGGGACCTTTTATAATGATAAAGTGTTAACCCATCAATAGGATATAAGTATTATAAACATACATGCACTAACATATATACCAAAGTACGTGAAGCAAAAACTGACAGAGATGAAGGGAGAAATAGATAATTCACTAATAGAGACTTCTGTTTCTCAGTTTCAGTAATGGTAGAACTAGAGTGAAGATCAAACAGGAAATAGAAAATTTGAACAATGCTATAAACAACTGTATAACATCTGAACAAACACCTACTTAACAAACATTTGTAGAACATCTATATAGTATCTATATAGAACTACATCCAATAACAGTACCCTATACATTCTTCTCAAGAGCACATGGAACATTCTCCATTATAAACCACATACTAGACCATAAAATAAACCTTGGTAAGTTTTAAAAGATAGAAATAATACGAAGTATAAAAAAAACAAAGCAGCAGCAGCAGAAAGATTACAAAGTATATTCTATGACTACAATAGAACAAAATTAGAAATCAATGGCAAGAGAAATTTGAAAACTCACTAATATATTAATTAAGCAACACACTTCAAAATAACCAATGGTTCAGAAGAAATCAAAAGGGAAATTTAGGTGAATGAAAATAAAAATACAAAATTTATAGGATGTGATGATTAGAAAGAAATTTGTAGCACTGAATACATTTTCTAAAAAAGAAGAAAGATGTCACATCAACAAGCTAACCTTCCATCTTAAGATGATGGAAAAAAGAGCAGACTAAACTTAAAGCAAGCAAAATGAAGGAAAAAAGTAAATTGAGCAGAAATTAGTGAAATAGAGTATAAACAATAGAGAATGAGAAAAACAATAATTAAATAGAGGATAGAAAAACAATAGAGAAAATAAATGAAACCATAACCTGGTTATTTTAAAAATCAACAAAAGTAATCAGCTCTCATCCAGATTGACCAAGAAAGAGAGAATACTCACATGATATGAAAGAAGGAATATCACTATTGATCTTACAAAGAAAAAGAGACTTTAAGAGAATATGAAAAAGTGTATGCCAATAAATCAGATTAATTAGTTGAAATAGTAAGTTCCCCAAAAGACATAAACTACTGAAATTGACTCACAAATAAACAAATCTGAATTGATATGTAAAGAAATTGAAGCAGTAATCAAAATCTGCTTATAAAGAAAAGTGCAGGCTCAGATGGTTTCACTGGTGAATTCTATCCAACAGTTAATGAAAAATTAATATCAATTATTCACAAACTCCAACAAAAACTAAAAGAGGAGGGAATATTTTATAACTCATTCTCTGAGGGCAGTATTACCATGACACCAGAATCACACATTAAGAAGAAAAAACCTACAAACCAATACCTTTTGTGAATAGAGATGCAGAAATCCTCACAAAACACTGGTAAACCAATTTGAGCAACATATAAAATGAACTATACACCATAACTGACTGGTATTTATCTCAAGAATGTGAGTTGGTTTAACATCTAAAGATCGATTAAAGTAATACATCATATCCAGACTAAAAACCCAAAATCACATTATCTTTTCAATAGACAGAAAAAAGCATTCAGCAAACTCCAGCCTTTTTTCATGATAAAAACACTCAACAAATTAGGATAAAAATCATCAAGCTGATAAAGGGCGTCTGTGAAAAACTCACAGCTAATATCATACTTAATGGTGAAAGACTAGATGCTTTCCCCCTAAGATCAGAAACCAAGGATATCCATTCTCATCATTTCTATTCAACATTGTACTGGAGGTTCCAGCAAGGACAATTGGGAAAGAAAAATAGATAAAAGACTCCCAGATTGGAAAGGAAGAAGTAAAAATATGTCCACTCTCATGATCTTGTTTATAGAAATCTTAAGGAATCTAATAAAATACTATTAAAATTGATAAATGAGTTCAGCATGCTTGTAAGATAGATATAAGATCAATATATTAAAGCCAGTTGTATTTCTACACACTTGCAATTAATAATCAAAAATGAAAATTAAAAATAATTTCATTTATAATAGGAACAGAAAATAATACTAGGAAAAAATTAACAAAATTCAAGACTCATTCTGAAAACTATTGATCATTGTTGAAAGAAATTGAAGATCTAAATAAATAAACATCTAATGTACATTGATTGGAAAACTTCAAACTGTTAAGATGGCAACACTCCCCAAATTTATCTAGATTCAACATAATCACTGTCAGATTCCCATCCGGCTTCTTGGTGGAAATTGATATGCTGACTCTAAAATTCATATGGAATTGTACAAGATCTAGGATGGCCAAAGCAGTCAAGTAAAAGATGAATAAAATTGGAAAACTCACACTTCACAATTTCAAACCTTAGTACAAAGCACTAGTAATCAAGACAGCGTGGCATTCAGACAAGGATAGACATATAGATTAATGCAATAGAAATGAGAGTCAAGAAATAAACCCATGTGTCTTAAGTTCAATTGATTTTCACAAGAGTTCCAAGACCATTTAATGGGACGTGATAGTAATTTCAACAAATAATGAGGGAACAACTGGACAGCTGCATACAATGATGTTGGACCCTTACCTCATACTACATATCGAAATTAACTTGAACCAAAGGCTACATGTAAGATCTAAAACCATAACACTTTTAGAAGAAAACATAGTGGTAAATTTTGTTTCCTTGGATTCATATACCAGTAACATGAACAACAAAGGAAATATATAAATTGGAATTCA
Organism: Ursus arctos; assembly: GCF_023065955.2. Taxonomy (NCBI): domain Eukaryota; kingdom Metazoa; phylum Chordata; class Mammalia; order Carnivora; family Ursidae; genus Ursus; species Ursus arctos. The sequence continues at coordinate 44,059,424 of NW_026622985.1, read as the reverse complement.
TCAAAATTAAAAACTTGTACTTGAAAGGACACTATCAAGAAAGTGAAAAGCCAACACAGAGATGAGAGAAAATAATTATCAGTCATATATCCCATAAGGGACTTGTATGTACAACATACAGTGAACTCTTACATCTCAGTAACAAAAAAATAAATAACCCAATTCAAAAATGGACAAAGGTTCTCAATAGATATTTCTGTAGAGGAGATATACAGATGGCCAATAAGCACATACAAAGGTGCTCAGCATCATTACTCATCAAGGAAATGCAAATCAAAACCACAATGAAATACCATTCCACATTTATTATGATAGTTGGAATCAATGAATCATGGAAATCTACATCAAAAACTAATGATGTACTGTATAGTGACTAACATAACAAAATAAAAAAAATTTTTTAAAAGTCAGATAATCACAAGTATTGATGAGGATGTGGAGAAATACAGTAGCCCTTTTATCTTCCTAGTTGGATTTTGAAATGGTGCTGCCACTTTGGAAAACAGTCTAGCAATTCCTCAAATGGTTAGACATAGAGTTAGCATATGACCCAGCAATTCTACTTTTAGGTAAATGTCCCAGAGCAAAGAAAGCATATGTCCACACGAAGACTTGTACGTTAATGTTTACAGCAACATTATTTATAATAGTGAAAAGATGGAAACAACCAAAATGTCCATCAATGAATAAATAAATAAAATATAATCTAGTATAATCATGTAACGGAATATCATTTAGCCATAAAAAAGGACTAAAGTGTTTATCTATACTACAATATAGATGAAACTTAAAGTATTATACTAAGTGAAACAAGCAAGTCACAAAAAACCACATATTATATGATTCTGTGTATATGAAACATCCAGAACAGGCAAACCTACAGATGTAAAGTAGATTAGTAGCTGCTGGGAAAATAATGTGACTGGGAGTTAGTAATAAAGGGATGATATCTAAATGATAGGGGGAATCTTTTTGAGGCAATAAAAATGTTCTAAAATTATGTGGTTTTGGTGCACATATCTTGAATATACTGAAAATCTTTGAATTGCACACTTTAAATGTGTGAGTTGTATGGTATGTGAATTACATTACAGTAAAGCTGCAAAAAAGGTCTGTGTCCCAGGAATAGTGGTTTAACTTCTTAAAAGGATGTAACGTAATATTTCAGTCTAGAAAAGTCCATAAATGGACAAAAGTATGATTAACTTCCCCTTCTCTTCCTTCGAGCCATCTCTTATTCATTATGAGCGAGAGCTACTTCCAAAGCAGATCAGGTCTTTATTTCCATTAGCATTTGGCCTTTGGTCACTTCACAGCACAAAAAAATCTTTTGTTGGCACACATCTTAGACCACCAATGAATTCACCTATGAAGTTAAGCAAATATCATTGTGGTTTCTACTATTTTTTCTTAAGAGTGATATTTTTATTTAACTATCGAGTGCTTTTGCCAGATGGATTTAGCATTGAGCCTCACGAGCAATCTTGATGGAGATTTATAACTTTGTGAATCTGTGACCTTGTAAATATAACTCTAAGTGTCACAGCTAATTTAGGCTAGACCTTAAATTTATTATCTGTTTGGAAAAGATTTTAAATTCTTTCAACATTTCCTTTAAAAAAAACAAATAAAACATTTGTTTTTCGGTTATCTATTTAGAACACATTAATATTTGAATACCTCATATTGAAAATGATTATTCCTTTGCTCAAATTCTTTTGGAACGCTGGAGTCTTAAGAATGTGAAGCTATGTCTGGTAGGTGTATCTGTGTGTTTATATGAATCTATCCTACCAAATAAAACTTAGTTTGTTTCAAAGCCAAATGAAATCTATTATTTACTTATTTTAAAGGTCTTAATAGAAAACAGATTAAACACTCAAGTTAGGGTATCTTGTGGAGGGTTGACTTACAAAGGGACTTATAATAGGATATGGGCAGGAACATGGAGTCATATGCGCTAGAGTTGTCACCACCTATATTTCAGTGGATGAAGGAAGAAAAAGAGAAAAGGAAAATGAAAAAAAGAATTGTAGAGAGTCAGCTGCCTTGAAAGATGTATAGCTTTCTGTCAAGAGCCTTGCAAAACTGTGGGGAATTCACAGAGAGAAAAAGGGACTAGATAGCTTGAGCCCTGTGTGGAACATTTCATGCAAGTCTATATGTGGAAGAGTGATGCCGTCATTTTTTTTGCTCACAACTCTCATGCTTTCAGCTTGTTTTGAGATCTGTTCTGCTGTTTTCCATTTATGTCCTAAATAGGTCTTTGGAATTCCCAATGTGACTGTTCACCATAGACTTTTATATAATTCTGGTATGATTAATCATGACAGTGGGGGAAAAGGTTTGTAATATTTTAGTATGCTAGTTAAGATTAGCCACAAAGAATATTGTTGATGATTGCTTTTCTTATAGGTTAATGAAAATGGTAAAAGATGAAATTATGAGAATTGTGCTGGAGTACTAGCTTCAGAGATGTGGCATCTAGAAAAAAATCCATGTGTCAAAGAAGCACACAAAAATCTAAACATTAAATTCAATTAAAGGCAGAGAAAATTAGTTGACAGTTACAGTTATTAAAATTGTTACTGGAAAAGATATTTATAAATAAAACTTTGAATTGTTTTCACATTTTAAAATTTAATATCCAAGTACCACTTTAGATTTATCAATTTTGTTTATCTTTCCAAAGAACCAGCTCCTGGTTTCATTTAGCCAGACCCAACAAGAAAAAAAGAGAGAGGACGCAAATTAATAAAATTAGAAATGAAAGAGGAGACATGACAACCAACACCATGGAAACACAAAGGATTATAAGAAAATATGAAAAATTATGCACCAATGAATTGGATAGCCTAGACATGGATAAATTGCAAAAAACCTATAACCTTCGAAAATTAATTAGAGGAAGAAATAGGAAATTTGAACAGACTGATTACTAGCAATGAAATTGAATCAGTAATCAAAAAACTCCCAACAAACAAAAGTCCCGTACCAGATGACTTCACAGGTGAATTCTACCAAATTTTTTTTTAAGATTTTATTTTTATTTATTTGACAGAGAGGCAGCAAGAGAGGGAACACAAGCAAGGGGAGTGGGAGAAGGAGAAGCAGGCTTCCCACTGAGCAGGGAGCCTGATGCGGGGCTCGATCCCAGAACGCCGGGATCATGACCTGAGCTGAAGGCAGATGCTCAATGACTGAGCCACCCAGGCACCCCCTGAATTCTACCAAATTTTAAGGAAAAATTAATACCTATTCTTTTCAAAGTATTCCAAAAAATGGAAGAGGAAAAAAGTTTCCAAATTCATTCTATGAGACCAGCATTACCCTGATACCAAAACCAAGTGAAGACACACACAAAAAAGAAAACTACAGGCATATATCTCTGTTGAACATAGATGCAAAAATATTAGCAAAAGAAATTCAACAATACATTAAAAAAAATTATTCACCACCATCTAACGGGATTTGTTTCCCAGATGCAAGAGTGGTTCAGTATTCACAAGTCAGTCAATGTGATATATTACATTAACATGAGAAAGGATAAAAACCATAATGGTCATGTCAATAGATGCAGAGAAAAGCACTTGAAAAAGTACAACATATATTCTTGATAAAAACTCTCAACAAAGTAGGTTTCAAGGGAACATACCTCAACATAATAAAGGCCATATATGAAAAACCCACAACTAACATATTCAATAAAGAGAAAATAAGAGCTTTTCTTCTAAGATCAGGAGCAAAACAGGATGTCCACTCACACCAATTTTGGTCAACATAGTAATGGAACTCCTAGCCACAGCTGTCAGAAAGGAAAAAGAAATAAAAGGCATCCAAATTGGTTAGGAAGAAGTAAAATTTTCACTATTTCCAGAAGACATGATACTCTGTATAGAAATCCCAAAAGGCTCCATCAAAAAAACTACTGGAACTGACAAATGAATTCAATAAAGTTTCAGGATACAAAATTAATGTACAGAAATTTCTTGCATTTCTGTGGACTACTAATGAAGTAGCAGAAAGAGATGTTATTAAAAGAATTCCATTTATAATTGCAACAAAAGTAATGAAATACCTAGGAATAAATTTAAACAAGGAGGTGAAGACCTACACTCCAAAAACTAAAACATTGATGAAAGAAATTCATGACACAAACAAATGGAAAAATATTCCATGCTTACCAGTATTGGATTGGATGAACCAGTATTGTTAAAACATTTATACTACCCAAAGCAATCTCCAGATTTAATACAATTCCTATCAAATTACCAACAGCATTCTTCACAGAACTATGCCAGATAATCCTAAAATTTTATGGAACCACAAAAGACCCTGAATAACCAAAACAATCTCAAGAAAAGGAGAACAAAGCTGAAGGCATCACAATCCCAGTTTTCAAGGTATACCACAAATCGGCAGTAATCAGATCAGTACTGTACTGACACAAAATGGATCAATGGAATATAGATCAACGGAACAGACTAGAGACCCCAGATATAAACCCATACACATAAGGCCAATTAAATTACAACAAAGGAGGCAAGAATATACAATGGGGAAAAGACGACATCTTCAACAAATGGTGCTGATAAAAGTGGACAGCTACGTACAAAAGAATGATACTGTACTACTTCCTTACACAATACAAAAAAAACAAAAAACAAAATGGAGTAAGGACCTAAATGTGACACCTGAAACCATAAAATTTCTAGAAGAGAACACAAGCAGTAATTTCTTTGACATTGGCTGTAGATACTTTGTCTAGGTATGTCTCCTCTGGCAAGGGAAAACAAAAGCAAATTAAACTATTGGAACTACACAAAAATAAAAAGCTTTTGTATGTGAAGGAAACTGCCAACAAAACAAAAAGGCAGCCCACTGAATGGGAGAAGATATTTGCAAATAATATGTCCGATAGGAGTTAATATCCGAAATACATAAAGAACTGATATAACTCAACACTAAACAATAGTAATCCTAAAAATGTGCAGAGGTTGGGGCACCTGGGTGGCGTAGTTGGTTAAGTTTCCACCTCTTGGTTTTGGCCTAGGTCATGATCTCAGGATTCTGAGATCAAGCCCCATGTGGGGATCTGTGCTCAGCGTGGCACCTGCTTAGGACTCTCTATCCCTCTCCCACTGCCTCTCCCCCCCTCAAATACGTAAATAAATCTTAAAAAAAAAAAATGGGCAGAGGACCTGAATATCTTCCCAAGGAAGATGTACAGATGGCCAACAGATACATAAAAAGATGCTCAACATCACTAATCGTCAAGGAAATGCAAATCAAAACCACAGTATAACCTTACTTCTGTCGCAATGGCTGAAATAAAAAAGACAAGAAATAACAAGTGTTGGTGAGGACGTGGAGAAAAAGGAACCCTCATGCACTATTGGTGGTAATGTAAATTGATGCTGCCATTGTGGTAAGCAGTATGGAGTTTCCTCAAAAAATTGAAAATAGAAATACCACATGATCTAGCAATTTCACTACTGAATATTTTCACAAAGAAAACAAAAACACTAATTCAAAAAGCTATATGCACCCTTATGTTTATTGCAGCATTATTTACAATAGGCAAGATAGAGAAGCAACCCAAACATCCATCCATAGATTAATAGATGAAGATGTGGTACATATATATGCAGTAGAATATCATTTAGCATAAAATGAATGTAATCTTGCCATTTGCAACAACATGGATAGACCTGAAGGATATAATGCTAAGTGAAATAAGTCAGTCAGAGAAAGACACATACCATATGATTCCACTCATGTGGAATTTAAGAAACAAAGCAAATGAACAAAGAAAAAAGGGGACAAACAAACAAACAAACAAAAAACAGACTCTTAAATACAGAGAACAAACCGTGGTTTCAGGGGTGGGGGAAATGCATGAAATACGGAAAGGGTATTAAGAGTACACTTACCTTGATGAGCAGTGAGAAATGTACAGCATTTTTGAATCATTATATTGTATTCCTGAAACTAATATAGTACTTCATTTTAATTATACTTCAATTTAAAAAAGTTTTCCTATCCTAAACACCCATAGTCTGAAAATAAGGCACATCATGCCCATTATCCAGCCCCGTAAGAACCTGTGCTAATGGAGAACATGGGTCCATATCTTGAATTTTTTACACATTTTTGTATTTAGGAGAAATGTATAGATTATATAATATTCAGTGTCATACCAAAGTGACAAAACCAAATCTTGTAAATTAAAAAAAGGCATTTTAGTATCCTCGTGCATATTTTTTAAATATATAATACACTTTGGATCTATAAGGGCCTTAGAAACCCTCTAGCCCTTTCTCTTATCATTTGATGTATATGTTGGAATGTAAAGAAGAAAGTGACTTTATCAATCCATTCAAGTTCTCATTCAATGGGCAAATGAAATAAGCTAGGTTAGAGTTTCAGGAGAATTTTTTAAAAAATAATACATTTTTGTGTGGTTTTATTATTAAATATATACAACAGATTAAGTAAATAGAAAATACATGGTGTTGTAAAGGAACAAAATATCATTCATGATTCCGTATTTCAGGGATAACCATGCCCAGCACATCCTTCAAGATACAGATCTTTCACTTTATTTTCTGAACACGCACATCCCCCTCCCCAAACCCCTTCCACACATATTCATTGACAAAAGTGACAACTTACCATATGTATTTTCATATCCACATTTTCCTTCTACAATTTGAGTTTACAATACTATTTTAAACCATATTTATTACTCATACCATAGCAATACACTAGTGTGGCCTTTAAAACTTAGGCATGACTGAGATTTAGGTATTTTACCATATCTTACCAGTGTCATTTTACTTCTGAAACACATCCCTTACCTCCAGCTTCTGATGAGTTTAACAAGTTTAAGAAAGAAATTGTATCAAAACTCTCTTCCCTTATCATTTTTTCTCATCATAGCATTATTCCTCATTTCCTTCAGAGTATTCATTATAATTTGCAATTTTATATCTTAGTTTCTGTTTTAACTCTGTTATCCTTATCAGACAGCAAACTCCAGGAAGGCAAGAATGGTATCTCCCATTTCAACCCTTTAAAGTCCTAGCACAGGCTTGACACACAGTAAGAGCTTGGTTATTATTGGGAAGTGAATCTGCACATCAATCTGCTTAAAGAAATAATATCCAGGACATATGTACACAGTGGCACACATATAGAGGGAAACAAGCTTCAATTGTATAAACAAATATGTTTGAAAATGTCTGACTTTTGTGAAAAACATGAATGCTTTCAAGTATTATTTCAGTGCACAGAGAAATGACATCGGTAGTAATCTTATTAAGAGCTTGAATTCAAAATTAGAATTCCTCCTTGCAAATCCTAGTAGCACCATTAATTAATTAATTAATTAAGCCAGTTAGTTAACTCTGTCTCTTCTGTAAAATGGAGATAATACTAGTACCCACCTTATGCAATTATTTGAGGATTAAATGAGATAAAACATGTAAAACAGTTGTATATTAACTGTATTTATCAAATGCTTAAAATATTAGTGATTGTGATATTGTTATTGTTACCATCCTTATTATTATTCTGGGGTCATCTGCACAAATAGACTGGTAGAAAATTTGAGAGAAAGGGAATTTTCATATGAGAGATGGAAGAAGAAAAATGACTAATATATATCATTACTTGGGGCCCCTGCACTTCGTGAGATGGTTTTAACATATTACCCCTGTCTTACCCTTGAGGGAAATGTGGCTCAAAACTTTAATTTTCTCCCAGGTTTGTCATTAACTACCTTGTCATGCATGCATAGCAATACTGCAGGTATCTGTCTTGTGAAATTGTTTGTATTTGCCCTAACTTGAAATACTCTTGTTTACCCTGTATGAAAAATCTCACTACATCCCTCAGCCACCAAGCAAGTGCCCATGTCTTCCTCAATATTCCACTCAAATGCTCTAGTTATAATCATTGGCTTCATGTTTTCTCCTACCGTTGGCCATCATGATAAGGGTAGGTCTTTATAGATCACCTCCTCCGTTTTACAGTGAACTCCTTTGACTTGCTTAGCAGCATCCCGGCACACAGATGGTGCTTATTAAATGTTGAGTGCGAGGAAGAGCAAAGGAATGTAAGAGGGAGGGAGACATAAATGGAAGCCAAAACAGTACTACAGAACTCTAAAATCTGAGAAGCCATCAGTGGCATTTCCTCTCAATTCAGTGCCATATTTCCTTACAACTTACTGATTCGAAGTTAATTTAAGAGAGGGCAAAGCAGTTCATGCACTTAATCCTCTCTTGATATTTTCAAAATTGTGCTACCTTCTTACGGAAAGAATCAGGTACTACATCTGAACCTTCATTATTTGTTTTGTTATAATTATGTGATAGAAGAGAGCAAAATACAAAGAAGCAATTTTTTAGAAAAAAAATTCTAATAGAGTAAAATATGTTTGCAGAAAAGGAAATAATATGGAAAACTAAAACAAAAATGAGAAATATGTATGTACACTACTACCCAGAAATAACTGCCATATAACATTTCTGTATATTTTCTTCCTGTACTGTTTTCTTTTATTTGTGTTGCAGTGTGCAGCCAAAACACATGGTTCTTCAAAATTTATTTCCAAAACATGAAATTATAACAAATTTTTTTGAAAACATGAATGTGAAATGGCACATGAAATGTGATATTATAAATGAGTGAACATCTGAAAACAAGAGTAAGACATATTCAAGAAAGCGAACATTTATATATACTGTCGGAAATGAAGACAAGAATGGCAACAGAGAGAGCTGGGGAGGTCAGCAGGGAGAAGATAATCTGGGATTTTGTAGGCTCTGCCAAAGATTCAGGATTTTATCCTAAGGGTACTCTGAAAGACTAAGTGTTCTTAAGCAGAGAAATGATGTGATCAGATCTGCATTTGAGGGAGATGGAGTAGATATGGGGCAACCATTTGGGAAGTTATTACAATTACCTTGGAGTAGGAGGGTGATATCAGAGGTGAACAAAATCAAATAAGTATGAGGAAAGGAAGAGAAGGGAAGGAGGAGAGAAATGTGTAATGTCACTGTACTAATAACTAGGGAAATGCAAATTAAACAATGAGATATCATTTTTTTCTTCTGTTTTACTAGACGTAAAAAGAGAAGTTTGTTCCTATCTATTATTGGCTATATTGTGAGAAATATTATATTCTCTATCCGCTTATGGTGAGAATATAAACTGTATGGCCAGTGCCACAGTTTCATGAATGCTGGCAGAAGACACATGAATCCTGAGTTAGAGATGAAGTATAGTTTGTTACTCATAACAATAGCAGTAACCAGAATATCAGCCTTTTTGCACTGGTTCCCCAAACTCCAGTTCCCACAGGACAACACGAAGAGGGCCAGTGCAATGGATTGTATTGCTGGAGAACTTTACTGAGCTTGGAGGAAACAGTGTCATATGTAGAATAAATGTCCCTCTTTTGCTCCAGAAGGAGACATGTTATTTTTCAAGACTCTTCACTATTCATCTTTGAAAAGATCATGCAGAAAAAGGATAGATGTACAAAAGTGTGACAAATTAGTAAGAATTAGTCTTCCAGTACAACTTGGAAGTATAATCTGGCAGTGTCTTTTAAAACTGTATTCTTCAACCTTGAGAAACACTCATAGAAGAAGCTCTGTATAAAAATATTCATTGCACCATTGTAATAGGAAAAAAGAGAAAGCCTGACTTTAAACAGAAGAAAGTCTAATAGTAGAATGTTCATACTGTGGCATTTGGGGCATTAATTAGAATGAAATAAATCTGTATATACAAAAATAGCTCCCCAGGACATGTTTTTGTCTGAATAAGCCAGATTACAGAGTATGTATGTATGTTTTGTTTGTTTGTAAAAACTGACATAAAAACCCATCTATATATTTGAAATTGAACTCGTGAGTTCAATTATATGTGAGTACATATAAGAATAGACAAGATATTTGGGTGAATACACACCAAATTCATAATTAATTTTACCTCTGGTTAGAGAAAAAAAAGCGACAGACAAGGATTGGGAGCTATGGTGAAAGTTGCCATTTTGTTTAAAGTACATATTCGTGTATAACTTATTTAATTTCCAAAAGTTAATTGGAAATTCTTGGGTATTGATAGATTTGGGAAAGGAGAAAGAAAAATGTTAAGGTGACTTAGGTTATCTGGCTTAATCAATTGAATGGATGCTATTGAAATTTGGAAGGATTGAGATCTTTAGAAAATGAATAGGTATTTTGGGAAGAGTGGAAATGTGGAGTGAACTTCAGAAGTGTTGGATTTGAAGTACTTATGAGTCTTCCAAATTCAGTTGCTGGATGAATAGTTTGTTGTTAGGGCCTGAATTTTAGAAGACTGGAGACTAAAATGTGTATGTCAGGGGCAAAATGGTGGTAACTGAAGCCATGTAGGTGAATTAGAATTTCTTAAGGTAGAGTGTGTGAAAAGAGGACCCAAGACAGAGCCCTGTGGCATTCCATCCTTTAATTGTTAAATAGAGAAAAGGAGGAGATTAAAAAAAGACCTAGAATAACTAGGGATGTAGGAATAAGTGAAACCAAACAAAACATAGGAGTGAGTATCACAAAAGCAGAGGCTAAGGAGAGAGACTGCATGAAGACGTAGTGGTCACACAGGGCAAATGCTGCTGAAATAGCTAATAGGATAATGATTTTAGCAGCATGAAGGGACATCTCATGAAATAAATGGTGAATGTTAATGAAATATTGAGGAAAGTAGCCAGAATTTAATGGTATGGGTGGTGAGTAGAAGGGGAGCAAGGTAAGAAATTTGAGAAGATGTTTGGGTGAGAAAGAGGAGATTGGCGGTGAAGGTGACCATTGTAGGGGAATAGGCCATCCAGAGGTTTTCTTCTAAGGAAAGAATACTGAGCAGCTTAAAATTCAGATGGGAAGGATCCAGTGGAGAGGAAAAATGCATAAAGAAAATCAGAAAAAGGTGAGGATATAAATCAGGAGATGGGCTTGCTTTATAAAGATAAAGACCCATAAATCTGTTCTAGCGGGAAGCAGAAGCAAAGGGAATAGGGTAGGTGCTGATTTGTGTATGCTCTAAGATGGTAGAATGTTGAAGTCCAGCCCATCTGCTGACTTCTACTTTCTCTGCAGTAGGTGGCATGGGCATATATTGAAGGTGAGGGTGATTTGCAGATTTGAAGAAAGAGGCATAATCCTTATGTTGAATGGTTTGTTGGTTATGTGAAGCTTCATGTCGTGGAGACTACTGGATGGAGAATCTCCATCATCCTCAATCCTTCCCCTAGCACACTGATTCTGAAAATCACATGTATGTTGGGACTTCGAATTGAGCCAAGTCACATTAAAACTCTGTAAAGATTCTTGCAACACATTAAATCTCTGTTATTTTCCTGGCAATAATACTTAAAGCATAATTTTAAACTGAAGAATTATCCTTCTCCACATTGTGCACATGGATATGTGTCTAGCTAATACCGAAAAGACAGAGCAGCCATCTTTTTGGAGTGCTGTCTGCTAATCAGTCTTGTAGAATTGGCTGGCTGCCCTTGGACCTGAAAAGAATTCCTGTCTGCCTTTATGTTGAGTTAAAGAGTCGGGCATTTGCCCCCAGTAATGGAGGCATAGCTACTTCTTGCTTGGCCATTGCACCACCAGATGTATCATATAAGTACTCTAATGGATAGTGATGGACTGGGAACATAGGAGATAATCTAATGCAGGCAGATGCTAGCAGTCAAGATTACTCAAGCTGTATTGAAATTTCCTTTGCACCTGGCACTGGAGGTGTTAGCCATGCCAGTTCAATCCCCCCAACACAGATGTTCTTGTTGTACCACTTTGTATGTGTAACATTTAGGTTTCTGTTCAGCTTTTCCATAGTACACATAAATACTGTAATCCAAAGACCACCCATTTATTAGTGCACCTGCATCTTCAACCAAATTTCTTTCATTCTTTTCGATGAATGTGCAACATTTTTTTAAGTGAGATCGTCGTAGGGTGAATAACCTTTTGTATCTGTCAGATAGCTTAACAGAATGATGATGATAATGATGATAAAAATAATACCAGATTCAGAAAGAAACACAAAACAGAACAATGTTACTAAAACATGGAGATAAACTGAGCTTTGTTTAAGCGAATGATACATTATTAACTTCTGTTTTAAGCTTTTCTTTATTTCTTATTAGTGAAGAAGATAGATTATATAAATAGATTGTTTTTCTCAAAGCTATAGTCTCATTTTTTCTTCAAATGGTATTTTGATAGCGCTTACCTCTTAAGAAGCAGGTTTTCCTGTATGTGAACCTCTGAAACCCCCATTTTAAATTAATAGGAGTGGAGCTTTGTGCAGCTGAACACTGGATATGACCTCCTGAATATGGGATAAAAAAAAAACCTTTGGAGGGAGGGAAGATCATTACTCTAGAGAATAGCCTTGTGTAGTTGCTGTCCTACTGAAGTGGGGAAAGGGCATCAAAATGTTTTGATCTTGTTTTTATAGTTGCAAGCCATGTCTGTATCTTTCCAAATACCTAATTTTGAAATATATCACTCTATGAAAAGGAATTTCAGTGCTACTTAATTTTGGTTTGGGGGAGATGGAACTGACTTTCATTATTCATTTGAAACAAATAAATGTTTAAACATGAGCTGCATTTTAAAAATTGATGAGTGGTGATGGTTTTTAAAGTTTTTTTTTTTCATCAGTAGTAATAGTTTCCCAGGTTTATACTCATGTCCTGCTTGTTTTCCACTCTGCATATAGCCACAGTTGCATTCTGTTTGAGAGTTACACACGTGCCCCACAGGGAAAAGAGAACGTGTCGTTATATCAGAATTACTCTGGTAATTTAGTAATCTGTTGTGTAGAATATATAGGCTACTAAAAAGCCAGCTAATCAAGGGACTGAGCAGAAAGAGGAAGAGAATACAAAAGAAAGAATGAAGAAGCAAAGAGGTGAATGAAAAAAATAAAAACTAGCCATATCCAGATGGCTCTGAATGTCCTTTTGTTTATTTCTGACAATTCTTGGAGCACTAGGATAGGACTGAGCAAACATTAGCAGTGAATTCAGTGAGTACGTAGAGAATGTAGCTAGCTGCTGAGACTACCTACTACTCCTGTATTCCAATATTAAATGCATAAGGCTAGAATGCAGAAAAATGAAGAAAGAAACAAATAAAAACCAGTTTCCTAAGATTTTCTAAAATTATTGCAACTATTTGAACTCTTCATTTTGAGAACTGTTTTTTTTTTTTTTTTAAGATTTTATTTATTTACTTGAGGAGAGAGCAAGAGAACACAAGTAGAGGGAGCAGTAGAGGCAGAAGGAGAAGCAGGCTCTCTGCTGAGCAGGGAGCCCGTTGTGGGGCTCAATCCCAGGACCCTGTGATCATGACCTGAGCCGGAGGCAGATGCTTAACCATCTGAGCCACCCAGGCGCCCCTTCATTTTGAACTCTTGTGTTCAGTACAGAAATACTAGCATTTGCGTACACACAGGCACAAAGAACTATTAATCCATAACTTAGGAAGAAGAGGAAAGGAGAAAATTTATAAAGAGGGAGAAGTTGGGGCTGTCTAGCAATCCCTGGCATCCAAAAAATGGGTGAGAGCTATTTGAAATAGAACTTGAGCTCCCATTAATTATTCCTGCCTCCTACTGAAAATGTGAGGGTTAGATAGAATATACTACTTTATTTTAGACTAGTCTATGTTCTCTTAAAGTTTTTAAGGAGTTCTAATACTGAACTTGCATCACAGTTCAAGAATCCAGAACACCAGTACTCACTATTCCTGTTCCATCCCTAGAATACTTTTCTCGTTCAACATAATGTCATTATTATTTATGACGTTAGCAAGAAACTATCGAGTGCCTGTCCTGTACCAAGCACAGTGCTAAGAATGTTGAAAATATTCTCACTAGGTATTTTTATTTCATTTTATAGGCAAAGGGACAGGTGCTTGCAAAGATTAAATATTTTTTCAAGATCACACTATTAACAACTTAAGGAGTAACAATCTGGACGCAGACTTCTATTATAAAGCTTGCATATTTAATCACTACAAAACTTTACGGAGAAGAATAGAGTAGAGCTTTACAAAATGTTGTACAAGTATTCAAGGGTCACATGAGAAATTGTGTTATAAGTCATACTAAGTTTTGAGGTTGATAATTTTTTTAAAAACCTATTTTACTTTGAGGATATAGCATTGGAATCCATTTCTTCCTTTTGTTTCACATGTATGCCCTCACTGCCACTGTGTTCGTGGCCTAGTTCCCAAGTACAATAAGGGAGTGGAACTAAAAAGTTTGCCGTTTCAAGATAAATATCATAGTTTTATTCTGACACAGGCATCAGCCAGAGTTTCTACTTGCAAACAACAGAATCATGCCTTGCTTGTGTAAGAAAAAGAAATGTATATAATATCAGTAGCCCCAGGGTCTCTTCAGGGAACAGAGAATCAGGCTTAAAAGCCACTCAGCCAGAAACCACACACAAAGTAATCACCTGACTTAACCATAGGGAACTTCACTGTCACTGCTTCTGTGCTGGAGTGTAACACTTTAACATAGAGATATTAGAGACGGGATACCACCCCTGGAACTTCTGACACTACTCCTTCAGAGAACAGAATACCTCCATGCCATCCTGGCCAGGATCATTTCTTCCTAGCACCTTCTCCTTCAAGCCACTGATTTCCAAACTGAAGTCTCACATGGGTGCACCTGATTGGCAAAGCATAGGTCACGTGCCCATGGATCACAGTCTAATGGGTCACATACTGATGCATCAGACACTGATGGATCACATTCTTTTTTTTTTTTTTTAAGATTTTATTTATTTATTTGACAGAGATAGAGACAGCCAGCGAGAGAGGGAACACAAGCAGGGGGAGTGGGAGAGGAAGAGCAGGCTCCCAGCAGAGGAGCCTGATGTGGGGCTTAATCCCATAACGCCGGATGATGCCCTGATCCGAAGGCAGGCGCTTAACCGCTGTGCCACCCAGGCGCCCCTGATGGATCACATTCTGATAGTTCACATGCTGACCCCAAAGGAAGCAGAGGGAGTGAGCTTCTGTCTTCTACTGAAGCAGAATTTATATTCATGAAGCATAGGGAGGTTGCTTAAAAAGTATTGGGCAGAATTTGCAAGGACGTAGATAGAGCTGGAGAGTATTATGCTAAGCAAAATAAGTCGGTCAGAGAAAGACAAATACCATATGATTTCCTTCATACGTGGAACTTAAGAACCGAAACAAATGAGCGAAGGGGGAAAAAAGAGAGAGAGGCAACCAAAAAACAGACTCAACTATAGAGAACAAACTGGTTACCAAAGGGGAGGTGGGGGGCAGATGGGGGAAATAGGGGATGGGGATTGAGGAGTGCACTTGCTTTGATGAGCACCAGGTGATGTGCGGAAGTGTTGAATCACTATATTGTACAATAGAAACTAATATTGCACTGTATGTCAACTAACTGGAATTTTTTTTTAAATCTAAAAAAAAAAATCCCACTCCTAATAAAACAAAACAAAGGACAAATGTCTTCAAAACCTAATAAGAGAAACAATATAATAAGAGAAAAGGTTAATTAAAAGTTACTTGCAACATCTATAGCCTCCATCTCATTTTTACCCCAATATTCATGTTATCTGTATCATATCTGTCTTTCTCTTAATTGAATATTTGCTAGTAACTTATATACATTGTACTTTATTACTGTTGTTCTACATAATAAAATTTATCAGAGATCCTCTTCACTCCCTTCCTACAAATACAGTGGAAACATTAATGAAATTTCATTCAATATAAGGCTTACTTATATCTTAGACTTTGCCCAGCTTTAGCATATATCATATTATTTGATCTTTGCAATAACCCAATGAGGCAAACAGAATATATGACATTCTTTTCATTTTATGGATAAAGAAACTAGATTTTGGAAAGATCATAAAATTTCTCAACACCAAATATCTGATTATGTTCTCTACTACATAGAATATTTCAGTGGGGAGCCAACAGCCCGTCACCTAAATTCAAACTCTTCAACATGGTTTATAAAATTATGTATTCGTGCACCTGCTTACTCTTTGATCCTGCCTGCCCTTTCCTTCATACCCCATGAAATTCTGTGCTGCAGCCAAATCGAACGATTTCTAGGTCATTTTAAGCATCAGGATTTATCTCACTTTTCACTGTTCCTTTTCCCATACTATTCTCTTGCCTGAAACCACCAACCTACCTGTTGACCTGGCTGAGACTCATTCTTTAGGTTGTTGCTGACACGTTGCTATTATTATTGCAAAAAAAAAAAAAAAAAAAAGGAGGAAGCTTTTGGAAGTGATAGATATGTTTATGGAGTATATTGTGGTGATAGTTCCATGGGTATATACTTATCTCCAAACTCGTCAAATTCTATATATTAAATATACATAGCATTTTGTATGTCAAGTGTAACTCAGTAAAGTTGTTTTAAAAAAAAGAAAAATTTGACAGATTAAAGAAAGTTAGCAACAACTTAAAATTTTATAACACAGTATGGTATAAATCAAACAATTCTGTGGACCAGATTCAGCTATCTAGACAACAATTGATGACTTTTGTTCCCTGAAGAGATGACATGAGATTCCAAAAAAGAAGAAAGATTTTAGGGGTCAAGAAAGAGAAGAGAGATTCAGCTGGGCAGGCAGGGGAAAGGGTTACTGTGGTGAGTCCCAAGAACAGTGTGGAACCACAAGTGACTCTCTAGAAGAGTCCCAAGGAGATGGTATGACATCCTCAAATGGAAGAGCTGTGAAGCTATCTTCCATCTCCTTGGAAGAGCTGGCGGCAGCCCTAGGACAAGTCTCAGCAAGTTTCCCTCAGTCCCACAGGTGCATGGCATCAGAAGGCCAGCTTATATAATAAGAATAGTAGTGGCAGTGTAGCACACTAAGAATGAGAGGCTGTTTTCAAATTTTCCTGGCTATTTTACAAACTTCAGCGAGGAAATTGGCCTTTAAAATATCTGAGATAGAATTTACTGATAAGATAGAGTAATGGGAACGTGGAGGCAGAATTAAGTTGATTAGCAGGAAATTAAAATTATATTTTAGTGGAATACCTAATGTTGTGGATATGCACACACATATACACATATGATAAAAACTTATTCAAGTGCTTAAAGTTTTTCCAAATAAAAATTCCCCAATTTCAAAGAATTGCATGTGCATAACTACTAGCGATAAAAAGTAACAATTCATAGTAATGTATTTCTTTTTCTCCTTGACTTAATCCACCTGAGCATATGTTCCCTTCCCATACCCATGACCCTAACTATTAGCATCCTTTTTTCGTACAGAAAATAATCGCTATCCTAATGGTATAACATTGGTCTTAACTGTTTCATAATGTTCCAGAGACATTCTGAACTTCCTTTTAGCCAGTTGACTAAGAACTGAACCTTTTGTTCTCATGGACAAAGAGCCAATGAAGATTTTTATGAAACAATGTAAGTCATGTTAACTCCTCACCGAATCATAAGCCCTGTATTTTCTCAGCAGTTTTATATTTCCCAATTTAAAATCTATGTGGAAAGTCAGTCTTATGTAATGGATTGAAGTATGGTCAGTGACTTAACCAAAGACCGCTGGCTAATCATTGTCCTCATTCATATTTGTCTAGATAGACACACACACAGGCACACTTAGAAGGTTCAGTTCACCAATGCTACTTGCAGAACTGTGTAGAAGAGCTGCAGTAAATCGGAACAGTTGAAACTTTGGGTCATGTCAGAGTTGAACATGGATGCGTATATTAAGCCTCAGTATACACATTTCCATGTGTTACAATTTCACCTACGTGTTGAAATTTGTGAACAAGGTCACTGTCCTTGTTTTAAAGTATGTGATTTAATATGATGTATATCAGTGATTTCTGTAAATGTTAATTAGTTTAAAAACATTAACGGACAATATTTTTAAGTACAATTCCATCAACTCATTTTCCTCCTATTTAGGAATATCCTTGTCAGTTAGTGCAATATCCAGTTTTTTGGTTTTGTTTTGTTTTTTTTTTTTTTCCCCGCAAATAGATGGAACTAGGGAGCTCAGTTAAAATGATGGAGGGTAAACATCCAGCATTTCCAAGGGGGAGGAGAGAATAAGGATGACGCTTTAGTAACTTTTTTCAGTGTTATTTGATGAGAACCTTCAAGTTGTCTATATATTTCAGATTGTCAGTTGACACATGAAGTTATTATTTGTCCCACACCTACTGAAGTAGATGAAGACTGGACATTCTTCCAATGGTCACTACAGTATACCTCCTGGAAACATAAATGAGGCTTTATGAAGCACTTTTATCTCATTTATCCCTTAGAACGAAATCTGTTCACATTTCCTCTAGCCTCATGATATTTGCCAGGGCCCCAATATATGTGAATGCGAAGGACATGCTCTTAGGGAGATGCCAATCAATTCACTAGAATGTGAATTGTCAACCTACAGTTATGTGGTATACATTGGCCAGATCCTCTAAGATGACAAGCTTTTCTTTTGGTTACTGTATCCTAGGTGACTAATTCCTATTTAAATGCTTTAATGCTAAATATTCTGGCATATACATACGAACTTTCTCTGAATGTGGATGAATCATTGCTACTTTTGAAATGCATCCATTATCAGGAGAGAGGAGCATAAAAATGAGGCAAAATCAAAAAATATATATCCATCTCTAATAGCTTTTGTTGATTTTGCAGGTTATTATTTGTTCCTCACTCCAATTTGTTAACGACTAATCCAATGATCATCATAGGGGAAAATTTTATGATTTTTTTTGTGTGTATGTCCTTCAACATGGATGCAGAAAAACTTCAGAGTGTAGAAAGAATAAATGTTGGAACTTTTTTGGGGGGCTACTGTTCTTTTTGATACTAATCCCCAAGCAGAGATTATTCGCACATCTGTTGATTTTTTTTTTCACGTTGCACACATTTGCACCTTTTTTTTTAATGTTGACTGAATCACTTAATTGTAGAGGAGCGTTCATTTTAATGTAAATTTTACAGTATTACATGAGTGAATGTATGAAAATAGCTTGGAACAGTTTAAATTGGGCAGAATTCTGCTTTGATCATAATGTGCCTCTTCAGCATTAAAATAAACTTGCAACATATGCTGAAAAACGTGTAATAAGTAAGTGCCTCTTGTATGGTGACTTATCTGGAAAAAATAAATCATCAATTTAATAGAATTCCAAATTCGTAAAATACTTCTAACAACTAACAATGTGATGGTCTGATTAGCATCTTATGACAATAAGTAACCTGCAATACATGTTAAATAATCAGGAATATCTGATTTAAAGAATTTTTAAATATTAAAATGGTATCAAATTGTAATTATTTTTGGAAATACTTGAAAATAAAACACTTAGTAGGTAGTTACATAATGCTTTATTGTTACAGATGTAATCCTAACTTCTTTATGCTGTTGTTACAGATAACAAAGAATGAGGCAAATTGATACCATTTTTACAGCAACCAGTAAAAATGAAATTATCAACATTCTTGAATCAGGGTGAGAATAGAGAATAATTAATAATGACAAAGGAGTTTCCAACAGACAGAACAGCTAGATAACAACAGTTTTGCCTTTAAGATTTACCTTGATGAGATATTATTAATTAATGGCAGTTGTCCAAAGAATCTTCCATTGGTATCTTTGAGAGGCAGGGAAGGATTGTGATATCATGAGCAGAACTGTAGACACTCACTGAATAACTGTGGACAAATAATTTATCTTCTCTGACTTCTTTTCCTTGTCTGTAAAATTATATCAGTAAGAAATGCTTTTGGTTGCAAGTTTAAAAAAATAAAACATCTAACAACGGCTTAAGCACAGTTCTTAAGTACTGAGTATAGTAAGTCATGAAAAAAAAAAAGGCAGGGAAACTAAATAGAGCCAGAGTAATATAAGAAATCATTCCCTATAAAAGATAATCTGTCAATGTTTACCTTTAATCAAAAGGAATACATTTGTCACTTCAAGAAATTGTCTCTGAAGTCATGAGCCATTTTTTTTTTCTCCAGCTAGTACTCATTGTAAAACAAATTCAAAGGTGAGTCTATCCTTTGGCAACACTTAAAGAAGCCTATCAGGAAAGCTTCAAGTCTACTTAATACAGTACATTATTACTAATTCAAGGTTTGCTTATTGATTGTCTGTTCTATGCCAGATTGTACATTTGGAGATCTAAAAAACAAACCAACAACAGACTATGAAGTGACACGGTATATGATTCTTACCCTTTAAAAGATTTTAAGTGAATTTGAAAATAGTGTTCATATATACAGACATGTTTTCCCTAAGCAGTCCTCTCTGTAGAGTTTCAGAGAGCTATGTGAATGTCCCACGGAGCTGATGATAATAGCACATCCTAAATCAGACTCATCATATTTTCTCCTTCCCCACTTGTCCTCCCCCAATTCAACCCCCCCCCAGTTTTCCCCATATTGATTGGTGGCATTGTCATTGACTCGTCTCACAAGCCTGAATCTAGACATCATCATACCTTCTGACATTCCCCACCTCAGGTCCTGGTATTGCCGATTCTGCCTCATAAACAACTTTCCCTCTTCAACACATGGCCTCAGCCTTACCTAACTCCTTGTCATCTCTCACCCGGATTATTTCAGTGCTTCTCTCAAAGCGATCACCTAGCTTCTTAACCTCATTTCCTTACAATCCATATTCCACATGACTCCCTAGATGTTCTTTTAAAATGCAGTCTAATCACTTCTCTACTTAGTAATCTTAACTGGCCCCCAGTCAACTACAAGGAGAATTCAGCAACCTAACAAGGGTTATTAGGCCCTTCATGACCGAGTCCTCATTTCATTTCTCACAATCCTTCCCCTTGCTATTTATAAGCCAGATTTTTTAATTCACTGGACATATGTGATTTAAACATCGTCTTATTTTCATACACGTTTCTCATTTTGGGAGAGCTTCACTCACCCCAACATCAGATAACTAAAATTGACCTTCAATATCATCAATTCCAGAAAGACTTTCCCTAAACTCTTACTACTTACTTTCCCCACCCCAGTCACCATCCATAAACACCCCATTTTTCACAGTTTATGTTTTGAATATGTCTATTGTAGCATGAATAATACTACAGTACATTTTTTTGCGGGGCAGTTCTCTTAAGGATGATATTCTCCTTGAGATAAGAACTGTAAGTTCATTCATACCCATCTCACTTACCTTCCATACTACCTGGCATATATTGATCTGCTGAGCTCCATGTAACTGTGTTGTGTGAAGTAAATGAATAAATGAACAAATGGAAGCTAGGTAATATTATGAAACAATATGTATGATATAACAAAATAAATATGGAGATCAAATTTAAGCCAGGAAAATAAAAATTCTTGCCAAAATCCCTAATCGTGATGAAACAAAATGAGATAATTGGAAATTCATAATAGCTGTGTCAAATGGGGACTACTTTTGTGAGTGGTGTGGTGGAAAAACCTTACTTGGACTAAGATACTGATAATGATCAAGCTCAACAGTAAGGAGTCTCATGTAGACCACTGGACAATGAGACGACCAAAGTGCAAAGTGATATGTGTCATTTTTTAACTGCCAGGTCTTACACTCTGGGAGCTACACTTTGTAAATCTTTGATACTGTGATCATTGCCTCCCTGTGTAAATTGAGTGTCAAAAGGGTCATAATGATACTGTGTTTTTGTAACATTTAGTGGTGGGTTGATGGCATAAGAGAAAGCAGTACAGAAGAGATGTTATTAACTGAGCCTTAAAGGACTGACAGAGTTTAAATAGGAGAGGACGAAAAGCTTCCATACTTGAGGGCAGCAGAGCAGGGGCAATCAAGCCTGCTGAAGGGAACAGAAAATAGTAGTTTGGACAAGGTCTGAGAATGTGCATGAAAGAGTATTGGAAATAAAGTTAAGATTATGAGTAGCTAAATGCCAAGGTTCTTGCTCTTTAGGGAGTACAAATCAATTACAGGTGACAGTGAAGGAGAATGACACTACCAAAGTATATTGAGGACAATGAATGTGGCAGTAGTTAGAACTAGAAGTCATGTCACTCAGGTGTCATTCACAAGGGAGAGAAACCCAATTCAACTGGCTAAACAAAACTAGTCTGTCTTTATTTTATAGTTTTAAATTCAAAGTGATATTTAAAAGATACAAAGTGGATATATTTGCACAAGTAATGGAAAAATCCATGACTGTTTGGAAATGCCTGAATCCAAGTCCTCAAACAATTTACGAACCAGAATGGTTCCTCCCGTGCGGTAGCAAGTTGTCCTCCAGAAGCTCCAGACTTATGCCGAGTCTGATTTTAATATTTTTCTTTTCTTTTTTGTTTTGACATTTTTATTTGTGTTATTTTGAGATTATAAGAAGGATGGGGTAAGCAGCAAATATCTTTTTTGGTAATATTGCGATCCAGCGTTCTAAGATACTGTATACTGTGTCATCACTACTACTTTTATTTCGGAAATCATAAAGCAATGGCATAGTAAAATGATTATATTAATTTAATAGCCTAATAAAGAATGTTATTACTGTGGGCTGCCACTGGTCCAGTTACAGTGCAGCTTTGTTCTTCTTACCATGTCAGGCCCACTGAAGTTTGGTTCTACTGTGTCTTGCCCCTAGAACACCTGAGCTTCTTCTCTTCATCCCCATTCCTTGTGGAAATAAGAACAGGCTGTGTCTGTCGTATTTCTGCCCATGGGTTCACAGTGAGCCTAATCCTGTCCCAAGAAGCGTGCAGAATGCTGACCTAGTTTCTCTATGACCCTTCGATTCCAGTTTCTCTATGCTTCACCCTGTGGAAATTAGAGTTCAGAAGACGGACATAAATGTAGGTAATGAAGTCTTGGTTCTCTGACTCCAGAGATTTCTGTCTTGTACCAGCCCGCCCAAAACTGTGGAAGGCTAACATGTTAGATTGCAAGAAAGGTAAAATCTCAGGTGTTGCACTTCTTGACAGTGATGTACGTTTCCCTAATGAAATCTTCTCGTCTCATCTATGTTCTCCCCAGACCCCTGCTTTCTAATTCTTTCTTACTGTTCTCTTTTCCTGGCTTCAAAAATCTCTTCTTTTTTGTTGATAATCCATGCAAAACAGATTCTTTTTACTTACAACTCAAATTAGCATTCTTTATGACTCTGTTTAGTCCTAAATGCTAGTTTCAATTATTTCTTGAAGAAAAGGGCAAGAATCGAATAGATGGAGAGTTGGGCTCTGAAACTCTACTAGTAATTCAGTTCTTTGACCCTATCACCGTGCACTTGGAGCCTAAAGATATAAATTTATCAGTCCGGAATGAGTTCCTAGACTCCTTCCCCTTGGGCACATTGGTTCGTTTCGTACCCGGTGACCTCGATTAGGTGGCCTACCTCAGAGAGAAGTTGTGATTCCATTCATAGCCTTTGCTCAGTAAAACATACCTTTCCACTGGATCAGTGCATACCTGTGAATTGTTGAACAGAAACAACAGGTAACCTTCTTTGAAATGTGTATCTCAGCTGTCCTACTATTTGAGAAACAAGACCTTCCTCATAATATTTTTCCAGTGAACTTGATACTCTTTCTGCATTTTTACCTGACTGAAATTAAAATAAAAATAAGTTAATAGGAAGATTCTGCACAGGAGCTTTAAACTATGTGGCAAAAGTGGCGATCAGTCTAAACACATTAAAATTCTATTTTCCTTTACAAGTGTTTGCTGCAGATGACCCCCACTGATCTTAAATATATTTCTGTATCTGTAACTGAGTAGAGGTTTTCCGTACAGCATGTTCTAATGGCACTCTGGCCTTTAGCCAACAAGGCACTGAATAAGGCTATTTTTAAAATACAGAAACTGGGAACAGCTGCAGCAATCAAATTTGATAAAAACAGAGAGGAACTTTGGTTTTTTTTTTACGGTTTGTCCAAGTTTAGACTTCTTTCATAGAACTGCTTTTGTTCTCTAGTATGAAGGGCTACAAGACCAATACAGTGAAGCCCTTTTAAACAAATAACTTTTAAAAGAATACAACTAAATAGAATAATTTTTCTTTGTACCGAGAGTATAAATGCAAAAGTGTTTTAAACTATTTTAAAAAGAATATATCTCTTATAAGAAGAGGTAGGAAAAGAATGAATTATATTGACAAAGTTTGGATCGTAAAAGAGGTTTTGGCTTTCCCTGCCCACAAAAGCAACTCCTTGAAAGGGGAGATAAAGTCCTTAGTTTTTCGGTGTTGAAAATCTGAAAGTTTGCATTTGAACTTCTCCTGTGTACTCAAGCGTTGTCAGGGGCAAAGGTACATTGAATGTTCCATTTCTAGTTTTCACATAACTATTAGTCATGAATGTTGCTGTATTTTCTAGAAGTTGGATTAATATCAGTGCAGTTCTTTTACAAAGATAAAATGACATGCTTCTTAAAATGTAAAGGAAAACTTTCTCACAGAGACCTTTTGTACTTATCTGAATCCCTCAACGTGTCCATATACAAGGGCTTATTCTTTATTTTTTTTTAAATTCAAGCTCTTTGGAAACTTGTCAGTACATGATTAATAAGCATCATGAGGTGAATAGATACTGAAACTCTCCTATACAGTAGTTGATTGCAAATTCTCTCTTCTAAGTGATTTCATGTGTTGAAAGGATTTCTTTGCTAACTTTGTAATTGACATGACAAAAGATATTGTATTTCTTACAAGTATTTATGAATGAGGTTAATTTTAAAATCCCTTCCAAATAAAACTACTTAGGTCAACATTAATTCAATTTAGTAATCCAAGACATAATATCATTATTTTTCTGTAGCCATGAAATTATAAAATAAGATTATCTTATAAGGCAGAAGAAAGAAAAAGAGATTATCTTATAAAGCAGAAGAAAATAAAAATAGAAGAATCTAGGTATACACTAAGCTGTACTGACTTGCCAACAGGTAGCCTCTTAGATATGATGGTCCATCTGTCTACAGTCTCTTATAAGCTTAAAAAAATGAAAAAACTAATTAAGCAGAATCTTCTCTGATTCAAATCATTCTTTACTAGAGGCACCGATGAGTCAAGAATGGCTTGTCTTTAAGTGGTGAAGCAATGATCATATTAAGTGTGTTGTTAGAACTTGAGACCATGAGAGTTCCTGTCTCAGTTGAGAGGGGGTCCTCAGTCCCGCATAACAGCAAAACTCCTTCAACACACGCTGTTCTAACCAGCGACTGTGGCATTCCTGTTGCGCAGAGCCCTGAAGCCAGCAGGTTTTCAGGGATTTTTCTGGCAGCACACCAGATTTCAGGAGATAATCCTATATTTTACCAATACCAAAAAGTTCCAAATGAAGGTTGCTGAGATTTAATTTTATTTACTCATGTGTAACCTCTTTTCTGAAGACGTACTGCCAGGAGAGTAAGATTTATGTCTGACCAGCAGGGTTTAATGCAATGGTCAGAAGGAGCACAGTAACCCAATATAATGGAATCTTTCAATCTCTTGTTAAGAGTACAGTATTTATATGTAACCAGGATAAACTAGACATAAAAAGCAGCTCTGTTATACAGCAAATAACTATGCCTCATTACTATATTTTGTCATTTTAATTTTCAGCATTAGGTTTATAAGTGAGGTCAAATGCATTACCACGTTCTTAAAATTTTATTGTTTTTCACAAGTGTTGTTCGTAATTCATTGAAACTAAAATAAGAGACAGTGAAACATGCCATTATATTTTATAATATACATCAAGAAAATAGCATTTTCATAGTGCTTCTGGAAATTGAGTGTAAAGACTACAGAGTCATATGTAAAATCATATTGGCACTGCCTTCTAATAAATTGAATTTGAATTGGGGTGGTTTCTTTTTTAATTGTGGAGCTGTTTAATTCTTAGAACAGCAGTTGGTCATCTCCCTGGTGACTTCACTCTTTTAGCAGGAATCACTGTTGGGGCACAGGATGCCCCTCCAGAAGCTATTCAGAATTTGCCGACGTCTGCCATCATTCATGAGCACTTGCTTTGTTGTTTAGTGATGGTGCTAATATGAGGAGACACGTGAAGTAGCTTGGTTTATGGAAGAGGGCAGCAGAGGCATGGTGCTGTGAAAACATCCCCACATGCACCAATGGCTCATTCACACAGAAAACAAGCAGCAGCCTTCAGTCCCTCCACAAAGCTTGACAAGAACAAGCTGACTCAAGAACCCAGAAGCAGAAGCATTCAGAATCACTGCTAGCTTGTGCTCCCAAACTCTCTGCTTACATTTACTCGTCATACACATTGTCAGTTGCAGCAGTAGATTGCTATGGGAAGTCTTTAAGCTGATTCTCTATGGACCTTGTGAATGAAATGCCTACAGTTTCTTGGGTTGTGTGCCCCGGGGTGAAGATCACTTTTCAAGTATGCCATGTGATAGTGATTTGCAGGCCCTGATCACTTTGGTCCCAGTAAGGGAGGTTGTTGACAATGTGCCACACTGTGATTTCTGATCTTTACTTTTTTTGGATCCATTTAGAGAAGTTCAGAATTTTAGAATGAAAATCCATAAAGTTATAGTCAGCTCTGGCTGGTTGTTTTCAAAAACCAGATGGCTTTAAAAGAGATGATCAAATCCATTCTTTAAAAGTCATTTTTAAAAGCGGGCTTGTGAGTCTACTATATATACATATATATAATTTCTGTATGTGTACCCTAACCCCTTACTTTTCTGAGTTTTTAAAGGAAATGGAGTATTTCATACTGCTAGATTTTCCAAAACTCTAGTTAATCCATTTATGTACCAGGCTATAATTTTTTTTTAAAGATTTTATTTATTTATTCGACAGAGATAGAGACAGCCAGCGAGAGAGGGAACACAAGCAGGGGGAGTGGGAGAGGAAGAAGCAGGCTCCCAGCGGAGGAGCCTGATGCGGGGCTCGATCCCGTAACGCCGGGATCACGCCCTGAGCCGAAGGCAGACGCTTAACCGCTGTGCCACCCAGGCTCCCCACAGGCTATAATTTTCTAAGTTTTTTTTTCATTTTAACCATTTTGGATGGAAATTATTCCAAAAAGCATATTGCATTTCATAGCCTTCTTACAAGATTCTTCAGAGTATAATTTACACATGACCTGGAATAGTCATTGTGAATGAGAGTTTTATACTGTATTTTAATTTAGTGACCATATCTGAAATGATTTACTGGTAGGATTATTGATGGTACCATTTGCTTGTTTGTTTGTTTTTTTTTTTTCTGTTTCATCACTGGTAACATTTTATGGTTTGTTCTTACTATTACTGTCAGCATGTACAGTAACATGGAATTTGGAGTCAAGTATACCCAGTTCAAAAGCCAGAGTTGTGAAGACTTGGACAAGTAACATAGTTTTCTCATCAATAAAATGAAGAGAATAATATCAGCTTCTAAGGATTGTTGGAAGTCTTAAATGAAAAAAAAGCCTGTAAAGTCCTGAGCAGAGAGCCTGCCCATAGTGGGCACAGAGTATATATATCACCTCTCCCCGTTTCCTTGGTAGACCGCTAATTACGTGGTGTACCACCTTAGGTGCTGAATGTGTTCTTTAATGCTTACATACTTGTGCTCTGAGACGAAGTCCATATCTATAAACTGTTGTTTTCGTTCTCTCTAATCACTCCCTTTTCTTATTTGCATTTTGTAATTTATGGAGGTCAGGGAAAACAGCCATGTATGCATGTGAGGAGCCATCTAAATAATCAATGGGACAATAGATGGACACGTTAAGGAAAAATCCTCAAAGGATTCACTTAGGTGGACGAATTTCATATACACCTAGCTTTTTAAAAGTGTCTTCTGGATCTGCAGGCATGTCTCCCATAGATGCTAGATAAATGAAGCATCACTAGAAGGCATGCGATCTACTTAACGCTCAGAAGGTGCAACTCCACAGATATCCTGGACTCGCCCTGGCCAAATAAGGACTTAATAGATGTTGATATAATTAGCAGTTTATGGTGATTACAAAATGTCCCTGCTGAGTCAGTGAGTGAAGCCAGGACATGGCCTCCCACCACGTTACGTCATGTGGCTGGACACCGTGCACAAAGGAGTCTGCCCTGCCCCTCTTTCCCTCACTTCAGTACACATTACATTCTACGAAATGCTAAAATGCTACAACTCACATTCAGTCTGTGTTTGTAATGCACCCTCTTCTGTTCCTTCACATATGGCAGTCTGAAACAATTACATAATGAGACATATTATCAGGGCATAACTGTCAAAAATGAAGAGACTGAGCTGTGAATAAATATTACCCACTTATTAGTTGTGCTGCTCTTGTGTTCTCGAATCTATACCTTACTGTTGACTTTCAGATTTTATAATCATACCCCCTGATTGCCCGTGTAACCAAATGATACAGCACTAACGATGGTCAGAAAACTATAAAGTCAAAGGCAAATTAAACTTCAAAGTAGTGTTTCTTATCATCTTTGTGTTGTAGTGTGGTGAAATCTAATGACTATACAAAGCATGTTTTAAAATTCATAAAAATAAAATATATAGGGTAATGAAGGACACCAATTATCTTGAAATACTGTTGAAGAGTCACTGACCCTGCGTTAAGAATGTTGCCCTAATATGACTCACTTTTGATTATTTCATTAAGTTTCTTCCCTCTGAAGTTCCTCTTCTGGACTTTCTATTTTAAATATGAAAATATCAAATTTGGCAGATTCTCTTGCCTCTATTACCCACATAGAGCCATTTGGAAAGACATGTTAACTCTTTCAGAAATGTACCATTTTTCCCCCGAACTGAAGCAATCTCTTCCTCAGGATAGATGCACCCTTCCAAACACCAGGATGTCAGGAGGTCTCAGTACTCAATGGATGCCTCTCCCGTGGAGCTAATTCTGACCTGGATCTACAGGTCGGGTTGCAATTTGTGCATTCCTGTGTATTACTCTCCTTTCTCCCCCCACATTCAAAAAGTCCAGTCTGGCTGCAATGACTGCATATAACGTTGACCAGTAAGCTGCTCGTTTCTTTTATAATAAAGTTGGAAACTTCAGTACTTCATGATTAACAACAAATTGTTGATGAGGAACCTCACAGTACACAAAGGTGGTGAGATTCTGTGGCTGACAATTTTTACTCGGGGATACGTACACTGAGAAGGAAGGACGTTATGCCTTTCAGGTCCTGTGATGCCATTTTGCATTTATAGTGACAGTACCAACGTGAAAATTTCAATGGCCTAATTAATTGTTTCTCTTAAGCAGAGGTTGGCACTTTTCTCTAAATGTCCAGATAGTGTATATCTTAAGCTCTATGGGCTACATGGTCTCTGTTGCAGCCACTCTGCCATTGCAGTATGAAAGCAGACAGACAAAACCTAAATGAAAGAGTGTGGGGGCACCTGGGTGGCTCAGTCGGTTAAGCGGCTGCATTCGGCTCAGGTCATGAGCCTAGGGTCCTGGGATTAAGCCCCGCATTGGGTTCCCTGCGCAACTGGGGAGTCTACTTCTCTCCCTGCCCCTCCCCCACCCAGCTTGTGTGTGTACGCGCGCACGCTCTCTCTCTCTTTCTCTCTCTCTCTGAAATAAAATCTTTAAAAAAAAAAAAAGAATGTGGCTGTGCTACTATTAACTAAACTATGAACACTCGATTTTAATTTCATATAATCTTCCGATGTCACAGTTTATTATTTTTAAATTCTTTCCACTTTGTAAATGTGTAAAAACCATTCTTAACTAGCAACCCATACAAAAACAAGCAGCCAGCCAGACTTGGTCCATGGGCTGTAGTTTGCCACTCCAATTCTTATGTATGAAATTGTAGGCAGGTAGCAAACCAATTAAGCAGGTTCATGGCATTGGTTATGACATCCCAATGGGACCTGCATGTAAAATAATTTTAGCTAGAATATGAAGTGAGGAAGTCTTTGATGTTTTTAGATGATACTACATATAGAAACGAAATTTGAAATTATATAGATGGAAACTATCTTTGTCTGAAATCAATCAAGATCCGGCTCTCAAAGGCAATATGTAAGAAGCATCAGTTTTACACAGACAGTGCAGACTATTATATTTAAAAATGTGGAAGTGTTATGGAAGTAAATTTGTGCTGCACAAATTTAGGGTTTCTTTTTAATTTTTTTTTCCTGAACACCTAATTAAAAGAATATGGTACTAATTTACCTTTACTGGAGTTAGTAAACATTCCACTATTTCTGGGCAGTTCTTTTTGTTATCAAGAACATGAAAATTTGAAAGCCTCTCTTCTAAATCTGTAAGAAATATCTTCATTACTGATTATTAATGGTAGAGACTGATATTCAGGGCATTTTTTGCAGGGAGAAAAACAAAGACAAATTAAAAGAAAGAAAAAAATCAGAAGGAGGGTGGTAGAGAGCAGCAATATGGTGTGGGTATAGACAATCCCTGTGATTCATGGAAAAGTTAGGGCTCACAGATTAACTGTCAAGAGAAAGTGTTTTATTTCTTGTAGAATAGTTCCCATCAACCTGATCATTACAAGAGTAGCACAGAATTTCCCCTATTTAGGAATGAGGCAGTCGCAAAATATGTAATACTTTATATGAACTTCAATGTTGTTGTTGTTGTTGTTGTTGTTTTATAAATATCACCAGACACACATCTGGGGTTTTAGTGCTTGCCACAGTGTAGTTTTCTGGTTGACATATATCTAAGAAATGCGTATATTAACACCCAGACTATAGAGCCAAGTACATTTTAGTGCGGGCTACAGCTGAAAGAATATGTTTCCATTCCTTGTCCATCTGTTCTTGGCAACATAAATTTAAACTAGAAACACAGAATAAGTTTCATGAGAAATAAGTTTAAATAGGGTTTAGAACAGCAAGGTGAATGCTCTAAGTTATTGTGACTTGTTAACATTTGATTTCGTAGGGGCGCCTGGGTGGCACAGTGGTTAAGCGTCTGCCTTCGGCTCAGGGCGTGATCCCAGCGTTATGGGATCGAGCCCCACATCAGGCTCCTCCGCTATGAGCCTGCTTCTTCCTCTCCCACTCCCCCTGCTTGTGTTCCCTCTCTCACTGGCTGTCTCTATCTCTGTCGAATAAATAAATAAAATCTTCAAAAAAAAAAATCATTTGATTTCGTAGCTAGATTGTTGTGTTGACGTGGAGAAATCTCATGCTGCAGCTGTAGCTTCAAGTTTAAATTTTTTTTTTTTTTTTATCAGCTCATTCTAAAAAATACAGTGGCTTGGTCACACTTTCTGTTTTAAGGGCTTATAGTCGCCAAGGATCATGAGCCTAACAAATTTTGAGAGTTCAGAGTGCTTATTGGCCATACACTTCAACTACACTAAAAATGCATCATCTACGTTTGTGGGCTCTGTGCTGAAATGGATTCATTAGTGGGGAATGAGGGTTTTCCATACAAAATGGAGTCCAGACAAAACACACTTGCTTGATTTTCTGCAAGTCCAGCTTCAGCTATGACCAGCTATTATGTTATTATCTTGTAAAATCATCATGCCCTCCCACTCCACACTAAAATCTCCAGCTTTTTCTGCTACTAAATTAATATTAAACTGTTTATTTGCATTTGAAAATAAATACATGAGAATACTAAAATATAAAAGGGCCATATATATGCACCTAGAATTTTGCCTCCCTCTCAAGGGTCCGGGCACTCTAAGAGAAACAGGTATGCTGTGTGGAGGCTGTGTGTCAGGGCTGGGCTCTGTGGGATTCCTCTCATGTGAGGGCAACCTTTGCTTCTGGCTGAGCAGAAGTCTTCAGGTTGGGAAGGGACCTTGAAGCTCACACAATCCAGCCTCTTTCTCTAGACAAGAAGCATTTATATAATTTTTAAGTCTCTTTTTCTTATATGGTTGATTTATCAAATATAGTGGTTATGTGTTGAAGTCATTGGGTTTGAAATTTGGCTCTGTGACTTCCTAGGTATGTTAATACAAATACATTAGTTAACTTCTCTAGTGTTCTCTCTGTAAAGGGAATAATCCTATTTACCTTCAATTGGTTTTAAAGGGAGGCAAATGAGGTGATAAAGTGATTAGTCCAGTAAACATTCATCAAGCAAGAGCTATTATTATTAGCCTCTTTCTACTGTCCTCTGTTAGAAAAAATAATTGCACTGTGCTGATTTTCTAGGTGGCTCCCAAGTAGTATTTTAGTAGCATATTTCTTATCATCAGAAAAACATCTCAAGAAACGAATACTGTTTCTTTAACTTCTGCACAAAGCTACCAATGACTATGGACA
This sequence comes from Ursus arctos, assembly GCF_023065955.2. NCBI lineage: Eukaryota > Metazoa > Chordata > Mammalia > Carnivora > Ursidae > Ursus > Ursus arctos. The sequence continues at coordinate 44,027,136 of NW_026622985.1, read as the reverse complement.
AGTCACCTGATGATTTAGAGACTCAATCTTCTTATCTTTAAAATGAGAAACTTTAATTCCATGAGCTCTAGGGTCTTTTGTTCGAGTAGTTTAACAAAATCATGTTTGACAGCATATCCTCATACTTTATTTATAGTGTTGAAATGTGTGTATGCTGCCAAATGTATAAACGTTCCATCTATACGTGTGGAATAACATTAAGTTTATTGATGTTAAAAACTACTGGTATATTTTTTGGCATTATTTGGCTCCGAATTCATTCTTCCCATTTTGTTTTAGATCAAGCTGACAGCAGATCTTTTCCCACAGCACCTCGAGGTTTAGTTAAACTGAGAGCTTTAGACGTAGGCCATCTTTTCATTACTTTCAGAATCCAAGGCAAGCTTTCTTGGTCAAGTAACTTTCGTTTTTCATCTTCATAATAACTAGTGGCATTAAATTGTGCACATATGGATCTCCACTGGAACTGACGAGGCTTCTGTTCTCTTTCAGATCTGAGTGATCAGCTGCTGGAGGTGGTTGGCTTGGAAGGAGCCATGGAGATGGGACAAATCTACACGGGACTGAAAAGTGCTGGGCGGCGGCTGGCGCAGTGTTCCTCTGTGGTCATCAGGTAGTTGTTTCTGTATAATTGACAAAGGGGGTTGACATGGGATAAGTACAACCGAATTGAAAGTATGCAGGACTCTGATAACAATATTTGTCTTATTTGTGCCTCAAATTATCAGTAACTAGGGGCGCCTGGGTGGCACAGCGGTTAAGCATCTGCCTTCGGCTCAGGGCGTGATCCCGGAGTTCTGGGATCGAGCCCCACATCAGGCTCCTCCGCTATGAGCCTGCTTCTTCCTCTCCCACTCCCCCTGCTTGTGTTCCCTCTCTCGCTGGCTGTCTCTATCTCTGTCAAATAAATAAAATCTTTAAAAAAAAAATTATCAGTAACTAATACTGATACATTTCCATGAAATGGAAACTGGCAGATTTTACAAAGTTTTGGTTAGCTGTTACTTACCAGGTTTATTGAAATTTGATGTTCTCTTGTTCAGACCATGGATACAATTCTAACATACAAACCTCATCCCCTCCCAAATGGTTCCCACATGGTTTAGTTTGCTGAAGCGTGGAAGGATCTACTGGGTATGTTGCCCAATGAAAACACTGTTGAGGCACCATTAACTTAAATTCTTTCATGGACTAAAGTACACCATTGTTTCTATAAAATTAAATTATCAACTTATTATAAAGTAAGATTTTATATGTATTAAATGTAAACCTTTTTTAAGAAACACTTCTCCAGAATTTTACCTTTAGGGAAAAAAAATCCTACTTTGACCCTATGGTAAAGCTTTGGATTATAGCACAGATATAATTGGTATTATTTGTGTGAAAATGTTGCTCCTGGAAAATCTGAGACACCGAACACCTTTCCTTCAGGTTTGCAATATAGGTTTTCATGAAAACAAGGGAGGCTCTTTTGGCTATAGGAATTCTGATTATATCATTAAACATAACCCCCCCTAAAAAAAAATAAATAAAAATAAAAATAATTTTAAAAAAAACCATAAACCCTTCATTTTTCTTTTGGCATCCATAATTTTTTCATATCATCACATTTACCAGGAAGCTCTTAATATTCCTGTGATGAGGGTACCTTTCAGGATACTCATTCATAGTCAAGAATTGAAGTCCCTTTCAGAAGAGATCAATTTAGAGCCAGCTTTTACCATATTTGCATTCCCTGGTCTTATCATCTTATATTTTACATATAGTCTGTTGTGTAAAGTATTTCAGTGTTATACTTAAAATGAAATATTTTCCCCCAGGACTAGCAAGTCTCTGCCAATGCAGATTGATGGGGAACCATGGATGCAGACCCCATGCACAGTGAGTACAGAGTTGAAAGGCTATGTCACTTCATTTTTGCTTTCCAGGTGTCATGTACTTCTATAACTAACTAATCACATACTCCCATAACTAAACCACAATACCTAAGCTTTTGATCTATCACCGAGGACCTTTTTTTTTTCATTATTGATGTGACAGAGCTATCGCATTCAGGTTTGGGGCATTATATGCCCTTGGCAATGATTTAACTTTTGAACGTTTGTGTTAGTCTAGGTACAGCTTTTAGATACCATAGATCAATTATAAACTCTGGAACTAAACAAATGAATATAAATTTTTAAATATCTTTCTTATACTTGTTTCAGAACACCTTATGAGAAAATTATTTATGAGGCCTTCAGACATAAATGTCCCTGAATTATTACCCATCTGTTCTTTTACCTCCACTTGGGCATCTGAGAGCATCCCTCTCTGTAGAAAACTCCCCCGATCATTGCATTCTCCAGAATGAGATATTATTTAAGTCAGACATTTAGACCCCCCCAAAATTCCAGTTTCCATTTATATAGTGAATCATCTGATTAAAATGTTAAAAGTTCACCTTGACTGCTTTGTGGAGAATGGATTATAATGAGTAGCCCCTGGGACAGAGTCTATCAGAGCAGTCTGGGCTTGGGCATGGATAGTGACAGGAAAGTGGATAGATCTGTGCTCTATTCTGAAATGGAACAAAAATAATTTGCTGTTGAGTTCCTTTGGGGCTGAGAGAAAGCGATGAATCCAGGTTAGCTCTGACATGTGAATGATGATGCATTTACTCCGTAGTTAAGATTGGGAGTACAACCAATTAGGGAGTGAGAGGGGAGGTCTTAGTCTTAGACTGGTATGAGCCTTGTGCTAAGTGCTGCTGTTACATGTAAGGTTTTTTTTAGTTGAGATAGAGTTGACATACAAGATTATATTAGTATTTATTAAATATTTACATAAACATTAAATAATGGATCTCATCATTTTTCAGATGGAGAAAACATAACTTACTAAAGGTCAGATATGTAGCAGAAATGGAACTCAAACCCAGGACTCTTTGATTAAGGCCCCTTCTCTTAACCACTAGTTGAAACAAATTTAGCTACAGATTCGGAACAGTACAGCTTAGCATATAAAAGGGAAGTTTTAATTATACCTTTCCAGTGGTTTTAGTCTAAAGTTATTGGCTTCCTCTTTGTGTACAGCAGATAAATACCACCTTTTGTTTATTCCTGGTATGTTCTTTTTAGCCACTTTGAACCCCAAGTTTGTGAACCTGTTAATTCTCTAATAATAATGAAAACAGACTTGTTTAAAAAATCTCTGTTGATTGGCTACTTCCTCTGCTTTCTGCCATCTTTGTACTTGGTTCCAAATACCCTTTAAAGAATCCCTGTTCTCCCTTCACCAGCATGTAGACACCTGCATCTTGTCTGTTACTCTTCACGCTCCCAATGACACTTCTGAGTTCACGTTTATATCACACCGATGTTGAAGGTGTTGTTACTTTGCTACAAGTGATGGTAGCGGTGGTGGTGGTGATGTGCCAAGGCGCTGGTGATGTATGGTGCCGCTGGTGGTAGGGATGAACTGGTGGAGGTGCTATCAGTGATGCTGGTGATGGTGGTGGTGATGGTGGTTGTGATGCATGATGATGGTGGTGGGGGTAGTGGCAGTATTGTCTTTAGTGAAAAGTCAGTTTTCGTCAGCTTGTTCACAAGATAATAAATGAAAAACAGTGAAACACCAGACACCTTCCACAAGGACTCTGCATTTTTTGGATTCTTTTCAGGGAGAAAGGAGGTTTCGGCCTTACTGCATGTTTTAAACCCAGAAGGATTAATGGTAGTAATAATATCTAACATGTAGTAAGCTTTAGTTTGTGTCATGTACGGTTTGAGACACTTGACCTGTATTGACACATTTAATTTTCACAAAAACCCTATGATTAGTTTCCCTTTAAGGACAACACAACTGAAGCAGATAAAGGTCAAATAGTTTGCCTGACTCACACAGTTGAAAATGGCGGGGTAGAAATTAAAACACAAGTAGTCTGGCCCCACAGTTACTGCCCACCATGGATCTCAACCTGTGAAGACCCCGGGCCATCGTCGTGACTCCCCTGCTGGAGTGTGACTCCTGGTAAATCACTTGCTGCCTTTCTCCATCTTTAAAAAGTCTATGTCCGTGAAAATCTAGGGTCTTAGAATAATTTTTAGCTTATTTTACACAAGCACCTCTAAAGATACTTCTGTTAACTTACCTTTCAATTAGTAACAGGATATTTATTTTGCCTATTAATTATCATGATCTATACAATTGTTAAATTAATAGTAATTTCATATAACTTACATTTAATTTTCTCTCCTTTAAACTCTCTTATTCTTTTAAAACATTTATTCCAGTCTATAGTGGGCCAAGAGCTGTACTAGACTATGGCTCATTATGGTCATTTCACATTCTGGCATACTCTACTTTTCCTAGAACCACATGGAGTTCTGAACTCTAAATTTCACTTTAAATGAAGAGAGTATTTAGTCTTCATAGCATTGGTATGGTATAGCCAAAGAATGTTGTTTGTTTCAATGGAATAACAAAATGTTGTTTCATACAGAATATCAGAGTTGATAGAATGTTAAAATTCTGTGCTGAATTTAAATATCCATTAGCAGGGTGCCTGGGTGGCTCAGTCGTTAAGCGTCTGCCTTCAGCTCAGGGCGTGATCCCGGCGTTCTGGGATCGAGCCCCACATCGGGCTCCTCTGCTGGAAGCCTGCTTCTTCCTCTCCCACTCCCCCTGCTTGTGTTCCCTCTCGCTGGCTGTCTCTGTCAAATAAATAAATAAAATATTTAAAAAAAATAAAATAAAAAAAATATCCGTTAGCTGGTATCTAATTTATGAAGGAATTGCTTTAGATATAATGTTACAGCACAGCAGAAGTTCTGTTTTTCTGTAAGTAGAATATATAAAATGGAAAGGCAGGTAATAAATGGGTCTTGATTCTTACATCAAATGATAATTTTTTTGAATAATCAAAGTAATATAAGTTCTAGAGATCAGTAGTGGTGATGGTTGCACAACAAAATAAATGTACTTAATGCCATTAAGCTGTATACTTTAAGAATGGTGAAAATGTTAAATTTTCTGTTACTTATATTTTACCACAATAAAAAGAAAATTGAAAAAAAAAAAAAAAAAACCTAAGGTAATCTTTACTTAGACATCTCGCCAATCCAGAGTTAAAATATCAGGAAAAGCATAACCAAAGAGCTTAAAACTTCCAATATATACTTAATAATTACATTTATGACCTTTTAAATTCTCTCACTATAGTGTAGTCAATAGAAATGTGTCAAGTACTGGTGTATTCACAGCTTCCTAACAGTCACTGAATTAACAGAGAGTGGATTCTAGCCATATAACTATTGGCCATGTTAACAAGCATATCAATCTAAAGAGTCAGTTAATTCCAGAAGACTTTATATTGAAATAGTTTAAGAAGATACTTTCTTTAGGCTGGACTCCAGAGCCTACTCATTTTCCCCTTTTTGTCTTCTTCCCCCGCAATCCTTCTTCCTGAACATGTCAAACATACTGATTCTGTTACCAATATGTTTCTGTCATGGGGAAGAAAAAAAAAAGAGCATCTTGGGGAGGAGGGAAGAGAAGAGAACAGTAAGATATGGGTTGTCATAAACTAGGTAAGATTTCACTTTATATCCATTGATTACAAGTGGTGGGTGCCCAGTAAAGTTCTGTGAAGTTACGAGTGACCTTACTAAACCTCAGATTCAGTATACCTAAAATGGACTCATCACCTGCTTCCCTCCTTCCTCCCCCCAAACAAATACTGCCTTCTTACATTCTAAAATGCTTGTTCCTCCCTTTACCATACCGAGTTAGTAAAACCATTATGTACCCAGTGTTTCCTAAGCTAGGAATCTGAGAACCATTCTGAACTTCTCTGCATACCCTCAAATTCAAATACCACACCCACCTAACAATATGACATATTTCTGGAATCTTCTCCTTCCTTCCATCCCCATGACCACTGTCCTAGATTTGGCCCATTTCATTTCTCTCACACTCCGGGCAATAACCACATCAATCTTTCCCCATCTCTGTTTTTTTCCCATTTAAATCCTTTCTTTACCATTCTACCAGAATGATCATGATAAAATACTAAACTCACCATGATACTCTTCTACTTAAAATCACTAATTTCTTTCTGATAAAATATAATTTGAATCAGGCTTCCTCTTTCACCAATATCCTCCCTTACTTCTTTTTAATCTCTTCATATACTTCCCTTGTGTCCAAACAAGCTTTTCTTCTTCTTTAGTTGAGTTCACAACTTAGCTTGAGACTCAGTTCATGCTGCCCCTCCTCTATAAAGCCCTCCCAGACTGTCACCACTTCCTCCACCCTATCCCTGACCCCAGCTAGGCTGAAAGCCCAGCCTCAGTGCATCATAGCTTTCTGAAAGTACTAATGGTATTACATTGAAATTATCAGCTTATCGGACTCCTTGATAGATGTAAGCTTATTGGGTCACGCACCATGATCTTAATCTTCTTTATATCCTCCGAGCATAGCACAGTGCCTTACACATAATTACACTGCCAATGCCAAGTGTATTTTGAGTTTGTGAATTTCCTAAATACTTCTTGAGAGGTAGTATAACAATTTTAAAAAATGCTTTCTACTAAACCTTCTTTCACTGAACATAATGTAGGTTGGCTAGCAATTCATTCACATATTTTCCATATATAAATACATGTAAAAGTTATTTTGAGTTATCTTTATTCATTTCATTCTCAAAGCAAAGAATTTTAATGTATCAAAAAAGAAATACATCCTTAACCTTCAAAACTTTAATCTTTCTGTGTCTTGGTATGGTACAGTTAAATTTCTTTGGGCCACTTCTCTCTGCATTATCAATTATATTTATTTTACACATTATATAGACTGCATTCTGTTAATACTTTGAAATATTAATAGTCATGTATTAGTTATTACTTGTGATACTTTTATGAAAATAATGCCAAAGAGGTTGCAATGCAGTACTACTCTGGGTGCTTCACCTATGATTAAGATGAAGGAAATTCTTGAAACTTTCCTCTGCAGGTCATAAGCTAAATGGTGAAATGACCACAGATAATATATAAAGACTCCTCAAAAGGGTAGCTGAAGTCAAGGCAACTTCTGGAAAGCATTTACATGTGTTTTGGTCTCTCTTTGCTCTTTTTATTTACCTCTTAGCACCCTGAACCCACTTGCCCAATCTCAGCTTCCAAAGTTGAATACCTTCAACGCACAGCTCTGTCCTGACCAGGTACCCAGCCAATTCCTGCCAAGTCTGGTTGTCTTGCTGCCCTAGGCTCGATCCCTCCTTTTTCTGGGGCAGACCCTTGGTCATCTAGTGCCGTAAGAGCAGTTGTCTCCTCCTGTCCCATTTCTACTGTGTAGGCCATTCTATGAGATGCTGTTTTCTGACTTGAATGCCAGTTTTTCCCCTTGGCATTAGCATCTACTTGACTCAGACGCTGGCTACTTGCCTAGCCTTTGCTTTCACCCTCGCTTAGGAAGACTGGATCTTTTTCCTATTGCTGTAGATGCTGCAGGTATCTGGAGTTTATCTTAATTTTGACTTATTTTTGCAAAGAGAATCTATCCAGCACAACTTTAAAATGCAAAGACTTTAAAAAGAGGCACAGTGTTTTGTTGTCCGTTAAATTTTTATTTATGTGTTTGTTGTTGTAATCATTAAAAATAATCATAATTAGAAGTACTGTTTAATCTGAAATCATTTGCTAAATGCAAGTTAATCTCAGACCATTAAGACAGAAAATGAAAAATTTTATAAACTGAATTTTTCCAGTCCCAGAAGTCTAGTGTCAACTAGATGAAAGCTGATAGAATTTTCAAGACATTTAGATGTTCCATATATGCTAAGTGGAATCCGTGGTAGCAATGCCTAACATTTACTGAGTGCTTGCCACGAACCAGTTTCTGTTCTGTATGTTAATATTTATTAGTTATTTAATCCTCACAAAAACCCTAAGACGTTAGTAAGGTTATTACAATCCCCATATTATACATTAAAAACAAACAAACAAACTCGAATGACCCAGATAAATCAAGCAAGTTTTCCAAGGCCACACAGTAAGAGGTAGAGCAAGCTACTGGCCTCTAATGCCTTTTTTCTTAATTATGATGCTTTGCTCACCTCACTCAGTCACTCTTTAGTCCCTTAATGTAGCTCTAATATTAGTAATCAGTTACAACTCTGTCATTTATAACAGAATCCAAATTGTTTTCAGCTTATTTACATTTTTCTCTTTAATATATTATTTTTTGCTTCCCAGTATAGCCAAGGCCACCCATCACATTGCTGCCAGAATTACTACTGAATGACAATGATCATTTTACTCCTGGATGTCAAAGTTCAGTGCCTCTGTTTTCACACAGAATAAGGTTTAGAATCCTTGCAATGGCATTAAATAATTCTCCCAAGGCTGCCATGCTGCATAGGGACCACCTTCCCCAAGCTTTCTACTCATACCTATTAATTTTGTGCCTAAAATCTCCATTTCCTGTGTTGTGTTTTAGTAATAAACTCATTCTTCTGGCCTCCAAGCAGCCTACCAACAAATCTGTGGTGTCTTCCAGCAATTCGGTAGGACCCATGGTTGACATTTCTTTCACTGAACCTGTGGGTTATTATTTTGACATATTTATTTTTCTTTTTATTCAGATTGCCTGAATTAATTATCCTGTCCTGTTGGGATATATGTATTTTTATAATTTACTACAAAATCTTTCTGAAAGGCAATGAGATATAAATACATATAAACTAAAAATAAAATGCCTTCTTTCAAAGCCAAGCTTAGCAGCAATTTCCTCATGAAGCCTTTTTAACTCCCCATCTGTCTGAAATATTTGCCTTATCCTTTGTACTTCTGGGGCTCTCTATTGATATCTTCTTAATGCCATCGCAATGCACAGTCTTGTATTTCCACTATGCATGTACATATCCAGCTCTTCTGACTTAATTGTAAGCATTTTAAGATTCATCCTTCCTTCCCCTTCTTATCTCTCACAGTGTCTTTTACATAATGTGGTTTCTGATGAGATACCCTCAGTCATTTGAGTCACCGCTTCACAACGTGTAATGCATCGTCTTCTCAGGCTGCTTTCAAGATTGTTTCTTTGTCTTTAGTTTTCAGTAGTTTGATTTTGATGCGTCTGGGCATGGATTTCTTTGGGCTCATTCTGTTTTAGTTTCTCTGAGCTTCGTGGATCTTTAGGTTTATGACTTTGCCAAGTTAGAAAGTTTTTAGCCATTATTTCTTCAGATATTAATGTAAGCCCCACAATCTCTCCTTTCCTTCTGAAATTCTGAGGACCTGTTTTACATACCTGTAAAACTTATCTTGTAGATCTGAGTCTGATATATCTTTTCTTTCCTCTTTGTTCTTTCTGTTGTTCATACCAGATAAAGTTTATTCATCTATATTCAAGTTCACTGACTTTTTCCTCTTTTATCTCCCTTCTGTTCTTGAGCCCATCCAAGTAATTTTTGTTTTACTTCAGTCATTGTATTTTTCACTTGTAAAATTTCTAACTGGTTCCTTTTCTTAATAATCCTCTATTTCTCAGCCGATAGCTTCTATCTTTCCTTTCATTTCAAGAGTATCTCTCATTACGTCTTGGAGCATGGTTTAGTAGCTGCTGTAAGGTCCTGTGCAGTAACTCGGACACTCGGATCATCTCAGGCTTTGCAGCATTGGCTGTCTTTCCCCTTGTGCGTTTTTGAGATTTTCCCGGATCATCCTATGTTGAGAAATTTTGAGTTCTATGCTGAACATTTTAAATATCATGTTAAGAAACTCTGGGTTTTATTTAATTCTTATGGGAAATGTTGATTTGTCATTGTTGTTGCTATTTTAGCAGGTCATTGATCCATTTAGGTTCAGGTCACAAATCCTGAGCTGCTTCCTGTGAGTCGTGTTTCTAATGTTGGTTCAACTTTCAAAGTCTTTGCAGTGTTATTCAGATTCAGTCTACATGTACAAGATCTATAGACTGGTATGGAACCTGGATGGTGGTCCACCCCCTATTTTGGTTCTTTAAGTTGTCAGTATACTTCTTAAGGACAAATCTATGCATACACAGCTCAGGGGTGAACTCAGGAGATTGTATGCAACTTGAAGGAACAGCTTTTTCGTGCTCTCCCTCTCTTCCAAGATCTCTGGCTAGGAGGAGAGAGAAGAAAGAAAGAAAACTCATCACTGGTTCAGTGGCACTTTAGGCTCTGATTCCCTTCGCCAGTCTACCTGCTGTCATCTGCTTTCAGCATCCTCGGATGGCTGTTCTATATATTCTATGTAGGATTCGTAGTTGCCATTCGTGGGAGAGACAGGCTGGAGTTTGCTTACTGATTGACTAGAACTGAAACTGTCACCACTCCCTTAGACGTTATTGTGTATGGCTATGGCTATTTTGAGATCTGTCTGAATTGTCCCCATCAGGTTGGCATATTTTTAGTCAGAGTGCTTATCTGCCAACTTGGAGACTTCACAGCATAATCCCTATTTCTTACAAAAAAAAAAAAAGCTAGGTAAGTCTAAGAAATGCACTAAACCTTGAATTTTAAATCTTATTCATTGAGAAAACATCATAAATAATTTTTCCATTCTTGTGTCCTGCATTTAAGTAATTAAGACAGCACTTACCTTGTTTGATTGAAAATAATGGATCAAAAAGGTATAGTTTTTCTACTCACCTGTAAGGATAAAGTTTTAGGTGTTTCTCTAGCCTAGTAGTAATGTGGATGACTACATGAGATATGTTTTTTAGATTACTTTGTAGGAGAAAATATATTAAAACTATTGCAAATAAGCTATGTGGCTGTATGGGAGGCTTAGAAACTATGGCGGTGTGGTTAGGTAGGTGTCTAACTAAGGTCACCAAGCAGAGTTATAAGACTGGGTCTGTTCCTAACTTGTTTTTCTACTCCCAAACTGGTCGTCAGTTGATTAAGCTTGTTTGCCTAAGGATAAAAAGTTCAGAGAAGAGGAAATAGAATGTTTCTGAAGCTTTTTGTAATTCATAGTGTTGAGTAAAGGGGTGTAAGTGTAAAACAGGCAGCCAGCCAATGAGACTCCTTGGCACTTTGACTTTCTCTGGCAGCTGTAACCACAGCAAACAGCATGGGACACTTGTGTTGAGAAGCAAAATAAACCTTTTTAAGAAAAGATTGTTTTAATGGCCCTCTCAGTTCACTCATAACGTTGAATACCATGACCATCTTTTCTACTTGAGAATACCATTTAAATGAGCATTTCACATAATATTATATTAGAAAATATAATGGTACTGGGTGGAATGCTTTTCTCCATAGTTCATGTGCTTAGACCTCTCTTGATTGCTGAAGATACAACAAATATGGGTATAAGCAAATTGTGCATGGAGCGTTTCTTGGCAAGAAGCTACTAAAGCCTAACAATGAACAGTACATGAGAATATTTATGAAGAGAACGGGGCAAATTTAGGAAGTAGGAAAATAGCTAAAATTTGCTTATCTCTTAGGTGGATCTCCTTATACCTACTACCTAAATTAACTGATCACACACCTGGGAACTAAAAACAGATTAGAAGTTAAATAGCCTTACCATTCTTCTATTATAGAATCACAACCATTTTATTAAAACTTCGTGTACTAGCTTTTTATCTGGAACCCATTCTAAGTTTAATATTTTAAAAGTTATTTTGAACAAGCTAACATCTACAACTGAAATAGTAAAGTTTTCTAGCACTCCAGCAGAAATTTAATGTTGTCTAGGGTTAGGAATATTTTTCACTTCTTAAAAGTAGTGTTGTATGGGATTTCCATAAGGAAGCAGGGAAAAAAACCATTTAGGAAGATTGCCATGAAATAAGTATATCCCAATGGATAGAAAACAAGAATAAAGGCCAGAGTCCAGGGTTTCATATTTGTTATATCAGTGACCTCTGGACTTCAGAGAATTACTTAATCTTCTTGAAGCTATTTCCTTATTCCAAAAACTAGCTACCTACAAATCGCAAGGTGGTATTGAAGGGTTGTTGAAAATTACTATACATCACATTTCCCAACACTAAGAAAGGATTAATTATTTTATGGTGTATGTTCAGTATTGTTATATTTAATAATGCATTTGAATTCTCTTCTTTTTTGTTGTTCACACTAGCTTCCCTGTTATCTTGAGTCACACAGGAGAAAAAGTTAAACCAATGTCATTTTATGGTAGGACAAAATTTAAAATCTTTTTGAGATTTGGCCATAGTGTTACTGAAAATGTAGCAGTGACTTTTTTTGTTTTCCCATAATCGTTTACAGATAACCTCATACTGGAAAAGGATATCATTTCACCATAACATTTAACATCTTTACTAAATCTTTACTTTCCTTTACTAAAAGGAAAATTATATTAAAACTCATCCAAATAGAATAGTGCTGTGAAAGTTATCTGCAAGTTTACCTGACTCTTGAATCTCCCAAGACTCTTGCATTAAATTGATTAACTTTAAATAGTATTAAATAATATTTAAGGCACCAGGTTGATTTTTTAGAAATTATTCTTGTTTGGAAAATTTAATAAAATATTGTTTTCTCATTAGAACTTATGCAGCTATTGTAACTTGACACTTGCTTGCTGACTTTGTAAACACAGTTTTTAAGGAATCTTAAACTGCTCTAATGGCTTACTTTAGAAAAGCAAAGCAGACAAGGGAACGTGTAGTTTCAGTGATGGAAGAAAAAGAGCAACCTGTAAATTATCAGTAGGAAAATGCTTAACAGGTATATGTACATAATGAATATTTCCTTGATGTGCCTGGAAATTGCATTTTGCCTAATATTTAAATACAGAATAGGGATAAATGTTAAGGAAGGAAATACCACCATTTGTTATTTAGTGAGTCTAAATGTGGATACACTGAAGAATAGAAAATTAACTAACAGTATTCTGCCATCTTAAAATATATTTGAGTAAGCAGACTGCTGTTCTAGTAGGTGTATTTTTTAAGGTGTGAGTGATAGTGAGATTCCAAATGCAGTTAAATAAAACATAAACTAAAAGCTTCTTTTACTTAAGACTTCACTGGCAAATGCTTTTGCATAAATTTGCATTTCCAAGCCTTTATTTTTTTTTCAAAGACTGGCATGTTAATGTTTAGTTGGGCATTATTTTGTGTGTTCCCCTGTTACTTATGCATTAATTAGTTTTGTTTACCTGTGCATAATTTTTCCTAATTTCACAACAGTTGTTGTTTTTGTAATTGACAATGCAATTTACTGCATGTGTGCATTCTGGCCCCCAAACAAGAATGTTAAGGTGTAAAGCACCAATCTCTTCATTTCAGATTGTTAAAAAAAAAGGATTGGTTGTGACTAATTTCCAATTAATTTGCAGTGGTTATGGGGAACAAAACAATTGCACCTACTAATTAAATTTTAAAATATTCCAAAGTGTCATCTTTAGGTGTCTGTGGAATATATAATTTCCATTTTGGTTCATTGCTGGATCTGTAACACCCATGAGCTTGACAGCTCTATTAATTTAAAGGCTCAGTAATACCTATTAGTACAAAACATGAAAAAAAATACCATTAATCATTTATTTTAATTTTGCAGCTCTGTCATTTTCTCAGTATGTTTTAAAATTATGATGACACCATAATGTGCACAAATCGACCTGGATGAAGGGGAAACGGATCACATTACTTAGGAGAGATACTGAAGTACATTATTAGAGCTTAATTAATGCCAAACTGATTAGATTTGATTGCATTTTGCACTAAAATATTTTAAAGAATTTTTTCTTACTATATTATATTTTAAAAGTTATCCCAAACATTATGTTTACAATTGGACGTACCTTTTTTATACTTCTTTTCTTGAATATATTCTACCTAAATACTATGAAATAAACCTAAATTGTTCTTTTGTTTTCATGTAGAAATCTGAATTAATGTAGTTATTAGTTTAAATTTAGAAAAGTTTATTTCATTTCAGTTGATAGTGTCTCTCATATTCATATGCTTTGATGATAACTCCTATCCCAAATTGGACACAATGTCCAAAAACATAAAAGATCAAAAATTGAAATGAGAAATATACTAAATATGTTATACCTTACACATTTCTATTGATGTGATCCAGGATTGTTAAACATGCTAAAAATAATCAAATCATATCCACTTAGCCTTTTGTCATTAGATTTCAAGAGAACCAATAGTTACTTTATTTGTATCTACATCTAGTTCAAAATTGAAGATCCTCCTTCAGAATGGGTAGTTACTAGTGTCTCCTAGTTGATGGGCATCATCAAACTAATACATAGATTTGATTCTTTCCTTCCAGAGCACTTGGAGGTCTCCCTTCTGGTAGATACAAACTATGGAATCACAAGGCCTAACAGTTCTCCCACATTTGCCTTGGGATCATATCTTATCTGGCTATTCATTTCCTTTGACTTTATGTATTAAAATCAGAAAATATGGCTAACATATTCTAAGTTTTTCCTCAAAAAGCAACATACTGTAGTGTTGAAAGTTTTAAGAGTAAGACTTCTTATCCACTAACAGAGAACAGGATCCAGTGTTTCATAGAGCTATTCCTGGATGGCTTAACAATTTCAAACAGAAATTTGAATTAAAAAAATTCAAAATAAAAATACACTGAGTAGTGTAATAATATTTGTTCTTATTTTCTTGAATTTTTGGAATATAATTGCATTTATTTTATTTGAGAAGACTTAGAAATTTTTAAAAATTTTAACATATTACACTGTCTTATACACATGACAATTCCACGGGGTGAATTAAATAGATATTAAAGATGATGTTCAAATCAGTAAATAAAATTAAGAAAAGAACACAACTATTTCATCTAAGCCAAATCAAGAATATCAGTAACTCGTTTTTTTATTCAACAAATGTTTATTGAATTCCTTCTCTAAGTAGGTACTGATATTTTGTCCTAGTGGAGAAAACAAAATAAAACAAACAAGAGCATGGTTTCTGAGCTCAGTGTGGATATACATTATTCAAAGAATCACACAAAATTTCAGTAATGATGCGAGGTCTGTGAGTGAAAGGTTTGTGGTACTATATGCTATGATACTATGATATTATGAGAGGGTATAAAAGAGAGATTTGACCTCATCAAAGGAGGTCTAAGAAGACTTTCAAAGAAACTCAAAATAGGCCTGAGAACTAAAGGATGGGGAGCATAGAACTAAACATAAAAAGAGGGAAGAATGTCCAATGCAGAGGATACAGTACAAGGTAGGAGGGAGCATGTGTACAGGGATCTGAAAGATGAACATAATGGGTGTGGAACAGAAGAAAAGGAGGTGTGAGGCCAGGCAGGAGATTCAGTGGGAATCAGAGCTGCAGGACCTTGGCGCCCACAGGAAGGATGGTTAGCTTTAGCTTAAGAGTCAAGTAGAACTATAAATAGTTTAAGCAGGAGAGCGATGTGATCAGAGATGCATGGTGATAAGATCATTATGGGTGGGAAATGGATTGGAAGGGAAGGCAATAATCAGTGAGGAGACTTCTGTAATTGTTTAGGCCTTAGCATGGTGGAAGTAGAAAGATAAAAGTTAGGAGATACAGAAAATATTTGAGGGATAAAATTGATCAGAAATCGTAATAGACTGGTTATGGGTGTTAAGGAGAAGATACCACAGATGATCCAGATTTCTGGCTTGGACAACTGACTAAATGATGAAACAATTCATTAAAATAGGAGAATCTGGTTATTTCCTCTCTACTCCAATTTAACTCAACTAAATTATGCTCCCTAATCCATATCCTAGGTACATTGTTAGGAATATCAATTATCATTACACCATGGGATGGATATTTTTTATGGATGTCAAAATGTTTGTTGGATTACCATGAAATAGTTTAACATTGGTGAGAAACTCTTTCAAATCAATGCCATGATGCTCCGAATAGACAAGTGTATAGCCGAGTCTAGGAAATGGGTCATTAAAGAGGTATGTTCT
Organism: Ursus arctos; assembly: GCF_023065955.2. Lineage (NCBI taxonomy): Eukaryota > Metazoa > Chordata > Mammalia > Carnivora > Ursidae > Ursus > Ursus arctos. The sequence goes on along the minus strand of NW_026622985.1, from coordinate 44,011,204 downwards.
CACATATTGTCAGTATGAGCTTATTGGTCTCCCCTGGTTTAAAAAAAAAAAAAAAAAAACTTTCTGTGAATTAGTAAATATCTCACATGGGTGATTTTTTTTTTTTTCTGGTATTTTCTTTGGGTGGAAGTGGAGCCTGGAATGTCACTGGAATCCTACCAGGTGCTTCTGGCCTCCTCAGAGAGAAGGCAGATGGCCATAATATGCCATTTCATAATGTCAACAGAGGAATTCCGAAAGCATTGTTGTTTCAGATAGAAGAGGGGTGAAGAAAATGTGTTTTCCACTGGACTATATATAATTATACTAAAAATGACAGGTAATATTTATTAAGCACATATATGAAATGCAGAACCTCATTTGGTACTTGCAGTGGTCCTATAAAGTAGGTGTACTGTTAACTTCCTTTAATAAATAGATACTGAGGCTTAAAAATGTGAGATCCTAGGGCACCTGGGTGACTCAGTTAGCTAAACCTTCCACTCTTGATTTCGGCACAGGTCATGATCTCAGGGTTGTGAGATTGAGTCCCACATCAGGCTCTGCGCTGGGCCTGGGGCCTGCTTGAGATTCTCTCTCCCTCTGCCTCTGCTCCTCCTCTCTTTCCTCTCTCTCTCCCTTAAAAAAAAAAAAAAAAAAAAAGTAAGATCCTTTTACAAGTAACAAAGCTGGCACTCAAACTCTTGCCTCCTGCCCCAAGTCCATGATTTTAACCCCTAAGGTGTGAGAAAAGACCACATAGGAAAGGGCTTATTACAAAATACTATTTTTTAAGAAAAGTGTAGTCATAAGTTGTGAATATTATGAATATTCTCTGGCTGTAGTCGAGGAGGGGAATTTTTTTGTGCTGTTTTGTTCTGTTTTTATTTTTGTTTATTTTTTGTTTGTCGTTTTGTTTTGTTTTTTCCATATGACCAAAGATTTGGAGAGGCCCTGGGAAAAGAAAAACAGTTACTAGGTTAAGGTTGTGGGTATAATTTCTCTATAGAGACATGGACATTATAAAAAGGTTTTTTAAAATGTTGTTGACCTTCCCTGGTAACCAACTTATAACCATAAAATATTTTGGAAGGGAGAGCCAAATTTATATCTTAAAAGAGATTTCAAGTCCAGGTATAAGTATTTCCTTCCCAGTGTAGCCAAAAAGACTGTCACTTGCAAGAAAAAGTTTCTCTTTTCTCATTACCATGCATATTTAAAATTGCTGTGAATTTCATCAATGAGTAAACCTCTTAAACCCATTTTTAAATATTTTACTGTAAATTGCATGATAATTTATCTGAATTTGTTGGTAGGTCAAAGACTTTAACATTAAACTTGGGTATTATTATCATTCCAGAAAATAATGACTAGAATCATAAAGAAGCTGGCACAGGGATTTTAGAAAATTGTTATGTTTCCGTTGCTTTGCTTTTTGGCAGTTATGGACCTGAAAAATTTAGCATGCTCTTTATTCCCGCTCTCATATGGCTCAACTACATGCATGAATTCAAAATGGTTTCCATTATTGGAAGGAGACCATCTTATTCCAGAACCAAGCTAGGTAACTTTGAATGTTCCAGATAATTCTAAAGTTAATCTCTCCCCACAGATATTTTATGGCATTTATTTTGCTCTGAAAACTCCATTCACTTCTAAGGTAGCTGAATAAATCCAGTGATAATAAACTTTTTAAGAAAAGAACCAGGAAAAGAACATTTTGTTGGCTAGATACAGGGAGAAAATTTTAAAAGGAAAATACTACCTGCTGAAGTACTTTCTAAGAATCACAATATTATTAAGCCAACCCTGGTACAAAGCCTTAAAAAGATTGTACATTTGAGCCAAATATGATCAGTTGATACATTGTCAAAATTGGGAAACTTTACATATATTCTAATTTAGAACTTTGCAGAATGATTTCGGAATGGCCGCACTCAGCATATCAAAGATATGCCATATGAAATTATTTCCACTTTTGTCCATCTTCTAGCTATGGACCCATTAAATCATAACTTTAAAATAAAATTTCTTGCTTCTACTTTATGCCTCGTAATTCTAGATGTAATTATATTTGACTGTAATTACATCAGGGGTCAGCAAGTTATGGCCTTTGGGCAAAATCTGAATGGCTGCCTGTTTTTGTATAGCAAGAGAATTTAGTTGTTTTTTGTGGGTTTTTTAAACATTTTTAAATGGTTGAAAAAGCAAAATAAGGATAATATTTCATAATGTTAAAATTATATAAAATTCAAATTTTAGTTTTCAAACATGAGGTTTTACTGGAACACAGTCACACCTGTTTATTTTCATGTAGCTGATGGACACTTCTGTGCTACAGTGGCAGAGAGGAGTAGTTACAGAGACCCCACGGCCCAGAAAACCTAAAATATTTACCATCTAGCAGAAGATGCTTTACAGGAAATGCTTGCCAACGCCTAAATTACATGAGCACCACCTAAACATCCTACAATATATAACTCTCAAATATAATTACTTCTAGATTTAGAATTAGTATAAAAGTTCAGTAGCTTACATCACTTACATGCAAACCCTTATGATAATCTGAGCCATGACTGCCCTAGATACATGCAATTTGAAGGTCTCGCCCTCCTTCATGGAAGAGGAATAGGCCACACTGAAGATTGACTGGGAATGTTTATATCATGGTGCTTCTTTCTAGCTTTTCTCCTACCTCTCCAGCTACTTGTACTCATAGTCCTTCATAGGATATCATTCTCCTGCTTCACCCTTAAATGTCGGCATTCCTCAGTTATGCAGTCTAATATCTGATATTTGTATTTGCCACACTGTCCTTCAGTACTCTATTCTCAGTGGATGCCATTATTATAGGTTCATCCCACCCAAGTCTGCCTCAAGACCTGTTCTCCCTTCTGAACACCAGACCTACATATCCAAAAGATACCACCACCTTCAGAATGGAACACTCAACACAGAGTTTGCCAACTTCTTGGCTTCCACCCCTGCCAAAAATACATCTCCCTCTGGTAAGAAGCATCATCACACACATAGCAAACAAAACTAAAAGCACAGAAGTCATACTAGGGTCTTTCCATTTTCCATTACTCCATACATTCAGTCATGTCCTATAGATGGTGCCTCCTTGATATCTCTCAAATCTACCCCCTACTCCATTCCCATTGTCACTTCCACAATTAAAATCCATTTTAATTCTTTCCTAGATTATTATATTAACCCCCCATCTAATCTCCCTGTGTCTTATATGGCACCCAGCCCCTAACCTGTGCTTCCAGAGTGATATTGCTAGGCTCAGGTTTAATTATATCCTGTCTTTCCACCATGATCTCAATGGCATTTTACTTCTCTTCCTAGGGTTTAAGGCCAGTAAGAGTCTGCTGATCAATGGACGGACTGGCCAGCACCTTCTTATACTCACCCCCAAAATCTAGGGCTAAGAAATAACCTAATTTATCCAACTTTAATTAACTCTGTTGTTAATCTGCTAGTTATCAGCTTACTTCAGTTTAGTGCTTGGGCTTCCAAGTTGAATAGACATTTTTTAAACATAATTAAGCTGCTTATATTCTAATGATGATAGCATACACAGTGGCAGAATGTGATACACACTATGTTGCAGAGATATTCTCAGGGTGCAGGAAGAGAAGTAAAATGACAAGTGTAAATAGACAAGGCTTCTCAAATTGAAAGGTGCATAAGAATTACCTGGGGGATCTTGCTACAAAGTAGAAGCTGATCAGGAAGTCTGCGTTGGGACTGGGGAGTCTGCATTTCTAACAATGAGGTCAGTTCTCCTGGTTTGTAGACCACATTTGGAGAACCAGAACACTAGAGTGCAAGACAGTTATCCACAGAGGGAGTTCTGTTGTTGTTAATTTTTAAAATGTTTGTACCAAAATAGTATATGCACACAGAAAAAAAGCAGAATGTATAGAATCGCAAGAAAAATAACAAGCTTCTGTCCCATCATTTCTTTGTCACCAGGTCTGTTCTTTGAATTGTTTGGCTTCTTCTTGTCATTTACCCTATATCTATAAAAAATATGCTTTGATCTTTTTTTTCACCTATTTTTTTTAGGTGTATTCTGTTTACTTCATGCATAGAAAAGTGGTTTTTAACACTTACTCCATTTAACTCTCTTACTAATAGTGAGTATGTACTGAGTGATTTTTATGAGCCAGGTAACATTCTAAGCATTTTGTGTGCATTGTTTCATTTAGTCCTAACAAAAAAACCAATGAAACAGACACTATTTTTAAGTCTCTATATTATTAATGAGGAAAATGAATCATAGTCACTTGGCCAAAGTCTCCAGATAGGAAGTGGTGGACCCAGGCAGTCTGATTTTTAACCATTATGCTGTTATGTTTCTGAAAAAAAGTAATGATTTTATTTAAATCAAAACAAAATATACAATCATTGAGATTATGAAAATGTTGTCAACTGCAGAACCAAATGCTGACACACAATTACATTTTCTTTTCTATAAAGATTTTGGCATCTCTTTTTTTCCCTCTTTTTTCAAAGTCATCATTATAGTAATTCTCACTTTTAAAAATAGATACCAATTTATCTATTGTCCCCACTCTTGTTCGTTCTTTCTTTCTTTCTTTCTTTTTTTCTTTCTTTCTTTCTTTCTCTTTCTTTCCTTATTTATTTATTTTTAGAAAGTGGAGGAGGGGTGGAGAGGCTGAGAGGGAGAAAGAGAATATTAAGCAGGCTCCACACCCAGCACAGAACCCAACACAGGGCTCGATCTCACAACCCTAAAAACATGACCTGAACTGAAATCAGGAGTCAGGACTCTTAACTAACTGAGCCACTCAGGCACCACACCCCCCATACTCTTGTCCTTTATATGGAAAAGTCCTTCTCTAGGTTTTTTTTTTTTTTCTAGGTTTCTTGCAAATCTGTCATCCTGGTTCTCAGTTGGACACCCTGTTTGTTGTTGTTGTTTTTGATAGACTTGATTTTTTTAGAGCACTTTAAAGTTCACAGTAAAATTGAGAAGTTACACAGATTTCCCATATACCCCCTACCTACACATGTGCATAACCTCCCTCACCAAAGTGGTATATTTCTTACAATCACTGAACCTACACTGACACATAGTCACCCAAAGTCCATAGTTCACATTAGGGTTCCCTCTTAGTGTTGTGCAGTTTGTGGGGTTGGACGCATGTATAATGACATGCATCTATCAATATTATATCATAGAAAATATTCTCACTGCCCTAAAAATTGTGTGTGGCACATCTTTTCATCCTTCTTCAGCTCTAACCCCTGGCAACCACTACTTTTTTACTTCTCCGCAGTTTTGCATTTTCCAGAATGCAGTAGGTTGGAATCATACAGTATGTAGCATATCCAGACTGGCTTCTCTCACCTTGTAATATATATTTAAGGTTCCTCCATGTCTTTCATGACTTGATAGCTCCTTTCTTTTTTAGCATTGAATAATATTCCATTGTCTGGAGCTACCATAGTTGATGTATCCATGCACCTACTGAAGGACTTGCTGGATGCTTCCATGTTTTGGCAATTATGAAAAAAGCTGCTATAAACATCTGTGTGCAGGTTTCTGTGCAAACATGTTTTCAGATCATTTGATTAATATCAAGGAGTGTGATCTCTGGATCCTATGATAAGAGTATGTCTAGTTTTATAAGAAACTACCGAACTATCTTCCAAAGTGGCTATACCATTTTGTCTTCCCGCCAATAATATATGAGAGTTCTGTTATTCCACATCCTTCCAGCATTTGGTGTTGGCAGTGTGATCCTCTGTTTTTTTAATCTCTTTCTTAGCTCACCCATTTGTTTTGCTGGAGAACACCCTCAAATATGTTTTAAAAGGCATATAGAGGGTAAACTCTCTCAATCGTTTTATGACTGAAAACGTCTTCATTGTACCCTTGCCTTTAATCAGCACATTAACTAAGTATAGAATTCTATGATGAAATTAACTTTTCCTCTGGGGTTTGGAGGTGTATCTCCATTTTCTTCTAGCACTAGTGTTTCTGAGAAACCTCATGCCATGTGACTTTTATTTTTTGATAAGTCACCAGTTTTTCCTGTCAGAGGGCCTTTAGAATTTTCTTCTTCATCCCTGTGCTATGAAATTTCACAATAATACATGATTTGAACTCTACAGGACAGGAATCAAAGTTTCATTAACAAAAAAGAAGGGAAGTTTCTCCAGGGCAGTAGCCAGGACAAGGCACAGCGGTGGGAGTTCAAGAGGAATGCTGGGGAGGTTGGAGAGTCAGTTCTCCAACCCAGTTCTTGCACTCACCGACGTGAGCTGTGTAACACAAGTTACAGAACCCACACTTTTGTCATGTATTGAGAACTAAGGATGTTGACACAGACCTCCAAGGGTTGCAGGAAGATAAAATTAAATAATGTAAGAATTATGAAAAAATTATGCTTTTACTAGCAGGTCTGAGAACTCCTGAAAAGAGAACAGATCCACCTATTTAATCGTATTAGAATGCCTTTCTGCTCTTTGTTTTTTATTTATTGAGGTATAATTGACTTACAACATTATGTTAGTTTCAGGTGTACAACATAATGATTGGACATTAGTATATATTGCAAAATGGTCACCACGATATCTAGTTAATAATCTGTCTCCTTACAAAATTAACACAGTATTATGGACTGTATTCTCAGTACTGCACATTACATCCCTGTGTTATTTATTTTATAACTTAAGGTCTTGTACTTCTTAATCCCCTTCACACATTTTGCTACCCACCCAAGCCTTCTCCAATCTGGCAACCACAAATCTATTCTCTGTATATATGAGTCCTGGGTTTGTTTTGTTTTGTTCATTTTTTTTTATATTACACATATAGGTGAAATCATATAATATTTGTCTTTCTCTTATTTCACTTAGCATAATACTCTCAAGGTACACCCGTGTTGTCACAAATGCAGGATTTCATTCTTTTTTATGCTCATTTGTCTCCCATTGTACATATATCGCACGTATTTTTTGTCCATCCATTCGTCAGTGGATTCTTAGGTTGTTCCCATATCTTGCCTATTGTAAATGATACTGCAGTGAACGTGGGGCTGCATATATCTTTTCAATTAGTGTTTTCATTTTCTTCAGATAGACACCCAGTAATGGAATTGCTGGATCATATGTTAGTTCTATTTTTAATTTTTTGAGGAACCTCTGTCCTGTTTTTCAGAGTAGCTGCACCAATTTACAATCCCACCAGCAGTGCATGAGGGTTTCCCATTCTCACCAACCTTTGTTATTTTTTGTCTTTTGATAATAGCCATTCCGGCAGGTGTAAGGTGATATCTCCTTGTGGTTTTGATTTCCATTTCCCTGATCATTAGCGATGTTGAGCATCGTTTCATCAGCCTGCTGACCATCTCTATATCTTCTAGGGAGAAATGTCTATTCAGATCCTCTGCTCATTTTTTAATCAGGTTGTTTTTTGTGACTGAGTTTCATAAGTTCTTTATGTATTTTTTATATTAGCCCCTTATCAGATGTATGATTTGCAAACATCTTCTCCTGTTCAGTAGGTTGCCTTTTTGTTTTGTTGATAGTTCCCTTTGCTGGGCAGAAGCTTTTTAGTTTGATGTCATTTGTTTTTTTGTTTGTTTGTTTGTTTTGTTTTGCTTTTGTTTCCCTTGCCTTTGAAGTCAGATCCAAAAATCATTGCTAAAAAAATGTCAAGGAGCTTACTGCTTAAGTTTTCTTCTAGGCATTTTATGGTTTCAGATTTTACATTCAAGTCTTTAATCCATATTGAGTTTGTTTTTGTATGTGGTTTAGGATAGTGGCCCAGTTTTATTCTTTTGCATGTGGCTGTCCAGTTTTCCCAACAGCATGTATTGAACAGTCCTTTCCCCATTGTGTATTCTTGCCTCCTTTGTTGTAAATTTGTTGACCATATATATGTGAGTTTATTTTTTGGCTCTCTATTCTGTTTCGTTGACCCTTTGTGTCAGTTTTTCTACCAATACTGCAATGTTTGGTGTATGTTAGCCTTGTAATTTACTTTGGAATAGGGAGCGTAGTTCCTCTGGCTTTGTTCTTATTTCTCAGGATTGTTTTCTGTTTTTTGTTGTTGTTTGGGGGGGGGATTCTGGGGAGGGTTTTTGTTTTTGTTTTGTTTTGTTTTAGTATTTGTGGCCTTTTGTGGTTCCATACACATTTTGGATTTGTTTTGTAGCCTAACATGTGATCTATTCTGGAGCATGTTCTATGTGAACTTAAGAAGACTGTATATTCTGCTGCTTTTGGATGGACTGTTCTATATGTCTGTTAAGTCCATCTGATCTATTGTGCCATTTAAGACCAAAGTCTCCTTACTGATTTTCTTTCTGGATGATCTACCCATTGATGTAAGTGGGGTATTAAAATCCTCTACAATTATTATATTGCTATCAATTTCTCCCTTTAGGTCTGTTAGTATTTGCTTTATATATTTAGGTATTTCTATGTTGTATGCATATATATTTATAAATGTTATATCTTCTTGCTGGATTGACCCCTATATCATTACGCAGTTTGCTACGGTCTTTGTTTTAAAGTCTGTTTTGTCTGATATGAGTATAGCTACACCAACTTCCTTTTCCATCTGTATGGGAGATATTTTTCCATTCCTTCACTTTCCACGTGTGCCTGTCTTTACTTCTGAAGTGAGTCTCTTATAGGCAGTAAATAAGTGTGTCTTGGTTTTTGTTTGTTTTTTAATCCATTCAGCCACTCGGTATCTTTTTATTGGAGAATTTAGTCAATTTACATTTAAAGTAGTTATTGATGGGTGTGTATTTACTGCCATTTTGTTCATTATTTTCTGGCTGTTTTTGTAGGTCCTGTTTCTTTCTTCTCTTTCTCTCTTTCCTTGTGGTTTGGTGACTTTAGTGTTATGTTTAGATTCCTTTCTCATTTACTTTTGTGTATTTACTATAAGTCTTTGCTTTATGGTTACCATGAAATTCACATATCTATCATCCTATATGTATAACAGTTTATTTTTAAATTGATAGCAACTTAAATTTGAACAAATTTGAAAACTGCATTTTTACTCCACCCACACTTTGTTTTTGATGTCATTTTCTTTTTATTTTATATGACTAATTAGTTTAGTTTTAGTGAATTTTACTATTTATGTCTTTTGGCCTAAAATTAGTAGCTTTATAATTAATTAATCCACTACCTTTACTATGAATTTACTTTTTCCAGTGAGAATTTTACTTTTGCATGTTTTCCTGTTATTAACTAGTACCATTTCCTTTCTGGTAAGGCCAGTTTAATAGTGATAGACTCCTTTAGCTTTTGCTTTCTGGAAAACTCTCTATCTCGCCTGCAAATCTGAATAATAACCTTTCTGAGTAGACTACTCTCGGTTGGAGGGTTTTTCCTTTTATCACTTTGAATATGTCATGCCACCTTCTTCTGGCTTGCAAAGTTTCTTCTGAGAAATCTGATAGTCTTACAGGATTTCCCTTGTATGGAACAAGTTGTTGTTGTTTCCCTCTCTCTTTCTCTTGCTGGTTTTAAGGTTTTCTCTTTAACTTTTGACATTTTAATTATGATTTGTCTTACCTTGGCTCTTTTGGGGCTCATCTTATGTGGAACTTTCTGTTCTTCTGGGACCTGGTGTCTATTTCCTTCTTTAGGTTAGAAGTTTTCAGCCATTTTGTATTCAAATAAGTTTTCTGCCCCTTTCTCCTGGAACCCCTATAATGCAAATGTTATTTCATTTGATGTGGTCCTATAGGTCCCTTAAGCTGTCTTCATTTTTTTTAATTCTTTTTTCTTTGTATTGCTCTGAATAAGTTCTGTTCCTTTATATTCCAGCTTGCTGATCTGTTCTACTTCACTCAGTTGCTGTTGAACCCCTCAAATGTATTTTTCAATTCAATTATTGTATTCTTCAGTACTGTGACTTCTTTTTGTTACTTTTTTCCCATATGTTTTCATCTCTTTGTTGAAGATTTTGTATTTTCATCCTTTCTTCTCTCAAGTTCCATTACCATCTTTGTGGTCATTCCTTTGAATTCTTTATCAAGTAAGTTACTTATCTTTGTATCATTAAGATGTTTATCCTGAGGTTTTATCCTGTTCTTTCATTTGAAACATATTTCTCTGTTTTCTCATTTTGTTTGACTCTCTGTATCTGTGTTTTAGGTGAAAGAGCTACCTCTCTCAATCTTGAGGGACTGGCCTGGTGTAGGTGATTATCCTTCTCATTTAACCTTGCCCTAGCTTTTGGTTGTCTCTTGAACCTTTTTTTTATTTTCTAAACCACATAATTTGTTCTTCATATATCTCTATTTTCTTTTTTTTTTTAAGATTTTATTTATTTATTTGACAGAGAGGGAGAGACAGCCAGCAAGAGAGGGAACACAAGCAGGGGAAGTGGGAGAGGGAGAAGCAGGCTCCCAGCAGAGGAACCCGATGCGGGTCTCGATCCCAGGACTTCGGGGTCACACCCTGAGCCGAAGGCAGATACTTAACGACTGAGCCACCCAGGCGCCCCCATATATCTCTATTTTCAAGTGTGCGTTAAGACCTGTCAGCAATCCAAGAAGAGGCGTCTCATATAGGAAGAGCTTTTAAAGGATGCAAACGTTTGCAGTCTATGGGGCCACATGTGTAATCATTGCTAGTCTGTAGACCAGGAGATCTGGACATGTCCCCTGGACAACAGTTGCAAAAACTAGGCCTTCAGATGAGCCTGTAAGCTTCTTTCTGGAAAGTTTTGTGGAGCTGTAGCAAGGCAAAGGGGGTGCTCAAGGATGGTGTCTCTCCACTTAGATTCCCTGGAAATGCTTCTTAGCCTCTAGATGTATGGGAAACCTAAAGCCTATCCCTCAAGCTGAAGATCTAAGCTAAGTAACTAGGCCTTTTTCACAGGAAGACTGGGGTTGTGTTTCAGGCTGCTGTCTGTACAGTGTCCTGGGGGTGGTGGACTGCTAGAAACTGTCTTTCCAATTGTTACAGACCTGTGGAGCTCTGGAATGCCAGGTCTCTTGGCCACCAGGGCCAGGCAATCAAGGGGTGATCCCAAATATGTAGATTGCATGTGCCGCAGGTTTCAGCAAGGCAGATGGAGAATGTGTTGTCTGTCCACACATACCAGCTTTAGGCTTGGAAAGGGAGAATGCTGGGATCATTCATACTCATCAGCCCCACCCAGAGACCAGGGGAGTACTTCAATCACCCCCGCTCACAGACTTTAGCTAGTAAGTGGGAGGAGTCTGTGACCATTGATGTTTTCCTGCCCCAGTCAGGTAGAGGGAGAGCATTGCAACCACCCATGCCCTCCTACCTCAGCTAGTACCACAACCACTTCTCCTTGTCCATCCCAGCAAGGCAGCAGGAGGGTGCCACATCCAAGCTCATCCACCTGTGCTAGTAGGCTGTATGGAGAGAGAGCTTTCTCCAGAGAGCATCTCAACTGTCCCCTGCCCTTCCAGCTGATGCCCCCAGATCAGCAAATGAATCTCCCTCACGCATAGCCTAGTTGCTTTTCAAATTGCTGTTTTTTTGCTGGGTTTCAGGGCAAGCAAGGCAGCATGCAAGCCCTCCAAGTCTCAATTTCCTGTACCACTTTGGGAACCTCAGATGTCAGCCCCATTGGTTTTCTAAGCCAGACTTTCTGGGGATCATCTCTGCTGTTCATATCACAGGAGCTGGGGTATCCAATGTGGGGAACCAGTCCCTGCCTCCTACTTCTCTGGGAGAAGTGCTTGTCTGGTGATATCCCTCCCTACTGTGTGTTGCTGTGCCAGGGCAGAGCTTTCCCTACACATCTCAATGTGGTTCTTTCATCCTTTGTTATGGAGAACAGTTCATCTAGTTTTCAGATATGTTTCAGAGGGAAATGATCCATATATAGTGATAAATCTGGTATGTCCATGGGAGAAGGTGAGTTCAGAATCTTCCTACACTGCCATCCTGGATGCCTCTCTTATCAGAAAGCTTACTAAGCCTTTCAGTTGGTAGCTGGGACCTCAAGGGACTGGATATTGAACAAGGTGTTCAGATGACCTGAGGAAAAGAAATACTATGTCTTATAATAAAGGGTAGTGAGAATATTCGGTGTTAGGGAATGGGGAACTAGGAAGGAAAAATCCAATGAATCATGTGAAACTTGCCTGGAGAATGAGTCAGGAAAAACTTTCTCCTCTATTACCTCAATTTTAGTTGGGCTAAAGAAAGCTTTTCATAGAGAACACAAACATACTATTTACTGCTATGGGATATAAACCTCCTATTCTATCATGTTTATGAAATTATACTTTAGTCCTACATTCTTTAACAATTATACTTCTATGGGAATAGACTTTTGTTGAGGGCAACTCAAAGAGATTAAACAGGTAGCATCTGAATTACTTGTGTAAAACACTTAGCAGAATGCTCAGCACACAGTAAGAGTCAAATCTTATTATTTTTTGATCTTGTTATTACTCTCGATATTATAATTATGAAGTTACACTAAGCAACACTGATAATACAGTAGAAACAAGAAAACTGTGCCTTGTAATCCTTGATTTGGTTTCCATGTGTGCATCTTTATTTTTTATTGAATACTTACAAAACTGAAAACTGCAATCCAGTTTTTTCATGTTTAGATTTTGAGATGTGTCCAATCTTAATATGTAATAGGAAGATAAAAGTAGAAAGAGTCATGCAACTGTAGAAGTGCCTCTCTTGTGCCATCGTTGCTTTGCAAAGAAATATGCAGAAAGAAAGAGTTTTATTGGAGGACACTATTGTATTACTGACAATATTTATCTTGCATTTTTAAAGCAATGTTCTTCTGCCTTCATGCAGCCATCCCAGCTTCTGGAAGCCCCATCACCATTGCTTATGAGTGCCCACAGTTCTCTCTCAATTATAAATTTCAGATTCTCTTCCAAACTAATCAAAATCAAGTTGCAAATTGCTTATAGCCGGTGCTCGATGAATATTTGATGTATTGAAGAACAGCTAAGAAGCAACTGCCTGATTGTTGAAAGACGGAAGCAGTCAAAGATTGCTGAATATTTGGCTCATGTCTTCAGATTGCTGAAACTTAGTATATTCTAAAGTCTTTAGGGATAAAATCGGCTCCTTACTCATTGTTGTTTTTCTGGTAGATACCACGTTCTCGGAAAAAAAATAAGTAAATAAAAATAATAATACAAGAGTGTGGAATGTAGGGGTGCCTGGATGGCTCAGTCAGTTGAGCATCTGACTGTTGATGTGGTCTCAGGTCATGATCTCAGGATCATGGCATCAAGGCCCAGGTGAGGCTCTGCACTTAGCATGGAGTCTGCTTGAGTCTCCCTCTCAAAAAAAAAAAGAGAGAGAGAGAGAGATTTTCCCTCTCCCTCTGCCCCACCCCTCACTCATGCCTGTGTGCGCACATGCACTCTCTCAAATAAATAAATAAATAAAATATTTAAAATAAAAAGTGTGGAATGTATACAAGATAGGCATCTGAATCATTATTCCATTCCTGGAGAGGCCCTCTTAACCAGGTTCCCTCAGATGGGCAATTTGAACCTACACTTACTCTTAAGTTTCTACAGCTTTCCGCAGACTATATTGGACTTTCTGTGATCACACTATCATCTCACTTGAACTGGAATTATTCTCATCCTAGAGTATTTTTTGCATATGCTCAAATATACAAGGACATTTAATTATCCAATGAGATTACCTATGCAAAGAGCCCAGATACGTAATAATCATTTCATGAATGGCTAGTATCCTTCATGTTATCTCTCCTAAGAGGAACACAGCCAGTTGTTTTTCATTTCCATAAATAATAGACAATAATTATGTAGGTTTGATTTTTTTGTGGAAATAATGTTAAAGAAAGAGTTGTATACTTAGATGATAGGCATGATCAAACAAACAAAAGGACAGGTTTTAGATAATTTTAAAAATAGGAGTGGCCGTCATCTTGCTTAGAAACTGAAAACTAGGGGCGCCTGGGTGGCACAGCGGTTAAGCGTCTGCCTTCGGCTCAGGGCGTGATCCCGGCGTTATGGGATCGAGTCCCACATCAGGCTCCTCTGCTGTGAGCCTGCTTCTTCCTCTTCCACTCCCCCTGCTTGTGTTCCCTCTCTCGATGGCTGTCTCTATCTGTGTTAAATAAATAAAATCTTTAAAAAAAAAAAAAAAACTGAAAACTAGAAATCCATAATAGTCAGTAACATGGATTAAGGATCCCGTTGTACCAAGAGCACTGAACGAAGGAATGACAATATGTTTTTTTTTTTCAAAAAAGAATTGCCAGTATAAAGATAGCCATGATAAAAAAAAAAAAATTCTGTTGCCGAAATAACACATAGAGTGAACAAAATCTCATAACCAATAATTTGTGGTACTATGGTTACACTTCACATAAATTAGTACTAAGCTTATGTAAGTAACTAGAATGATGTATTTCTTCCAAAGTCTTAACAATAATTAGCTAATAATCAACTTTATTTTCCAAAATGTCCTAATACTATTTTATCCTCCAAAGAATTTAGTCCAGCAACTGTGAGTCAGAAATGTATATCTTCTTACTTTAAATGCTAATGTTCTATTTGAATCTAAGGTTATAATATAAGTAATGTGTGATAACTGCTTCCCCAGGCATTCATTTAAACATTGTGTTTTTGTGTAAAAAATTCACTTTTATTTTCAGCATTAAAAAGCAGTGCCTTTCTGCTTAACCTCCTATTTCAGTTTCTGTGATAGGCTGAACATGCCTGTTAAATTTCTGTTTCCTACTTGACTAGAATTTCTCGGGAGCACAGGTTCATTAAAAGTTCTGGTACAGTGTCTGAAGCATAGTAGGGACGCAGTAAATTTTATGAAACTAATGAATGAATGATGCTGTATTCGATATTATACAAAGCTAAGATTCAGGGAGATTTAAAAATCCATGGCATAACCTAAAACTGAATTATTAAGAGAGAATCTGGTAGAGATCTTTTTCAGTCTATAAAGATGTATACATTCTGGGATCTTAACTCTCCAGCTCTCAATTCCACAGTTCATAATATAACAAAAATAAAGTAAAATCATGCATTCAGGGAGTTGGGAGCTGGCTTAGCCTACTGGCCTTTTACAGGTGCAATTTATTTTTACAGTAAAGAGAAGAACACTGAATCTTCCCAGAATAACCTGATTCCAACAGACTTAAATAAAGTTGTTCGTTTTTCCAGGTTTTTGACATACTTCTGTCTTTCTAGACTGTGAAGTGAATCTCCATTTCCCAAAAGCCCCGTGCCGATTTTAATGATCGTGTTCACGTGACATACATTTTTTTTTTGTTTTATTGCTATTAGTGAATGACAAGTGAAGGATATTCATTTTAACTTGAAAATGTCAGGGATGCACTTTAAGAGATATATTTTTGCAGCTTTTAATGAGGTGGTGTTTCTTTTTGAAAGAAATACTCATTTCTGATGCGGGTGCTGTGCAGGTGACAACTGATATTTAATAAGCGATGGTTCTTGTATTAGTCGCAGTTCTCTAAAGAAAATGTCTCAGATTGCTTTTGAAAAACTCTTAGCGTCACTAGCCCAAAGGCAAGATGTGACCTTTTTATTACATAATGAGAATCATTTATTATCTTACAATGTATCTTAAAGTCACAGACAAAATGCCACTTTGATAATTGCTTTCAATTAGCTTTGAGCATAGCATATATTCATAAAATGTCTTCTCTAATTTAGACTTGAATTAGAGAAAATTGCAGACATAATCTACTTTAAGGTTGTCTCATTTAAGGTGATTCGTAGTTTTATATCAAAGAAATCAAAACGACTAGCTTTAGAACAGTCTCTCAAAGTGTTTTAAGCAGGCTTTTCAATATTTGATTCTATTCTATTACCAATTAATTGACAAATTAGAAAGCTAGTTCATTATTTCTGACCTTTAATGCACGTTAACTTTTGACTTTCATTCCTAATGATTGTTTTGAAATTAAACCTTGCAGTTCATGTGGAAAGAGAGAAACAATCTGATTAGCAAGATAAATAAGGCTTGCCTTGACCCCCAGTACATCCTGATGTTGGACTATAACTGGAATTCTGAATACTGTAATGCTGTGTCCTTCCCTGCTCTAAATGGTCAGTGCGTTATACTAGATAATCATTTGGCCGAAACAAAGAGTTTTGGGCCGTTACTACATGTGAGGTTAGAGGTAACATGATATTTAAAATGTGACTTCAGTCAATTTTCATTTTTTATTACTACCCTGAGCATTAGAACATGGTTTAAATGCAAATTCTTGTCTTCCTTAAATATACTTTTGAAGCAATAAAAACTCTGAAACTGCATTTTACACTCGTGTTCCAGTAGTTCATGGAATATTATTGACCGTAACGGAGATTCTCTGAAATCGGTATTATATCTGGAGATTACTCTCTTTCTCTTTCTTTCCCTAGATAAAAATTACACACAAGAACCAAGCCCCAATGCTGATGGGCCCTCCTCCAAAAACCGGGTTGTTCTGCTCCCTCGTCAAAAGAACAAGAAACCGAAGCAAGGAATAAACCTGTCTCATTTTATTCTTCGAGATCTAATTAGCATAATTGGGCCATGGAAACTTCTGCTGGAAATCTTTGAACCATTTCAGTTCTCTTGCTCATGCAAAATCATGGAATTGGTTTAACAGTTTTTGTTACTGAGCTAATGTAAAATTCAGCTATTAGAGAATTTGTCTCAGTTTTTATAGGCATCTTTGCATGAAGAAGGCAGCAGTTTACATGAAGTGGTACTGCATATTTTTGTTGCATGCGTTCCCATAGATTTTTATGTCCCCACCCCCTCCTCCCCCAATTTCCACTTCCTAACCTGTGAGAGGAGTCTGTGAACCATAAAAGGAAATACCAGGGGAAATGTGATTCTCCGTGTGATTGCAGTTATTGATAAGCACTAATCAGTAACGCTACAATGATCATAAGCGCAGACTGCGATGCTTTTCCCTTTTAGAATCAGTGTCTCAATGATCTTTGAACTATGACTTGAGAAGAAACTTTTAATTGGAAGATTTTACTAAATAGTTGTCTCTGATACGTTGCTGTATCTAAATAGTTTTTTTCAGCATCTTGATGATCAGCTTCCGAGTGGAATTTAAAATTTCAGGTATAAAGTTTTCTTGTGCTAAAAAAATAGAAAGTGATTTTTATTTTGTTTCATTTTGTTTTTAATTCCAGAAATAAGTGAAAACAGAAATCAGTTACTTGGCAGTAAAGTGTGGCAATATGACAAGCCTTATTCCTTTCTGCATGTGGCTCTAGAAGAAAATTCATAACCACACCAGTAACCAAATAGCTGTTTTAAACTATGTGCCTAATATACTATCTCCCACCAAAGATTCAGAAAAAGATGCTTGAGAGAAATGGGTTAATGTATAATTAATAAGCATTGTGGAGAAAATTTATGGTTCTTATGATTAATTTTGTGATGACTTAAACTCTGGAAAGAGAGTGAATTACCCATTAATTATAATTAAAGTTCTCACCTTACGCAAACAATAGGCCATACAACACAATCAAAGCTCAATTCGCTGATTTCTTGCTTTTTTGGTCATTTATAAATATAGGTATCCGTAATTTTTAATGGATCAGTTAAGTGCACTTGAGAAAGTAAATGATTGTATCAGTTTTGTTCTAGCATAAATTGATACCTGTAAGAACTATTAAGCTCGCTGAAGCAAGTCATGCATGCAATTAGTCCTCTCCCATCAGCCTGCGCCACTCCCATCTCTGTGGCATTTCAAATGTTTATTCGGAAATGATGGCCCAGATCGTTGTTTACAGTATTCATGGTATGGTCGGAGTCTCTGTTTAAAGAAATTATGGAATATGTGCTTTTCTTAGTGTTTCATTAAATCTATGATACAAAATGAAATGCTATTCCGAGCAGTTTGGGTATTGTTCACTCATAGTGACCTGCATCTCATCATTGCATGTTTTGTTTTTAAACATGCCATAAGGAAAACAAGTGCTTGAAATGCATGATTTATTAGTTTTTCTCTCCACTTGGCATTAAAGTACTAATGATTTATCAGTTCTGTTTTTCTATTGATTCATTCATCTTTGAATAACAAATAGCATTTAGTGATTCTGTTGAACACACTCCTGTGCATGGATTTATGGATTTCAAGTGAAATTGCTATAATTTTTGTTCTTTGGTTTGAAAACTCAACTGAATGCTGTTATATCAAATAGCTACTCTCAAGCAATGTACTATAATGGAAGATCATGTATAAAGCATATTATTTTAGTGTTCCAGGAACATTAGATGGTAAATATCAATCAACAATAAGTTTAATTGCTTTGAAAATAAAAGCTTTTGAATAAAATTAAGACATAATTTAGCATTCCCAGGGAAATTATCATTACAATTGCAAATGTGGCACAGCAATCACTTGCCCTAGTATAATAAAAAAAAAAAAAGTTATTTGGCAGAGCAGTAATACGAGCAAAAGAAATCTCTAAACAGTAACAAACGCATTACTGACATAATGTTACATAACACACACATTGATTTCGTGTATCTATGGTTACAGGTAATAAATATTTTTACATAAATTGACACAATTTTCTACAATGGGCAGGCAGGCTTTGTATCAAAACATATTCTGAAGCCACAAATTATTTTATGTGCAGTACACGTACAATTATGTCTTGGCTACCTTTTATAGTATGTAGTGTGAAGGCAGCAACAGTTTGTGAATCATTCCTAACAATCTGTGCAGGGGAAAGCTGCTGAAGAGACGGTGGGATACGACGAATCAAACAACCTGCTTATCAGACTTCCACAGCTGAAATCAAGGGATGCGGCTTTACTCCGGAGTAGCTACGTAACTGTAATTAGTGGTAATAGTAGTTTCATTTTCAGTCAGAATTCATTGGTACAAATAATAAATGTTCAAATAGGAATCAAATGTTACTGTCATCAACCCATTTTCTAAAGCTACTGACATGCTTGCCCTTCAAGTACACTACTCCTGGGGTTTGGAAAGTAGTTTAAAAAAAAAATGACTTTGATGGTTTTAAAATCAGAGAAGATATTCTTTCCATTTTTATGACAGCTTCAAGTGGAGAATATATATTTTAAGGAAAATTCTAAACGGAAAGTTCTATGGTATATTAAAATATTGAATAATGAATGTTAGCTTTTCAAGATGGAATTTTTTCTTCTCTGTGTGGGTGATGGAGTTGTTGAGTCAACCTCTTTTAAATATAGTAGACATTGTAGTACAACGTTTTAAGTAGATGAAACGCTAAAGTAAAAAATTAACACTGGACTTGCAGGGATCAGAGGAACAGGGGGAACAGACATATGCATTTTGCAACCCAGGGCAATACACCGAGTTCATAAACAGACATTCCAGAAGAATCCTGGATATCCAGGCTTCCATAGGAATGGAGATGTCTATGTGGATCCGGAAGTTTTAAAGGATACAAGTATATTTTTCCACATACATGTGTATACCGTGCATATTCGGTGCAAAAAGTGCTGGTCAATGTATTTGTGGAGAAAGAAGATATCATGTAGAAGGTGAAGAAAAAAAACTTTTAAAACTGTTTTCATGTTTAAACTATCTCTGTGATTATAGCCATAACAGAGCAGAGGGCTCAGGTGTTTGGTGTAGTCTACCACAGGTAGAAATTTAAATCCGATGAATTGCGTATATGTTTCCGAGTTTTGTTCTTTTTTTAGGGGGATGGGAAATAATTGCAGTTTTCAAGGGAGAATCTGTTTTGAATTTTGACTGTATTCTACTTGAATGAGACGAAACTTTTAAATGGTTCCATCCCTTTTTGTGTCAGTTTGTTTATTGATTATAAAAAGGCAAATGTACCTTTCATGGCACATATAACCCCCAAACATTTATTCAAATACAGTATGTGTATTCGGAACTAAACAATGAAGCCCTTGTAATATATGTTAAGGATGTAAAATTTAAATAAATAAATAAACAAACAAAACCCGCAAAAGAGCTTTTATTTTGTGACAGGTAGAAATCACCCTTTTAGTCTCCCGACTAAATTGCATTCTATTTAAATAAAATTTGAATAAACTCACACTGAAGGATTCTAAACATCCTTATTGTGTTTAAAAACAGATAATTCATTTAATTACAGTATCTTATTAATTATTTTTCGGAAAGTGTTATATACAATATCGTGCTTTTTGAAATAAAAATGTTAACCACTCAGTTAAGTGTCATTCCTTCCTGCCGTTTTGGTCAGATTTTGTCTGTAAATGAACTTTTCAAGCAGTTGCCATCAGTCTACCCCACGGGATCTCCAGTGACGAATACTAGACCAGCCACTCCATCTTCTGTCAGGGGGAAGGAGTCTGGGCATTTGGGGACTGAATTCTGTCATTAAGAACGGAACCATTCTATTTTGTGCTGCTTTGGCCCCAAGTTGCTGCTATGAACATTATTCCAGCAATTTCAGAGATCCCAGGAACACCAACAGACTGGCTGATAGACTTGTGGAGACTGAAAGATTAGGTCAGGGGTTCTGTGAGGACTTACACTGAATTTTCTGGATGAAACCCATTTCTAATTTCATTTTGTGTAGCCGACTTCAGCAAATCTCTCTGGGCACTGACTGGGTACCAGATATTTTACAAAGCGGTTACAACAGTTAAAGGGCAGTGGCTTTTTGGGTTCCTTCTACTTGAGGTCATCAGGGTGTTCGGTGGTGTCCCCGTGGATATGGTGGCCCCCAGAGCTGGGACAGCATTCTTCGACTCTGCCACGTCACTGACCAGGCTGCTGCTTCCTCCTTCTATTCATCAAGTTTTGGAATGGGCCTATGCCAGTAAGATAACTAGAAGATTCAGCTTGTGAACTTCAAGATAAATCTGCCTCTGGGAGCTGTAAGAAGGTTCTGAGGATGGAGGTGTCATCTTTAATCCTAGCTCTACATTTGACAGACTATAGCTCAGAGGAAAGTTACTTAATCTCTGTAAGCCTCAGTCTTCTCATCTATACAATAGGCAGAAACATAGGACCTGAATCAGGGTTGTTGTGAGGATTAAATAGAGATAATTTTCTAACTCATTTTCTATCAGCAAACATTCAGAGCATCGTTTCTAGCTGCAGTGGAAACAGTAGCAGTAGGAGCAACAGCAGCGGCAGGAGAATCCTCTTTGTCCCCACTTGGGTCCTTCCTCTACAATATCAAAGATAGTTTTCTAGAAAGAGATGATCTTCCTCATGACATCACCCTGTTTTACATGATAAAAGTCCAAAATCCTCAGGCTAACAAGGGCTTTCATGAGCTGGATCTTCTTAGCCTTTCCTTTGTCCACTTTCCTCCTAACCCCATGTGCAAACTTAGTTCCAGCCACACCGTTCTACTTGCATTTCACCAGATATGACATGTTTTTTTCAGGGCTATGCACTTCAGCAAATTTTATACCCACTGGCACATTCCCTTTCTCAAGGCTTGGTTCACTTCTGTTTGGGAGGTTTTCGGGACCCACCTTCATCCAGAATGCATGAGAGTGGTTCTGGTGAGTTTCTCTGTGCCCCTTTAACACTGATACCTATGCTAAAGTTTTTCACTCCATATTTTAAATGGTTACTTGTCTGATTGTCTCATTAAACCGGTGAGTCGTTTGAAAGCCAGACCTGGGTTCTAGTCCCTGCTGTTCCCCTGGGGCTATCCCTATAAGATATGCCGCAATCTTCGAACAGATAAATAGAAGCTACCAAAATTCCCAAGTTCCCATAAAACATATATTACTTCTTTCAGAAGAAATTATAAAAATCGTCTATTCAATCAATCATAAAAATATGACTTTTTTTTTCTACAATTATCCCTTATAAACTTTGGCAGAATAAACTTACAGTTCATTCTTATGTCCTCACCTCTTGTCATTTTCCCATATGCAGTAGCACATTCCCAACTTTTCAGTTAATTCAGTGGCCAATATGGCATGCACTTTTTTTTTTTTTTAAGATTTTACTTATTTATTTGACAGAGATAGAGACAGCCAGCGAGAGAGGAAACACAAGCAGGGGGATGGGGAGAGGAAGAAGCAGGCTCATAGCGGAGGAGCCTGATGGGGGGGCTCGATCCCATAACACCGGGATCACGCCCTAAGCCGAAGGGAAACGCTTAACCGCTGTGCCACCCAGGCGCCCCTGTGGCATGCACTTTAACTCACAAGTGGTTATCATTGGGCCAGCGCAGGGTCTGCATGCCTGGTGGGGCTGGGAGTCGTGGATAGCTGTCTTCTATTCTCCAAGGAATGCTGGGGAGATAGTATGAAGGATAAGGGCCTCCAAAGATGTTTACACGCTGATATTTGGAACCTTTGAATATGTTCTGTTACATAGCCACCGGGAATTTAAGGTTACAGATAGAAATCAGGACGCCAATCAGCTGAGTTCAAGCTGAAGCGCAGCCTGGATTATCCAGGTGTGCTCAATGTAATCTTAAGGGTCCTTTAAAGTGGACGAGAGGGGGTGGAAGAGGTCAGAGTCAGCGGTTGGAAGGTGTTACGTCGCTTCGTTGGAAGATGGCGGAAGGGAGACCACAGCCACAGAATGCGGCGGCCTCTGCAGAAGGTAAGGAAAGGATTTTCCTCCATAGTTCCCAGAAGGAACTGGAAGCTTTAATTTTAACCTAGTGAGACGCATTTTGAACTTCTGAGCTGCGGTACTAAGATAATAAATTTGTGTTTGTTAAGCCACTAAATTAGTGGTAATTTGTTACAGCGTCAGTCGGAAACTAATTTGGGGAAGTAGGAAGGTAGAACGCCACGTTCAGGGCTGTTGTTAAAACATTGATGCCTTTTAAAATAGAATAAAAGTGCTGTGGCTTAATCTTTAATGCATTTGAATTGCTTAATTCTCCCTTAAATGCAGTTGAATTGCGAAAATCCAGTACACACGCCTCACCTTTGACCCATGTAGACAAATTGATGAGGGTGGAGAAAGGGAGAGAGATTTTATTTCCTAGTTTGTTGGTTTTTTATTGATAGCACTCTAATAAGGGAGAAGAGGGGGAAAAAATAAAAGCTTCTGTTGTGATGACATTTATTTTGCCGAAGACAACAATCTCTATTTTTTTCAGATTATATATGTAATCCTGGTTTTAGATATTTGGGTGTCTGTTTGTATTAATGCTTTTTACCCTTCTTGGGGTGCCTAGGACACTTTCGACTTGAGTCTGTAGGAATAAGAAAATAATAAAAGGTGACTGTAAATGAGAGGTTTAGAGTACTCCTCTCAAGTTAAATTATTTATGTATGTCTGCCCCACATTTTCCTGCACATTCATTTCCCAAGTTCGCTTCAGCTAGAGTAACAGGTGAACAGAGTCAGCTAATGAAGCCGCCCCTCCATGCCGGGTCAGAGCCCTACCGTGGCATTGGGATTGCTACCCCGTTTGAAGCTTTTGAAGAGGTGTGTGCTTGGCAAATGCTAATGAGTTTAAACTGGCTTATGTGTAAATTACTAGGTGTTTGGAGGGGAGAATTAAAGTACTTTGCAAATATTTTACAGTGTAAACGGTTTTCTGGGCCTCTTAGCTTGTTCATAGGTGAGGATTTCCTGAGTCCTAGAAAGGTCGCCAGCCACATGAAAACAGCATGTCATTTAACTTGAGACCTTTAACTCAAGTCCTTTTCCTATTCCAGAGCCTTCTATTGTGAGTTTACAGTATCTGTTAGAAACTCTATTGCCATCCACACACGTGGGAGAAAGTAATCAATTCAGTGGTATTTTCAGTATTGTCAAGCCGCAAAGATTCTGTCCTTGACTTCACTCTCCCAGGCTCCCTTGAACCCTTGTTTCATTTAGGCTTCAGCTTCTGGACTTCTTGGTCTTTGTGTTGTCCAATTTGAGCAGGAATCCTAAGTCAGTTTAGCTGGAGTCCCCCATCGTCCGTCTCTGATCACCTTCAGTATCTAACCAGGCTTCTCAGCCGCCACCATCCCCAGGTGATAACTGTTAACCCTTGCCCCTGATGTTTTTCTTAGTAATTTTCCATGCACTGAACCCCCCACACTGTACCCCAGCCATTCATTCCCACTTGCCCGTGCTGTGTTTGGAGTTGAAACCAGTCTCTCTCTCCTGTCAAATTCCGTTTCAGTGGTCCCTACACCTGTTCTGATAGCCACCCCTCCCCCACTTGAATAAAGTCTTTCTCGCCATGCTTCAACAAGTGTCATTCAAAAATTTTTCTTTAACTTTAGTTTTTGGTATAATGCGAAATCAGTATAATGGTAGCATATTATCAGAAGTTAAGGACTGTTTCAAAATTCCAGTCATATAAAAGAATATTCTCAAGGGAATTCACCTTATATTACAACTGATACAAATTAAAAAACAAAAAGTAATTTTTAAAAAATCAGAATGTAGGAGTAATTACTATTGCGCACGTGAAGCTTTAAAAAAAAATTGATGATTTGCAATTCCATAACAGAGAGGTTGTAAGAGAACTGCATTGCCCCCTCAGATCCTCCCTTGAGTTTACCTGCCGCCATGGAAAGTTTCCTGCACACACAGCACTCTTCTGAGAAAACTCTGGCAAGGAAGCAAACATGCTAGGGTATGCCTCAGTTGAACCCTGAAGTGTGGCAGAGTAGTACCCCCGGCTCAACCTTCAGCCAACTGGGGATGGGAGCCCACTGAGAAATGTCCCAGTCTCCCATGTTCTTACAGGTTTGACGATTGAGAGGTATGGTCCACTGAATTCTTTAGAGGCTTCCTAGTGGGACCGTGCTCCCGTAGCACACTCATTAGTGTGGCCTTTATTGACTTGTCTTGTGTCTCAGTCTCACTTTTGTCTCCTGCTGTTGTCTTCCGACTATACTACCAACAGCCAAATCCTTGTCTCCGGCCCTGCTTTTGAGGAATTCTTGTTTTGAGGAAGCCTTGTTTGAACCCAAAGACAGTATTAATGTCCCACCTAAGCCTGTTACTCTTTCTGAGAGACCTATGTCAAAAAAAAAAAAAGTTGCAAATCAAATGCCTAAAGAGGCCAAGAGGGTATTAAAGACAGACTGAGACTCATTAAAAATTGTAAGAGTTTATTTAAACAAAAATTGATTAGAATTGGGCCACATCCAATCCAGCAGATAGAAAGGAGCTTGAGGAGCTGTATAAAACAGGAGACTTGCATAGGCTGAAGAGAGCAGGAACAAGAAGGAAATTATATGAGGCATAAAAGCAGATTGGTTATTGCTTGGTTACGTCACTTCGGAGGCGGATGGCAGGGGTCTGTCAGGCAGAGGCTGTAACTAGTGCCGCTCAGGCAATTGCTGGTTGACTGATTTAAGGTGCCGTTCCTGGAAGGCTGAAGCTTAAGTCTCATTTTGGTGATGTGGGGCTTAGCATAAGTGACTGCATTCTGGGCCAGGTAACTCGTTGATGTGAGTTGTTTCCGCTGAGATTAAATATGCCAAAACAGACAGAAATACTGGGTATCTCTTACTGATTCCTTCAACAGATTTAATATGTTTATTGAATACCTATGAGCTCAGGAAACCTCCATGAATAAAACCAAGTCCATTGTCTTTATGTGGATTAAATACTAGCTTCTAATGACCATTAAACCATTTCTGTAAGCCATTTAAAGTGGCAATATCTGTTTTAAATAAAAATTTTCATGAGGCTGTATTATACTTGGGAGGCTTGCAAACAAATATTTTTATAGCAGGAGTCACTTTCATATTAGTATTAGGTTTGAAATATTTTTTTTACTCTTTGCTCTCTACTTACTCTACTCCATTTCCCTAGTCAACTTTGACTTAGGGCTTTTACCACTCACACTGAAAGGAAAAGGACAACTAGTCCATGTGGTAGGTGATTTATTTACACATTATGATGTTGCTGTTTTTTATTATTAGAGCTGAGGATAATCTCTTCATAAATAGCTAAAAATGAGTTGAATACAGGCTTGACTCTCCACAAAGTACTTCTCACCATTCCCTGCCAACGTCCTTAAGGGAGAGTAGGTAACAATCTGCCAGGGGGTATTTACGGGGACCCCCACATTTAACTAAGGATTGGGGGGGAAAAACTTGATGCAAAAACCAACATAAATCCATATACATGTTAAAATGAAACAAATATTAAATTGAAGCTGCAAGTTTGCAATGGGTCACTTAAAATAGGCCCCAGGCTTCCTGCCTTATGCCATCAGAACTCTGGACGATGCTTTGGGGAAAACAGTGCCTCACACTCAGATCTTGACCACAGCCCGGACCTCCTTTACAAGCTGCAGACCTGTATCTAAGGCACACTGGTACCTCTACCCGGATGTTCCATGGGCATCACAAATGAAACGTTCTGACTCTTGACCCAACCACATTCTCACATGACAACCTGCCTCCCTGTCTGTAACTTGCTTTTCACTTGATGGAGGCATGACCAGCTCTCTCTTAGCTAATCGGTTACCAAGTCTTTTCTATGCAATTTATTTCTTTAATTTTCACCCACCTTCTACTTCTATCCCCACTGCTATTGTCCAATTTTTGGCCTTTATCTCTCATTTGAACTTTTTCAGTAACCTATCTACTTTTAGTTCGGTCTAATTTCACTTGATCCTGCCACATGATGTCAAAATTTTTTCTAAAACACAGCTATCATTAATATACTACTAATACATAGAAATTACAATGTATATTCAATAAAGTGAATTATTTTTCCTATGGGTAGGAATAGCTTCAAAATTCTTACATGAGAATGTGTCCTTGCTCTCTTGTATTAAAATAAGCTATTTGGAATGAGGAAAGAAAGGACTAGAATAATAGAAGTCCACATGACAATATCTTAGCGAAAACCCCAGTTCAGGGGCGCCTAGGTGGCGCAGTCTGTTAATCGTCTGACTCTCGATCTCAGCTCAGATCTTGATCTCGGGGTTGTGAGTTCAAGCCCCGTGTTGGGTTCCACGCTGGGCATGGAGCCTACTTGAAAACAAACAAAACCCTATGGTCCAGGGCGGAGTTAAGCGTGTGGTAGTGCTGCATGGACCTTCACCACCAAATTGATAGAGAAAGGTGCTGCATGATGGTGACCTGGAAGACTTTCAGCCCAACTCCAAGCTCTCCAAGGATTTCCAAGGTCTCTGCCCTCATATTTCCTTTATTCTCTAATATCCTTGCAATCTTAGAAAAATACATGGGTTTGAATATCTCATTGTTTAGCAGAGAACTTGATGCATTCAAAGCTTGTTTCACTGCATCCAGTCATTAAACAAATTGTTACTTATAATGGAGTTGGTATAAGAAATAATGGATAAAATAGTAGTTTGAAGCACTTAGCATCTATAAAGATCTGCAGATGAGCTAAATAATATTTTCAAAATATTTATACATGATTGTAACTTTTCTGTGCTCTCTAGTAACTACATGCTGTGAGCTCTATTTTCACATCCATGAAGAATTAGTTGGGTTTTGGCTTATAATGTTTTAGATTACCTTAACATATGTACTTCAAAATATCTGGCATTTCTTTTAAAGTTGTTCTACCATAGATATTTTTTTTTTCTTCTCAATATGTATATTCTACCTTTTAGATACCTTTCTGGATGAAGAGACAAGTTCTGTCTCTCATTTATTCACACATATGTACATGCTGCTTCACACATAATTTGGCAAAGTAAATTTAATTGAAGAATAGGAGAGTCTTGCACAGGCTATTTTAATTTCAAGACATTAAAATTTAAAATATTGGACAATGCTCCTTCGACGGTTACTGTAGCTTTCTTTTAAGAAAACACATAGGCAAAATAGAGGTTCGTTTTGCTCACATAGCTGAAAGATCAGTGGTGACTGAAGTAAACAATGTTTTATTACTTAATAAATGGATAAATTAGGTTTCTAAATGATCCTCTGTTTTCAAATAACTTTTATGTTTGCTGCCAATCACTTAGTATTAAAATTTGAGAACATGGAAACTTGTAAACTCCAGAATAAACTCTGAGGTCTTTGTTCTTACACTGATTTTAGTTTTTCTCCTAGTTGATAGTGCCCCTAAACTGAAAACCCCTGTCAAGTTTAGAAAAGGAAGAGTAGGCACTTGAAAACGCCTTCCTAGTTTTTCTTACTAGAACTCCATCTTCCACTGGTTTCTTTTCTTCTTTTTCTTTTTGCTTTAAGATTTTATGTATTTATAAGCATGGGAGGAGAGAGAGAGAGAGAGAGGGAAAGGGAGAACATGAGGGGGGGCGGGGGGGAGTAGAGGGAGAAGCAGCCCCTTCTCCCCCCACTGAGTGGGGCCACAGGGCTCATCCCAGGACCCTGAAATCATGACTTCAGCTGAAGGCTTAACCCACTGAGCCACCCAGTCATCCCCTTCCCCTGGTTTCTAATCTGTGTATTTTTTGAAAAGCCTAATAGCCTCTGATTTTTTTTAACTATTTGTAAATTATTGTAATTTCCATTTCATTTTAGTTATTTTGTAATTTGACTTTTTCAAATTTGAAAAAGAAATTTAAATATATTTTCTCATTTTAATTTTTAAATTAGTCCTTTTTGTGTCTTGGGAATGGATATTTCATATATCTGAATATGGTCCCCGTTCCCTGGTGTCTTTATCTGCACAGAAGTATTTTCTATATGTTTGATTTCCCTAAATTAGTTCCAGTAACACTTTGTACATTTTAGAATAAAAAAATATGTAGAGCTGTAAGAACCTCTCATTTTTTTTTCATTATGTCTGCAAGACTTAAGTTCTTCAGCCACATTCTCACAGTAAACTCAAAATAGAACACCCACATATTCCAGAACCACTCTGATCTCTGTAAATAGTTCAAATTGGCAAAAAAAAAAAAAAAAAAAAAAAATCTGTAATACTTTTAAAATAAAATAGCTATAGTCAAATCTCAATTATCCAACAAAATAAAAATATGTGTATGATAGAATAGTTATTTATAAAATATTTGTTATTAGAAAATGCTTTAATTTTAGAGGCATTTTGCATAATTGTTTTATTAGGCAAATATTAGAGTCACCTTGCTTCTGGTGAATAAACAATGTCTGATGATAATAGAGCTAATTGAGGAGTCGGGTTGACAGGAGTTGGCAAATTTTTTTCAGAATTTTAATGTATGTCTTGGATAAAATGCAAAACCTCAAGTCACATCAGTAATTGAAAATTATAATTGAAATAGCTAAAATTAACAATAAAATCTAATCAAGCATATGTGTACATTGACTGGGATGTTATTTTAAAAGTTTAGGCTTCCAGATTCCCTCAAAATTTTTTGGTTTGAAAACCTTGATTTAGAAACATTACAGCAAGATGTTATGCTATCTAGCCCCAGATTCTGGAAAAAAGACTGTAGTTGTAACACCATTTGATTTTTAGTGGAGAACATACTTGTGCTTCCTTTATTTTAATGAAAAAATCATTTTAAAACTGATTGGAAGACTTTTTAGCAATAGAATAGTTATGAAGTTGAACACTTGAGTAAATACCTCAGATATATTTTGTAATAGATTCACTCACTTTTAGCTATCCTCTACCAACATACATGGATTTTAAATTAATGTCAAAAGTCATCCACAAGGCTTGCCTTCTACCTTTGGTTTTGCATGGAAATGACAGGGAAGTATGTTCTTCTGTGACCCCATTGCTTGTGTTTGCATGGTCACTCCCTACTCTTCTTCCCTTCTGCTGGTGTGTCTGGACCACTTGCTAGTGTTCTCGTAGTGGATTAGAAGTCCTGTTCTGGCGGGAAAGGCAGTGGGCGTGTATCTAATTTTTGGCTTTCTCCTCAACTCAGAATC
Source organism: Ursus arctos (assembly GCF_023065955.2). Taxonomy (NCBI): domain Eukaryota; kingdom Metazoa; phylum Chordata; class Mammalia; order Carnivora; family Ursidae; genus Ursus; species Ursus arctos. Next base: position 43,981,481 of record NW_026622985.1, on the reverse strand, counting down.
CAAATATAGTTATATACTATTTTTACAATTGATGGCTCATGCTTTCATCTTTCCAGTTAGCACAGAAACCAATTCCCATCTCCTTGTGGTAAAAGAATCACCAGGATCCCGTAGTATGAGAAGTTGGAGGAGGTTAGGGTACAGTGCAGACAGGGGCCAAGAGGAGTCTTGACACATAAAATCATGCTGTTAGTTGTTGCAGCCACTCGGTGACACCACTGAAGGGTGCAACAAAGTAGTGCTGCCTGTGCTGTTAAAGATTCTCGAGATTGTTGGCGGAGTGACTCAGCCCCAAGTGTTGCTTCTAGAGTTAGATTTCTCGTCCTTCCCTCAAGATGTTTGGCCTTTTCTCCCCAAAATAAAACACCATGCTATACTTGCTGTCTTGGGACGGGCTTCTTCCTTCAGGTTAAAGTTGTGCTCAGACTAACTTCCCTTCATTACTGTTTACACCTTTGTCTTAAGCCAAAACCCCAGCTTAGATCTACCTTTCCTCACAGATACTTTATTTTAGGTATCGGGTTTCTTTTCCTGTCTAGTAGATCTTTGTGAAACCCCTCTGTTCTACTCTGGTCTCTTTACCTTTAAATCTCAGGGAACAAGAGGTTGAGCTTTCTGTCTCCTCTCCTCCAATTATATCCATTGCTTCTTAGTTCCTGTGACCAGTGAGAAAGAACAAGAACTTCAAGAAATCAATCACGGTGAAGTCACCCAAGATTCTATCAAACCCTTTTGCAGGTTTTCTGTTCTCCTCCTCTCTTCCCGTAATTTTTGTCTACTTACCTGTGCTTCTCCTGGAGAACACATACATACTTACATAATGCATACATTACATCCTGCCGGGTCACGCACTTCTATGCCAGTATGTGTATACTGGCCTGACCTTGGTCAAAATCACAAATTCAATAAGACTACCTACCTTCAATGTTTTTCATCTTTCTTCAGGGTCCCCTTGATAGCTATCAATGGTTGTCTTCTTCCAAAAATGCTTAATATTTCCCCCTGAAACACATCTTACTGTCTCAGTCAAGAAATTGATAATGTGATCCATCCTTGCATGGAAGACCTAACCAGATCTTTGACATTTAGGGGTTTAGTTTTGACTAAGCGCTTCCTTTGGGTGATAGACTTGGGTAGCAGGCAGCTCACTGGGTTTATGGTCAGCCTGGCTCAATTCCAAAATGCAAGAAAAAGAAAATTATGAGAGAAGGAAGAGAATAAGTGTGCAGTGATGAACGAGGAAAGAAGTAAAAGCTGGACTAGGGCTTACGGTTATTTGGACTCTGCCGCTTGGAAACTGAAATGAATGATGTATTTATATTTAATGGAAGTATGCCATGAACTTGAGCAGTATAAATATTGAATTTTTTAAAAAGGTATGCATAGTGAAACTTTAAGGAAAATTCCAGGAAAAAAGTATTGCAACTTCAACCTTTTTAAAAAAAGTAAAATCTGTTACATAACAAATAAACCAGATGTCATCCAAAGCAGATGCCAATGAAAGATTTTACTACTGAATTCAGTAGAAGGAAGCGTGCTCTATGATCATTTCCCTCTGTGGAAAAGAAGCCAACCAGATACTTGGGATACAAGCCATTGGAGTCTGAAGTGAAATCCACAAGTAGAAGCAATTTAAAGAGAAGGGAAATTCTTCAAGTACTAAAATAAAATGCTTAAGAAGTAAGAATAATTATTTGCATGTCACAGGAAAGATTGTAATGCCTTAAATGAAAGATATTTCAGGAGTTCAATTTTTCTATAATTCTAACTTGGTTTAGAGTAGGTGCTGTAATTCATCATGGTTTATAAAAACAGTGCTTGGTTTCCATTGCCTCTTTTTTGTAAAGAGAAGCTTCTCACATTTTTGACATCAATATACGTGCATCCATGGGAATGCACCTACCTATACACACACTAGTGCGCATGTATACACAAACACACCTAGATTTCCAACTTCCCTGTGATTGTTTATTTACTGCCTTGGTGATGATATATCACATTTCACAGACACATGTCGTCATTAATTTATAGTGAAATAAGATTGGCTATTAAGTGTTCAACAGGCCTAAGAAAAATGTATTTCCAGATTCCTGGCAGCTGTATACAATTTGCTTTAACATCCAATCAGAAGGATTATTTGTAAAGTTTTTTAAGGCATTTGCTAATGGTCTAATTGATTTTTTTTCTTTCAGAAATGTAACCATTCTTTAGGAAGTAATGCAGAGTAAATAAATCACCACTCTTGGGTTTTGGTCACCCAAGTGTTAAAGTTAGCAAATACTGCAATCTGTATTTGATTTGTATGCTTTTCCTGTTATTTACCAAGTGTCTCCTTCTGTGCCATAAATAATTTAGAGTTCAGAGTGAACTATGCCATTAAGTGCTAGAAAGCTCCAAATCACGTTTATTTTATTTGTTAATGTTTCTCCCATATAATCAAAATCTAAAACCATTCCACTTGCCCTCTAATAAACAAAAGTCTTCCTAAAATGCTCTTGTGAGCTTTCTTCCAGCCAGGGGTAGAAAAATAAATTAAATATCTAGTATGATTGATTATAGAACACTTTTTATATATATTATTACTAGTGACAATATAATATTCTTTCTGTAGGCAATTCATATAGGAAAATCTGTTTACTATGACCAAAACAAATCAAAATACGAAAACTCAATGTGGATTGATTTGGAAAGGGTTTTTATTGATATGTTAATCAACAATAGCTTCTAAAATGTAAAAGAACTAGCACTTAAATGTATTTTTTAAAATTTATATTTATTTTGAGTCAACATATACATGACCAAACTACAAGCCTTGAGAGAGTAAAACTACAATTTTAATTGGATATTTCTTAGAACAGTATGTTGGGAATAATTTTAAATATTGACTCCACATGGTGAAAATGGCACGCAGATTCTTCACTTTAATGGGAAACATTTTGCTCTTTTGCTTTTTGCCAAAAAGTAGGCATTTTGGGGCACCTGGGTGGCTCAAACATCGGACTCTTGATTTAGGCTCAGGTCAGTATCTCAGGATCCTGGGATAGAGTCCCTGGGCCCTGTGCTCAGTGGGGAGTCTGTTTGAGGATTCTTTCCCTCTTCTTCTGCCCCACCCCTCCAACTCACGTGCTCTCACACTCTCTCTCTAAAAAAAAAAAATAAATCTAAAAAAAAAAAAAGGCATTTCAAATGATTTTGTTAATTTTACTTACGTGACCTTGAAATAATTTTTAGACAGTGATATAAAGATATAACAAAACCTAGACGACACCCTCAATTTAATGATTGAGAAAATTTAAGTTCAAAAAGTTTTCACTTTCCCAAAGTTACAAAGTAAATTTCAGCAAGTCAGGAATGAAAACCTCAGGGTTCTGGTAATGCATTCTGGCCTTTATACTTTGCTGCCTCTTAGAGGGGGTGTGTGAAATTCTAAAACACTTTGAAAAAATATACTACAGACAAGTTGAAGATGTTAGTAAAGGATGAAAAATGCACAGTACTTCAGAAGAGTAACCTATCAGTCATTTAAATGTCCTATACACTGGAAACCAAAATATGAGAAATTCTTAGACTTTTCTTTGTTCCAATTAGAAATTAATTCAAGAGGGTTAAAAAAATGAGCTAGGACTTGTTTACTTATTTATATACATGGGTTTGTATTTTTTGTTGTTGTTTTTCCTCTTTTCTCTATATGTAACAAGAGAAATAATTAATAGCATTACACAATCTCTGCTTGTTTGCTCTTTAATTAAATGTAGGTAATTACTACCATGGTAGGGCTTCTGTGAGGGAATTACTAAGGTTATAGGGCTGTGATGATGCATGTAAGAAATTAATATAATACCTGGCACATAAGAGTTCAATAAACTCTTATTAAGTGATTAGTGTTGAGTGTTAAGTGATTGGATTTACTGAATAGTCATGTTCTAATATTACCTGATTCACTTACTCTTTTACATGGAACATCTTTTGTTGTTCATATCCATAAACTTCTTAGCTACCATACCTCCCTGGTTTAAAAGGATAATGTCATTACTAAAGGGAAAGAGCCTACTATGATATTTTTCGACCACTTGTGCTAAGCCAAGCACTATTGTAGGTGTTCCATATATTATTCACTGTAATACTCGCAGGAACCCTATAAGGTTATTAACTACGCACCCCCCCAATTGTCTAAGCATGGACACTCAGAGTCTCACTTGACTAAAACTCGATAGCAATAAGAGAAAAGCTGAATTCAAACTTGGCTGTACCTGCTTTTAAAGTCCATCAGTTTTCTAGTCTATCAGGCAACCTCAAAATCCAAAAGATGATGCAATGTTAAATTTTAAAAAATTTATTTTTCTGGTAGAAAAATTTTGTATAAATTACACACTATTCCATCTCTGTGTCAACCAACATCAGTGAAAAACAGACTAAGAATCAATTTCTAAATGCTGATCCCAAATCTGCTGGATTATAAAATCTGAGGTGGGACCCAGGAGTTCTGTCGGCTACTCCTTTTCCCCCAATCAGGAGCCAAATGTAAACACGATGCGTGTACTTGCAGACACACACACACACACACACACACACACACACACATATATACCCCTACACACCTACACACCTACCTTATTCACTTTTTGAGAGTCTAGAGCTTTCTTTCTATGGTAAGAATTGTGCCTAGCTCTGCAACATGGCCGGACCTCTCAGAAGGCCCTTTTATGGATGACTAAAGAATGCATGGCAGCCTTCAGGAGACTTCCTCAGACTCTTCATAAGCCCTGCTCAGATACGTCCTAATAGCCAAATGTTGAAGTCATTTCATAAAGAAATTTCTTCAGCTTTCACATGAGAGATGATGAGTCGCCTTCCTTTAGCAGTCCATGCCAGGTAATACGCTAAGCGCTTTGCACACATTATACGATCTAACAGAATAACTGGAGATGCGACAGATGCTATTTCTTCCCTATTTTCAAATGAGTAGACTCCAAGGTAATGCAGGAGAGTTAGTAGAAGATCCAGGATTACAACCAAACTAGTAGGGATGCTTCCACGTTCTACGTTACAAAGCTTGCATTGGTCAGAGGTGAGCCTGGCATCATCACCTTGATGAATCTCCACAAGCAGCACAGGGAGTATTTTCTCCCTTCCATGTTCTCCCAACTTCTCCAACAAGGAAACAGGGAGTCAGGTACATTAAAAATAGGAATCTGTGCTAGGACTTAATGACTTCCTTAAAACTGTGAGGTCCAGACAGTCTTAGTAGTCAACATCTCTGTAAGCCGTAACAGATACTTTGTTTCATGAAAGAAACTGTTGGCATTTTCATTCCCGTTTATTAAATGTGCTATCTTTTGAAACCACGTTGTTTATGTAAAACAAAAGGAATAAGAATCTCCACGAACTTTACTCTTTAAAATTTACTATACATACTGTCAGGAACTTTCCAACTGATATCAAAGCCTTTTTAAAGTTTAGTTATGATGCGTGTTGTTTGGGAAATTTTGGGCTCGTTGTATTAGTGCTCAGATGGTCGTAATGAAGACAGCTGCTGGGGAGATTTGGCAGGGGTACAAATGAAGTTAGAAACGTACATGTTTATCACTTAGAAGCTGCACACACCTACTGTTCTTCTTCGCCAAAAGATAACAATTCCACATTTTATAGGCAATTGTCTTTCCTTTTTTGTCCCAGAGGCTCACCAAAATTCAATAAGTTTGTTTTAGTGAAAACCACCTTGCTGCACTAAGCATCTTGCCTAAGCAGAATTCCTTCAAATAAAACGAGCAGAAGCCATTACTGCAAGTGAACAAAGCCAAAATGATCACGAGCCCATTTCTTTCCAAATGAGCTCATTACTATTAATTTCTCCTGTCCTTAGAGAATATTGGGAAAAGCAAGTTCATCAGGAGAGCGAAATAAATGTAAAAACACAGTTGGTAAAAATATCTCTCACCTTCAAAATGGCATCCTAAGTAAGGCGATCCCATAGGACACTAACTCTCAGTGGCATAGGCTCTGAACAGATATTTCGGATGATTAGCTGTGCAGGATTCTGGGAGCATACGTGGATGTTTTGACAGTGGTATCAAACAGAAGCTAAATGTTTGTAGAACCACCTCACTAAGTATACATAATGCAGCAGATTACATTCTCAAGAAACCTGAGTTTCCCTCCTTGGAAATCTTAGACTGTGTAATTAAAAGGACTATAATTATAGAGGCCAGAGGTTTAAAATAAAACATTTAAAGACTTACCTTCTGTGGCCCAAATTCTTGGACTGTCCCTACCATGCCCTGATGAGGGGGGCTTTCTAGGAAGTCTGCAGGATGGGACACGTGGCTGGAGGGCAAGGCATTAGGTGGGAAGAGAGAGGTGAATAAAACACTTCATCCTTTGGTTACCTCCTCACACCTCTTTTGAACTCCAGCTCCTCCACTGATTAGGTTTGACAGTGTAATTTTACTCAACTTGTAATACCCTCAGTTTTTAAATGTATAAATGATCGTAATAATTATTCCATTATAAGGAATAAAATATTAAATGTAAGACAGTACCTGGTGCATAATCAGATATTGAACATGTTGGCTATTAACTATATGAGTTTGGACAGCATTTTCTGTCTTCTCTAGGTTCCCTCCCAAATGGAGAGTATAGTAAGAGACACAAAGACGTGCTTGTCTGCCTTTGAAAAGACTAAGATTAAGCAGGACCGGCTAGGGTTTGGAGCCACAAAGTGGGTGAGGTGGCCAGCTGTGCACACAAGTTTCTGAAGGAGACGGGTATTCTTTTTCTGTGAGTTAACTCTTCCATGCTTTCGCAATATACTGGGATGAGAAATCACCTCATCTAATATCAGGAAAATGAATAAGTCAGATTGTTTGGCTTGACTTTGTCTGAGACTTAACTTGAAGAAGCAAAAGGGATTTTCCTGATTCACACACGTTCCAACCTATTTCACTGAGATGGAAGAACAAATAGCAATTTGGGGCTATTCATACCATTTTTTTAATTTTACACTTCTATAAGCCTGCCACAACAGGAAGCCACTGAAAATGGGGGCTTGGGGATCTCTTGTTATTGAGTAACACACAACACTTCAATTCCCATTATCTTTCGTTCCCTCCTCCCCATTCCCTTCCTCCCCTCTTCCTAACCTCCTCTCCTACCCCTCCTCCCTTTCCCCCACCCACCTCCCCCTCCTTTCCTCCTCCATCATCCATCTGTGTATGTGTGTACATATACACACACATACACACACACATATATATATACATATATATATATACACACAATTATTTCTTTACCAGAAGAGAGAATTTTATCATTATCAAAACTTCTTCTTGCCCTTTTTCCTAGTGAGTTGACTTAATAATAGGCCAAAGAAGCCATATACCCAAAGCTAGAATGTTAGTGTTTAGCTGGGTCTGAGTAATGCTGCCACTTATTAGAGAACGGAAACACCTCTTCCAAAGAAATGGCTGTTACTGTTCAATAACATTCAAGCTGTTAAAACTAATAGAAAATTAAAAGCAAGAAAATATTACTTCATTTAAAAGCTAGTGACGCTCAAGTATTAAGCTGTCCACTGATGACACATGAGTGTTGAAATCCAAAGTGGAAAACTCTGTCAATGTAACGTTTGACTCAGAGTGCTTGAGATGATAGTTTAAATGTTTATATACCTAGACATCACTAAAGATTTTCAAACCAAATCTGGGGCGCCTGCGTGGCTCAGTCAGTTAAGCATCTGCTTTTGGCTCAGGTCATGATGCTGGAACCCTGGGATGGAGTCCCAGAGCCCCAGGGTGGGCTCCCTGCTCAGTGAGGAATCTGCTTCTCCCTCTCCTTCTGCCTCCTCCCCCTGCTCATGCTCTGTCTCTCAAATAAAATATTTAAAAAAAGAAAGATTTCCAAAGCAAATCAAATGCTCTAAACCAAAGATGAGGTGATACTTAAACTATATGTACATTTATCTTTATTTTGTAAGACTGAAAATTTAAAATTCACAAATGACCTTCTTAGCCTGCTTGACAGTGATTGCATTACGCATAATATCAAATGTTAAGCATGAAGTGCAAACTTCCATCCTGTGCTGCACACTTCCCTAACATCTATGGCATTTCCCTGAAGAAGGCCATGAAGAACACCTTGCTTAAAAAGGCTTTATTCCTCATCAACCAAACAAATAGCGGGGGCTCTGAATAATTAATGCCAAGCTGTCAGTTCGTGTACCCTAATGCACTCCTTCAACATGAACGCCATAATAGTTAAAGGATCCACCTCGTTGGTTTTCCTTTAGGCTCAAACATTTTACCTCTGGAAAATATCCCAGCAGTAGCCAAAAACCACTGCCTGAAGGAGAATATCAGAGAAGATCATGTAATAATCAAAACTCAGATTTTTTTTTAAAAAGATTGTGCCTCCTATGTGGGCCTCTATTATTTTGCTCGTGTTTTCTTGAGCATCAGACAAGTACATAAAATGGGATTCATTGCACAGAAATGGGTTTCAAACTCCAGATATTTAATTTTAACAATTCATTGCCACACTATTAGACTTTTTTTTTTTCCTAAGTGTATTTCAAAGTGCAACCATTGTTCCTCAGCTATAAACAAAGTACAATATATAGCTTTTGCCTAACTTCCTGGGTAAACCACACGCCAGTCCAAATACTTGTACCTGATTCAAGATACCCAAACTACAAATACTCAGTTATAAATAATAGAAGAAAGCTGAACAATGCTGAGGAAATGTTCTGTATGATTTTGTTTATTAGAGACCATTATGGTTCAATACAAAGTGATAAGAGGAAGTGGGGAGAAAAACAAGATGGGTCCTAGACTGGAGGTCAGAATAGAGCAGTATGTGCACGAGGAGGACACGTCACAAGTGGCTTTCAAGCTTTTGATCACAGAGCAGAGCCAAGAAATAGATTTTACCTCATCATCTAGTAACACAAGTGGGAGCACACATACACCTGTGCACGTGGAGAGCAAGAACTGAAATAGCATTTTCATGAAACAACATCAGCAGTAAACGGGTTATATTCTGGTATTTTCTAACCCATCCTAATTGATGTCACCTCCTGTCATCCTATTCTTTTCTTCATCGCTTGTGTTGGGGCAACTTTTGTGCTCCAAATATTAACTGTAATCTTGGCTGTCTATCCAGAGGATAGGACGTGCCTCAGCTGCATCAGGTATTCCTTGGTTTCAGCCCTGGGGCTTCTCAATCACCGCCGCTTGGGACTAGATGGAAATGCCATCAATCGTTCTGAGAAGCATACAAAAATGAACAACAACAAGCCCAACAACTTGTAACACATTTTTGGAGTAATCCTTGAGGATTAGGGAACAGGAACCAGTGGAAAAATACTTCTCTGTGTTATTTCTCTGAGGCACATGACTCCTAATGTTCTAGAACTACACCAGAGGGATCTGGCCCTGAATGCCCATGGTGATGATCACAATAACACTCCTGTGGTTTGTTCTTCCTATCCATTTTACTACTTTCCGTCCCTGACTACCACTTCTTGGGATCAAATTACAGATAAATCACTTGCACATATACTCTAACCTGAACTTACACTTTTTTGTTGTTGGGGAGGGGGTGGGGAAGAGACCCGCTAACATCATATCACTTCATTAAAACATTGCTGATCATGAATTGATTTCATGACCCATTAATATTAATTTGAAAAACAGTGATCCAGGCTTTGGGAAACAGGAGAATCCCAAGTGAAAAGAATGATTCCTAGGAGATGGTAGAGGTAAAGAATTCTCATATCAGTTACAGAACTTTGTGAAATACCCAGTGATCAGTGATGAATGCTGCTTAAGAGTTCAAGCGTAACATGTCTAATAGGAAAGTATTGTCTATCTCTGTGATGTATCTCAATCCCTCTCTGATGCCTCCTTTTGTGATCTCATGGGAATATAGAATGTGTATCATACGTTTAAATTGAGTTCATCAAATATTTGTTGTGTTTCTACAATGATAAATGCTGGAATGTTGATAGAAGAGAGTCAAAACACATATAATACCTTTCAATGTTAAATTATAGTCATGTGGGCATACCTGATGGTTTCAAACTTTTTTGTTAAGGGGAATTAGGAGTTCAGAAGGGAAATAGAGAAACTAGAAACACATGTTTAGGATTAGAGAAGATATTTAAATAAAATTTGGTGGCTGGAGTAAAAATTCATCAAAAGAGGGGCGCCTGGGTGGCACAGCGGTTAAGCGTCTGCCTTCGGCTCAGGGCGTGATCTTGGCGTTGTGGGATCGAGCCCCACATCAGGCTCCTCTGCTGTGAGCCTGCTTCCTCCTCTCCCACTCCCCCTGCTTGTGTTCCCTCTCGCTGGCTGTCTCTATCTCTGTCAAATAAATAAATAAAATATTTAAAAAAAAAAAATTCATCAAAAGAGAAATACACAGGGAAAAAAAGAGAAAACAATAACAACAAAAAACCACTAACCAGTACAGAAACAGCTGAGAAGAGCGTCAGCAACACAAATTTTAGCATCAGATTCTTATACACAAATACCTAGGAAATGAGAAACAAGCTGAACATGAGATGTTATCATAAGTAAGTTTGCATATCCACATAGTTGTTACAGGGCTTCCCTAATCACTATGAAGGTGTGCTGGCCATGCAGATTTCCCTGTCTGTTAATTGTATAGTCTTATCCTTACTGCCATATACTCAATCTGATGCTTAGATCTTTTCTATGGACCTGCACAAATTATTTTAACATGTTCTGAAGAGTAATCTGTCATTTATGTGTGTTACAGATGAAGGAGTCTTACTTCATTAGTATTCCAAAAGAGTTCCAGTAGCATCTGACAAACTCTTCATTTACCAGGCTGAATTTAAGTCAAAAATAGATGAGGACCCTTAAAGGGGGCACTATTTTAAGACGTTTTATCTCTTGTTGATCCAAGAGTACAAACTTCCTGTTATAAGATGAATAAATTCTGGGGATCTAATGTGCAGGATGGTGATTATAATAGTAGTAATCTATTATGTATTTTAAAGTTGCTAAGGGAGTAAATCTTAATTGTTCTCACCACAAAAAAGAGATGGTAATTACGTGATGTGACGAAGTCATCAGCTAACACTGTGGTTTAGAACTGTTTTGCAATATGTAAGTGTATCAAATCAACACATTGTACATCTGAAGTTTACATAATGTTATATTTGTCCTTATATTCCCATGAAGCTGAAAAAAAAATTGTATCTCTGCAGAGACCATGGTCTGGTCCAGAAACATAATATCCAAGGGTTCTAAATAAATTTTCTAGAGCCCCTACCATTGTATCTGAGGCACTATGAAGATCAGTGGAGAGGCCAAAAGGTGAGAACTGTGCAGGAATCAATGTTGGTAGATAAAGGGATTTAACATCCATCCTTACCTACATTTCAGAGTACTTAAAATAATCTGTGAACATGCATAAGGGAAAGGGGAAAAGAGTAACAAAAGCAGCACCTGTACTGGTCCCCGGTTAGACATAGGGCTTACTAGTGCCTTGGCTGGTGCAGAGCCATGCAGTAAGTGCTAGATAAAGATTCACTGAACAACATAGTGCTACTGTCAGCATGGCATCTTAAGAGGAATGCCAACAAATGGAACACATGTATTGATGGACAAAGAAAGTAATGAAGAGTCCAAAGAGCATGCCATGTGAGAATCACTGAAACAACTGAATTTATTAAGCTTCAGAGAAAATAAGAAGATAGTGACATGGTCACATATGACATGACTGCATGATATTTATATGGAAGTGAATTAGAAGCAGTCATCCACCAGCAGGAGAGGCCCATACAAGGAAATTAAAAAGGGAGAAGATAAGGAACTTTGAGACTTAATTCAACAACAGCAAAAATATCTGAAGCATTTATCAGATGCTGAACAATGTGCTAGGTACTAGGATAGAAAAGCACATGAATGACAATGGCAATTCTCAAAGGGTTTTCAATCAGGTAGAAGAAACCAATATTTACAAAGTTAAAAATTAATAACAGGTGGTAAAGTACTACAGTATACTAAGGGAGTACAGAAAATGTGGTGACTAATTCATTTAAATATGGTCAATTAGTGAGTTATCTTGAGAAGTACTGAGATCCCAGGTAGAGAAGGCATTCAAGCCAAGTATGAGTTGGACTCAAATACATTTGGACATGTACACTTAACATAATTGTTTAAAAGCTGAGTGAGTTTGAAACAGCAGAGTCTAAGATGGTTGGATTTCTAAGAACATGTTTGCTTAATGCATTTCCTTCCTAAACCGCCCCCCCCAAAAAAAAACAAAAAACAAAAATAAACAGGGACTCAACAGCAATGAAAGAAAACTACTGTCTTGTTCATATTTAGGCCTGGATTGTTAGTATATGATTCATAGTCTAAATCAGGTGTTGGGAAACTATGGCGCATTGGTCCAATCCAGCTAGCTGCCTGTTTTGGGGTTTTTTTTGTTTGTTTGTTCGTTTGGTTTTTGTTTTGTTTTTGGTTTCTTGGGTTTTTTTGTAAATAAGTTGTATTGAACACAAACATGCTCAATAATTTACATATTATATATGGCTGTTTTCATGCTACAAGAGCAAATCTGAAGAGTTGTGGAAGACTGGCCCACAGATCTAAAATATTTACTGTTGTGCTCTTTACAGAAAAAGTTTGCTGAATGATAGCTCTAGATGACCACCTGTTCCTCATATGGAAGGGGGATTATTGAGTCACATGTGACTAGGTTATTATGCTCTTTATATGGTACTTTTAAATTATTGTGTATTTTTATTTCATATTGAGCAAATTGTTTTACTAATGTAGATAATTATATTCTTGTCTGTTAACAAATAACTGAGTGTTAAAATTTTCAGTGTAATCGATCCAGTTCAATTGGATCATGTATGCTTTTCTTTCAACCTAACAAATTACATGATTAATCTGCAGATTACTTGGCTTTTGCCACTATTTCCACTCAAAAATACATTTAAATGGATTAGAAAACAGTAGAAGTGGAGTTGCTATAGCAACAGGACCTATATGATGAGGTAATATTTGCTAGATATTTAATGTTAAATTAATGAGAATTATGCAACCATTACTACTCTTGGAGTGCCAGTGATAGATGTTTTATTATCATGTGAGTAAAGAGATTCTATCTTCTATTTTGCTCTTACACTGATTGATCTGGCCAAGCTTCCTGGAAAATTAAATGCTGAGGTGTATTTTGAATGCGGAGAAGAAAGTCTGAATTGGAAACGTTTTTTAGCATAAATAGCTAAGTTAAATGACTATTTTTATAATATTAGAAAAGTCCATTTATCTAGGACTCAGCATTCACAGGAATCCTCCCAAACATAAGATGCTTTTGCTAGAAGTGTGAGATTGGGATGTCTGGTAGGCATTTGTAGTACCAGCCTCCCCAGTGGCCCCTGATCATCCTTATCTGACGGTGTTCACACCATTGTGTTGTTGTGTTGTGCCTTCCTTATTGAGTAGTGCTTACTTACATAATCAACAGAATGCTGCAAAAATGATAGAATGGAATGTAGTATCTATGGCTAGTAATAAAAGACATTGAGACTTCCATCTTGCTCTCTGGGACTACTCACTCTTGGGGGAAAGCCAGCTGTAATTATAGAAAGATACCCAAGCAGCCCTATGGAAAAGTAGTGTGGCAAGGCAATGAGGCCTCTTGGCAAGAGCCAAGAGCCAAACTTGCCAGCTAAGGCGAGTTGGAAGAATAGCCTTAGAAGGAGATCTGTCAGCTCCAATCAGGTTTTCAGATAATTCCAGATATTTTGATTAGACCCTCATGAAAGACATCAAGCCAGAACCAACCAATTATGCTGCTCCCAGATTCATGCAAAACAGAAACTAAAAGATGATACTGATATTATTGATGATATTACCATTTTAAGCCACTAAGTTTGGGGAGACATTGTTACACACAGTAGATGATTACCCCAACTTTAACAGTTGTGGAGCCCTGCCTCACTGAGAGAATCTGTCCAGATTAATCAGCCTTTGGCCCCTTGAAACAGGAAGTCCCAAATCAAAGGCTTTACAGTAACATCATGCAACATAGATAGAGGCCCTCTTCAGCATAGATTCAGCCCAACCAAAGTGCCTGGCTAAATGCCTGGAATGATGCAAAGGGAAATGTTTTGAAGTAGGAGACTGGCAAAGATGACTAGCTCTCCTCATTTGAAGCCATGTGACATTGGGCATGACACATAACCTCTAGACATCATTTCTCTAAAATTGAAATGAGTCTTTGCCTTTTTCCAAGTGTTGTGAGGGTCAAATAAGGGAATATGTGTAATGATATGTTTGAAAACAGGGAAAATAGCCCCATCAATAATTGTTAATCCTTCATACCTCATGTAAAAAGTAACAGCTCTTGCTTGTTTATTTATAAATATCCATATGACTGTCCTTTTTTATTGGTCTGAATTACTGGACATATGTGTAGCTCAGAAAATAATCATCCATTCCTTGATGCTTCCCACTATGTGAGTACCTAAATTTATTCACTCTCAGCTTTAACTCGGAAGCCACAGAAAGGATGCTTTCTTTCCTATACTAATTGTCCTCATGTTTCCCCTTCTAACTGCTTTGATGCTGGCCTGCCATATTTATCCAGTCTGAGAAGATCCTGTACTTACTGTTCTTACTCATCTGTGCTCTGTGCTATGAACCACCCACGTTAAACACCCCTAAAGGATGAAAGGAACACTCTTTTTTAGTATATATTTCTCATATCATCATGAATATAAAAGAAATATAACTCTTTGCAACATTAATTCAACTACGTTATTACTTTTGTAATGTAATTAATAATATAAATGCCACTAATATTTATACTCTGCATCAGATTCCAGGTGCTGGAAGTATAGCTGTGAGTAAAGCACATCCCCTACATTTACAGGGATTTTAGTTTATAGTGACTGAATACAGATCATAAATGAACTGTATAATTACATAGTATAATAGATGATCCTACTGAAAAATAAAAAAAGGGAAGGATAATAAGGGGTACATACAGGGTGCAGTTATTTTTTTAAAAAGTTGCCAAAAGACTTCATAGAGGAGTGACATTCAAGCAAAATTTGGTAGAAGTAAACAGTGACCTGTGGTTCTCAAAGGAAGAGAATTGTCATCAGAGGAAATAGCCAGCATATAGGCCATCTTGAAGGAAAACATGTGGTTTGTAGGGAAAGAGAAAGGAGGTCACTGTGACTGAAATAAAATGAAGAAAGAGGGATTGTAACAAGTGAGGCCAGAGTTTTTAACAGGAGTCCAGATCTTTTCCAGTAACTTGGCTTATGCATGGAATGAAGGGGGACGTCACTGAGGGATCATGAGCTGCAAGTTGATCTAATCTGATATATGTTTTATGAGATGTACTCTAACCATTTTGATGAAAATAGAGTGGAGGGGCCCATGACAGATGCTGGGTGACTGGTGAGGGAGGCTTGAGGATTAATTCAGGTAAGGAATGAAGGAAGCTGGGACTAGAGTGGTAATAAAAAAAAATTGTTAAAGAGCATGGTAGAAAATGGTCAGATTCCAGATATATTTTGAAGGTGGAGCTGAAAGGGCTTGCTGACTGACTGACTTAGGGCAGAAGAGAAAGAGGAGCTGAAAGGGCTTGCTGACTGACTGACTTAGGGCAGAAGAGAAAGAGGAGCTGAAAGGGCTTGCTGACTGATTGACTTAGGGCAGAAGAGAAAGAGGAGGCTTAAAGACTTTGCCATGAGCAACTGAAAGAATGGGATTGCCTTTAAGTGATAAGAAAGATGGCTGGAAGATCTGCTTTGGGAAGGTTCAAAATAAAGAGTTCATTTTGTAGTACGTTAACTTTAAGGTGCCAGTTAGACTATTACATAACCGGGTGAAAATGTCAAGTAGACAGTTGTTCAAGGTGGGAGTTCAGGAATAAGGTCTGGGGTGAAGATGTTCATTTATAATTTATCAAGATTTAAATGATCTTTAAAGTTGAGATTTTATTTTTCAAAAGTGTGGAAGAAAAGGTAAAAGACCCAAAACTGAGCTCTAAACACTCCAATTTTAGAAACAGGCAAGTAGAGAGATAGCAGCAAAAATGAGCAACTTGTTACTCAGAAGAAAAACCATGACCCAGAGGCAGCCTGGAAGCCAAGTGAAGACAGTGCTCTAAGGATGAGAGACCCATTAGTTGTCGAATGTTTTTGATAGGTCAGTAGATGAGGACTAAGAAAAGCAAGGCAGAGGTCATTGGTGACATTGAAAAGAATAATATCAATGAAATGGGAAGCACGAAAACCTCAATGTGGTGTGTTCAAGGTAGAATAAAGGAAAATAATTTGGAGAGTGCTAGTGAGGACAACAGTTCTGGGAAGTTTTTCTTTAAAGTAAAGACAAAAATCTGATGTAGTAACAGGGGAGAGGAGAGAGATCCAAGGACAATTGCTGCAGGGCAGGAGATACTTGAGAATTTCTTTTAAAGATTTATCTTATTTTAGAAAGAGAGCAGGGGGTGGGGCAGAGGGAGAGGCAGAGAATCTCAAGCAGACTCCCCACTGAGTGTGGAGCCCAATGTGGGGCTCAATCCCGCAAGCCTGAGATCATGACCTGAGGCAAAACCAGGAGTCAAGTGCTTAACTGAATGAGCCACCCAGGTGCCCCTACTTGAGAATTTTTTATGTTTCTGAGAAAAATCTCAGTAGAGAAGGAAAAAAAAAATGATGGAGCAGAGGGAGATTTTCAGAAGCAGTGTGCTTGAGTGGTTTAGAAACTTGCTCACAAGTGGAAGAGTTGGTCACTGCACAAGCATAGGTGCAGAGACACAGGTGGATGTATTTGTTGGAACTTTCTGAAACCCTCTTCTTATTGCTTCACCATTTGCACAAAAGTAGTATGCTAGGTCATGGACTGAGAATTATTATGAAAGCCTAGGTATTGATTATTATGAAAGCCTAGGTGTTGAAGATTTGAGTAGAGAAAAGATTATTTGAAATAATCATCAAGGAAAAGGGGAGAGAAACTGCATTGGGCAAACACAATGTGAATTCCAGACATCGTTAAAAGCTCACTTGATCTTTGTGGTCATATTTAAAGTGATGTGTGTTTTTCTCCAATATGTTCAGCTGCACCGTCTGGACAGGAGTGGAAAGGGAGATAAGTTGGATATAAATAGGATGCACACAGGCATTGCCAAGAGAATAGAGCAAAATGAGTGAAAGTCCAGGGGATTTAAGGGTAGGGATCAGGGAGTGGTTATAATGACTGAACATGGAATTCAAGCAGAATAAGGACGGAAATAGAAATACGAGGATGGGTGAGGGGTAATATGAGGTGGTACAGTCAATGGATTGTAGAACCCATGAGTTAAAGAGATTTTTGGAGTTGGGATTTTAGACTAAGTGAACTGGAAGGCTGGGATGTATTTGTTGGGGGTAAGGATGCTTGAGAATGAAATTTGGAGGGACTACAGTTATTGGTAGACAAATTATAGTGTGTGACCTTGAGAGTGAGTAGGTGGGGACATAGGCATTAGAAGGAAGAAGATTAAAGAACTGTAGGCAAAAATATTGAAAGAATTATCTACGTAAAAATTCAAATTCTTTAGAATTCTGGCAGGAGTAGTGGTGGACAGTAACCATGAACCAGGAGGCAAACTTCTCAAGGAAAGAAAGAAGCAGAAGAACCAGATACCAACTGCAGGAAGCATAGATACTGCAGAGGATAGTCTCATGACATAGACTCCAAAGAGTAAAAACTGGATACTTTTTAAGAGTAGAGAACAGGAATGGTCTGCAAACTGTAATGAGGAGCAAGAGGGCCTACTATACTTCTGGAGAGGAACATGCAGTGTGTTAAGGAGCGGACCTGGGCCACGTCAGGTGACAGCAGCGGAAGTTGTATCTTTAGGGAAGAGGCAGATTTCCACATAGAGCAAGGACGTAAAGAATGTGATTTTTGCTGATGAATGACTGTGAATGGAACAATGAAATGGGTTCATATTCCATGCTTTAGTAATTGCATTACATATCCAAGAAAATTGTGGAGGAAAAAGAACCTGTACGCTTGCAGGTATTACCGAACCATACCACAGTTCAGTTGTACTAATGATTCCCCTGGAACTATGCCCTAGTGATGAAGGTGATGGATTCAAGGGCACAGGTTTAGAACAGCCTCTGGGCTTTATGAACCACTTTTACTTTTGTAGCTCCAGGATATCTTTATGATAGAGTAAAGCTTGTGTTCCATTAGCCTAGTCAGATGGGAAGTAAAACAATGGTATGAGATTTTGAGAACAAGACAGTCGTTCTGGTATCAAATGTATATTTGGCAAGTTGTTAAAAATATATCCGAAGCAAGCAGTGAGAAGATAAAGTATAAAGAACACTCCACTAGACTTGAGTTCTAGTGTTACTCCCCTACTATTTACTCAAACCTTTTGGGCTTTGATTTTTCCTATCTATAAACTGAGAGGGTCAGGACCAGATATATCTTAAGGTCCTGGCTCTAAAATTCTAATATGTTAATCTACTGACAAGGCAAATAATAAAAAAATTTATATAACTTTCCTTTATACTTTGCATTAAGGTACTTGAAAATTACATTTGTTTATATAGTTGAAAATTGGAAAATCAAATAAGTAATAGTAAATAAACACTGTTTTGGCTTTAGAAAGCAAATGAAACATTGAAATGAAAGCCTATACCAAATAAAAAAAAAAAGATAAGATTTATTACCTTTCACCAATCCCAGGCAAAGAATGGCTTTCTTCTAGATATTTTTCTTTCCCAACCATTTTCAAGATGTTTAATAATCAGCTTTATAACAGATTTCCTAATGTTTAACCAAATCCTAGTAAAGAATGATAGAAGAAATAATGGATGATATAAATGAAAGGAAAATAGTAAATTGTTAAATAAAATGAAAAACAAAGCCCAAAAACTGTTTCTGGGGAAAAAATGTGGTTATAGGATTTTATTTTTCATCCACCACATGTGGCAGGTATGGAATAAATAAGCACTCTTCTTGAGATTTCTTATTCCATCATATTCAAAAGCCTTCTTTAATATTAACTCATATTTTTTCCATTACATTTTTTAATGTAAGTGGAGAAATACAAGAAGACCCAAGTTTGTAGTAGAATATATATTTAAAAAATGACATTTATATCCATCTTTAACTCAAAGAGTAGATGCTAAAGAATGAAAATATTAATATCATGACCAAATATTACTCATTGCTGTTACTATGACTTCCAATACTATATTGAATAAATGTGCTGTGAGTGGATGGACATCCTTGTCTTGTTCTGATGTTAGAGGAAAAGCTTTTTTCAACTTTTCACCATTAAGTTTGAGGTTAACTGTAAGCTTATCATCATGGCCTTTATTATTTCAACTTATATTTCCTCTATACCAAGTTTGCTGAGAGTTTTTATCATAAAAGGATGTTAAATTTTATTATGTTTTTTTCTCCATGTATTGAGCTCATGTGCATTCTATCCTTCATTTCATTAACATGGTATATCACATTGATTTTTCAAATGTTGAGCCCTCTTTGCATCCCTGAAATAAATCCCACTTGATCATAGTGTGTGCTGCTTTGGATGTGCTGTTGAATTCAGTTTGCTAAGATTTTATTAAAGATTTTGCAGCTATATTTGTCAGGGATATTGGTGCTTAGTTTTCTTTTCTTGTAATGTCCTTGGCTGGTTCCCCCAATTTTAATGACTTTAAAGAGCAATGAACATTGTTTCTCTCTCACAATTCATATGAATCATGAATTCAAGAACCGCTTGGGTAGGTAGTTCTCACTTAAGGTTTCTTGTGATATTGTGAGGTGATGTTGCTTAAGCTTGAAATCATCTGAATTCTAAACTGAAGAAGAAGTACCCAGTTCCACAGTGGCTCACTTAGGTGACTGGAAATTTGATGCTGGCTGTTGAGAGCTCATATCTCCACATAACCCTTTCTCAGGGCTGCTTGGGTGTCCTCACAATATGGCAGTTGGCTTACCTATAAGTGACAAAAGAGCTAGGGGCAGACAAAAGCTATTTTTTTAGGGCCAAACCTTGATTTTTATCACATTCTATTTATTAAAAATGGGTCACAATCCAGCCTACATTCAAGGGAAGGGAAATTAAGCTCCTACTTTTAAAGAAAGAAATGTCAGTGAATTTTCAGAAAAATCACCAAAGACCAAATGGAAAATTAAGATTTGCCCATTTCTTAATTAAGACTCATTATTTCAGTCCAATACCTAGTAAATTCACTAAAAATAATTGACTTTTTTAGTAAGCTGATTTTCCCCATCCTCCCTTCCTCCCTCCCTCCCTTCCTTTTCTTTTCCTTTCCTCTTTCTTTCTTTCTCTGTCTTTTCTTTTCTTTTCTTTTTTTCTTATTCTTCTTTTAAAATTTGCTACTTTGCTCAATTGATGACCTCAATTTTCTACTTTGGAATCTAGTAGACATAGCCTAAGTGTGTGTTCCAAGGTCACCCAACAAAATGTGGAACTCAGTCTAAGTTTTCCAAGTGACAGATTCACTCATATTATTTTTAGTTATTTGAAATAACCCATTAATGACAGGAGCTTTACTTTTATCCCAAAGTTTTGCGATTGTGAATATAAGATTCACAGAAGTACATTTCTGGTGAATCTGAGACAGATACCGGGGTGGGGGAATTTATGAAAACTTGAAGTGACAAGGTCATAGAGAGAAATTTGTCACCCACATAGTATAAGTCTGGGTGCATGATGTGGTAAAAGGAATTGATGACTAGCTAATGTACTACAGACCTTTCAAATAGCAGGAGCAAAAGTCATTTTTTTCTTTTATTTCTTATTTATTTTAATTAATAATGCATGATGATGATCTCAGCAGTTTAGCACAGCAAGTTCCAATTCTCTCATTTTCTATCTGCAGAACAGAGATGTGACTCTGCTGCCAATATAGGTTGTGGCATTTGTTACATAATAACAACCAAAGTCATATTTAGTGTGGCTAACTTTTTGAACCTCTCTACAACAAAAGGATGCAGTATTGTCTTATGCAAAGAGATGAAGTCATGTCATGTCTTGTTTGAGTTAAGGGGGTAAAGTTACGTAGTGGGCAGAGATGGGTTAAGAAAGTCATTCTCCGTGTATAATGAAACAGCAAGAAAAATAATATCACTTCAGAGTTTCATAGAATATCATAGCTGAGCTATATTAAAGAAGTATAAAATATAGTCCTCCTTCAAGACTATATACCACTAACATATTTTAATTTCCAGTGAATTACATTTTCAAAGCTAAAACGTTTAGTCAAGAATAGCAAAACTTCTCAAAATTATAAATATCTTTGCTACTCTCAAGCTAGATGTACGCTATACTCTCCATCTGAATTTCAGTGCTCATGGATCAAAGACTGACATCAAGAGAACTTTCTCTGACACTGAAGGTCAGAAACTTCAAAAATAGTGCTAATAGAATAAGAACACAAAGGTGCTATCCAAGAATGTCTGTGTTTACTGTACATCCAGACAGCTGAATAATTTTCTCAAAGTTTAGTTATACACTGGACAGTCTCATCTCAGCTTGTATTGGAAGAATTTTTAGTGGTTTCTTATGAAAAGTAACTTCCATCTCAACTGCTGGAAAGCAACATGATGGTCACTATTCTATACAATTGTAAAAATAGAAATGGCCTCTGAGCATGAAAACAATGCTAACTTGTGTTATGGGGTAGTGCATTCTAATATAAGATAGTTTCAGGTAACAGTTTTGTGACTTACAGAAAAGAAATTACCAACTTGAAAAGTTTCATTTAAATGTTTCTAAAGAACAAAAGAATAGTAGCCTCTTCAAGTAGAGGGCTTGAGCAGAATATTGATAGGAGTGTGTCATTGAGTTTAAATTTAAGCATTTGCCAGAAGACAGATTTTAGTGCAAAATTCTGTGGAAGAAAATATTATCTGAACTAAATGATAATTTACTCACCCAGAAAACTATTCCAGTGTACAGAAACACAAATTTCAAAGTTTTAGATAATTCCTAAAACCCCAGGAGATAAATTCCATTGCTTCCTTTTTCTCCTCTTTTTTTTTTTTTTCTAACATGGAAGAATGAAAAACCTAAGAATAGGTGACATAGGACAGACAATAGAAGTCCAACCTGAGTTTTGTCAGACTCAGTAAGAGCTCAGCCCATTGCTAATAGGAAACATTGCCATCAGTTTTTTATATACATATAAAGAGAACAGAATCTGCTAACGAAATCAAGCTTTCCTTGGTGAGTCTAGGCTTCTAATTAAAATCTTCTCATGATTTGGCTGTATATGGATGCACACTGGAAACTTTCGATGTAGCCCACAGGGGAAGTGGGCAGGAAACAGGCTGTCGAGTTTTGTGCCATTTCAAATGGAATGGAGAATGGAGGTGCTGTTTGATACTGCAATTCAAGAAGTATCAAAGAAGGCTTGGGGTCAAAGTCAACCTGAAAGCTGCTTTCTTTAATCTAAAAGACAGGTCAAGTCATACTATTCCTCCCATTTTTTTTTTTCCCCTGAGAAGGAGAAAATACAGAAGAGAGTAAAGAAAACATTCAAAGTGAAAACATAGGCAGGCAAAGAGAAAGAATCTTACACTCACCAAGGGCAAAAGACAGGAGAATTTCAAGCAGAGTGCACAATGAAGGAGCAGATGGGGTCACTAATTCCAGTAGTGTCCAGAGCAGCTAGAACCATAGAAATACAGGTGATAACGTCTGAGCAATTGCAGAAATAATATGTCCTGGAACATTGGCACTGAGAGCCACACATGTGGATTGACCAAGTACAATACTAGGGGACAAAATAAAAGAAAGATGCAGATAGACCATCAATCAACCATGTTTATATAGACATGCTTCCTTAGGATGTTGATTTTACTGCAATAAGAGACTGAAAGAAGGAAAGATACGGTATTTTTGTTTTTGTTGTTTTCAACCGTCTTTTCTTAGAGGTTAATATTTTGTGTTTTGGGAATCCAGACAGAATATCTTTCACCTATAAGATGGCAACTCTCCATCATCTGGATTTCGGTTTGGGGTGGGGAGGTGATTGAATTGTGCAGAGGCTGTTGGGCATGGGTGGTAGACTTGAAAGGCAGCACTTTCAATCTTCGCTGAGACTAAGAAGAGAAGGGGTTTTACAGAGTTATCACCATTTCTTCAGCCCCTGGTTGTTCTCAGCAGGCCAGAAGAGAGGTGGAGGCAGGACACTTGTAAAGCCTGTGCTATGAATGAGATTCATATCTGAGCCTCTGAGAAGCATCATCAGTTGACAGAAATGGGAAGGGAAGGCAGCCATTGGTTGTGCACTAGAAGGGGAAACAGCAATGATGGGATTTCCCATGGCATAAGAACGTGTTCTAAGCACCTTGTAAACCTCAAGGATTCTTCTGTTGAGTAACAGAAAGATCCAAACCTCTTAAAATTGGGAATCTGAGTCAAATTTAATTTGCTTTTAAATAATAATAATGATGTGATGCTTCTTGGTCTTGAGTGTTGAGGAGAAAAATACTTACCCCAAATTATGTTTAGTGTGCTGTTAAAAGTTTCCTGAGTATGGCATGAGATTCATCTGTAGATGAAAATAATCTTAACCCTTTGGAGATTCGAAGTCAACAAATTTACTGAAGTTTCTCTTCTGAGGGAGAAAGAAGTATAAAATAACAATATAATAATGAAAGTACACCAGAAATAAAACAGATTTCTGTGATCTGCCATAGAATAAAAAATAAAGACAATCATTCTCTGTCCTTCAGATCACCAAAGAGAACATGGAGATGATGAAATACATGGAGATGATGAAATACATGGCAGGTCATGTTATACCCCAGGGAGCTGGATAGCCCTCAAAAATATTTCCATGATACATGTTCCTATCTCTGTCTAATGCTTTTTACCATTTTTATTCTCTTCTGTTAGCTCTTAACTCCATTTTCTTAATATGTTAAACTTTATTTTTCAGATAGGATTATCTCAATCTTACCTCATTTTTAAAATCTTTTGTTATTTGTCTTACCTTTAAATATTTTATTCTAATTTATTAAATGCTTAATCTTATAATTTCCCAAATTTTAGTCTCTGGTTTTAATATTTGGTCATGTCTTTCTCATTTAAATCAATTTTATTTGGTGTAAAATTTTTCTTCAGTTTTGACCTAAGGTTTCCTTTTTTTTTTCTTTTACACCCATATTTCTCTTTTTAAAGTTATTGGATCTTTATTTTTATGACTTACCTTGATGATAGCTGAACAATGAAGAGAGTGGCCACCATGTGTAAGGGGATGACCTCTTTCTTTGATCTTCCTCTTCTGATGTATGCCACCTATATTTCCCATGCCTTGTTGTATTTATTCTTTTAAGTAACTGGTATTAGTGGAGTGACATGGGGTCTAAATTTTACATCTGTGTAATTAATTATCCCAGTGACATTTATTCAATAGTCTTGTCCCTATAATCTCTGATACTACCTATGTTATGTATCCTATTTCTGTACATGTCAGTCAACTTCAGCTCTCACTATTGCATTTTTATTGATCAATTTTTCTAAAATATATATAATTCTATAAATATACATAATATATAGAATTATATATATTTATATATATGTATATATTATACAGTTGTTTTCCAATACCTACATATATGCAATAACTGTAAGGAAAATCAAGAGAAGTCAGGACTGTGATTCCATGCAAGAGGGAGGAAGGAAATGCATCTGAGGTGGGACTCAAAGGATTTCAAAACTACTAATATTTACCTATTTCTTGGGCTCAGTAGCAAGTGCATATATGTTTATTAATGTTAAATTATACATATTTTGTCTTTTAATACATACGTTTTATTTTTCAACTGTAAATAGATAAGCACAAATATTTATTTAAAATTACTGATATGCAAAGTTCATACAGAATGCAAGGTGGAGATTTGACACAGGGAAAGTAAAATTCTGTTTTGTTCACTTTTATGTTGCAGATAGCTATAAAGTATCCAAGTGTAGGCAAACATTCATTTCTGGAGTTCAAGGTTGATCTCCTATAGATAGAATATTGAATATCTTCAGCATGTAATTCATACTTAAGTCAGGGAATGAAAGAGTATGGAGAAAAAAGATCGCTCCAGATTGTACTCTGACGAGAACTTTCCTTTAGAAATATAAAAGAAGGATCCAACCCAGAGATAGCAAAATGGCTTCCAATGAATTAGGAAAAGTTTGTTTCAAGGAAGCCCAGTGGGGATACTCTTTCAAGAAAAAGCCAGAATATTAGTAAATGATGTTGAGAGATCAAGAAAGATAGGTTTAAAGCAGTGTTTGTTCGTTTTTCCACGAGGAGGTCACTGTAGCTTTGACAGGAGCAGAGAAGTGATGAGAGCAGCTGGAAGAATTGAGGAGTAAATGGAGAATTCTATCCTAAGAAATTCCTCACAAAGCTTATTTCTTGTCTCCTCAAATAAAGTAAAACTCACATCAAAATTTATAAATAGTAGCCAAACAAACAATACTAACCTTAATCAGTAAACTGGGAAAAGGAAAAAATATAAGACATTCTACCAGAGTAAAAAGAGAGTGAGCATGGATCCTATCCCTCCCTGTGATGGTTAGTTTTACCTGTCAGTTTAGCCAGGCCAAAGTATGCCCAGGTACCTGGTAAAATGTTATTTCAGGGTCTGTGACAGTGTTTCTAGATTAGCATCAGTAGACAGAATAAAGAAGATCCACCCTCACCAATGTAGGCAAGCATCAGCCAATCCACTGAGAGCTGGAATAGAGTACGAGGGTGGGGAAAGGGTAAGTTTGTCTGTCTCTTCTTGAGCCGGGACATCCATTGTCTGTCTTCAGACATTGGGGCTCATGGTTCTCAGGTCTTCAGACTCTAGAACTTAAACCAGTGGCCTCCCCAGTTCTCAGGCCTTTGTACTCAGACTAAATTATAGCACTGTCTTTCCTCATTCTCCAGCTCACAGATGGCAGATCTTAGGACTTTTTATCCTCCATAATGACATGATCCAATTCCTATACTCACTCTCTCTCACTCTCTCTCTCTCTCTCTCACACACACACAGGCATGCACACACACACGCACGCATGCATACATATAATCTTACTAGTTCTGTTTCTCTAGAGAGCCCTGACCAATACATGCTGGCATCACAAAACATGGATTAAACAACCCAAGGTGGAACATTCTCTTTTTCTTCTTATGACAGTGAAGGAAAGGAAATGATGTCTAGAAAGAATGCTGTGAAGTGGGGAAAGAAGCAAAGAAGATATCACTGATAGAAAAGAAGACATCAGGACTATATATTGCATGAGAAAAATAATCTTGAGTCACATGGCTACAAAATGTACCTCATTAAGGCAGATTTAATAGAGGCTAATAAAGCTTAAGCCTCAGGTTTTCCTCACTTAAATTAGTCCCCCCCCCGCTTTTTTAAAGATTTTATTTATTTGACAGAACACAAGCAAGTGGAGCAGCAGGCAGAGGGTAAGGGAGAGGGAGAAGCAGGTTGCCCACGAGCAAGGAGCCCAGATGCAGGGCTCTATCCCAGGACCCTGGAATCATGACCTGAGCCAAAGGCAGATGCTTAACTGACTGAGCCACCCAGAAGCCCCTACACATGTCCCTTTTAAGTCACTATACCTAGTGTCATATTTATAATTTTTTATTCTTTAGCAAAGACCCTAGAGTTTGTATAAACTCACTAAAACTCATTTTACCTTTGCCTAAAACTAGGAAGAGTAAACCTTGGTAGTGTACATAAAAAATTCATAAAGGAAAAAGCAGAAACTCTGCTACAAATGACACCACCACCTCCACAAAAGGTGTTGCTTCCTATCCCACAAAAAAATGTATACAGACCATTTATTTAGCCTTCACACCATATCTCTGGGAGAAAATAAAGCAAAGCTGACTTCAATACTGTAGAAAGATGGCTTAGTCTCACAATTATCTAAGCAAATGGAGTGTCTAGACGGGGATAACCAGAAATGGGAAAGAAAAAAAAGAAACCAACACAGCAATTAAGCAAACATAATATAGCAAAACAACTTAGATATTAAAGCATGAAAAAGAAAGAAAAATAGCTCATCCAATAGGAAATTATAACTTGAGCAAAAGGCAATTATTCACAATTGCTTCACATTGTAGAACAAATTAAGAAATGTTATTTCTGTAAAATAAGAGCTCCGAGATCAAATGTAAGATAAAAAGTAGTTTGAAAATATTTGCAACTGTAAGGGAAGTGAGGATTAAATCATCGTAATAGAATTAATATATTAATTAGAAGCAAAGAATAAAAATGACACAACTAAAAATAAAATTGCTGACGTAGAGGAAGTCTTTGAAATAATCACAGTAGTTATAAAAGAGCTTAAAGAAACAGAATGAAACAATTGGACATGGATGATAGAGCAAGATAAGCTAACATAAATATATTTTTTGTTCTTGAAGTAGAAAAACCTAACAATAGAACAGAAGATAATTTTTAAATTTAATATAAGAGAACTTCTCCAAAACAAATAATTAAATCTGCAAGTTGAAAGAAAACCGTATATTCCAGGATACTTTGATAAACCTCAGGAACAAACTGTATGCTGTGTCAGATAGTTAAGTGTTATTTTAAAGAAGTCTCTTTTGCGGCATCTAGAATTTAAATCATCTACAGCAGGGAAATACCAGGCTCACATCAGAGTTCTCCTCAGCAACTTTCATAGCCAGAATATGTTGTTTCTACAGTGTTCTTAGCAAAGCGTGACCCGGTTATATTATGGCCAGCCAAATCAGTCAAGTATAAAGGCAACAGGGCTATATTCTCAAACATGAGAAGTATCAGGAGCAAGACAATTTACACATCCTCCTCGGGAGGGAGAATGTTTGACAAAGATATTCAGCAAAGTATGAGGAAGATAAAACTGAGGAACACAAAAGGAGCCCAACACGATCTGTGGTCAACATTAAATAAGTGGAACAAACCTTTGGAAAAAAACAGAATTATTCCTTTTATAGAAGTAAGTCATAAGTTTGCATAAGTTTATACAGTATAAAATATTCAGAGTCAAATTCAAATAAAGCATTTAAAATACAACATACAGTATTCCATTTTTATAAAAATATTTCTATCAGTTCTGCATTTGCTCACATGTACAGGATGATGTATGCATTGCTTTGTGTTAAGACAATTCCAGGGGAGTGGTATTTGGAGATTTTTAAAAAGCTTTTGTCTTTATAATATCTCTGCAAAATTTGAAAATATGTATAATTCATATTTATCACTTTGAGAAACAAAGTGATTAAAAAATAATAAAATCCAAAAGCAATAATTTTCAGTGTTAACCAGCATTAATTAAAGATGGTAGATATGTAAATGATTATCTGTTTTTTCAGATGTGTTACGATTCCCCCTCACTCTACTATTAAGATGTTATAAAATGTACATCGAAGTAAAGTTGTAAGGGAGGAAGTAAATATAGAAAACTATTTGAAAATGTTTGGTCCACTGGGACCTACAAAAGGCTATAATTGGAAGAAAATGTGGATTAACAATGGGGTTTCATTAAAATAGAGGAAACTAGAACATCTTTCTATGTTATATGAAAGATCCTATGTAGCCGGAAAATTGATACTGCAGGTGATAGTGGAGATAACTAAGTGAAGGACCATAGTTCTTTGAAGAGGTTATAAAGGGTGGAACCCAGAGCACTAGCTGAGTGATTGTCCTTGAACATAAGAGGGTTAGTCATTCCATTGTAATAAAAGAAAAGAAAAATCTGGGTACGAATGTAAGCAGCTTGTATGTTTAGGGTCGGAAAATGGAGGGCATTTGATCTAGCGGTTTATGTTTTCTTAAAAAATTATGTCACAAGGTCATTACCTGAGCATACAGTAGATGGAAAGACTCTTGCATTGGTTAAATAATATGAGTTAGTGTAACAAAACAAATCGCAAGTTCTCAGTAGCTAAGAGTGCTAAATACATTTTTATTATGTATACAAAACCAGTGTGAGTATTCCTGATAGGCAAACTCTCTTCTTTATAGTCACTCATGACCCATTTTCTTTCCAGGTTGTGACCTCAGCATCTGCTGGATCCTCATAGTGCTATTCCATTCAGCCAGAAGATCAGGTAAGAAGCACTATATGCAGGAGATTCTTTTATGGGCCAGGTCTGAATGTGATGGATATACCTTCTGCCTGTGTTCCACTGGCCAGAATTCAGGAACATGATTACCTCTAACTAAAAGGTGTCTGGAGAATATAGTCAGCTTATGTGTCTAGGAGAAAGAGAAAATGATTTGGAGGGAAGCTAACTAATTTCTGCCTCAACAGTGGTATGAAATAATTTCAGGTAGCGGGATAATCAGCCTGTTTGAGATGTAATATGAGTATTGGGCCACACTGAGTGCCATAAAAAATCTTAAGTTAATGTGGAAATTTTAATCAAAAAATACATAACAAAAAGTCCTGGCCTCAGTTGGGTGACTTCCTATATAGTTATTAATCAGTTCAGTTTAGATACAGAAAAGGAGGATAGTATATCTCATCCAGACCTATTTTCCCAAATGAGTAAATTAAGGAGAGTCAATAACCAATTGAGAATATTTACGAAAGAGAAATGTCATCTATGGACTATAGAAATGAGGCTGCTCTTGGAAGCAGGTGGATATTGAAAAAGTAATGGAGTTAAACACTGGGGATATCAAAGAAGTCAAAGATTTGTAGCCATACACATATTTGACAGAAATGCTATAAAAATGAAATTGTTTATCTCAGAGTAGATTGTTTTAAATATCTATTTTAAAAGTTTCTGATAATAGGTTTATGCATATTTTCATAAAAAGGAATGGCAGCAATAGAATGGATAAAAGGTCATTGGAAAAAAGAATAGCATAAAAATGAAAGGCCACTTGGATGGGATTTATACATAGAAAAGTTATAAAGAAAAATGATGAAGAAGGAAAATGATTAGCTGTAAGTACTAGCCTTCAATGAATAAGTTGGGTAAGAAAAAAATAGATGACAGCATGAATGGTGGAAAAGGTATTTTACCCACAGGGATGAATCTCAAAAAATGAGGTTGAAGCAATGAGTTGTAAGTAATAATGGAAAGGAAGGAATTCTAAGTAGCCCATGTATACCCTGTGGTAAGTGAGAAAGGAAACAACTTCAAATTAGGAAAAGGAAGAAATTGTCCCGGTAGATATCTGGGGTTTACTGAAGGCCAGGAGAAGAGAATATTCTGAGGAGGTTGATACTGAGGTGCTTTCTGATGTGAGTGGGTGATCTGGTAGTTGTTGTGGGAGAGTTTGTGAGGAAGGGAGTGCGGGTGCTAAGGTCAGATGAGTGACTGTCGAGGGTAGTGTGGAGATGACACTAGAATGACAACCTGGAACTACTGTGTGGTGGTGACTGGAGTGAGCAGAAATAGAAAGTATGAAGCACTTGTAGGCTTGCATGAAAGCAGTACTCTTAGTATTACTCTGAATTCTTCTCTAAGGAACCTGCCCCTAGAAAGGAGGGAGAACACAGGAAATAAAAGAAATGCGACAAATGTGAGAATATTTGAAGACAAGAATGAGTTATGAGTGATCGATTAGAAGGGATAAGAGAAAAGAAAAAAGGATGATTTCCTCATTGCTGGTTTAAGCAACAACATGGCTATTGGTGTAATCATCCAATGTAGGGAACATTGAGGAGCATAGATGTCATGGTCTCTCTTTGATTTTGAAAGAGAAAAAGGATAAATTAGTCATTCAAATGAAGATGAAGATGTGTTAAATATCAGCAAAGAAGTTCAGGAGAGATATCTGGGCTGTAGATATGGAAGAATATCAATATCGAAGGGTTGTGTAGAAGGGGGAGGCAAAAGACACCTTAGAAGCAGCATCCAGAGACTTAAAATAACCAGGGACTCTTTTATAAGAGCCATACAATAAGAAGTACAGTTAAATCAGTTGAGAAAAAAATGCCGTCAGGTAAATAAGGAGAAGATTAAAAAGTTGATTCTAGTCAATTCTAGTCAGTCAATTGATTTTGATAATATGAAGCACACATATTTCCTACTTCTGTGGATGCCCAGAATTTTCTGGAATGAAACCCTACTATATTTTCAGATTTTCTGAAAATCATTCCATTATACTCAAATATGTACTAATTCCACCACTGTATGCATAACCTATTTTTAAAAATATTGTTTGTGTCAGATATGACACAATTTAAATGCTATTATCAGATATTTTTTAAAGTATAGTAAATCAGGAACTAACATATCAGCCTCTAAAAAATGCCATTTTCAGAATAGATACTAGCTCAATTTTTTTGAGTATTCTCAAAATACCAATAGTGGAGAAATAATTTGTAAAGTGAAATGTCCATCACAGATGATCATTGTGTAACACAGGTCCTATATGAAATACAGTATCTATGGGAATTTAGTACATAACTTTTTGGGTTAGTAATACAAATTTCCATTTACTAATGGAAAATAATTATACAAATAATAAATGTACCTTAACTGACTGTATTATTTCAAAAGCTAAAAAAAGGACCAAAGTAATGAAAACGTAACTCATTCACTAAAAAAGATTTAACAAAACTACTGTTGATCCTTTTATGTCCTCAAATAGTTTACAATAATAAAAGTTTACCAAAAAGAAGCTGACATTAAAACAATAGGAAATCCTTTGACAGTTTAGGAAATGCTGCTCTCAAGTCTGACAGCTTTATTAACATGACTCTTGTGTTAAAAAAAAAAATTACAGCACAAATGCATATTCATTATTTGCCCCATACTGCATGACGTCTGGAATCAGCAAATTCAAAATTGGTTTTATAAGGGCTTGAAGCCAGATATGTGTCTTTTAGTCTTTTCCCCCACCTTTTTTTTCATTTCTTAAATCAGCTTTAGATTTATAATATATTTATCTCCCTGCTGAAATGTGGATAAAACGATCCAAGTGTGTGGATTACAAGGAGTCCCAGTACCAGCTTTTTAAGACTATTTTTCCAGATCAGTTTTAATTTTTCAACCACAGTAATCTACATTATCATACTTCTGTTCTTATTTTGGCAAGGATCGTTAGGCAGTCAATAAAGAATTGGAAGGTCAATGAGGCAATGTGAAAAATAAAAAATCACAAGCAGCCAGCCATGTAAAAATTTGTAAAGCTTCCTTCATTTTGCTCATTGGTTCAACAAACTTAGCTACAATAAAACTATGTGAGAAAGCCAAATAGTACACTGTCTCAGAATTACAAACTCAAGTCAATGGCAGAGATTTTTTGCAAAATCAATCTCTTTCTAATTGGGCAATCCTTTACATTTATCCTATGGAGCTAATTATTTCTTTGTAAATAATAAAAACAATACCAAAGGGAATACTTTTAACTAGTATAGTTGATTAAGTATTCCCTTGACTGCTATATTCCAACCCTAATTAACCAAATCAGCTTTATTAATTTGAAAAATACAGGCTTTAATTTAAATTCAATTAGCCAACATATAGTACACCATTAGTTTTTGATGTAGTGTTCAATGATTGATTAGTTGCATAACACCCAGTGCTCATCAGACCACGTGCCCTCCTTAATGCTCATCCCCCAGTTACCCTATCCCCCCACCCACCTCCCTTCTGCAACCCTCAGTTTGTTTCCCAAAGTGAAGAGTCTTTCATGGTTTGTCTCCCTCTCTGATTTCTTCCCATTCAGTTTTCCCTCCCTTTCCCTATGGTCCTCTGGGCTATTCCTTATATTCCACATATGAGTGAAAAATACATTTTTATATGACTGAAAATGGAATATAGTTCCAGGGAATCATAGCATGATGGTCAAGAACTTGAACACTGAAATAGAATTGTGAATCCTGGCTCTGCCAATGTCTGTGTGACTTAGACACTATTGCTTAGCCTTTCTGTGTCTCATCTGTAAAATGGAAATAATAATGACATCTTTCACATATGGTTGAGTAAGGACTAACTTAGTTAAAATACATAAAGAATTTAGGACACTCTCCTTGTGATTTTCCCTGTGTGCTCCTCTATCTCTTGCCTTTCTCCACTACCACAGCAGTACCCCCGCTTCTGCAGCACCCATGATCTGTTTCTC
This sequence comes from Ursus arctos, assembly GCF_023065955.2. Classification (NCBI taxonomy): domain Eukaryota; kingdom Metazoa; phylum Chordata; class Mammalia; order Carnivora; family Ursidae; genus Ursus; species Ursus arctos. The sequence continues at coordinate 43,948,368 of NW_026622985.1, read as the reverse complement.
CCCTAAACCACATCTCCACACTTTCTACCTCCTTCAGTATGGCCTCTTCTTTCCCTTTAGTTGTGGAGTTTGTTACGTCAGTCTTCAGCTCGATTTCTGGGGTATTTAGGATGATTTGATTGTTATCTAGTTGTGTTCCTAGGACAAGACAATCATGGGGTCCTCATACTCTGCCAACATCTTCCTCTCCTCTCTCCAAAATCCAAATTATCAATTGCCCAATTAAGGAAACAACCCAAGTTTCCATCAGCTGATGAATGGATAAAGATGATGTGGAAAAAAAATATATATAAAATATTATATTATATATATTATATATTCACATATACATGAATAGATAAAGATGGTATTTATAATTTATATATATATGCATGTGTATATATATATTCATATATATGAATGGATAAAGAAGATGTATATATAATTTATATATATCATTTTATATAAATATACACAGTGGAATATATAAGAAGATGTGGTACACACACACACACACACACTCTCACACAATGGAATATTACTCATCCATAAAAAAAGAATGAAATCTTGCCATTTGCAATGACATGGGTGGAGGTAGAGAGTATTATACTAAGTGAAATCAGTCAGTCAGAGAAAGACGAATACCATATGACTTCACTCATGTGGAATCTAAGAAACAAAACAAATAAGAAATGGTAGAGAGAGGCAAACCCAGAAACAGATTCTTAACTATAGAGAAAAAACCTGATGGTTACCAGAGGGGAGGTGGGTTGGGGGATGAGTTAAATAGGTGATGGAGATTAGGGAGTGCACTTGCTATGATGAACACTGGGTGTTGTATGGAACTGTTGAGTCACTATATTGTACACCTGAAACTAATATTACTCTGTATGTTAACTAACTGGAATTTAAATGAAAACTTAAAAGAATTTAGGATGGAGCCTGGCATGAATTCAACTCTATCTTAATATTAAATACACTAAATATTAGCTAAAAGAAAATTTTTCTCTGTTTTGGAAAGAAAATCTCACTTCCTCTTGAATTTAAGCAGTTAATTTGTTGGGCAAAGTTGTACCATCATCTGTTGCAGAGCTTCTGGAAAATGAATTTCAGAGTATATAACTAGAGTCTGGGGAACATGACTGGTAGGTCTATTCAACAAGCATTTATTAGGAGCCTACTATATGCCCAACGGCTCCTGATTTCTCAGGTAGAAAAAATGAGCAAGTCTGTTCTCATTGATTGCTCTATCACATTTGCAAACAGATGATAGATGACAGGCAGACAGACAGATAGGAAGCATTAGAAAGGAGTTGGTGCTAAGATGTCTGTATGCTACATGGGCTACCAAGCAGATAGTAGAGCATTGAATGTCCTCTGTGAAGGCAGGTCAGATTCACAGAGAGGGTCAGATCTGAAGAGACCCTGAAGCCTGACCAAAAACCCCAGCCTATTTCAGTGATTAAACATCTTAGCTATCAAAGAACATTGTAAACATCTGCCTTTTAAAATTAAACTTATAATGGATCTTGATCTAGATATCTCTCTTGCAATTGTAGGTGGAGGCATGGCATTCACACCAGCTCTAGATGCCTATCTCCTCTTTAATTCTCTTTAATAAAAATCACAGAGAAACATAAAACATAAGTGATTTGTGTCATGAAACCTATTATCTCCCCTTCTTACATTTATTCATAGATAAAACACCACAAACACATTCTGAAGGATAAAAGGATGAGTGGGGGAAGCTACAGGAATACTTGAATACCAACATGTATTTAAATGATAGAATCCCATCAATGTATACTTCAGGGTAGGTGGAGCCATAGACAGTTGTAATCACATACAACATTTTCTATAGTTTAGGCTAATTTTCAAATCCATAGTTACGTCATGTTTGGCTTGGCAGTCACATTCCACTCATTCTAAGGGCATGTGGAAGAGAGGAAAGAATGCAGTCTGCTTATGGAGTAGATGGATCCCAATCTCATACTCATCTCATGGCAGAAATGCTTGTAGTGCTGTCAACATGGAAAGTGAGAAGCAGTTGAAGTGACTTAAAGTCATCTGCAGACACTTGGGGACGTTGCTTTGTTACTGTTTTGTTTTGTGGACAAAGAACATGAGAGGAAGCATGGCACCTCAGAGTTAGTAGTGACTTGCCTGGATTTACTACTCTACTTCTCAACTAGAAAGCATCCAAGCCCTGGAAAGATCAAATTTCTGAACAAAATCATACATCTATCTGGTATGAAAATCAAGGCAAGAATCCAGATTTTTTGGATTTCAATCAAGTTTTATTTTCATTACATCATGAATTCTTCTTGGTAATTATAAGTAAAATATAGTAGAGCCTTCATATTCTGGTAAAGTACTTTCTGAGACCATCTAAAATTCAAGAATACATCTCTAAACATATTTTGTTCTTTCAAATACAGTAGGGTATAATTGGGAAATAGTAATGATATCTTCAGGTTACTAAGCATCTATAACACGGGACTATAGTTTGTTTATACAGCTATGAAAACGAACATCTCCAAAGCATATTTCCTTCCAACATTACACGTTTCATACTATGAGTTAATTGCTTTTTCAGATTTTACTAAAGTTTTTTTCTTTCAGTGAGAACAAATTTTGGACTATTTAGAACATTGCTGAATCAGATTCACAAATCACTTTTTCTTGTCTTCACATAGAACTTATGGTGGGCTTGACAACTTCAAATTTCCAAGCTGCTGTATAATTTGACAATCCATAATTTATCTATAATGTTAATTTCTGGATAAAAACACTAATACTTTTAATGAATCTCAACCAGTAGCAACTGGATTTCTTTCCAAAGTCATTTTTTCATAAACACAGTTTTGTCACACTAAAGTAGAATTTTATATACTATAAATGTGAAATGAGAATAAAAAGCGATAGTGAAATCTGGGTGTTTGGCAGTCATGTCACTCAGTAGCAAAAGCTCATTCTTACGCACTACCTTTGTGCTATATGTCAGTCACGTTCACAGTTAACAAAACTACCTATTGCTATATAATAAGACATACAGTATCTCTCAAAAATAATCTAAATCAGTCTGTTAAATTTCTCATGTTGAGAATATCCCATATCCTTACCGTAGTCGTCCTGTAGCCTGCACCTCAGAAAGTGCAGTTTTCCCCATTTCACAGGTAAAAACAAAGTTAGTATGAAGTCCAATGATATAGCGTGTCCCTCTATACCTTTCTTAATCTGTATATATACACAATAGACATTTTAGGACCTGCAAAAGTTTCCAAATCAAGCATAGCACATTACATAACAAAACTCTTTCTTCTCCCTTTTTCAACTAAAGAACTTTTAGTTGTTGGATTAAATCTCTGAAGAAGCCCTTTAATGATGTATTCAAAGTATTTTTTTGAATGATGCAACAAAATTTCAGCAAGTTCATTCCAAGAGGAGAGAGCTTATTTCTGTGATCACCTCCAAAAATTTTCCTTTTACAGTTATTCTCTCTGTTGTTGGGGCTTTGATCCTTTTCTGAAATAGGCTTTTTTATCTCTAGGTTACCAGTCTTCAATGCAATTGTCTCAGGTTCATGCTGATCTTCACGGTTCTTTATTCTACTTCTCACTGGTTGGTAGTGATCTCTTTGTACTGAAAATATTCCTCTTTCCAATAGGACAGTCCTCCTATCCTATGTCAATACAATTTAATCTATGATTATATTGGTCTTTTGAACTTGGGAGAATTTATAGATTTGGTAGTACATGGAGTACATTGTATAGATAGCATTTCTTTGAGTTCATAAGTTACATGCAATCTTTTTAAATTTATAGGACTCAAACTAAACCCCATAATAAAAATGAACTTATGAACCAATTGTAGTAAAAAAATAAATGCTTCTAACAGTTTACATTCTATATTGGCTCTAATATTTCATATATGTTGGGAACTGAACTCCCAAATTTAAAAAAGATATAAACATTAACATTTTCCGTTTTCATGGGATCTCACCCTTTCATTTGTGTTCCACTAAGACAGCTGTCTAATGTCTTGATATTTCTTCTGAAAGAATACAAAGCTCCTTATGATTTCATAATATATCAAAAGACAGAATTTTAAAGCCTTTAGTTACATGCAAAAGAGTGACAGCAATTTGGAAAAAAAAAGAATTTGCTTTTCAAATCTCATTGGAAAAGAAAAGATTAACTTCATATAACTCTAAAGTTTGGAAAAAATCTATCTTACAGTTTGAAATAAGAGTGTAAAGTCTATTTATAAAAAGAATATTATTTTTGATTTAAGATTGAAATCCATTATAATTAACATACTTCTTTGGTAATTCTTCAAAAATGGACTTATGGCATGTGATCTAAATAAAGCTAAAGAGATTATTTTCTGGGGCATTTGCTGAAGTTTTCAAAAGCAGAGCTGGTGTTTTGAGGTTGCAGATGGTATTATGTTACCCTAGAATTGTTGTGGCTCTCTCTACTAGAAAATCATTGCCTGTAAATAAGAAGAACCTATAAGAAAATGCAGATTATAAATGGAAAGGAGAGATCTTGTTTCAACATGCCTGATCACTCCTAGACATTTCCTTTATGAAAGTCAATACATTCCATTTATTGCTTAAGCAAAAATAAACAGATTAAGGTTTATCTGTCATGGAAAATCAACAGGAAAGAGGACAAAAACAAATAAATACAATTAATCCCATAGAAAGGGATATCATACAAGAAATGAGAGAATTTAAGAATCACAGTGTTTTCAAAATGGTTTAAGAAGTTATTGCAACTATAAGAATAAAAAAGAGAAAATTGGATTATAGGAAAGAATCACTGTACAAATAAGAAACAGTTAAAATAACATTGCCAAGGCAAAAATCTAAAATGAAATTATAAAGTTAATAGACAAAAAATAAATCTCACTATGTAAGGTTTATCAAATTTCTAGAATATAGAGTAGAAAAAAAAAATTACAGGTGTCAACTTAAAAGACATAAAGAATGTTTTCAGAAACTCAAGCATCTCATCCCCAAAAAATGAGAAGGAAAAAAAAGTGAAAAGGGAGAAATTCAAAGGGAGAAAAACAGAGAGGGAAAGAGAAAGCCCAAAGATCATTTCCCCAGGTCAAAAAAAGACTTGAGTCTTAAAATGGAAAGAAAATACCAAAGGCAAAATTGGAATAGAGGAAAAGTATATATAGAGATACCTTACTATTGAGGTAAAGGATAAAAAGCAATGATAAGAAGGGAGTTCTAAAATCTTCTTAAAAACGAATAAGATATGATCCCTTCAAAAAATAAATAAGTAAAATTGGTTGACTTTTCATCACAACCAGGAAGTCAGATGGAAGTTGAAAAAAAGTTTCACATTTTGGAGTAGAAATGTTTAAGTCTATATAAGTCAATTTATAAGTCTATACATGAAAATTATTATTTGAATGGGTTGCATAGGCAAAATAAAGGTTTTTCAGACATACATGAAATCTATATCATCACCATCTTTTTTTATATATTTGGGGAGACCCTAGTCAGTAAGAAGTAAGAAAAGGAAAAAAGTGGTGCCTCAACCTGTGTTCCCTAAGAACCTAGGCAAAAGTTGCCTTGAGGCAAAAGTCCTTGTGCTACTAATGGTTTAGGAGTACAATCTCAGGAAGACAGGACTGAGGCAGGGAAGAAAAATAACCAATACAAAGTTGCATTACTGAGCTGGCCACCACTTGGTGCCAAGCATAACTGGTTGCTCAGTCTCCTAGAGTTATCTTCAACAAGTCTGATCTGGGAGGGTAATGGAGGAAGGATTTAACCAATGATCCCTATCCTATGTTCCATTGCTCTCCCATAGGGAGTTAACACACCCAACCTTTCTGTTTTCACATTCTTAGGAATCAACAGTGTTTCATATTATTAAAAAGGAAACACTGGAGCCTGAACTATGGAGGGAGTGGTGGGGGATTAAATAAAACTGGAGATGGATGAGCAAAACCAGATGTAAAGTACCGTATCAATGTGCCTAATGCAAGTGGTATATTAGGAAGAGATCAAATTAACATAGTTTGCAGAATGTATGATTGCCTACTTAGAAATCTAAAGCACATCAGACTCTTATATGTGGTTAACTCTAAGAAGATGGTGGCAATTGGTGGGGACCAAAAGAGGATTTTTATATTTTATTCCAAATATGTGGGGGTTTTTTCCTACAGGGAATGATTTGACTATATAATCATCAGTGATTATGAAAAAAATATATCTTTTTAAAAGAGCACAGTCTTAGGGGCATTGGCCACATTTTCCTGAGTTGTACCCCCAAGAGCCCCACCAGGAGAAAAGTCCCCTTGTGTTCCTTAAAGAGGGAGGGAGGAAAGTAACCATTTTAAAATACAACCAAGGTAAAGGCAACCATTTCAAAATATGCCCAGAGCTTTCAAGTTTCCATATCAATGGCCCACCTTCAAAGTAAACTACTTTCTCAGAACCTGTTCTAAGTTGGGGGAAGAGCTCCAGCCACAACTCTGGCCACAGTAGCCTTCCTGTCTCACATAAGGGGAGAAAAGCAAAATAAACGGCTAACAATCTCTTCTGAAAGCCACATCCCAGGAATTAGGCTCCCTAAAAACATAATAAGATTTTAAGAAAATATCATAAGAATGCTTTGCCTTGGGGATGCCTGGGTGGCTCAGTCAGTTAAGTATCTGCCTTTGGCTCAGGTCATGATTCCAGGGTCCTGGGATTAAGCCCTGCGTTGGGCCTCCTGTGCAGCAGAGAGCCTGCTTCTCCCTCTCCCTCTGCCTGCTGCTCTGCCTACTTGTAATCGATCTCTCTCTCTCTCTCTCTCTCTGTCAAATAAATAAATAAAATCTTTAAAAAAAAAAAAGAATACTTTGCCTCCCAATGCGACCACACCATCAACAGAACCCAATATAATAACTGAGAGATAAAAGACACAGATTGTATTTAAAAAGGAGTTTCTATGGAAACCCAAAGATTAAAAACAAAACACTAGAAGCTTTTGACACCTACAGCAAACATTAAACACAGCCCAACTCCTAGCCCAATAAATAAAAAGCCTCATAGTAAATGCCTATGTATCTCAGTTTCTATTGCCTGATACATCTTGACTGGCTTTAAACAAAAAGTTACAAGGCATGCTAATAATCTGGAGAAAACAGTCTGGAGAGATAGGATAAGCATTAGAACCAGATGCAGATATGGCAGAGGTTTTGGAATTACCAGACACAGAATTTAAAACAGTTATGATTCATATGCTAAAGGCTCTAGTGGAGAAAAATTGGGCAATATACAGGAACAGATGGGTAATATAAGCAGAGAGTTACAAACCCTAGCAAAAAATCAAAATGGAATGATAGAAATCAAAATTACTATAAGAGAAAGGAAGAATGTCTTCAATGGCCTGATTAGTAGAATGAACACAGCGGAGGAATGAATCAGTGAGCTTGAAGATATGTCAATAGAAAGTTTTCAAACTGAAAAATCAAGGGACAAAAGAACAAAATAATAGAATAGAAGATGCAAAAACTGTGGGACAATTACAAAACGTGTAATGTAGACATAGTGGAAATACCAGAAGGAGAAAAAAGCAGAAAAAAATATTTGAGGCAGTAATGGCTGAACGTTTTCCAAACTTAATCACAGACAACAAACCATGCATCCAGGAAGCCTAAAAAACACCAGGCAAGATAAAAACCAAAAGATTTACACCTAGGCATATCATAGTCAAACTTAAACCAAAGACAAACAGAAAATCTTGATAGAACCCAGAGGGAAAAATACTACTTTCCCTACACAGATACAGGATAAGAATTACATCAAAGTCCTCAGAAACAATGCAAGCAAGAATAGAATGGAGTGAATTCTTAAAAGTGTTCACCTTACGCCAGTTAGAATGGCAAAAATTGACAAGGCAAGAAACAACAATTGCTGGAGAGGATGTGGAGAAAGGGGATCCCTCCTACATTGTTGGTGGGAATGCAAGTTGGTACAGCCACTCTGGAAGGCAGTGTGGAGGTCCCTTAAAAAGTTAAAAATTGAGCTACCCTATGACCCAGCCATTGCACTACTGGGTATTTACCCCAAAGATACAGACGTAGTGAAGAGAAGGGCCATATTCACCCCAATGTTCATAGCAGCATTGTCCACAGTAGCTAAATTGTGGAAGGAACCGAGATGCCCTTCAACAGATGACTGGATTAAGAAGTTGTGGTCCATATATAAAATGGAATATTACTCAGCTATCAGAAAGCATGAGTTGTCAACATTTGCTGCAACATGGACGGCACTGGAGGAGATAATGCTAAGTGAAATAAGTCAAGCAGAGAAAGACAATTATCATATGATTTCTCTCATCTATGGAACATAAGAACTAGGATGATCAGTAGGGGAAGAAAGGGGGGGTAATCAGAAGGGGGAATGAAGCATGAGAGACTATGGACTCTGAGAAACAAACTGAGGGCTTCAGAGGGGAGGGGGGTGGGGGAATGGGATAGGCTGGTGATGGGTAGTAAGGAGGGCACGTATTGCATGGTGCACTGGATGTTATACGCAACTAATGAATCATCGAACTTTACATAAAAAACCAGGGATGTACTGTATGGTGACTAACATAATATAATAAAAAAATATTTTAAAAAAGTGTTCAAAGGAAAAAAAAAAGGTCTGATCGAGTTTGAGTTGTAGTCAGACCTTCCTCTGGATTTTGATTGAGAATCTGGCAGATCTCTGCTTCCTTGGCCCTGAAACACTGGAGGATTAATTTCTATCATTTTTAGGTTTTAAGCTTAATTATTTAATATTCCACTCCTTGGAGGTTCAAAATATGTCATACATCGTGAAACAGAGATTACTGTGAGTTTAAAGCAATCCTTCTAGCAGAACTTTGTTTCTTAAGCACCACAAAACTATCTAATATTTTGTTCTACTTTTAAAATGTTTCCATCCCCGTCTCCAGCTTCCCATATCACCCCAGACATCAGAAAATATCCTAGAGTGAAAGTTGGCCATGCATTTGGGATTCCGCAAATACCAACTCATAATTTAAGACTGCACAATTGTTAAAAGCTCTGCTGGTTTCCCTTTCCCCCATCAGTTAACCTCTATCTAAACTAAGCTCATATCCATATTGGCAAATGCTCCCAGGGAGAAAACAGCTAGAGGTCTGGAACTCTCCTGAGGGCCCTTTCATTTCCAAAATTATGCTTGACTCTTTACTAATCCAGAGTACTCTGGTGTTCTGAAAATGGCAATTTAATTCATACTATCTTTTCTTATTTTTAGTTATTATGGCAGGACTGCTGGCCTATCACAATGCTTTACATCCAACACAGAAGGCATTCTTTTAAAATATTTTAAAAATATATTTTACAATGTTGTTTAAATACTAGAATAGCAGTACAAATTTCTTCTTTATTACCACAATTAATACACATATACTGAGTGTACATACCTGAAAATGTTTCACAGATACTGGTATATGACCATCAGTGTTTGAAGATTACAGTTTATGAACATTATCTTAACACTGCTCCAAAAGCCACCCGTGTTTGATTTCTTAGCATGTTCACAAATCTGCTGCAGGTGAAATCAAGCTTTTCACTGGTCCTTGCTGAGAAATATTTATAGATAGGTAAAATCCAATTTTTATAAGATGTTTATATTCACATAAATTTGCAACTGTCCTTAAAGGTACAGCAATAATCTGCATTGGAGTTATTTTTGTAAAAAATGATGAACTATAGGAGCACTTAAACAAAAGATAAGATCATCTTCGTTTTGCTGAGAATCATTTTACTTATTTAAAGAAGTACCGACATACTAAATTAGTTTTCTTCTTGTTGAATTCTTGAAGTTCACAACTAATGGCCTAGTAAGGGAAGGATACTATATTTTACTATTCAAATCAAATAAATTATCATGGGCTTTATCATCCATGAAACGCACCTAAACTGGTGGTTGTATTTTCCAGTACATCCTCTACATATCTGCCAGATGTTCCCATTACCAAGATTTTTTTGAATATTCACTCCTTTATGGTGGCATCATATTTCTCAAACTTCAGTAGTTTTTGGATCTCTTGTCTTATTTTACTTTCTTGGAGCTATTCTGTCAAGCTTTTTGTGCTGTCTGAAAAGCACTCAGCTATCTGAACATCTGGAAATAAAACTTTGCAATTAACAGTCACATTTTCATCACTGGAAGTCTGTTAGTTTGTGAACATCTTCTTGCCTTTCTACTGGGTATGTTGAGAAACTGCACCATCTGGGTCTAATGAAACAGAAATGAAAACTGAGCGTCAGAATACTCGTGGCATGGTCGTCCCAAACATCCCTGTACCTTATTTCACCTACGTGTTTGTTTTACCTTTCTTGGGCTGAGTGCATTTTTCCTCCATATTGCTGAATTGCCATTGACACAAAGTGAGAACCAATGTCCTTTCAATAATATTTTAAAATTTAAATGCTTTGATGGAGCTAGGGTTCTTTACATGAGTCTGAATTTTAATAATACAACACATTTCTTTTGTGTATCTAGTCTTGTTTTGACTTGAGTTAAATACAGTGATTTAGGAATTTCATACTTCCTCTTGGCTGTCATACAGAAAAAGGTTGCACTTTAATTTAAGAGGCTTTAGGCACTATCTCAAATTCTGACTCTCTTAGTAAAGAAATATAAAACGTATTTCTGTATTTTTATATTACTTTGTTTTGAAACCTTGCAGGGACAAAATATAAATAACATTTAACTTCTTTAAATGATTAGAAATTTACTCATTTTAGGTTGATTTTTTAGGTGAATCATTTAAATGTAAACTGTGTTTTGTACTTGGAGCTTTAGGTCAGTAAATGAAATTGGATTGTAATTGAATCTATATATTTGCAAACTGAGCTAAGTGGATTCCTGGTAATTTCAGAGTCTCTTTGGGTGGGTTTTTGATGGAAACAAGGGTGTGGGAATGTGGAAAATGTAGGTAAGTAGGGCTCCTATCGGCCTTACCACCATGATCAGAGAAGCTTGATTTTCATCTGTTTTACATGCTAAGCTTCTTTGTAAGATTTGATTTGAATACACTTTCCTGGCACCTTAAAAAAAAAAATTGGAGTCATTGACATTATCAATGACTCACTCTAGAGATTAAGGAAAGAGATCTAGAGATGATGGGTCTTTTTTGGAAGCTAAATCACATCTAATACATGAGAGAATTAGGAGAGTTTCTCCTAACTTTAAATTTTACTGTCCTTCAAATGGACGAACTAGAGAACTGAAGAAAACATACAAATATCTAAAGAAATACAGGAAAGCACTGAATTTATAACATCATTTAAATTAATTAGGAATTTTCAGAGACATAAATATGCTGTTTTTGAAGAAAAGATTGGTTGATGACTATAGACAACCAAAGCTTCTGTTTTAGAATGTGTGTGTGTGTGTGTGTGTGTGTGTGTGTGTGTGTGGAAAGTTCCTTAGAACTGTCTAGATAATTACATATGTAGTGGAATAGGTAGGATAGCTGGCAAACATATGTACATTACTTCTTTTTTTTCTCAGAATCATTCTGAGAATCCCTAACATGTTCAAGAAGCATTTTGCCAATTAAAAAAATATATATATGTTATAGTCAATATCAATTATCCAGTATGGTACTAGTTATTCTAACTTGGAATAAAGATCTCAAAACCATAAAGGCAACTGATCAGTGGAACTACAGAAAAAAGTTCAGTAATAATTGATTACTAGAATTCTATCTTTGTTGTTGTAAAAATTATATAACGGAAAGAATTATCAGATTTTTAAAATCACTATTATGGGAGTTTTAATCACTGAGTATGAATAAAGCAATGGAACTTTCCCCCATATTCCTTAAAACCTGACAAATTTTTAGCAAATCCGTTGGTATCCACTGTCCTTAAAAGGAAGAATAGAACTACAAATTAGAAATCTATTTGGTATAGCAAAATGGGCCAGAAATGACAGTTATTCTTGTTTATATTTTCATTTCACAAAACTTACTAGTATTAGGAAACAAACTATGCAATTTGATTTCAAATGTGCATTTATTATAGTGAAATAATCTAGAAATGATAGTGATTCCATTAGTCATTAACAATTTATCTGTCTTACAGTATTACATAATCAAATTGACAAGATGCCCTATAGATTACATTTTATACTTTTCTAATAGCTTGAGGTTGGTATGGATTTAAAGAGACACCTAGATTATCCAATAACAGCTGCACAGATTTTCTTGTATTTTTGTACTAATTTCACAATTCTTTCACATCTCTGATCTTCAGCTATCTGTATTTTAAGGTATACATAGACTGAGTGATTAAGAACTACAATAAGTCTAACAAATATTTCAATAATCAAGTCTGAATCTTCTTCAGGCCAGTTCTCTTCCGTACGTGAAATAACCTGAGGATGTTTTAATTTACCAATACATCTGACCTCAATCTTGTAAAACTAAAACTCTGTATCCATTTAGCAACAAGTCTCAATTTCCCATCACCACCCAGCCCCTGGAAACCACCATTCTACTTTCTATTTTCATGATTTTGACTCCTCTAGAAATATGATATAAGTGGAATCATATAGTATTTGTCCTTTTGTAGGGATTGGTTCATTTAATTTAGCAAAATGGCCACAAGATTCATCAATATTATAGCATTGACAGGATTTCCTTATTTTTTAAGGCTGAATAATATTCCACTGTGTGTATATACTACATTTTCTGTTTTCATCTGTGGGTGGATATTTGGGCTTCTTCTGTTTCTTGGATATCATGAATAATGCTACAGTAAACATGAGTGTACAGATAGATATCTCTTTGATATCCTGCTGTTGATTTTGGATATACATATATACCTGGTGGGATTGCAAGATAATGTTGTAGTTTGATTTTTTTTTAGTTTTTTTGAGGACCCTCCATCCTGTTTTCCATAGCTACTGTACATTTTACATTCCCACCAACAGTGCACTGCAGTTCCAATTTCTCCACATGTTCATCAACACTTTTGCTTTTTTATAGTGGTCATAGTTGGTGGAAATGATACCTCATTATGGTTTTGATTTGCATTTCTGTAATGATTAGAGGTGTTGAGCATCTTTTCATATTGTTGATGTCCACTTGTATATCTGTTTTGGAGAAGTGTCTATTCTGGTCTGTTGCCCATTTTATAATCAGATTACTTATTTTTGTTGAGTTGTGTCAATATCAGTTTATCATAAATTTTATTATCTTTTACAATATTAATTTTTACCCACAAAACAGGGCAAATAGCTGTTTTGTATGTAATATTGTAACAGATAGGACCTGCAGCTGATAATCTTATATCATCAAATCCCAGCACCTTTTTTAAAAATTTTACCATCACAATTAATGAGCACACAATGTTCCTTTAGATTATTATGAATTTGTGTCCTGCAGATTCCATTCAGTAAAAATTCCCCATAAGTTGCTTTCTTTCATGGGTCTGTGGTAACAGACATATCTTGAGAAATGAGAGTCAAGTATATAACTGTATTAATATTGTTTCATATGGTCACAGTCAGAGTTCCTAACATATTATCCATTTTGAGAACATAGGTCCTGAATGTGTGTTTGTTGGGATGGCTATCATCCAGCTCACTTCTTGGTTCTTGTAAAAAGAAGGTTTCAGCGGAATGTTTCACTCCAAGTGCATCTGAGTCAAAGCTAAGGGAGTCATCATTCTTCTCCAAGCCTTTCTCAGGCACTCAAATTATATTAGTTTTTCCCTTCTGTTGTAACATGTAACATTCCTTGACCCCTTCTGCCTAAGTAACAATCTCACCTTTCTTTCATTTATCATTAATTGTTACCTAAAACTTCCCTGTTGAGATACGGTCAAGCATTGGTCAAGTCCATATTGCTGGTAGCATGATGAAAAGTACCAGGACTTTCTCTTTTATTCCATTCCCAGTTATAGGGTATCAAATTGGACAAATATACAGAAATTGGAGTATCACATTTACTAGGCAACAAAACATTTGCTACCATCAACTCCAACTTGGCAAGGTATGGAGAAGAAATAATCCCATCAGTTCCTTTGGAATTCTTTCAATTAGGTTCCGATTAATAGACATACTTTCTTGGGGCACCTAGGTGGCTCAGTTGGTTAAGCATCTGCCTTCAGCTCAGATCAGGGTCCTGGAGTCCTGCGTTGGAGCCCTGTGTTGGACTCCCTGCTTAGTGGGAAGTCTGATTCTCTCTCTACCCCTCACCCTGCTCGTGCTTGTGCACATGCTCTCTCTTCCTCTCTTTCAAGTAAATAAATAAAATATTTTTTTAAATAGACATACTTTCTTATTTTAGAATATTACCAGGGTCTGGGACAGTGGCTGTGGTCTAGGGACTACTGGGTCTGGTATTAAAAGAAAAAAATGTGGTTACATGCATGAGAAGACTTGTATGTAAGCTTCTGTATCATTCCTCATACTGTATTTCACAATTTTAACACAAAGATGTAACAATTTATCTAATAGAGACACATCATTAGTTCTATTGATATTCAATTGCAAAATATAAGGCTGGAAGTTTGTAGATTCACCCTTTAATGCTTTGTCACCCTCTATCATTTTAAACAGGTATTTTAATTGACCATGTCAGTTATTAACCCACTATCTTAAGGACATTAAGGAATATGAAAGTCAGTTGTGAGTCTGGTGCTTGTTTCTGCACGTGTTGTTGCACTAGGTGAGGGGAGACGTGAAGGCTTTGGTCTGATGACTTGTAACTAGGAGGACTGAACTGGTGCAGTAGTTTTTGTTTGTCCTGGTTCTTGTTATCTCAGTATTTTGGTAGTGTTAGCAGTACCAGTTTCATTTACTGGGTATGGCAATCCAAACCCAGACTGTGAATCAAGTCCTGTCAGTGTCCATTTAAGTACCTCCCTTCTCCTGCCAGCAATAGGTAAAGAGCCAAAGTAATGTACTTGCCAACCACTTGCTGGCAAGGGTAAACTGCACATTTTGCTTTTTCTGTTTTGTTAAAAGTTTGACTGCGGTAGGGGCCACAAGTATATTGTCACCATTTGTCACTGAATGGCTGCAATTCCCCTATGTCCATTCATGTCAGGGACCCAAGTTGCCACTTCAAGAGATCCAGCTCGAGCATTAGCTTCTCGATTCCAATCACCTTCAGCTCCCTGGCATAGGGTTTTGATAAGCATCAAGGATGCCTTACTTTGATTTTATCTCAGAATTTCCATAGAGATTTTTAAAGAGCAGTATCTTATATAAGGATCTTTTCATGATCCATTTGGTCCTTTTTGCAGAACATATTGTAAGCCCAAGAGTCACTATACCCAAATAGTAGGGCTTTTGTTTTTCATTCTTCTATTATTGCAGGAAACAGCCTGTAATTTAGCTATTCCATGAGGGTTTTACTACTTGCTAGATTAAGAGTAGCTGTTTTTTACACTGAGTCTTGGACCTTGCTTCTGGAATTGCCCTCTGTAAAGCAAACCAAACGCCTGACCTCTTCAGGCACTTGGTCCAAAGCATGCCCATTCAGCAATAGTAGCAGGCAAGCCCTTGGGCAGATCTACAGTTAAGTCATAGGAGGAAAGAGACTATTTGCTTCAGAATACAATTTGCTTAGGAATGACTCTTTCTTGTAAATCTCTGGTAGGATGTTCTTGACTATATCATTTCTATTTACTCTCATGAAGGAACTCTTGGGCATCACCCTCATTTTTGGAATGCGCTTCTGGAACCACCAATGGTGATAAGCATTCCAAGCCTTTACTTACTTTGGCTGTCTGCATAGGTACCCAATAAGAAGCCAGTAACTATCTTTCAAAAGCAGTGTGCCAGAGCACCACATCTGATGATTTTCTAAATCAAAAGACTAGAAGTCACTAGTAAGTAGTAGTAGGTTTGAGATTTTTTTAAGGGACTCTACTTGCCATGAGTGTAGGTGGCCAACGTTTCTAATATCATTTCAACATTAGGACCATGTGGTATGAAAATAGCTTGAGTTTACAGCCTTCTGTAGTTCTAAGAAGACTTACTTTTGTTCAGTCCCCTGATTAAATATGGCCTTTTTTCAATTATTTTAAGGATTCTAGTCAACAGTACCGCAAAGTAAGGGATAGGATTTCTCCCAAAGTCAAGAAATTTCAGTAGGTATTGTTCACACAGAGAAACAGACAGTGAAAATAATTTACTTCTAGTGGTCTATGATAAGACACAGATTGCTTCAGTCCTTGTAATTCTCAAAACCTTAACAATCTATGTGGGGTTCTGCATTTTTATAGTGTTGATTACCATTGTAAATTTGCTTTAAGCTTAATCCTCAGTTTCAGAAATAATTGTGTCTTCAGTATAGTGTATTATAACACTGCCAGTTGTATTAGATCTAAGTCCCACCTTATTAGATTGTGATAATATAAGGGAGGGTTCAAATATCCTTATAATAATAAGGTAAATATATACTAGAGATAGTTTCATGTAAATTTAAATCACTGTTAAGTCTTAATAGCAACTGATATTGAGAAAAACACATTAACCAGATCAATTACAGAATACCAGTCACCATTATATTTTGTCGTATCAGTTGAATAATATATCATATCACAAACTGAGGCTATTAGGAATACTGTTGTACTGAGTCTCAATTTTCTGTCTGCCTCTAAATTCCATCAGCCTTCTTCCCTGTCCACACTGGACTATTGAACAATGAGTTTGTGAGCACTAATATATTTGAGTCTAACATTTCCTTAATTAAGGTATAATTTCTTGTTGTCTTCCACGTATCTGATATTGTTTCATATTTACCATTTAAGATGTCTCAGGTAACTCTAAAGGCTTCAAATTTGCTAGTCTAATTAGCATTTGACAAATTTCTACCTGGTTGAGAAGAACAATTTCCTTTCAAATATTAGATCCATACTAATTATGTGTTGTAATGGTAGTTGCCACCAGGACATATTTTTTTTTTCACACATTCCAAAATTTAGACATTAGTTTTTATCCTATTGCAGTAGTATCCCTATATCTCGTCAATTGATTCTATCTCCTCCAAGAGGCTTATTAGCAGGTCTAGACAGTACTATATGCTGTGGTCCTTTATCCAATAGATCTAAAAGAGTTTCTTTTCAACTCCCAAGCCATTTCATCCAATATTGGGGTACCTCACTGGAGATCGAAAGACGAGATCCTGAATTTCATGTCAGTTTGATTCTATGACAAACGTAATGTTAAAAGACAGTATTTTGGCATCCACTACTAGATACTCATCAGAACTTTTCTTTGTAATTGGTCTAAGCTCAGATAAACTGAGCATATCTGCCTTGAGGTTTTTTGATATCCTAGAAAGTTTGAGGAGAGATAGTTGTAAGTTTCTGAATTTCCTATAAAGTTCCACCAGGCTTTTGATAAGCATACTATTAATTTTCTCCTTTTTTATGCATTTATAATTAACCATCTTAAGACTTAGATTAGATCCAGAATAGTTGCCCTCTTTTATTATCTTGAGGTCTCACATGAGAAAGCTGGGATAAAAGATCTGTGACTGCTGCTTTTACATCCCCTTGATCCCAACAGCAAAGTGATTTGCAGTGCTTTACTAGTGGGACTCTTTTATTACAGTATCACCATAAGCTGGATGAAGGACAGGCATCTCATTAGGGAGTTTGTTTCTATAGGAGTGGAAAGTCACTAGCAGGGGTCTTTGGGCCTGAGGCTCTCCTGCCCCAATGAGTGACACTAGGCAGCCTGACCTACTCAAATCCCAACTCCTTCCATTCCCTCAGGCAGCACCAGCAAGGAACAGTGAGAGCCCCAGTAGCATCTGACAAACCAAGCAGACCAAAATAAAACCACAAAGCCTCAAAAAACCACCAAATGAAGCTATCATTGGAAGAGTACACTAGGCCAAAATGTGGCTAGGATCTGTATGTTGTTTAGCTAAAGCTAGACAGAGTCACTGACTAGTAAAATAAAAGAATAAAAATAAAAATAAAGAATAAAATAGAAGATTTAAATTGGAACCAGAATTTCTTAACATAATATATCAAGCTTCCAAGATACAGTAAAAAATCTCCCATCATACTAAAAACTAAGAAAATCAAAACTTGAATAAAAAAATAATCAACTGATGGTAAGTAATATGGAGATAAGTCAGATATTAGAATTATTGAAGATCCTATTTTAAAGCAATTCTCATAAAAACTTCAACATCATTTATAAATTCTCTTAAATAAAAATAGAAAATTCATGAAATACAAGTTATAAAAAAAAATAACCAGTGGAAGCAAATGTAAAATATAGAATGGAAAAATTTAATAACAGAAATTAAAAAATACTTGCTGAATTTGTTTAATACTAGCCTGGAGATGATAGAAAATAGAATGAATGAACTTAAGGACAGAGTACACCTAATCTGAGTAACAGAAAAAAAGGGAAAGAAATATATATAATATGTATAATAATAATATATAAAATTTTAAAATATGCATATATGAGATATACATATATTCATAATAGAACCCCAGTGACCTGTGAAATAATAACAAATATTCAACATATACACACACATATGTTTGTATGTATAAATATCACTGGAATCCTAGAAGGAGAGGAGACAGTGAAACTGAAAGAATATTCAAAGAAATAAGGGCTGAAAATTTTCCAAACTTGGCAAAAGACACATACCTACAGATTTAAGAAGTCAAGTGAATCTCAAACAGAAAAACAACAACAACAAATCTACACCAAGGAACAACGTAATTAATTTTTTAAAACAACCAGAGAGAAGCAACACATTACCTACAGGGAAACATCAATTCAAATGATATCTCATCTGTAATCCTGAAGGCCAGGGGTAAGCAGCATAAATTTTTTCAAGTGCTAAGAGAAAAGGCTGTCAACTGTGAATTCTATATCCAGCAAAATGATCCTTCAGGAATTATAAGTGAATAAAAACATTCTCAGATGAAAGAGAACTAAAGAAATTTTTCACTAGAAGACCTATCCTTGAAGATTGTCTAAAGAAAGTCCTTCAAACAAATGAAATGATAAAAGAGAAAATCTTGAAGCATTGGGACTGAAGAAAGCATAATAGAAAGAGCAAAAACACTAATGCATATAATAGACTATCCTTTTCTTATGAATCCTGTAATTTACATTGGATTATTGAAACAAGAATTATAAAACCATCTGATATTCTAGATAGTGATATTTGAAGTATGGAAAGTAAACGAACCTATAAGGAAGTGAAGATTCCGCACTTCACTCTAAGTGGTAAATGTTTATCCTAGTAGATGTGTTAAGTAACGTTTGTATATTGTAATACCTGGAATAACCACCATGAAAGTTATACAAAGAAAACACTAAAAAACAAGCAACTGCAAAAATGACGAAATCATAAAAAATGTTCAAGTAACCCACAGGAAGTAAGGAAAAGAAAAACAGAGGAATGAGAACCAGAAAACAAATAATAAAATGGTAGACTTGAGCCCTAACATGTGAATAATTAAGTTAAATGTGAATAATTACCTGGAATGTCAAGAGAGTGATGAGAATTATTTTTTAAAAGGCCTGAATATGTGTTGTTTACAAGAAACTGATTTCAAATTTAAAAGCACAGGTAGGTTAAAAGTAAAAGCATGGAAGAAAACATATTGTGCAAACATTTATCCAAAACGATGAGGAATGAATATATAAGTAAGTGGTGACACAGCAGTCAGAACGAAGAAAATTACTGAAGACAAATAGGGACAACATATATTAATTTAAAAAATCAATTTAAATCATTGGAAGACCAGTGATCCTAAATGTATAGGCACCAAAGAACCATGTATTCAAATACATGAAGCAAAAACTAATAAAACTGAAAAGAGAAGTAGCCAAATCCATGATCATAGGTAAGGACTTCAACATCTCCTCTCAGCAGCTGATAGAACTACTAGTAGAAAATCAGCAAGGATGGAGAAGAATGGAATAACACAATCAATCAAGAAGTTTATATATATAGTTTAACACCCCACCCAACAACCTAATACACTTTTTTTTTTCAAGCACCAATGACAAATTCATCAAGATAGGCCATATCCTAGGCCATAAAACAAGCCTTAAGAAATTTAAAAGAATTGAAATCATACAGAGTGTGTTCTCTGAAATAAATCACAAATTCCTATTTAAAAAAACCCATGAATGAAAGAGCAATTTAAACAAAATATATATAATTGAATGAAAATAAAAATATAAATAAGAAAATATGTGAGATGCAGCTACAACTGTGTGAGAAAAACATCTATAGATAAAATCCTACAATAGGAATGAGGAAAGTCTTATTTAGGTTCCCACACGAAGAACCTGGGGGAGAAAAGAACAAAATAACCCCAAAGAGAGTATAAAGAAGAAAAAATAAAGAGTAGAGATCAATGAAATAAAAAATATAACAATAGAGAAAAATCAATTAAAGTTGGTTCTTCAAAAGAAATCAATAAAATTGACAAACCTCTCTAGCAAGATTGACAACAATAAAAACAAAAAGACACAAATCACCAGTATCATGAATGAAATAGGGCGAATCACCACATTTCCTGTAGTCATTAAAAAAATAATAAGGGAATATGACAAAAAACTTTACGGTCCTAAATTTGGCAACCTAGAAAAAACAGATCAATTCCTCAAAAACTAAACCAAACCAAGGTAAATAGATCTTCTGAGTAAGTCCTATAACTATTCAATAAATCAAATCCATATTTTTTAAGCTCCCCAAATGGAAATCTCCAGCTCCAGCTGGTTTCACTGGAGAATCATACCAAACATTTAAAGAAAAATTAACACCAATTTTTACAAATTTTACACTATCTATTTCAGAAATAGAAGAGGAAGGGACACTTCCCAGCTTTTTTTATCATGCCAGGATTACTCTGGTACTAAAGTCAGCCCAAAAAAATTACAGACCAATATTTCTCAAGAATTTACACATAAAAATTCTGAACAAAAGTATTAGCCCAATCCAGCAATGTATTAAAAGAACTCTCTACCATGACCAAGTGGTATTTATTCCAGGTATGCAAGACTGGTTAAATATTTAATATATCAATGTAATCCATCATATCAGTAGGTTAAGAAAGAAATCATATGATCGTATCAATTGGCCCAGGAGAAGAATTTACAAAATCCAACACAATTTCAGGATAAAAATTTTCAGAAAATTAGGGATAGAGGATAATCACCTCAGTTTAATAAAGAGCATCCTTAAAACAGTCTCCAACATCACACTTAATGGTGAAAGACTAGGTCTTTCCTTCCTAAAATCAGGAAGAATACAAGAATATCTACTCTCAACACCCAGATTCGAAATTACTGGAAGTTTTAGTTACTAACAATAGGGTCTAGAAGGAAATGGAAGGAATACAGTTGGGAAATAAAAAAAATAAAACTGGCCTATTCACTGCCAACTGACTGCAACTCCAGACTTCATACGTGTACACGGCGCTCGCTGTCCAGAGCGCAAGGGACCTTTCTTCGCCTTTCAAATATTTGACTCTGAGCTGTATAGTCGTGGTCAGGAGCATGTCTTGCACTGATAGCTTAGGCCTAGGTTGCTGTCCTTTCCTGGACAATTTACTTTGGCAAGGATGGGGAAATGATTCAGATATATTTGTGCCAGTCAGGACCCACACTGGAGCTAAGGAGTTACCAGTGCCAGACAACTACATCACTAATGTTGATGGATAATCGGGGACAAGAGGGGACTAGGCAACACTCCTATTCAGAAGTAAATCCACCTGTGAAAACAGTACTTTCAGGTAATGGTCAATGCTTCAAAGGTAATGTGACACCGACTGTGGGTAGAACAGGTGCTGTTTTAGATAAAAAAGTGAAGGTAATGTGGGAACTGAGGCCTGCCTGCGTAATGAGAAGTGGGTCTTGTGAAGAGCTTGGGAAGGACCAATCTAGGCAGACAAGTTATGGTTTGGTTGCTTATTTCATTCTCCATCTCCTATACAAATCTGTGAAATCAACGAGGTCAGCAACTTTTCTGGCTAACTCCCTGCTGTAAACGTGGTAGAGCCTAGTAAAGATGAGATACTCAAATACGTTTCCGACTGACGAATGAAGGGGATGGAAGTCCCAAGCACAAAGCCTCCTCCATGAAATGCTTTCAAACTGTCTTTGAAGGGATGGACAAGAGAAAAGTTGCGTAGGCCACCAGGACAGATGAACAAAGGTATGACATATGTAGGAAAGTATGAATAGTCTCACGTGCAACAGATGGGATGTAACGTAAGGGAAAGGGTAAAAGAAGGGACTTTACAGAGAGTTCTAGAGTCCAGGTAGAATTTAACCTCTCATGGCCTAGGCAATAGGGAAACATTAGTTTTTGAACAATGAAGAAAATGATGAAAAAAATATTAAATAAGACTATTCCGGAGGGAGTGAGTAGACTGATTAAATTGATAGTTCCATCTTTTATCATCACTGTGTTGTGCGTGCATAAAAACTAATGCTGCTGAAAGGATGCCAAATAAACCAGATCGTATTCTAATAATAATATTCGAATGGTTATTACAAGTTAACACTATCCTATGTACTTTATATGTACTTATGTAATGCTTGCCTAACCTTTTGAGATGGGTGTTACTGTCCCATTTTATAGGCAGTAACTGAGGTACAGAGAGCTAAGAAATTATCCAGGTTCATTTAAGTAATAGGATGTGATGCTGAGTAGGACTTTACTCTTAGCCAATACTCTTTGCTACCCTTCCATGGTACTGCGGAAATAAAAGGGTTTAGAGTTTTCAAAAGAGCAGGAATGGACAACATTTGGACTCATACACAGAATTCCGATTCCCTGTCTTTAGAGAATAATTGAGCTCTTTCCCCCAAATGTCATCTATTAGCTCTTGAACCATATTCTCCAGGAATTCAATTATAAAAAACCAAGGCATAAGAACTTCACTTTTCTCTATATATTTTCATTGTATTCTTTCTACAAATTCCTTTTTATTTAGAGCCTGAGTTAAATATTTAAAATTCCCCCCCCCCTTTTTTTTTTTTTGCCTTTTGCTTTTAGATATTTTTCACTAACAATTTGTAATGCCTGCTCTTTGGGGAATTTTCTTACAATATTTTTTGTTTATTTCAATATTGTTGAACCCTTAAAATTTCTGAACATATTTGATTTATACTATAAATACATAATTCTACTTATAGATAATATGTTTAGGTTAGGAAAATCCACAATAATTTGTTTAAAAATGTGTTCTTTAAAGTAGGAATACTCACTTTAGTAATTCCTTACTTCATATATTCAAAAAATATATAGTCAAATAATATTTTGGTACTTAATTCAGGAGAACTCATTTCTGTAGTAGTCCAAATTGGTTCTCTGCTTCTCCTCCACAAAAACTCTCACACCATTATTCTTTTCACCTTGAAATAGTAGAAGTGTTGATCTCCATTGAATGTATTTCAAGAATATATCTTAAAGCATTTTAAAAGCTTTTTTTACATTTTATATTTTTATTTATAATCTAGTCTCATAATTTTCAACTGTAAAAAAGTAAATTATTCAGAAAGATATTTTTTTTAGTGTCTCCTTTCAATGTCACTCTCTAATGTGGCATGACCTAGCTATAATTTTCTTTGAGGAGGTTAATATTTAGGCACTAATTTTTGATGTTCTGCAAATACCATATTGATTGCACACTAGAATGTTTAATCAGCTTTTCTAAGCACAAATGCTCTTTATCTTTTCATATTCTGTAAGATGTTTTATCTGTAATTAAAGAGTCAGCTATACTGAAAATCATTGTACTTTGCTCTTTCCAGTATTGCATAATTATTGATCGTCAGACTCCTTTTAATTCTCTCTTGTTAGTAGAGACTACATCATTTAAAAATACTTATTATATTAAAAATCCCCAAAAGCGTTGCATTATATCCATTATTTTTTCTTAATTCCATTCGATAGCTTTATATCAATGCTTATCAAAAAAACAAATTACGTAGCAATTGTAGCCTGTCAGTGATGTAACTGGTGACTAAGCACATTTAAATGTAGAATGGGTAGAGATGTTTGAGGAGCCTCATTCCTACTCTCCATTATTTTAAGGGTTTTTGTGTGTGTGTGTGTGTGCCAAAGTGGACCAACAAGTATGAAAATAATTTTGCAAAAATTTATTAGGCATGCATCTTGATGAAATAAATCATTAAATAACCACTGAAGATATTTCGTGACTTTTTCTCTTAGATGAAAGAATTGACTTGCAGCCCCAGACCAAATGGGTATATCAGAAAAATGACGTGCTTTCTCAAAGGATAAATTAATGTGCATGACTAACAATCCATTTGGGGAAACTCAAGCAAATCCTGTTTAGATATTTATTCTTTTTACATATCTTTGCTCTAGCTCATTGATTCATAAACTGAGCAGATTTAAAATAGAAATAGGGGCACATTAAGCTTCTCTGAGTCAGTTATTCCATATACCCTTAACTTTAATTATATTGGTTTGCCCTTCTCCAGTGGCTGTTAAATACTATAGTGTGCAAAGCTATTCCTGGTACTATTGATAAAAATGTCAAACCTTATATTCATCAAAACTGATCTGAGTCTTCTGCCCCTTGGTATGTACAATCAGATCTAGGCCTTGAGGTCAGTTTCATGAAATTCCACAGGAGTCAAAGGACAAAGGCAAAAGCATTTGAATCTCAAAGAGAAAAATCAGTTGGTGTGTCCTGGCTATTTGAATCTAGCTCTTGTGATCCCAAGAAACAGAAATTCATTCAGGTTAGTCTAAGAAAAATGGAACCTGTTATAAAGGGGTGTATCCATCTGAGTACAATAAGGAAAAAGAAGTCACAGCAACTTGAACAGGAAAATTTTAGGATAAAGAATTATGAAGTTATGAGCAGGGAGTAACTGTAAGGATGGAAAGAGAAATCTGCAGGTGACCCTAGGGCTGAGGGAAAGTATGCATTGTAAGACAGGGTTGGAAGAAAGGATTCCAGGTGAGCCTTAGGTTTTGTTAGAGATGGTGTGGTTGCAAAACCCTGAAAAATTTGCTAGTTTATGTGTCTGGGCAAGCAGTATCTAGTACCATAGGTGGCCAAGGTTGGTAAGTAGATGTGTACAGGGGAAGTGGGGAGGAGCTTTCTCTGGAGAAATGGAACCTGTGGTATGCACTAAGAGATGGAGCTGAGATACTGCCCTTCCATGTGCACAGATGAGCTGAGCCTAGGGCAGGTACACACAGCCTGGGGCATGGTGTTCCAGGAAGAAGGTCCATGCAAAGTGGTCACCAGCGGGCCATTGCTTCAAGGTGGCTGAAGGACTATGTGTTCTGGGGCACAACTGGAACAAGGTGCCAGTGGATGTCCCTATATACCCACTATTGACAGAATGTGTAGCAAAAGCAAAAAAAGAAAATACAAAATAAAATGCAGCACCCCAGAATCAGAAGTCTTCTTCCTCCCTCAGTGCCTCTCCCGCACCCTTCTACTGACACAACTTAACGTGTTGGCTGTAATAGAAAAATGTCTGAAGTCCAATCCGTATTGCAGAGCAGGTACTGAAGAGTGAATGTAGAGCTGAGTGGCAGGAAAGTGACAGTTGGCACAAATAAGAATGGGATGAACTTGTAACTAACACTAGATAATCATAAGGAGTTGAATCTACATTTAGGGACCCGTCCTCCTTCTTTCTCTCTTTCTCCTGACTGTGTCTTTTTTCAAGTTATCTCTCAGTAAATCTACCCTTCTCTCCTCATCTTGGATTCCTTCTTTATCATTTTAGCTTGTATCTGGCCATCCCAGTCTCTGTTACTGTTCTCTGTGTAAAACATCTCAGCTTCAACTTCCACTTCTAACAGATGCATTCTTTCAGGATTTAATGTGCCAAGTCCTTGAAAGAGGGGATCTGTATAGCAAAGTTCATTGTTGTGCGCAGACCTCATTAAATGTGTAGATGAACTGTCCTTGAGGCCACACCTTGCCTAATTGGTTTTGTACCTAGGGGTAGTGTCCCCTGGTATAAAACATGGCTCCCAGGGAGACTCTTCAGCAGGAGCGATAGACAGACGGTTGGGGGGGGGACTGTGGACTCTGACTGACGATGTCATATTAGATTTGGGTGATAGACTTACATATATGACAAAATTTTTCATAGGAAGCAGTTATATCTAAGCAGTTTTATATTTTACACTTTCTAGATATTTTACACACTTATTTATAAGCTCCATTTATCTAAACAGAAAAGTTTCTCTTTTCACTGGATCACCTTCAATTTTTTTTCACAAATTCTTTTTTTTTGAACTTAGAAATGGAAATCAAAATGGATCTTAAAAACATAATTTATAATGGAAGAATTCTATTCTCTTTTTGTTAGACCCTTCTGCATTGCTCAAGATCATTTTAGTTTGCTGTGGAAGAAAGCCCAACTCAAATCAGTTTAAATAAAAAAAGAAAATCCATTATCTTATGTATCTGAAAACTGCTGGATTCCCACACTCACATAGTGGTACCCATCTTTCTCAACTCCTCCTTCCTCTGTGATGGCTTCATTCTCTGCAGTTTCTTTCTATGTGATGGCCTTCACTACCAACTTGCATCACTTTCAACAGGTGTCAGAGCAGTTGCAGGCAATGGTCTCTGCCCACAGGAATAGTGGTCAGCAGTAGAAGCCTAGGAGGATAAATCTCAAGTAACCCATATAAAAGCAGAAGTATAAAATATTTTTTTGCTCACTTGGTTTTTTGTGGATTTCTTTAGTTTGTATGTGGATATGTGACCATCTTTTTAACTGAAAGGGAAGTTAATTTACAAATAAATATTCATTGTGTATAACCTTTTGATAAATTGGATGCACACTTTATACGATCTAAATTGGGTTGAAAACTGTCTGGTTTACTCACTGCCACTTTGCCATTTATTGCAAATATCTTGCATGAGTGGCTTTCAACCAAAGGTAATTTTGTCCCTCAAGGAGCATTTGGCAACGTATGGAGACAAAGTTTAGGTGTCACAACTGGATGGGGAGTACTACTGACATCTAGTAATAGACACTACAATTCTATTAAACATCCTACAATGAAAACAACAGTCTACAACAAAGGATCTCTGGCTCAAAATGTCAGCTGTGCTGAGGTTGAGAAGCCTTGCTTTATGTAACTATGCCGTCTACTCTCTCTCCCTCTTCCCCTATGCCTCCTTTTCTACAATATATACCTGAGACTCCCTGTCAACCCAGTATCTCAGGTAGCCAGTAACAGTAGGGTAGTTTTTTAGTCAAGTTCTAGCCTACGGGGATGAGAGATGAGAATACTGTCAGCATTCTAAGTGAAAACTTTTGGCTGTCTAGAACTTGTTGGGGAAAAGATGATTTTATTAGGCTGCACTTTTTTCACTGCAGGTGACACCCAATTTCATTGCTTATAATCAACAACAAAGATTATTAACATAAGACAATGTGTCTCATGGAACTCAAGAAAAGAAATGTGCTTGGATCAGAGGAACCACAAGAAAAGGAATGCAGATGCCCAAGGACGTCCTCTTCATCTCTCAGTTTTGCTCTTCTCCCCATGTCTGCTTTAGTTTTTACCTTTAAGCCAGATCAGCCAAAAACAACTCACAGTTTATATCATATAGTTGTCATTAAAAAGGGACAAACTCTGTATTCTGGGTACCAATCGTAAAAATCCTGTGCCAGGATTCTGAATAGCCAGACTTAAGTCAGATGTCCACCTTTGGATTGATGGTCTGTAAAAGCAGTGGAGAGATGCTATCCTTCCCTTACAACTGTATGTATGAGGGTAAAAGGTAATTTTCAAAAGAAGGAAGTATTGGACATCAGTCTCCTAGATGTCCATCATAGTCAAGTGGAAGAAATCAAACATCTGCATTAATTACACATCTGCTCTCTCATCCCCGTAGGCTAGAACTTGACTAAAAAACTACCCGATTGTCCTGGGTAAAAATACTCCTTACAAGGCCTTGGTAATTATTCTTCTGAGTGTATCACCTCTTTTGTACTAGTTCCTTCCACATACAAAAGAATTAAGAAGTGTGAAAATATTCTGTGAATTCAAATTAATTGGAGAAGGCCTATTTGAACTACTATAAAACCTGGATAGTTGACTGTTTTTAAAAGATCTATTTAATCATTTTTTAGCACAGCACAGTCTTGACCAAGTAACTTCAATATTTTGCTCTAGTGGATAGAAAATAATTTGAAGTATATTTGGCAAAAAATATCAACCTAAACTGAACAGTACCCATCTAAGACTAAAATTATATGGTTTATAATGAAAGCATAATTCAGATTACTGGAAAATTTATCAGGAATTTATAGCAGCTAATTCTCGGAGGTATTTTCCTCTGTAACATAATGCATAATGCTCACTTGTTTAACAAGTCCCCTTTTTTTTCCTTCGGAGAATAAAAATAAAGTTTGATCTAGCTATATTTGTCCGACTTATCACAAATTCTGAAACAGAACTTCATTAGCAACTATAGAAGAACTTTCTTCCCAATATAGAATTTTATAAGTTGATATAAGCTTGGCCGATATATGAAAAAATGAAAAATGATATGGCAAAAATTCCCCTTGCTATATCAATTTCACATATAAAGAAGAAACCTCTCAGACAAGTATTGTGTGCTATATACATTAATTAACAGAAGCATCTACTAAGCCTGATGGAACTACTGAAGGTAAAATATTTCAATCATTATCTTGATAATAATGGTCTTGATCATTATCATATAATTTTATTAGAAGGGGAAAAAAAGCCTTCAATCTAAATCTTATGACTGTTTAGTGATAAAGCAACAAGTCATTTCGGGGGAGGACACTTGGTAAAGGGTAGACTTGAGTGATTGAGTAGGTTGGGGCTGGGGGAAGGTGGACAAATACCCATGTAAGCTCTGGGCAATTTGTCAAAAATTGACTTAGAAACTAGAAATGAGACATTTATTGCATAATGGATCCTTATTTCTAGACTAGTCTAGAGGCTCCAATCCTGCCACATTGATAAAGCTTTCCCCAACCAGATTTCTTGGTATGATAATGCTGCCAGACAGGGCCTTATTTATGTTTGAAGACATGTTTATTATACTTGCTTTAGAATATGTTCAAATAACTAGTTACTGAGTCATAGTTTAAGATAAGAAATAAATGATAAGCTAGCACAGGAAAATACACATGTAGCTAATTAATGTACTGTTTTGGAACAGGTATATAAAATAAGTGCCCAATTTGGAAAAGGTATAGCAATCAATATATTATTTTGAACATGCATAACCCCTCAAAGGACTAATAATAGCATTTCATTTATTTTTATAAGAAAGATTTATTTCCTTTATTATACAAAATAAGTTAATATTTTACAGCTGAGTTAATGTAGGTACATAAATATTTATATATATCTTCCTAGCATCAGTATAAGGAACCATCCCTCTCTTGTGATACCAGAATCCTGTTCAGTCCATATGGGTGAAGTGAGGTGGACACAGTGATTTCAGTCCATGTGGCTGTGGGGAGATAGACAGCATGCAGTCTAGTCTGTGTGGTTACTGCGAGGTGAAATAGTGACGTTCTGTCTGTATAACTGTAATGAGCTGGATATCTGCTCTCTGGGCTCCCTGGAGAGACACATGAATTAGCCCTGGTCATGCAGAGCATTCTGTTCAGCCATTCACAGTGAGTGATTAATAGCTGGGTATGTGACTCAAGCCATATCAGTTCAAGTCTTCCTTAGACTTCCTTTAATGTTATTACAGAGAGAGTTCAGTTCTTATGCAGTTGTCACAATAGCAGGGTCTGAGTGTGAGCTGCTGATGACCATGGCTTTCTCTGTATGGCGAGAGGCCAAATAAGAAAGAAGCCAATACAAAGGAAAGAAGAACCAAAAGATGAAGGAAGAGTGTCATTCTGACCTCATCTGAGCCATTAGAACTAACCATACCTGAAATGTCTGCTGGCCTTTTATTTTATTATAATTGGAATTAAATTCCTTTCTGTTACTTAAGCTACTTCCAGTTGAACTTCCATCGTGCGTAAATCCTACTGAAGACAACAATGACCATTTAAGATGCTCAAAACTTAGACTTCGACAAAAATCTATTCAATGTGATGTATTCAGTTACGTAAAACATGGCTAAAAGCAACTTCAGGGGAGTAAAAACCTTTTCCCATTGTGTCTACTTCATGTTACATTTATTCTCTCAGCGAATATTTATTGGTTGCCTATTATGTCTCTAACACTCCAGAGTTGGTACTGGAGATACAGCTTTGAACATAATTTTCTCTCCTTACTTGGTGAACTATTACAGTCAAATAATTTTTGTAGTCTTGCATGCTGCCGCAGATACACTCAGAGTGATCATTCTGCCCTCAACTTCCAGGAATTTTTGTTACTACAGGCCCAGACTTCAGTCCCTCTCTGAAACCTGCCTTGGGTTTCAAGAGGCTGCCCTTTTTAAAGTTAGAGCCCCTCTAGCAGCTGTGCTATTGACTGGTTGATGGGGCAGGACAAAGGCCTTGGCATCGCCTCAACCAGGACTATTCTGAATGGCCTCCTGGCTTCCCGAGTTCCTTCTTGGAATCGCTGAGTCCTCTGTTGTAATCTCATCACAGCCCAACTTGCTCTTGGCCCAGTCTAGCTAGTCTCACCCCTCACACGGGTTGTTTGCAAAAAAAAAAAAAAAAAAAAAAAACTCTTGTCAAAAATCTCAGAATCTCAAGAGTGCTTCCCAGGGGGTCTGACCCACAGTTATCACTCAGTTTATAATTATTAGACATTTTATTTTATATAAAATACTTTAAATGTTAAAAATTTGATTTATTCTGGAATTAGCCAGAGAAGTTTGGATGAAATAAAAATGTAAATGTGAAAGATAACTTGCACAATTTCCATGAGGAAATATAAGATGATTCTTACAAACTTGAGGTACGAAGGATTTCTTAAGACTCTAAAATCACTAACACTAAAATAATTGATTGTTTGATTACATTAAGGTAAGAATTGTCTGTTCATCTAGAGATACTATAAAGAAAGTGAAAATAGAATCCTCAACCTGGAAGTATTTCAAATCCTGTTAATAGTAAAGGATTACTACCCACAATATGAACACCTTTAAATTAATACTTTTAAAAAGTCAAACAACACATAAGGAAGTACAAAAATAGATCATCAGCCTCTTCATTGAGTTTAATGGTAAATTATCATATAAAAAAGTGTTCAGCCTCCCTAGTACTTAGGAAAACACATATTAAAACCAAGACTTGACACTGGCTTTCCCAGCTATTTTGTAAAATTTAAAATATCTGAAAATTGTTAATTTGGTTAAGATGTGCAACCGTGAGAATTCTAATAAACAGCTAGTGGGAATGTTTGTTATAGTATGATTACTTTCAAAAACAATTTGGCGTTATTTTGCAAAGATCTAGCAATTCCATTGTTTCACATTGCAGATCTTTTGTACATGTGTAATAGGAGCTACATTGTTCATAGAAATTATTCATGCTAGAAAACTAGGCACAGACAAAAATGTCTATGGACAGGAAAAGAAGAAATAAACAATGATAGTCACTCTGTGAAAAATTATACAGCAGAGAAAAAGAGTGAACTTCAGCTGCCCAAAACAACATGAACCAACTTTAGAAACATGTTCAGTGGGAGAAAAAATCAAATTACAGTATATGATATTTTTCTAAAGACTAAGAACAACTAAACATATCATGAACATATACATACGTATGTGGTAAAAATTTTAAAAAAGGAAAGAAAGCAAGGTAGTAATAAATAGAAAACCCAGAATACCACTAACTTTTGATATAATGGCACGAGGTTTGAAGAGTAGAGGACACAGGTAGATTCATCAGTATTGATAAATTCAAAATCTAGAGCTGGGATTTGGGATTCATAGTGCTTGTTTTATTATCTGCTTTATATTTTACATATACATTATATGTATACTCTTTTATGAGTATTAATATTACATAATGTCTTTCAAAAGACAATTGCCCACATAATATGGATATTAATTCAAATAACAAAATGTTATGAGAACATCAGGGAAATTTAAACTCTGACTAAACAATGAGTGGGCTTGTTAATATTTTAGGTGTGTATTGTATTATTGTTATTTTTTTTAGAGTTCTCTTCTAGAGATATATACTAAAATATTTACATATTAAATTATATAAGCAATTAAATGATATAATGACTGGGATTTGTACCAACATAATCTAGATGGTACTGTGGTGAAGCAAGACATGTGTTAATCATTGTTGAAGTGGGTATTAGAAATACAAAGATTTATTATATTATTCTCTCTAACTTGGAATACATTGGGAATTTTCATAGTAGAAAAATAGCAAGAAAGAGAAGGAACGTCTTTCCAAATAAAATGTTTATTAAATGACTCTTAACTCTTTGGGTCCTTCAAGTGACCATTATTCTGTTTTGAAAAAAAAAAAAAAATTCTACCTTAGGGTGCCTGAGTGGCTCAGTCTGTTGAGCATTTGACTCTTGCTTTCCACTCAGGTCATAATCTCAGGGTCATGGGATTGAGCCCCCACTCAGCGTGGAGCCTGCTTGTCCCTCTCCCTCTGCTCCTCCCCCTGGCTCATGCTCACTGGCTCATGCTCACTCACTCTTAAATAAATAAATAAATAAATAAATAAATAAATAAATAAATAAATAAATAATGTAATATATATATATATATATATATTTTAGAGAAAATCCTACCTTTACAGAAAAGACAGAATCAGTTTCCTTTCCTAACCTCCCTTTTTGTTAATGCACTCGGTTCAACATAAAACTGCCCAAAATATTCTAGTTTATGTCAATATTTAATGTCATCACAGTCTACTAAATGTCTTCCATTGAAAAGTCTTTTTGCTAGTCATTTTGGTTATCTCACCTAATTTTTTCAATGGCATGCCCTTTTTATAATTTTCACAAACTCAGTAATCTCTAATGGCTCTCATTTTTTTTATAGCCCCTTTCACCATTCTCCCCCACACTCCATCTACAAAGACCACCATGTCGTTAGCACTTCTGTTGCCATGTTCAAACTCTTCTTGCTGTCTTCAGTAACTAGCAAAAAAGTTGTTCCTTCGTAATCTGAAATAAAGTCACCTTTCAGGGCCTCTCATCAATAATTAAAGTTACCCTGGCCATTCTAGACTACAATGACCACCTTCTTTGTTGAAACACTTTCTTCCCTTGTCATTGATAATGCCATACCTACATAAATTTACTTCTAATTCATTAGCCTCTTGTGCTTGGTATCCTTTTCTGACTTTTTTTTTTTTCAGATTTTTTTTCTTTTAATTCCAGTGTAGATAACGTACAGTGTTATATTAGATTCAGGTGTACTGTATAGTTATTCAACAATTCTATACGTGACTCAGTGCTCATCAAGATAAGTGTCCTCTTAATCCCCTTCACCTGTTTCATCCATCCCCCGCCCACCTCCCCTTTGTTAACCATCTGTTCTCTGTAGTTAAGAGCCAATTTTTTGGTTTGTCTCTTTTTTTCCCTTTTTTTAACTTGTTTTGTTTCTTAAATTCCACATATGAGTGAATCATATGGTATTTGTCTTTCTGACTGGCTTATTTTGCTTACTTTCTAGATCCATCCATGTTGTTGTAAATGGCAAAATTTAATTCCATTCTGTGGCTGAATAATATTCCATTGGGTATAGATATATAGATAGATATACACACACATATGTATATACATGTGTATATATATATATACATACACACACACACCCCACATCTTTTTTTAATTTAACTTTATTATGTTATGTTAGTCACCATACAGTATATCATTAGTTTTTGATGTAGTGTTCCATGATTCACTGTTCGCATATAACACCCAGTGCTTCATGCAATACGTGCCCTCCTTAATACCCATCAGCAGGCTAACCCAACCCCCTACTCCCCTCCCCTCTAAAACCCTCAGTTTGTTTCCTGTAGTCCACAGTCTCTCATGGTTCGTCTCCCCCTGTGATTTCCCCCCCTTCATTTTCCGTTCCTTCTCTTAATGTCCTCCATGCTATTCCTTATGTTCTACATAGAAGTGAAACCATATGATATTTGTCTTTCTCTGCTTGACTTATTTCACTTAGTATGATCCCCTCCAGTCCATCCATGTCGATGCAAATTACACCACATCTTCTTTATCCATGCATCTATTGATGAACACTTGGACTGCTTCCATAGTTTGGCTCTTATAATTAATGCTACAATAAACATAGGGATGCATATATCACTTCTTTGGGTAAATACTCAGTAATGCAATTACTACATTGAAGGATAGTTCTATTTTTTTAATTTTGGAGAGTACCTAGATACTGTCCTCCACAGTGGCTGTACCAGTTTGCATTCCCATCAACAGTGCACAAGGGTTCCTTTTTCTCCGTATCCCCACCAGCACTTTCTTGTGTTTTTGATTTTAGACATTCTGACAGGTGTGAGGTGATAATATCATTGTGGATTTGATTTGCATTTCCCTGATGATGAATGATAATGAGCATCTTCTCATGTCCGTTGGCCATTTGGATGTCTTCTTTGGAGAAATGTCTGTTCATATCTTTTCCTCATTTTTAATTGGATTATTTGTTTTTTGGGTGTTGAGTTGTATAAGTTCTTCGTATATTTTGGATACTAACCCTTTATCGGATATATCATTTGCTAATATCTTCTCCCGTTCAGTAGGTTGACTTTTAGTCTTAATGGTTATTTCCTTTGTTTTGCTGAAGTTTTTTTTTTTTATTATTTTATATTATCCCAGTAGTTTATTTTGCTTTTGTTTCTCTTGCCTCAGGAGACATATCTAGAAGGATACGACCAATGTCAGAGAAATTACTGCCTGTGCTCTCTTCTAGGATTTTTATGGTTTCAGGTCTCACATTTAGGTCCTTAATCCATTTTGAGTTTATTTTTGTGTATGGTGTAAGGAAGTGGTCCAGTTTCATTCTTTTGTTCTGACTTCTTTTTTATTTGACTTCAAAAGTTTTGAACCCACAGGATTCTCTCCTGCCCCATTTATTTTGTCTACAAAGAAACTTCATCCTGTCCCATGTTTATTATCTAAACACTAATGATTCCAAAATCTATATCTCCAGCTCTGACCTCTCTCTGTTGAAGCCATAAAGCACAACTATTAATTATTCTCCCTATATTATTCAGAGTTTGTTCAAAAAAATATTAACTACTCTAAGTGTTTCATGCAGGAAATGACTTAATTTGAGGAACCAGAGAATTGTACAGCTGTTAGCAAGTCTGGGGAAACTGCAACTGGGGACCAATCAGGATAGGAAGGAAACTCAGAAACTACAGTTTATAGTCATAGTTACCTGCAGCACTGAAATGAGTGACCCTCAGGAGGACATCTGGAAGCCACAGAGGGAAATCCTTTATCTGTCACCTCCAATGCCCCTGCAGCTACCTGCAGCCCTCACAGAACAAAATGCCCTCTCCTTATTCATCTTCCAAATCTCCCACAAGAGTGCCTCACTGGCAAAACCAAAACCAGTAACTGTTGACAAATGAGTTGGAAAAATGTAGACTCCATGTTTTCAGTCACTGCAGTACACAGGACAATTTAAAAGAGTGAGATGGTTTTGAGAAAATAAGCAATATTAAGATACAACCAAACATCTCACCTACCAGTCTTGCTGATTTGGTGAATAATAGTACAATGCATCTACTTGTTCAAGCCAAATTCTAGGGTTTATCATTGATTTTCTTTCTTTACTATATAACTCTCACCCAATAAGCAAGTTCTGTGAATCAGTCTTTAAAACTATACTGTGTCTCCTCTTTTTGCCATCTCCGCTGACGTCTTCCTTGGCTAGGCCTCCATCATCTCTCACCTGGATAGCTGCTGATTGAAGTAGTCTATTTATTTGTAGCCCATCTTCCACTCTTGTCTACCTACAACTCATGTAACCAAAGTGACTTTTAAGAATGTGAATGAGATTGTGCTATTGCCGTTAAGAACTTTTTTTGTGGTTTCCTATCCCACCTAGACTGAAACGTCCTCTCTGGAACATTTATATTCCAGTTATTATGTTTGCCTCAATCATGATGCTCCAATCACACTATCATTAATTTTCCTCAAATTTACTGAGTTTATTACACTGACCTGCAGTGCTATCCCCCCAATATTCATATGGCATATCATTTTGTCATTCATATCTCAGCTTAATACTCATCTGAGAGAGACTTTATTTCTCAATCTGTAATAGCAGTCAGAACCTTATTTTGCCTCTCTACATAGCATTTGCTGCGATTAAAACTTGTCTTCTTTTAATTGTATATTGTTCATCTCATCCTCCAGCATTAAGTATCATACAAGCAAGGATCTTGTCTATTTTGCTCACTACCATGGAATAATACCTAGAACAATGTGTGAAAATAAAAATTACTTGATTTTATGAAAAACTATATACCAGCAAAGCAGACAACTTAGAAAAAATGGAAAAATTCTTAGAAATATACAACTTACCAAAAGTGAATCAGGAAGAGATAGAAAAATTGAATAGACCAATTACTGGTAAGGAAATTGAATAACTAATCAAAATTCTCCCAAGGAAGGAAAGCCCAGCACCAGATGGTTTCACTGGTAAATTTTAACAAACATTTAAAGAAAAATTAACACCAATCTTTCTCACACTCTTCCAAAAAATTAAAAAGGAGACAACGTTCCCAAACTCATTTAAAAGATAAGCATATATCAAAGCCAGAAAATAAATATTAGAAAAGAAAACTATAGGCCAATATCCTGATGAATATAAATGTAAAAATTATCAAAATAGTAGCAAATCAAATTCAGCACTCTGAAAGGATCATTCACCATGATCAAATGGGATTTATCCCTGGGATACAAGGAAGATTCAACATATGCAAATCAATCAATGTGATACGTGACCTTAACAGAATGAAAGAAAAGAATCATATCACCTCAGTAGATGAAAGAAAAGCATTTGACTAAATTCAGCCTTCATTCGTGATGACAAATGCTGGTATGGATATGGAGAAAAGGGAACCCTGTGCAAAGTTGATGGAATTGTAAATTGGTACAACGACTATGGAAAACAATATGGAGGATCATCAAAAAAAAAGAAAAAAAAAATACTGTGTGATCTAGCAAATTCCACTTCTGAGAATATATCCAGAGGATATGAAATACTATGTGAAAGAGATATTTGCAGCTCCATGTTGATAGCAGCATTATTTACAGGACACACACACACACACACACACACACACACACACACACAGTAGAATATTATTCAGCCATAAAAAATGAAGAACTCCTACCATTTTCAACAACATGGGTAGACCTTGAGGGATTATGCTAACTAAAGTAAGTCAGACGGAGAAAGTCAAATACTATATAATCTCACATGCAGAATCTTAAGAGAGCAACTCAGGAGAAAAGAGAAGACTTGCAGTTACCAGAGGTAGAGGGTGGGAAGAGGGAAATGAAGAAAGGTGGTGAAAAAGTATAAACTTCCACTTATAAGGTAAATGAGTACTAGGGATATAATGTAATTTTTTTTCTTTCTTTTGTTTTCTGTTTATATGAGAAGGTGAACATTAGCTGAACCTGTTGTGGTAATCATTTCACAATATGTGCAAATCAAACCATACTGTACACCTTATCCTTACACAGTGATATATGTCATTTTTCAATAAAACTGGAAAAAATTGCTCCATAAAAATGTGTTAAATGACCGACCACTCAAGCATACAGTGTGAAAATTATATATTTTTTTAATAATATTTATTTTGTTATATTAGTCACTATACAGTACATCCCCAGTTCTTGATGCAGTGTTCCATGATTCATTACTTGCATGTAACACCCAGTGAAACATGCAATATGTGCCCTCCTTAATACCCATCACTGGCCTATCCCAATCCCCCACCCCCTTCCCCTCTGAAGACCTCAGTTTGTTTCCCAGAGTCCACAGTCTCTCATGGTTCATTCCCCCTTCTGTTTACCCCCCTTCATTCTTCCTTTCCTTCTCCTACTGATCTTCCTCTTTCTTATGTTCCATAAATGAGTGAAAACATATGATAATTGGCTTTCTCTGCTTGACTTATTTCACTTAGCATAATCTCCAGTCCCATCCATGTTGCTGCAAATGCTGTGTAATCGTTCTTTCTGATGGCTGAGTAATATTCCATTGTATATATGGACCACATCTTCTTAATCCAGTCATCTGTTGAAGGGCATCTCGGCTCCTTCCACAATTTAGCTATTGTGGACAATGCTGCTATGAACACTGGGGTGCATATGGCCCTTCTCTTCACTATGTCTGTATCTTTGGGGTAAATACCCAGTAGTGCATTTGCTGGATCATAGGGTAGCTCAATTTTTAACTTTTTAAAGGACCTCCACACTGTTTTCCAAAGTGGCTGTACCAACTTGCATTCCCACCAACAGTGTAAAAGGGATCCCCTTTCACCACATCCTCTCCAACATTTGTTGTTTCCTGCCTTGTCCATTTTTGCCATTTTAACTGGTGTAAGGTGGTATCTTAGTGTGGTTTTGATTTGAATTTCCCTGATGGCTAATGATTTTGAACATTTTTTCATGTGTCTGTTAGCCATTTCTATGTCTGCATTGGAAAAGTGTCTGTTCATATCTTCTGCCCATTTATTGATTTGATTATTTGTTTCTTGTGTATTGAGTTTGAGAAGTTCTTTGTAGGTCTTAGATACAAGTCTTTAATCTGTAGTGTCATTTGCAAATATCTTCTCCCATTCCATGGGCTGCCTTTTAGTTTTTTTGGCTGTTTCCTTGGCTGTGCAGAAGCTTTTTATCTTGATGAAGTCCCACAAGTTCATTTTTTCTTTTGTTTCATTTGCCTTTGGAGATGTGTCATGAAAAAAGTTGCTGTGGCCGATGTCAAAGAGGTTGCAGCCTATGTTCTCCTCTAGGATTTTGATGGATTCCTGTCTCACATCGAGGTCTTTCATCCATTTGGAGTTTATCTTTGTGTATAGTGTGAGATAGTGGTCAAGTTTCATTCTTTTGCATGTAGCTGTCCAATTTTCCCAGCACCATTTATTGAAGAGACTATCTTTTTTCCACTAGATGTTTTTTCCTGCTTTAACAAAGATTAGTTGCCCAAAGAGCCGAGGGTCCATTTCTGGGTTCTCTATTCTGTTCCATTGGTCTATGTGTCTGTTTTTGTGCCAGTACCATGCTGTCTTGGTGATCTCAGATAGCTTTGTAATATAGCTTGAAATCTGGCAAAGTGATGCCCCCAGGTTTGTTTTTCCTGTTCAACAATTCCTTGGAGATTCGGGGCCTTTTCTGGTTCCATGCAAATTTAAGGGCTGTTTGTTCCAGTTCTTTGAAAAATGTCATTGGTATTTTGATCGGGATGGCATTGAAAGTGTAGATTGCTCTGGGTAGCATAGACATGTTAACTATGTTTATTCTTCCGATCCATGAGCATGGAATGTTTTTCCATCTTTTTGTGTCTTCTTCAATGTCTTTCAAGAGTGATTTGTAGTTTCTAGAATATAGGTCCTTTACATCTCTGGTTAAGTTAATTCCTAGATAACGTATGATTTTTGGTGCTATTGTAAATGGAATGGATTCCCTAATTTCTCTCTCTTCAGTCTCATTGTTCGTGTATAGAAATGCAACTGATTTCTGAGCATTGATTTTGTATCCCGCCACATTACTGAATTGTTCTGTAAGTTCTAGTCGTTTGGGGGTGGAGTCTTTTGGGTTTTCCATATAGAGTATCATGTCATCTGTGAAGAGAGACAGTTTGACTACTTCTTTGCCGATTTGGATACCTTTTATCCCTTTTTGTTGTCTGATTGCTGTTGCAAGGACTTCTAGTACTATGTTGAATAATAGTGGCGAGAGTGGGCATCCTTGTCATGTTCCTGATCTTAAGGGAAAGGCTTCCAGCTTTTCCCCATTGAGAATGATATTCGCTGTAGGCTTTTCATAGATGGTTTTTATGAAATTGAGGAATGTACCCTCTATCCCTACACTCTGAAGGGTTTTAATCAGGAAAGGATGTTGTATTTTGTCAAATGCTTTTTCTGCATCAATTGAGAGGATCATATGGTTCTTGACTCTTCTCTTGTTGATAAGATCTATCACACTGATCAATTTGTGAATGTTGAACCACCCTTGCATCCCAGGGATGAATCCCACATGGTCTTGATGGATAATCCTTTTAATGTACTGTTGGATCCAATTAGCTAGGATCTTGTTGAGAATCTTGGCGTCCATATTCATCAGGGAAATCGGTCTGTAATTCTCCTTTTTGATGGGGTCTTTGCCTGGTTTGGGGATCAAGGTAATACTGACTTCATAGAATGAGTTTGGTAGTTTTCCTTCTGTTTCTATTTTTTGAAACAGCTTCAGGAGAATAGGTATTATTTCTTCTTTGAATGTTTGGTAGAATTCCCCGGGGAATCCTTCAGGCCCTGGACTCTTGTTTTGGGGGAGGTTTTTGATCATTGCTTCAATCTCTTCATAGTTAATAGGTCTGTTTAAATAATTAATTTCTTCCTGTTTCAGCCTGGTAGTTTATAGGTTTCCAGGAAGGCATACATTTCTTCCAGGTTGTTTAATTTATTGGCGTAAAGCTGTTGATAAAAGTTTTTAATGATCCTTCCTATTTCATTGGTGTTGGTTGTGATCTCTCCCCTTTCATTCATAATTTTATTAATTTGGGTCCTTTCTCTATTCTTTTGAATAAGTCTGTCCAGTGGCTTTTCGTTCTTATTTATTCTTTCAAAGAACCAGCTTCTAGTTCTGTTGATCTGCTCTACCTTGCTCCTGGTTTCTAATTCATTGATCTCTGCTCTAATCTTGATCAACTGCCTTCTCATGCATGGGTTAGGCTTATTCTTCTGTTCCAGCTCCAGCTTCTTGAGGTGAGAATATAAAAACTGCATTTTAGATATTTCTATTCTTTTGAGTGTGGCTTGGATGGCTATGTATTTTCCCCTTAGGACCACCTTTGCAGTGTCCCATAGGTTTTGGACCAATGTGTTTTCATTCTCATTGGTCTCCAGAAATTGATTAAACTGATTTTTAATTTCCTGGTTTACCCAATCTTTTTTGAGCAGGATGG
The DNA here is from genome assembly GCF_023065955.2 of Ursus arctos. NCBI lineage: Eukaryota > Metazoa > Chordata > Mammalia > Carnivora > Ursidae > Ursus > Ursus arctos. Next base: position 43,907,265 of record NW_026622985.1, on the reverse strand, counting down.
TTCTTAGTTTCCAAGTGTTTGAGTTTCTTCCAAATTTTTCCTTGTGATTGAGTTCCAGTTTCAATGCATTGTGGTCTGAGAATATGCAGGGAATAATCTCAGTCTTTTGGTATCGGTTAAGACTGGTTTTGTGACCCAGTATATGGTCTATTCTGGAGAAAGTTCCATGCGCATTCGAAAAGAATGAGTATTTTGTTGTTCTGGGATGTAGTGTTCTATATATATATATATCTATGAGGTCCATCTGTTCCAGTATGTCATTCAAAGCTCTTGTTTCTTTGTTGATTTTCTGCTTAGGTGATCTGTCTATTGCTGAGAGTGGAGTGTTGAGGTCCCCTACTATTAATGTATTATTATCTATATGTCTCTTTATTCTGGTTAAGAGTTGGCTTATGTATCTAGCTGCTCCCCTGTTGTGGGCATAGATATTTATAATTGTCATATCCACTTGTTGGATACATCCTTTAAGAATAATATAGTGTCCTTCTGTATCTCTCACTACAGTCTTTAGTTTAAAATCTAATCTGATATGAGAATTGCTACCCCAGCTTTCTTTTGAGGTCCATTGGCATGAAAAATGGTTTTCCATCCCTTCACTTTCAATCTGGATGTATCTTTAGGTTCAAAATGAGTCTCTTGCAGACAGCAAATGGATGGGTCATGTCTTTTTATCCAGTCTGCAACCATGTGGCGTTTATGGGAACATTTAGGCCATTCACATTGAGAGTGATTATTGAGAGATATGATTTTAATGATGTCATGTTGCCTGTGAAGTCTTTGTTTCTATAGATTGTAAATTTCTGTTCTGTATCACTCTTGGGGCCTTTTTACTTTTATAGAACCCCCCCCTTAATATCTCCTGTAGGGTTGGCTCGGTGGTTACGAATTCCTTGAGTTTCTTCCGATCCTGGAAGGTCCTTATCTCTCCATCAATTCTGAATGACAGCCTCGCTGGATAAAGGATCCTTGGCTGCATGTTCTTCTCAGATAGAGCTTTGAAAATACCCTGCCAACCCTTCCTAGCCTGCCAGGTCTCTGTAGACAGGTCTGACATTATTCTGATATTTTCCCCTCTGTATGTAAGGATTTTCTTCCCCCTGGCTGCTTTCAATACCGTATCCTTGGATCTAATATTTGCGAATTGCACTATGACGTGACGTGGTGTAGGTCTGTTCTCATTGACTTTGGGAGGGGTCCTCTCTGCTTCCTGGACATGAATGCTTGTTTCCTTTGCCAGATTAGGGAAGTTCTCAGCTACAATTTGTTCAAATATCTCTTCTAGACCTCTCTCTTTCTCCACCCCCTCAGGGATGCCGATGATTCTGACATTGGAACGTTTCACTGAGTCAGTAATCTGTAATCTACATTCTTGAGACTGGATTTTTTTGAGGCAAGTTTCTATTTTAACTTTCTCTTCTACCATCCCATCCTCCAATTCACTAATTCATTCTTCTGCCTCATTTACCCTGGCTGTCAGAGCATCTAGTTTAGACTGCATTTGATTCATAGCATTTTTAATTTCTGCCAGACTCGCTCTCATTTCTGCCCTTAGAGATTCTATAGTCTCGTTAATATTTTCCTTAATAGTTTTTTCAAGCCTACACATCCTCTTGACCACTGTTACTCTGAACTCCATTTCTGACAATTTGGTTATATCCATATCCATCAGTTCTGTGGCAGAGGCCACAGACTCATTATCTTTTCTTTGCTGGGGGGGGATTTCTCCTTCTTGTCATTCTGATGAGGAGAGGTTGTGGGGATGCCCAGAGCCCAAGTTATTGACCAGAACACAGGCAGTGTGCACTTGTTTTATAGGGACCTTAGGGATGTCAGCTTCCTGATTTTTCAGCCTGCCTTCTGGGTGAGGGGCCTGCCACGCTGATATTCAGGAAACCCTGTTTGGGTAGAGTTGCCCCGTCCCCTGCGAGGGGGGATGTGGATGGGCACAATGTGAGCCAGTATTTCCAGGCTTTGTTCTCTGGCAGCTTTCCCTGGTGGTTTTCTGTGCCTCTTCTGAGAGTCAGAACAGTAGTGGCCGTATCCTAGCCTCTGTCTCAGAACAGAGAGATCGTAGTTCGTTCTCCACTGAGCTCTCTTGGCCACTTTAACTCTGTTTCTATCGGTGCTGCTAAAAACCCTGCAGCAACCTGGGATGTGTGCCCCACAGCCTGTGTCCCAGCCCTCACTTCCAGGGCCAGCGCGTCTCTGTCCTTTGTGCTTCTAACACCACTAGCCTCCCCAGGTTCCCACACGCGCTCCCGAGCTCCCTGTTTCAGTATGGTTCGAGTGCGCTCTGGAGCGCTGGTTTTCAGTCTGGTCAAGCGCGCACTCCCAAGCTCCCGGATTTAATCTGGTTCCAGTCAGCGCTCCGGAGCTCCAGTTTTCAGTCTGGTCACGCGTTCCCGGGCTCACGGTCTCAGTCTGCTCTCTCACAGGTGCCAGTCCGCGAGTCCAGCCCTCTCCCCAGCACAAGTGGCTATTGCTTCCCAACGCCCAAGTGCGAAGGCTCCCTCCCCCTTCCGTTTATCTTCCTGTATCTGTGTGCGGAATCACAGCTTCCCATTTCGTACCTCAATACTCAGCGCTGGAGATGTTCATTTATAGAGATCCAGGTGTGTCTTCCTGCGTCTCACACTGATTCCGTGGGTGTTCAGGATGGTCTGGTAGATATCCAGCTTGACTCAGGGGACCAGCTGAGAAAGGGTCTCCTACTCCTCCACCATCTTTTCTTCTCCTAGCAGAAAGTGGTCGCTTTTCTGTTCATAGAGTTTCTGCTACTCTTTTCTTCGTTTTCCAGTTGCGTTCATAGGTATTCAGAATGGTCTGGTAGCTCTCTCGCTGAATTCCTGGGACCAGACGAAATTTAAGCCTCCTGCTCCTCTGCCATCTTGGACTCTAGCCTGAAAATTATATTTTTAAAGGTAATTGTGATGTTTCTTATGTCATTACATTATACTGAATACAATAGTTTTAATGCCATAATTGGCCAGTGACTCTTTTGAAGTAACCATCCCTTGTTGAATGCCTCTGCTAAAGAGTCCTTAGACTATTGTCTCATTCCTCAGTATATCTCATTTCTTTGCATAAGTACTGGTAAATATTTTCAACTAAATGAATTAACCAAATACTATTATATGGAGTATATAAGATTACATAGTCATATTTCTGTCATTATTTTATAAAAGTAAAATATTGTGGGGAAAATATTAAATCCAAATTGCTACTAATGGTCATTAATCCTGAGATAGAGATTTGTTGAGAAAGTCAGTGGAATATTATTTTGTCTTCTGTTAAAATTTTCCACGTTAGAAGCGCTTGAGTAGCGCAGTCAATTAAGCGTCTGACTCTTGGTTTTGGCTCAGGTTTTGATCTCAGGGTTGCGAGATCAAGTCCCGAGTCTGGCTACATGCTCAGTGTGGAGTCTGTCGCGATTCTCTCTCCTTCTCCCTCTCCCTCTCCCTCTATCCCTCCCCACCTGCTCACTCTTTATATATATATATATCTCAAATAAATAAATGAATCTTTAAAAAAATAAATGCGGACACTTTATTAATAACAAAACTAAAAGAAAGTATAAACTTTAAAACTTCACTAACATTTGAGTCAAAGATCTGCCAGTTGTGGTTTTGATATGTTAACTAATGTTTTTTTTTTTTTAAGTGACTGGTATAGGGATACCTGGGTGGCTCAGGTCATGATCTCAGGGTTCTAGAATGGAGCCTTATGTTGGGCTCCCTGCTTCTCCCTCTCCATCGGCCCCTCCCCTGACACTTGTGTTTGGTCTCTCTCTCTTTCTCTCTCTCTCTCTCTCTCTCTAATAAATAAATAAATAAATAATCTTGAAAAGACAGTGACTGGTATAATCAAGGTAGGAGCTGAATGGTCACTTTAGACCAAGGTGGTGGAAATGGGGGTGTTGACAAGTAATCAAATTATGCATATGTTTTGAAAACAGCACTAAAAGAATTTGCTCATAGATGGATTTGGGGTGTGAATAAAGGAAAGTAATCAGGATTTGGGGCCTGAATGGGAAGACTGTATGGAGAAGCTGATGCAGGATTAGGTAGAGGGCAGGAGCTCAGTGTTAAGTTTAAGACATATTAAGTTCAAGGTGCTTATTGGACTTCTAAGTGGAAATATCAAAGAAGTCAATGACAGAGATCTGAAGTTCTGGGGAGCTTTCTGGAATGGAGATACATAAATCAGATAGAAAGACAGAAAAGCAGGTAGATAGAAAGATGGACAGATTATAATACTATTAAATATAATGAGATCCCCTATTCACAGTCCAACATTTAGAGGTCAGCGAGATGAAAAGGAAAGTAAATGAGAAACTGCAGTAAGAAAAGCACAAAAAGAAAGCTAGTCCACAGTGATAGTGTGGAATCCCAGAGAAGAGAGTGTTTCGAAGAAAAATAATCCCATCAAATAATGCTAATAAGTCACCTAAAATGGGGGGCAAATACAAGCAGGTAGGTCAAACATGGTTGAAGGAGCTTGAAGTTCTCCCCTGAAAGTTTCTGTTTGATTTTGGAATAGAAAGCAAAGTCATCAGCTGAGTGAGGAGAGAGGTTTTAGGCTTTCACTGTAAATTTCTAATCATAATGCCTTTCACTAGCAAGTACTCAATATTTGTTCACTTTGTAACTGACAAAAAAAAAAAAGAGTGGATAAGGATTGGAGACCCTACTCTAGTCCCTACTGTGTTAAGTAAGTCACTCCTACCACTCTTGAGTTTTTCTCCTTAGCAAAGTTAAGCTCGTAATAGTTACTGAGTGGAAGGAAATAAGCTCTTATTGATAGAAGTTGTGGTAAAGAAATTAGGAAATGAGTCTTGAGTATTTAGTGCCTTTGTTCCAAATATAATTTATGTAATTTAAAGTTTACATAATTTAATATTTCATTTTAGTAAACTTATCACTGAAAACTTAATAGTCCGCTCTCTGGAGCTGAAGCAGGTGGCTCCAGGCATCATTGTGTCTACTCCTAAGTTTTTGTAAGGATTGAATAAAATAATGTATGAGAGAGAGTTCAAATTTGTTCAACAGTGATATAAATGTCAATCATTATTATTTTGAGGTGCTCAGAGGAAGAGAAGCAAAAGATAAAGTTTCTGCCTCATTTGCGTTAGAATTTACCATGTACCCTCAAACAGAGAGTGATTAACAAGTTAATTAACAAGTTAAATTTCCACGTAGGTGAGACAGAGAAAAGACTGACAATAAAAATGAACATTTTAACATTTTTTTCGCTCAAGGTCTAAAAGGTTGATTAAGTTAATCTTTCTGTCTTATAACTTTGCTGCTTAAATATGCCTTTCTTTGTGGATAGAAGGACAAGCTACAACACTTCTAAAAGATTGCTTTAAGTTATGAGTCAGTTTTATTTATTCATTTATTTTTATTTTTAGGCTCCACACCCAACATGGGGCTTAAACTCACCACCCCGACATCAAGAGTTGCATGCTTTACCAACTGAACCAACGAGGTACCCCATGAGTCTGTTATTTTTAGAATATTTAGTACTTCGATATTAAGACTCTTTTCAACTTGGTAATAAGTAATATGGTTAGAAAGAATGAATTAGTAATACTTTAAAGTGACATCTCACTGTGCATATGCAGTAACCCATTTTGGTGAACACCCTGTATATTACTGTCAGTTTGTGGTTCATATTTTGGTTACTTAATACATGTGGCTTTAGTTTCATTATTTTAAATGTATTTACACTATTTTTAAAGGGAATATTTATTGGTAGTTTAACCTCTCATAAAATGCACCTTTAAAAAATTCCTATGAAGATTAAAGGTTATTAGAGTACCTGGTCTTGATATACAAATTATAGTTAGAAGAGATGGTATCCACTGTACCATAAATTTTTCAAGCAGGACTAAGGAGAACTTTAAAAATATCACATTATTTTCCCTCTTCATCTTTTTACCCCACCCCACAAGTTCAAGAAAGATAAATGTAGAGAAAAAGAAATTTAGAGGAACTCAGGGTCACATTCATGTACAAATCATGATAAATATGCAAATGATTTAGTAACAGAATATGGTTTTTCTAAAACAAATTATATTTATTTACCCTATTTTAAGCCCAGTAATTTTTTTTTGAATTAGGTTAATAATTCCTTGACCTATCAATCACTTTTGTTATTGATGTTGGGGTTTATTTTTCTCTGTCAGTGTGCTTCCCTGTCAGATTCAGAATCAGTCTGGTGATTTCTCACTGCCTATAGAGTTTTTTAAATGCAATGGTAACATAAAATGCTTTGTACCTCTATCCACTTAAAAAAAAAAAAACTCAAGGAAAGAAACAATAATTCAGTAATTTCTCAGAAATTAAAAAAAAGAAAATGAAAAATTTTCACTTCTTTCAAGAGTCAAGGTGCCCTTAAAAGCAGAGATTGATAGCAATCATATTTGCGGTGCTCCAAATCCGATGTTACATTTAAAACTTTTTTTTAGAGTTCTAAAAGAAAACCTATTTTGTGTTATGTTTCCAACATGAGGAAAATGCTGTCTCAAAATTTCATAGCAAAATGTGCAAGGAATTGATATTAATCATATAAAAAATTCAATCATCCATGAGAGAGTTTTCACACATGTAACTCAAAGGCAGTGTTGACAAAAGTCTTGCTGCCTATTGTCTGACAGACACATCTCCATACTATAGAAATTGTGTTGTCAGAGGTCATAATGGTCAGTTTTCAGGATTATATTGGTATACCTTGCTGGAGGATAGTTACCTTCCCATCATTTTATAATATATAAATTTTTTAAGTTTAGTTTATATTCTTTTCAGTAATGCTTTTTTGTGTTGACCTCACTACACCATTTTTTATGATTTGGGGAGAGCATTTTCCTCTCAATTTTATTTTTATTTTACCATTTAAATTGGTTTAAAAGACAAATCTTAGAAGATTATACTAATTTAAAAAAAATAACAACCTATCAGAGATTAAAGGTTTCTTTTTGTGCCTAAGACAAAGTTGTCAGAATGATGTTTTGAAATTGATGAAACAAAAGATTGAGGATAATAAACAGAACCAATTATATTAAAATATTACTTAAATATTTTCTGAAAGTTACATGACTTTAACAACACACTGAATAACAAGACCTAGCAATATGTAAAATAACTATCAAAGCAGTGATGAGCATAAACAATAACTTATGATATCACCAACTGTAATGTGGTTTTAAAATAGGCCTGATTTTTGGCGCCTGGGTGGTTCAGTTAGTTAAGCGTCGGCCTTTGGCTCAGGTCGTGATCCCAGGATCCCGGGATTGAGTCCTCCATCAGGCTCCCTGCTCAGCGGGGAGTCTACTTCTTCCTCTGCCCCTCTCCCCGCTTGTGTGCACATGCTCTCTCTCAAAAATAAATAAGTAAAAATTTTTTGGAAGGTTAAAAAAATCTCTGATATCTATTAATGATTAAATTATAGGTAGTGCTACTACTACTGTTGCCTACTTTCATAATTGGAGGAAATGCTAAATTTCAGTGGGAGGCTAATGGAAATGAAGATGCAATTTTCCCCATACAAGTTTACACAGCCCTTGAAATCTATTTATGGATGCTGGGATTGGTGGATGTGAGCTTATGAACCACTGATGTAGAATTTTATTAAAAAGTGCCTTTCCATGTAATAGCTGCAATTTAGAGTATCTTACACTAAATCATTTAGTCTTTTAGTTTCCTTTTTTAGCGGATGCAGCTTTGATTCCTTCCTCTTTTTTTCCCCCTCTTCCCATTCCTTTAGTTAGTAAAATGTTTGACTCAACTGGAAAACTCTGAATGCTAGTTGAGTGGCCAGTTGGAAAGGGAGCGAAAATGCTCATTTTCTTCACTTTACATAGCCTGAACAGCACATAATAAGGGGAGGAGACTAGAGCTTGGATTCCCTACTGCATACCAGTTACATGTCTGTTTAACTTTTCATTTTACAAAGTTCTACCATTTTCCCAGACTAGCTAAGCCATGAATTTTTGCTTTAAGAAAAAAGGGCTGAATCCTTACATGCAAGTATGAATAAACACCTTGTTAAAAGAAGAGAAAAATAAGACTCCCCATTTCATTTGGTTGGATGAGATATTTTGAAGGCAGTATATAAGGAAGAGAGCTAACTTGCTAAGAATTTAAATCATTTGCTTCTAAATCACAATTATTATGCAGTTAAAACTCAATCTGATTTTCTGAAATTCAATCTAGGGACTCATGCTCATATTACGTAAAAGATTTTCTAAAATATTTCCCCAAATTATAAACATTTCAGTGAAATCGCGTATTTTCTTCCTGCTCCAACAAATGATCACTCCTTGTTATCTATATGGCATCCAAAGCCCAATATATCATGATTTCCATTTGTCTATAAAGAACAAAATTGTAACGATAAGCCAAAATGATTCCATAAGAGACTCCATTCTATTCCTTAATTATATATGACTTATCTACTCTGACTGTTTCTAAGGGAATCATGAAAATGTTTGTAATTTTTGTCTGTACTAGAAAAGTCCCAGATAAAAGAACCTGTTTTTCTACAGACCTGAAATGTGCTCATTCGTTTGGATGTTTCATACAATTAATATTGCAACATGTTGGAACTGAAAACATAGTATGAAATGTAAGATAGGAAAGTGGAATAAAATAATGTGATAGAAAAAGTAAAGACTAAATTCAAAATCAGCAGTTCAAGATATAGACTGTCCTCACACCTGATAGTTTCGTGATCCCCAGGTTTGAAACAGGACATATGCTTGTTCATGGAATCGGGACCCTCACATGAAAACAGCTTGAACAAGTAGTTTTTGGAAACCTAGACTGAAGACAGAGTATCAGCTGATTGGTGATAGGAAAAAGGAATGTGAAATAATGCTGCCTTTGAGTAGCTTGAGAATATTTATTGACTCATTTACTCAGCAATGATTGTGGCAGACCTACTATGTGACTCTGCTTAATGCTGAGAATACACAGCAATGGGTAAAATAGATAACATCCCTTCTCTCTCAGAGCCTACGTTCTAGTAACACAGACAAACAATAAACAGGCAATAAACATAATATCAGCTACTGGTAAGAACTATGAAGAAGAAAATAAGTAAAGTAGGATATGGGATAGAAAGTAAAGTACAGTGCTATTTTATATAATGTAGTAAAGGTCTCTGGGAGAATGGTCCCTGAGTAGAGACTTTTTTATTTTATTTTATTTTATTTTTTAGATTTTATTTATTTATTTGAAACACAGAGAGAGAGCACCAGCAGGGGGAGGGGCAGGGAGAGGGAGAGGGAGAAGCAGGTTTACCGCCTAGCAGGGAGCCCAATGTGGGGCTCAATCCCAGGACCCTGGGATCATGACATAAGCCAAAGGCAGATGCTTAACAAGCTGAGCCACCCAGGTGCCCCCTGAGTGGAGATTTGAATGAGAAAAGCCAAGGGAATATCTGGGAGAAACAAGTTCACAGATGCCTTAAAAAAATCTATCCATAGATTCATGTCTGAAGGAGCAGCAGTTCAAGAGCCCTGAAATGTCATTGTGTTTAATGTGCCAAGGATTAGCCAGAAGGCCATTTTGGCTTGAGCCAAGTGAGAGAGCAGAAATATGGGAAACGAGGTAAGGGCTTGATGAGTCTGCTGAGGATGTTGGGTTTTATTCTAAGTGTAATGGACACAACTGGAGGCTTCTGAGCAGGGAGTCATTTTGGTCATTCTTTCATAAATATATGTGTGAGGCACCATATTTGGTAAAACAAATAAGACATAAATCCTTCCCATCAATTAAGGGAGCATGAGAATGTAGACTGACACACTGAACAAGTGAATGCTGTGGAGTATTCTGGTGCCATAATGGAAATATGCACCAGCTACAGGCTGCAAACCAGACACTCAAGAAAAAAATGGAGTGAGGGGAAGGTCAGGATGACAACTGAGTGTGATCATCCAATAGGAAATGTTGGAAGAAGAGAAGACAAGAATCCAGAAGAGGGATCAAGAGTGTGGGCACAGAGAAAGAAGAGGCCAGGGCACCATGTCATGGGAAAGATACTTTTAGGAAGAATCATTCAAGTGCTTGAAGCATACTGAGTCCCAATAGAATGAAAGTGGAAAGAAATGAAAGGGACATTGTACTTAGGTCATTTATTCATTCATTCACTTTTTTAAGTATTGCTTACATACCAGGCACTGAACTAATTTGCTAAAAATTTGAAGTTGTAGTGCCGTCATGGCATTTACGGAATTGTAAAGAACACCAATGCTAATAAACACCAAAAAGATGACACAGGTTCTTAAAAAATTAATTTCTGTAGAAGAATAGGGCATGGTACTATGACATAATGTGGACATTGATCTAGTGTGGGAAGTCAAAGAAGTATTTTTTGAGAAAACAGTGATTTGGTGTTAGTTTATATGGTTCATAGTTGTGACTGAAGTGAAGTCAAGGTTGCTCCAGTGGTTTTTAAGGGAGCCCTTATTTTGTTCTGGAAATTATAAGAATAGCTAATATTGGCTGGTCTGAAGGTAGTGAGTTATTTCAATTGATTGTTCACAGTCAGTCACAGACCAAATTCCTTGGTCTACTCTTTCCCCCTTCTAACTGCTGCACTTGATGACTAGTCTTAAAAAAAGAATAATGTATCATTCAATTCGTGAAAATTTGTTTGTTTTTTGGAATTTTAAATCTACACGGTATTGAAAAGTAATTTCATTTTACGTAAACTTAAATCACAACAAGAAGCAGGAGATTAAGTAAATTGAGATAGATAAATATTAGTAATCTAATTACTAAAATAATACTATAGGATAACACAGCCCCCACAAAGAAGTATAAGGCCATTTGGGTGACTCAAAGCATAGATGAAATTCTAGAATGTATAACAGTGACAGAATTAGAAAAGCTTCACAAAAGAGCAATCACGTTACCATCAAGGCTGCTCTCACTTTGGAGTCATATAGAAATGTGCTTAATTCACCTCCCCCACCTCCCAGGAGAACTCTGGGAATCCACCCATCTCTTTCAGTAGCAGTTTCATCTTCTTTAAATAGGTTAGTATCTATTTGCACTGGTCTTGTGAAAACTAAATGGGGTGCTGTATGGAAAGTGCCTTGCTTAGCTCCTGGCAGTGCGGTAGGTGACCAGTGTATGGTAGCTGTAGCAGCCGAGTTGATGGATGGTGACGATGAGGAAGAAGACAATACCAGCAGCAGGATGTGGGTATCTGTCCACTGTGCTGGGTTATGGGGAACTAAAAGACATATGTCCTGACCTCCGAAGATTTATCAACTACATAATACAGGATATATGTTAAAATAGCAATATGAATTGCATTATGCTTTTTTTTAAAAAAAATGAAGACTGCAAATAAGGACCCAGGAAGATGAGTGGAGGGCCTTATTGCTCAAAACATGGGAACTCAAGGAAAGATTCAGTGTCATGGATCTTAACCTCTTTCTCAAGGCTATACTGGTTTCCCAGGGTTTTCGTAACAAATTATCACAGATGGTATGGCTTAAAACAATAGACATTTATTGTCTCGTTGTTTCGGATGCTGGTATAGCTAGTCTAAAATCAAGGGTGTGGGGACATAGGAGAAGCACAGCCAAGTTTGCTCTAAAACACGTAGTGGAATTCTTCCTCGCCTCTTTTGCGCTTTGACAGTTTGCCAGCTGCCCTTGGCATCCCTAACTTGTCGATGCATCACCCCAATCTGAGCTTCCATCTTCACGTGGCCTTCTCCCAGTGTGTCTCAGTCTCTGTCTCTGTGTCGTCCTATGGCTATCTTCTTATCAGTCCACCAGTCATACTGGATTAGGGATCTACCGTACTATAGTATGACCTGATTTTAACTAATTATAATGGCAAAATCCCTATTTGCAATAAGCTCACCTTCTGAGGTACTGGGGATTAGGATTTCAACATATCTTTTTTTTTTTTTTTTTAGTGGGGGAGGGCACAATTTAGTTCATAACATATCAACTCTGTTGATCTAAGGATTATTTTTTCCTCGTGGAACCGTAGGTTCAATTTTATAACAAAAATCAAAAGAATGGTCGGGATTTTTTTAGCTAAAAGTAACTGCAACCCAACTTAAAAAGAAAAATTTTTGCAGGGAAGCTCACAAAATTAAAAGAGTTCCTGAATCAAAGGGCAGCTCTGAGACTCTCCCTCTCTGCCCCTCACCTTTGCTTCTCTCTGGGTACCCGTTATGTACCCTCAGGCAATCCTTGCCTCACCAGCTATGGTTACCAGAAGCTAGATCATCATTTTAAGTGAAGAATTAAAGAGCCATCCCACCTCCTTTGCAAAAGAAAAAAAGCCTAGAGAAGGACTCTGAGTGACCCTCTTTGGGGCCTCGACAAATGACTGCAGCTGTTAGAAGGTGCTGTGAGCATGGCCGAGCCTGGTCATGAGTCCATCCCTTTTGTCCAATGAGGTAAGATCTGTTTCCAAAACAAGAGACTTTTTTTTTCCTGGGGAGACGTATTATTAGTTTTCTAGGATTGCCATAACAAAATACCATGGGCTTAAACAACAGACATTTATTTTCTCATGGACCTACAAGCTAGAAGTCCAAGATCGAAGTGCCATCAGGTTTGCTTTCTTCTGAGATCTCGCTGCTTGGCTTGCAGACCACTAACTTAGCCTTTTCTCCATTCCCTCAGCTGTCAGTCCAAATGTCCTCTTCTTGCAAGGACATCAGTCAGACTAGATTGGGAGCCACCCATATGACCTCAGTGTACTTTAGTCACCTCTTTAAAGGCCCTCTCTCCAAATACATTTATATTCTGAGGCACTGAGGGTTAGAATTTTAACTGAAGACTTGTAAGGAAACAAGCACTTAAATTCAGCACTTAACAATAGATAAAGTCTGATAAGAGCCAACAGGCATTTGCCTGGTAACTACCATCTCCTGTGGCTGGTGCTCTGCAAGCTATGTCATAGAATCTTCCTAAGAATCCTAAAACGTTGACACAATCATTGTCTGAAATTGTCCAAGTGAAATGAAAGCTTAGGAAAGCTGATATTTTGCCTGAAGTAATACAAGAAAGCTGACGTTCAAATCCAAGTTTGCCTGGTTCCAAATTCTACGTGCTCAACAACTACATTATAATCACAGAATTTCTTTTGAGTTTTTCACTTTGGTATTTTGTATTTTATTTTTTTGTAAAAAATGGGCAGTGATGCTGAAAACAGAACAAATTTTTTTAAAAGAATGCATTTCTAAAAGGACACATTTAAATCCTAGAGTATTTTGCCTTACAGACTTCTGGGGGCCTTAAAAATTTTCACATTGTCTGTTAACAATACTGGTTCAGAGCTGCAAATGAGACAGATTAGTTTAGGGAAAAATTGATCAAATTATTTCTTAAGAAAAAATCAAAAGTTTGAAGAACATGTTCAACTGATGCTGTGGAGAAAACTTATTTTAAGCGTTAGCTTCTCTTTGTCTATCCGCTGTTACTTGGAGAGCTGCAAAAATGGCAAAACGTAAGCCCGGTCTTTTGACCACTGAATAGCTAGAAGTCACTTTAGTTCAGTGGCATCAGTAAAGTGGCCTTATACTCCCAGGCCAAAGTTCAGTACATTGTATTACAGTCGAAGCATTTCTTACTGTTGATACTTGTATCTCCCAAGCAGAACTACAGGAAACCTTTTTGAAAAAGTAATTTTAGAATCCCATCACAAAAATAAACTACACATTAATAATATTCAATGATAAAAAACACATAAATGATTGCTTTTTTGGGGTGCACCTACACGAATCTTTCAGGGGGCAGAGAGAAGTTTGTGGCTGGCTATTATACCAAGCTGATGCTTTGCGGAGAATAAAGGGGAGAAAGAGGGCCACATTCACTTATTTGCTTGTTGATGATGTATGCTCCTGATCAATAACAGAAACCTCACATAACGCAAGCATACAAAGCAATTTTATTTCATAATAGGTTGTGGAAAGTGACCACACTTTGCATTTCCTGACTTTGTGGTAGTTTGGGGCTTTCAGTGACTCCATCAATAAAAAAAATTTTTAAAAAAGTGAGCCTAGTGATCTTCACCTTCATAGTACTGCAAAAATACATGGAAAAACTACAATCACGAAGTAGCAGACAAATCTATACAGTAGTTCAAGTTTCAGTCCAAACTCCATCTCCACATAGGCTTTCACATCATTTCAAAGTACTTAAAACTTCTAAACATTATGTAGGCCGAACTATTAGTGCTTGGAACCTGTTCTCTAAAAATTAATGGTGCTGCGTTGTTTTGAGCAGAGGGAATGTCTTTTGAATTCAATTTGTTAAACTAACTTCACCGACTTTGTCATTTAATTGAAGAGCATCCTTTAATAGTATCAAGCAAGCTTTACTTAGGAAAATTAAGTTCAGAGCTAAGAACCTTATCACATTGTCAGCTCAACCTTTTTAAAGAATGGGATTGATGTAGTCAAAATATGTCTGATTCTCTTTTTTTAGCCTTTAATTGACAAATAAAATAGTTGTATATTTAAAGTGTATAACATGATGATTTGACATGCATATATTTTATGAAAGGATTCTCACCATCAAGTTAATTAACATATCCATCACCTGACATATCTACCTTTTTTTTTCCCCCTAGGGAGAATTTTTAAGTTCTGCTTTCTTAGCAAATTTCAGTTATACAGGACAGTGTTAGTAACTATAGTCCCCATGTTATATGTTAGATACTGAGATCTTATTCATCTTATAATGGAAAATGTACATCCTTTTCCCAACCTCTCCCTCTTACCTGCAACCCCTAGCCCCTAACCCCTGGCAACCACCATTCTACTCTGTTTTTCTGAGTTTGACTTTTTTTTTTTTTTTTTTTTAAGATCTCACAAAGAAGTGATACCATGCAGTATTTGTCATTCTCTGTCTGGCTTATTTTGTTTAGCATAATGCCCTCCAATTGCATCCATGTTGTCCACAGTGGCAGGATTTCTTTCTTTTGTAAGACTTAATAATATTCCATTGTGTGTGTGTATGAGGGGTGTTCTTCAAGATAGTGATTTCATTTCTTTTGGATATATAGCCAGAAGTGGAATTCCTGGATTATATAGTAGTTCTATTTTTAATTCTTGAGGAACCTCCATTATGTTTGTCATAATGGCTGTAGCAGTTTACATTCTCACCAATAGTGTGCCACTGTTCCCTTTTCTCCACATGCTCACTTAGCATTTGTTTTCTCTTGATGTTTTTTAATAACATCCTCACAGGTGTGAGGTAATATCTCATCGTGGTTTTGATCCACATTTGTCTGATGATTAATGAGGTTGAGCACATTTTCACATACCTATTGGCTATTTGGATGTCTTCCTTGGGAAAATATCTGTTCAGATCCTTTGCTCATTTTTAGTTGGATTATTGGGGGGGGGTTGCTATTGAGTTGTATGAGTTCATTGTATATTTTAGATATTAACCCCTTATTGGATATGTGGTTTGCAAACATTTCCTTCCATTCTGTAGGTTACCTTTCCGTTTTGTTGATGGTTTCCTTTGCTGTGCGGAAGCTTTTCAATTTGATGGAGTCTCACTGGTTTAGTTTTGTTTTCTGTCACCTTTGCTTTTGTTGCCAAATACAAAAAATCATTGTCAAGACCAATGTAAAGGAGCTAATCCTGTTTTTTTTCTAGGAATTTCATAGTTTTAAGTCTTATGTTCTAGTCTTTAATCAAACACTGAATTGATTTTTGTGTATAACGTAAGTTGGGGGTCCAGTTTTACTCTTTTGCATGTTGCTGTCCAGTTTTTCCCAATACCATTTATTGAAGAGTCTATCCTTTCCCTATTGTATATTCTTGGCTTATTGTTGAAAACTAATTAACCATATAGGCATGGATTTATTTCCGGACTCTCTCTTTTGTTCCATTGATCTGTGTGTCTGTTTTTGTAAAGATGCCATCCTATTTTGATCACTGTATCTTTGAATATACTTTGAAATCAGGAAATGTGATGCCTCTAGCTTTGTTCTCAATATTGCCTGGGTATTTGAGATCTTTGGTGGTTCCCTACAATGTTTCATCATTCTTAACATTCTAACAGTCTAAGATTCTGATCAAGCCAAAAGTGGTGCCAGCCAGGATGGCATTATAAGAGATAGATAGATGATAGATAGATATAAATATATGTATTTGATTAGGAAAATTAGTGAGATACTAGTAAAATAGTAAGACACTTGATATTTAATATTAAGATTAAAATGTTAACATGTATATTTTTATTACAAACCAATATAAGATACTTTTTGATTTTTATTTTACTGATATAATAGCTAAGACAGGAGAAGAAATTCTGGACTCCCCCTGCAGTACAGAATTAATAGAAGGGAATGAAATGCCAGCACTATGCATAGAACTACACAAAGTATAACATTTCAAGGGCCTTGAAATGGTTATACTTTATAATCCTTATGTTTGACTGCTTACTAATCACATAACCTTTTAGGCAGGAAAATAAGGAAGAAAACTCTCTTTTTGGGCTCTGTTATTTGGTCTCTGGCTAAAACAGAGTTTTTAGTTTTAGATGCCTTCGGCTCAGGGTGTGATCCCGGAGTTCTGGGATCGAGCCCCACATCAGGCTCTTCTGCTGGGAGCCTGCTTCTTCCTCTCCCATTACCCCTGCTTGTGTTCCCTCTCTCGCTGGCTGTCTCTATCTCTGTCAAATAAATAAATAAAAACTTAAAAAAAAAAAAAACAGAGTTTTTAGCTCTAAGTGGCCAAGAAAGTTCTAGTTACACTGTTATCCTGACTTGAAAGTAGCATTTAGCATTGCTACTTACAAGAGAAAAATGGAAGAGATTTGGATCATCATTGATCAAACTTGGCTAGGGGCAAAAAATTCGAGGCCTACATAACCAAGGTGATACGTACTTATTTTCTGGTGCTATATGTTAGTATAGCAACACATACATTTACAGTTTACCCCAACTAAACCTTAGAATCTACTGAAATTCAATATGGCCTCGTTGAACTTCATATATGAACTTTGGTCTACAACATACGTAAGCAACAAAAGGTCTCGTTTCCATCTGTTTTAATTTTGCTTCATGATTTCATCTTGTAAAGGTTTAAAATATATTTAAATGTCTGACGTACATAACCCTATATTATTTTGATTAATATGTTGGCAGTTCTACAGAATGTTTGTTTTTAATTACCAAAAGGAGCACATCCATATTAAAAATTAAATGGTTGCATTTTTTTTTACTCTGGCTGCTTATTAAGCTAGAGTTAGCCATAAAAAACATTTTTTGGCTCCCCTACAACGGAAGAAAGATTTATCTAAGCTATACTATTAAAAAATCCATTTAGGCTGTCAACAAGTATGTCAGATATCAACCAAATATGATTTAGAGATTCAAAGCCATAAAAGGAAAATATTCCTTGGACTTTTGTAGAATCTACCTGGTTTCAAAGAATCAGAGGAGAGTGACAGTCTGGCACAAGGACAAGAGAAAGATCAACAGCTGCCCAAGGAAGTGGAGTTTGAGGGTTGGTCAAGTCTTAATGCATGTGCCTGTTTCCTGGCCCAGCCTGGCTCTGACCTCCATCTTCCCCAATTCTGTTTGCTCTATGTACGCATTCCTGTTCATGTTCTATGCCAGTTCACCTTTGCAACTATGGTTTTATTAGTCTCATTTTAAGTATATTTTGTATTATAATTCCATTTCTCTTTTCCCCCAGGACCAGTTTCCTTCTATCAAATACACAAGCATTAATCATTTGCCACAATTTCTAGGGATAATAAGTGATAAGAATTTGATTCTTGTCCTTAGGGACCTCACAGCCTAACAATCATCCAGTAAAACTGTTAAGGAAAAGCTAGCCCACAAATAAACTTTTACAATGTAGTATTTTCAACTTTTTTTATTCCTGAATTCCTCTAAATAAATTACTTAATCCTCACAGTTCCCTCCCCTGTGGGTCAGAATTATTAGTGCCCATTCATAGATAAGTAGCATTCCTTCATTTTTAATCTATTGCCATATCCATTAAATAAAGAGATATAAGATAACAAAAATGAAAGCATTATCTTAGAAATTATATTCTTTGACTTTCTACTGAGATCAATACTGCTTACTCCATTTTCGATAAGACTTCAATATCTTTCAAAGAAATCAAACAAACATTTTGGCAGTAATCCCACACCAAAACAAGATTGAACTAAACTCAAAAGAAAATCCTCAAATTTTATATATGTAGGAAAAAACCATTGCAAATACACTGTTTACAATTGAATTGCTTTTGCAAAATTGAGCTATTTACTTAATAATGGTGTCCAGTACATTCTCACCTAATGTAACACAAAAATTGGAATATGCCTAGTATTCAGAATTACATTCAGAGTACTCTTTATATTGTGTGAATAAGTAGCTTTTGGTATAGCTGCCAGGGTCATGACAATAGCATTGTCTTTTCAGAAAACCTTCGATTCATAGTAAGATGCTCCAGCAATGAGATCTACTCTATATATTTCCCTACCTTTGGCCTCTTATACCAGAGGTGGCTGGAGATTCAAGGCAAGCCAAGCTGGACACTCTATCCTAAGAACGTGCAGTTTTGAAACCAGAGACATGGAAAAGGGAAGTATAAAGGTCTAACTTGTATCAGTGACAATACTTTGCTAAGCAGCCCATGGCTGGTGACTATAGAGGCCACTTGAAGCTGTCATGATTACAAAGCTTTTTAAATACCAATTGTTCACTTCTTCCAGGAAGTCAAAATAGATTACATCATCGTGCCAATACATTAGTATCTCTGTTTGAGCAAGCAAGAGGTAATTGATTTGAGAATATAATAAAATAGTAAACTTTTAGAGCTGAACATGATCTTAGTTATTTCATTCATATCTTTAAAGATGAGAACACTGAAGCATAGAGAAAATACTTTGCCCAAATTTATGAAATGTATATTTTAAGTTAACATTTCCTCAGTATGGTGTGATGACACAAAAACTGATCGATTTCAGCTTTTAAAAGAATATTATCCACAAACTGACTTTATTTGTTATTTGAATTGAAAAGTTGACCTCATATGACATGATGAAATATTACTTTTATTTAGGTTACCAGACATAGCATTTGAAAAGTGACATTTGGTCATATGTTTGAGTTTTCAGTGATAGAGACTTTGTTGAAAATCTGCCATATTGTTTTTGAGGTTCATCAGTAATAGCTCCTTATATCTGACATTGACAAAATGGCCAAGATAACAAGTGAAAAAAAGCAAAAGACATGACTGTGCTATTATTTTATGAGCATAAAAGGAAAATATGTTTCATTATTGAGATAACTGTTTCTGACAAGAGGAATTGTCTCCAGTAAGAATTCTGAGGAGCTAAGGTGAGGTTTATAAGAAAGAAACTTACTTAATCTATATTTCCTTTTGTAAATTTGTAATACACACACCAAAACCAAATATGTATTGCCAAATCTTAAAGGAAATGAAGTTCATCAAGAAAAGTGTGTGAAATGGCTAAGAAAATTGTAGGAAAATGACAAGAGTAGTGAGAGGGGATATGTATTATTAAATGTTCAAATAATTGATAAAGCTACTCTAATTGAAGCAGCATATTCCCAAGAGACAAGTAGACAATCAGGTAGAATTCAGAAATAAATCCAGGTAGAGATGGGAATTTAATATATGATTTTCAAATAAGCATATCAAAATTGAAAACATTTACTAAACCTTGTAGGGGCAATTAGCTATCAGTTTGTAAGAAAATAACATACATCTGGAAAGTGAATTCCAATAGATTGAATACATAAGGGGCACCAAAAAAGAAATGATAAAAGTACTAGAAAAAAACATATACCTCTTTTATTACCTTAGGTGTGTGAAATAGCTTCCTTTGAATGACATAAAACTCAAAAATTATAAAGTGAAAGACTGACAGATTTAATGATAAAAATGAAATAACCTGTATGATAAAATACACCATGAGTACATCTATTAAAGAGCAGTCAAAAGACTAAAGAATGTAAAAAAAAAATAAAGCTATAAGCAGAACTTAATGCAAGTAAAACAAAAGGACAATGGAGGCTCAACCAATATCAACAAGTTTATTCTTTGAAAAAACTGATGAAATGTACAATCTTCTGATAAGACTGATGAAGAAAAAAAGACAATTTGGAAACAGAACATTATCAGGGATATAATAAAGGATAAAATTAGTGAACAAACGTAAGGAAATATTTCGCTAATATTAAAAGTATATAAAAAAAAGAAAATCCCTAGAAAAAGAAATCTTACCAGAATTGACTCAAAAAGCATGAAACAAAACCCTATATTCATTAATTTAAAAATCAATTTTTTTTAAAGATTTTATTTATTTGTCAGAGAGAGAGAGTGAGCACAAGCAGGGGGAGCAGCAGGCAGAGGGAGAAGCAGGCTCCCCACTTAGCAAGGAGCTCGATGTGGGACTCGATCCCAGGACCCCAGGACCACGACCTAAGCTGAAGACAGACGCTTAACTGACTGAGCCACCCAGGTGTCCCCAAAAATCAGTTGTTAATTAAAATTTTCTTATAAAGGAGACACCAGTCCCACTCAGGTTTTTAGGCTAATTCTACCAAATATTTCTGAAATAGATAAATCGGAACATTTGTAGACTTACCCAGATAAAGAAGAAAAGCTCCTCAAATTATGCTAAGACTATGGGCATTACATTGTCAGATTGCAACTGTGAAAAAGAAAAAACAAAATAAAAAACAACTACCACATGTATACGATGCAATATCCCAAACAAAATATTAGCAAACTAAATCTAACAGTCTATAAAGAAGATAATAAAGAGAAAGTTAGGTTACCCTAAGGGTAAAAGAGTATTGGTACTAAAAGTGTTCTAAATTTTATTTACATATTAACAGATAAAGGTGGAATTAAAACAGTATCATCTCACTAGGTACAAAAAAAAAGCTGCTGAAACATTCAAAAATCATGATGAGAACCCTTAGTAAACTTGAAGAGAGAACTCTAACTTACCAAGGCATCTCTGAAAAACACAGCATTCATCCGATTCAATGAAAAAATTTAGGCACTAGACTAGAGCAGCTACCGATGGCCTGATGGAGTCTGCTCACACACACGCAAAGAGAGCCCATCATGCACACCTCACCGTGACTCCAAGGTACTGCTGGTAGCTTGAAATTAGCCACGATAGAAATACTTGCATTAGGGAAACTGGCAAATACTACAAATCAAGGATGGGAACAGTAAAGGGGGATTGAGTAAGAGGGAGCTGGTTTTCAGAACACTATTGAAGACAGGGCCTAGTTAGATAGTTTGAAGAAGAAAAAGGAAGAAATGAGGTAGCAGTTGGGTTGTAAGAAATAAGAAGTAATACAGCCATTACTTAAAATACTGTGATAGCCAAGATAGAAAATACAACCAATACATGGACCACCTATTATAATTAAAAACAGCATTCAGCATTTCTTAAACGTGTGAGTAATTACTAAAAAGAAATGAACTACAGCCACAAACATCAACATGAAGTAAATTTTAGAAATATATCATTGACAGAAAAAAAGCAAGATACAGAAGAATACAAACAGTAGAATTCCATGTTTACAGAGCTCAAAAACAAGCAAAATTCACCATATTGCCTAGGAATACATACATACGTGGTAAAAGTATATTTTATAAAAAACAAAGAATGAAAAAAATTCAAGATAAAATGATTATCTTTTGGGGGTGGGAAGAGGTAAGAGGATGTGATTAGGAAACAGCACACAGAGCTCCTTCATACGAAAAATAAATGGAAAAAATAGGCAGGTGGAAAATATTCACAAGAAATGTAACAGATCTACCATTAAGACATAAATATAGATACAGTATTTGCCAAATCAGTAGATAAAAAATCAATACCAAAAAAAAAACCCAAATTCAAAAATGGGCAAAGGTTACATAGCAATGGTTACTCAAACTAAAAATTAAATAACCTTTGAGCTTTTTGGCCCAGCAGAGTGAGAAAATTGAAAAATATTTTGACATAGACTATTGGAGAAAAGATACTCTCAAGAACTCTTGGTGAAATTACAAACTGATAGTCTTTCTTGGCAGGTACATTTTTCTTATTCAACAAGTTCACTTACAGAATTATCTTCCATAGCAAAAATAGTGTAAGTTTGTGTGCGTGTGTGTATAAGTGTGTGAGTGTTCACTGTACCGTCGATTGAAACAGAGAAACAAAACAACAAAAAAATCCTCCATGTCTATTAATAAATCACTAAATAAAATAGAGGCAAATTCTGCAAGCTATTAAAAATAATGAGATATCACCACTTATGTTGATCTGGAACAATGTCAGTGATACAAAGTTATAAAAATCTAGGGCATGAAGCCAGTTAATGGGGTGAATAAAAGAACAGAGTTGCGGGAGTTGGAAATCCTGATAGACATGCAACAGTTACAACGATGATCTTTCTGGCTTGGGGTAGAGGAAAAGTTAGGGAATTTTCACCACTTATTTGATATATTGTCCCCAGATTGGTTATCATTACGGAAAGTTGTTCACTAGTAATAGTATATAAGAACATGAACTAACAAAAACAATGACTAGTGACTGGTCAAGTAAGTGAGGGGTGTGCTTGCTGATTCTGAGGGCTCTGAAGTATTTGAAGCAGGGTTTGCTTAAGAGTTGGAAAAAGAAACGTGCATTAGGGCCTGGAGTTACTGAAATGTTATCAACTTAATTCCAATATTTTTTGTGTTTGGGAATATAAATAAAATGCTAAGCATTTTGGTTATTGGCAACTGAAGAAAAATGCCAAAGCTAACAGCAGCCAGGAAGGAAACTCCTTTTAAAGAATCCTAAAAAACATATTTTGATTTTTCAAGACCTCAAAAGATGTAGGAAAAGAAATTAGTTGTTTACATATATATATAATTGTTTACACAAACACACACACACACACACACACACACATATATATAATGTTAGAAAATACATGTGGGCATATTTATGTGTCTCTATATCAGGTTATATATATTTATATATAATGCATGATATAAATGAAAAATATATACATAAAATTTGTTTTGTATATGAAGTTTCACATTAGAGGTTCATTTAAAAAGCTCATAAAAAAGAGCTTAAATGGGTCATGTTGTCACAAAAGAATGTCATGATAAGAGTCTAGGAGAATTTGGAAAGAAGAATGTTAAGTTCCATAGACAGATTGTTTAGGGAGAATGCAGGAAAATGTTAGTAATGGGTGTATGAGGACATACATCTGCATAACTAGAAATTCCTCAAGGAAGTGAGTGTCAATTGTGCCATCCAGGGGATTTTCAGGTGGCAAACCCAGGCAGGCAGGCACATATGCATGCTGTTCTCCTCTCCAGCCAAGCTGGAGAAATGCACGGGACTAAACCTGATGCTTCCTGAGCCCCAGCAATTCCCTTCTCCTTGCCTACCCCACCTCAGTAAAGTGGCATGCCCACGTCAAGTGATATTCGGTGCAAAGTCTGATTGTGGAAGGAACCCCAATCAGACCTTGTTTGTTCATAATGTTTCCTGCTTATACTAAATTCAGTGCTGTAGATGGACCCCATTTACTTGTAGGCTTCATGATTCTGTTTGAAAGTGCTGTCTTATAATTAATCTTTTATTGACGGTTTTGTTTTTATCCTTTTCTGTGGTCTTCCATCTACTAAATTTATAATACAAAGGTCTTGTTACTATAGGAGTAGGGAGGGATTCATAAAAATGTGGATATCTCTCTATCGACAACATTTACCATTATCATACTGGAGTCCGTCCCAGGTAAAAGCTAAATACAGAAGTGGGAGACATGAGAGTCTCCAGGAAATTGTCTACCTTGCGTACTGGGCCTAGAGTGTGTCTTTATCCTGCCACTAATGCACAGTTGGATTAGGTAATGCAACCTTCTCCTGGTTGTTGAGTCATATTTCTCTCTGAAGAGCCCGAATAGAAACTCAGTTAAAAATGCAGGAGGTTGGAAGGTAACCATAGATTTTAAACCCACAGCTGTAGTAATTTATCCTCCCAGGAAAGATATACTAGTTAGGATGCTATTATAAATGGACAACTCTGAGGGGAGGGAGCCATTTGAATCTGAATAACTCTGAAACCAAGTAATAATTTCACAAATAGGAATTTCAGAGGGGAAAGATTTATGGATCAGAGAGGAATAAGGTGAAATAGATATTCTGAAGAGAGCACAAAATTTTACACGCAGAGATAAATGTGGAGGTGACATACTATGTGAAATCGGCGATTCTGGTTTGGTTTTGGGGGGTTTTTTTCTTTTCTTTTCTCTGGTACTCCTTTGGCGCTTCTTCTTCTTTCCTCCCCTTGGAGTGTCGGCACCCCCACGGGTTCACTCCTCCTTTCTCCAGCTCTTCTCCCTGTTTATAAATAAGGCTACTGAGGGGCGTCATTTGTTTACAGGCCACTTGCAAACATCGCATCTAGTCCCAAGCACTGCATTATAGTCCCTACAAATTGTGAAGACAGTCAGGAGCTGGTATTGAAGAGACACTGAAAGTCCTATACGCAAACCCCTTCTGCTACACCCTAAACAGATGGTGGCCGAACAGACGCCTAAAGCCTTCCCACGACAGGACATTTCACAATTTTTAGGAGTTCTTCTTTTGGGGTATCTGGGTGGCTCAGTCGGTTAAGCGACTGCTTTCGGCTTGGGTCACGATCGCAGGGTCTTGGGATTGAGTCCCCCATCAGGATCCCTGTTCAGTGGGGAGCCTGCTTCTCCCTCTCCATCTGCCCCTCCTTCCCTCCCCTTCCCCCCTCCTGTCTCTCTCCCTCAAATAAATAAAATCTTTAAAAAAAAATGGAGTTCTTCCTTGTATTGGGCAGAAGCTGGCTCTCTGAAACTTCTTTATGCATATTTTATTTGATCCATGGGGTCCATAAAAGAAGAAGTATAACATCCCCTCCACATGACAACACTTCAGGTGTCCGAAAATATTGACAGTAGCTCCTTTCCTATACTGCAGGCTAATCATGTGTAAGTTTTTAACCATTCTTCATGTGATATGGTTTGGGGTAAATATAGTGACTTGCAAAATAGTGGTGACAGATCCTTCCCATCTCCATGTGCACATGCTTTTGCAGCTTGTCACCAGAGGGTGATAGAGTTTCTCTACTTCTTTGAATCTGGGTTTGTCTTGCAGCCAGCTTTGACCAGTAGAATGTGGCAGAAGTTCTGTTATGAGAGTTTCGAGTGTAACCCTCAAGAGGCCCTGTCTCTTCCACTCTCACTCTCTTGAAATCTGACACATGCATGTGAAAAAAACCTGAATTTGTTTCCCCAAGGATGAGAATGGCTCTGTTGTCAACCATCACCCATTCTCAGACACACAAAGGGGGTCCTCAGTCCCAGTCTAGCTACAGGGTGACTGTAATTGCATGAATAACCCCAGATAAGATGGGGCAAGAACTGCCCAGCGGAGCCCAGCTCAAATCGCTGACCTCCGGAGTCATGAGCAAATGAAATGATTGTTGTTTGAAACCACAGTTTTGGTGTGGTTTGTTACCCAGCAATATATAACCGATACAGTAAATTGTCCATTACTCATTTCATCACTCCAGCCATTGGATCATCTATCCCTTTGAACGTAGATGCCCAATACAGAATGCGGTATTTCCATTTACAATTTGCCTAAATTAGAATGGATCAAAATTAGCCTTTCCCACATTATTCATAATTCATTTCTATTGCTGAAGTATTAAAATTGCTCTGAATTTTATAGTATCCCATGTTCTCTCTCTTACAACATTCTTTATGTATAAACATACTATAGACTAGAAAATATTAAAAGATATTTAAAAGTGCATTTCTTTAAAAATATTAATAATTTCTCAGTTTCTTTTATTGCTTCTTTGATAAATTGCTCCCTTCTCTTTTCTCCTCTCTTTCTCAAAAATCCATCAGCTGGATGTTGATCATGTAGCATCAATCCTCTAAGTTTATTTTTTTTCTTTTTCACTTCTTTGTTTCTTTGCTCTAATGGATGAGATTTTCTCTTTTTTATTTATATTCACTGTCATGTTTTTTATTGAAGTATAGTTGGCATACAGTATTGTGCTGGTTTCAGGTGTGCACCACGACGATGGGTGTCTGTACATGATGCTGTGCTCACCACGGTAAGAGCAATGTCCATCTGTCACCATACAACAGTATGACAATATTATTGACTATATTCTCTGCGCTATACTTTTCATCTCTCTAATTTATTTTTTAACTGGAAGTTTGTACTTCTTAATCCCCTTCACATGTTTTATCCATTCCCCGAATCCTCTCCCCTCTGACAACTACCAGTTCTCTATATTGATGATTCTGTTTCTGTTTTTGGTTTGCTTGTTCATTTGGTTTTTTTTTTTTTTTTTTAAGATTCTCCATAAGTGAAATGTGATGATATGTGTCTTTCTCACTGTGACTTATTTAGGTCCATGCATGTGGTCACAAATGAAATAATCTCATTCTTTTTTATGGCCAAGTAATATCCCATTACATTTATTTACTTGTTTGTTTGTTTATATCTCACATCTTCTTTATCTCTTCATCTATCGATGTATCAGTGGACACTTAGGTTTCTTCCATATCTTGGTAATTGTAAATACTGCTGTAAACATAGGGGAGTATATACCTTTTTGAATTATTATTTCTGTATTCGCTGCCATATTTTTAATTTTAAGAGATTTCACTTTATTCTGTCATTGTTCCTTTGTAATAGCATTCTGTTCCCATTTTAGAGATGTCATTAATACTCCTATCCCTCTGATGATAGTAAAGGTTAGTTTCCTCCTATTTCTTGTGTTAAGTCAGTCTCAAGTTTTATTTTGTTTTATTTTGTTTTATTTATTTATTTGGTTTGGTGTCCTTTTCTCTCATGTCAGAGACTTTCTTCAAGTAATTGGTGATCATTAGCCGATAAATCACATCTAATAATGAGATGCTCAAAAGCTAATAGGAGCTTTGGTGGTGGGAAGAGAGATTGGAAAGGAGAGACAGGAAGAAGAAAGGAGGTTTGAGTACTTAAGATGGGTCATGGGGACCTTCCTATGTCAATAAATTTTGGGTTTATTTCCTTTCTACTTTTTCTACAGAACTACTAGTTTCTCAGGAGAAGGCTCCTTGGGCTCTCTGGCTGGGTATTCTGGGAGCAAGGTAGGAAAAGCAGCATAAAGGATCTCAAATTCACTGTCCTGACTGTACCTCGATCTCCTTTCTTTCTGTTCCATTCTCCTCTCTAGCTCCCAAGTGGGCTGGGTGTCCCTGAGCCCTTAGCTTCTGTGGCTCAGTTCCTTAGCGTAAACTTCCAGTCCCCACTGATATGGAGCTGTTGATGGGACACAGGACTGTGAGAGAGTTGGGGATCTGGCGGAAGGAAGGAGGCAACTGCCCATTATATGTGCAAACTTTAAACAAGTATTCCTATCTTTACTTCCATGCCTCGCAACTCAGCTTCCTTGTAAACTGGTGCCTTCAAGCACTGAGTCTCCCTCACATTTTGCAATATGAAGTTTAGATTGGTCCATTTCTCATCCAGGCCCCCTCTGCAAGCACTTTACACTTAGCCTTCTCCACTAAGCAAAATGGGTCACCACCACTCCTTCTGCTTCCCATCTTCCAGGTATGACCCATTAATCTCTCTCCTCCAGTTCTCTGCAACCTCATGGGTCTATACCTTTTTAATTTCTTATGTTGGCATGTCATTAGGATTCTTTTTTGTTTTTTTTTTTAAGGTTTTATTTATTTATTTGTCAGAGAGAGAGTGCGCACATAAGCAGGGGGAATGGCAGGCAGAGGGGGAAGCAGGCTCCTTGCTGAGCAAGGAGCCCAATGCAGGTCTTGATCCCAGCACCCAGGGATCATGACCTGAGCCAAAGGCAGACGCTTAACTGACTGAGCCACCTAGGCGTCCCTGTCATTGAGATTCTCAAGAGGCAAAGATGAGCAATGAGACACATGGGTGTGAGGATCAAAGTTGTGGCATTACATGAGTTTACATTAAGAGAGCATGTATTGTGGTATTTTAAATCCTATAGGTTGTCTGTTTTCTCTCCTAAAAAAAAAAAAAAAAGGTAATGATAACACTAAGATAACTTAAAAAGAAAAATCTAAGAAAAATTAAGATACATTTTATTTTTAAAAAGGTATGCCAACTCAGCAGGTTTATAGATACCACCACCTAAAAAAGCAAGAACTCCCAGACTTAGGGGCCGATTTTATTACAGACCTGAAATATTCCTGACTTGAAATGCCCAGAATGTCTTCATCTTGGTCCTTCATTTTTTGCCAATCAGGGTGGACAAACTGTAGCCCCTGGCCAGTCACCTGTTTTGTGATGGTAACAGAGCCACTTCCATTCACTCACATCACATCTGTGGCTGCTTCGGTGGTACAGACACTGGTGTTTACGCTAGAACCGAGGCGTTACAAAGACATTTGCTATCTGGCTCTCTACAGAAAAAGTTTGCTGACACGTTAGTTGGCTAAGCTGCAGGAACAAGAGTTGTGCCCATTTTGTTAAAAACTAAATAAGTGGAGGGGCGCCTGGGTGGCACAGCAGTTGAACGTCTGCCTTCGCCTCAGGGCGTGATCCCGGCGTTACAGGATCGAGTGCGACATCAGGCTCTTCCACTATGAGCCTGCTTCTTCCTCTCCCACTCCCCCTGCTTGTGTTCCCTCTCTCGCTGGCTGTCTCTCTCTGTCGAATAAATAAATAAAATCTTTAAAAAAAAAAAAAACTAAATAAGTGGAGAATCAGATATAAAGTGTAGCAACATTTTATCTTTATTTCCAAATTAAGATTATTAAAATTATGTTGCCTCTTGAGTATAACGGGCAAGTGAAAACAATGCCTGCTCTATAGATCATATTTGAAACATACTAAAGTCAAAATCTCTTGTAACAAAACTCTATCATCCATCTAATTACATAAAGGATCAAAGTGTCTGGGAACCTGATTAAATTCTTTCACTTTAATCATGGTGGACGCAGCACCACCCAGGGAATAAAGGACACCTGAGTTTGAGTCTCATCTTTACTATTAACATATTCTATGGCCTTGGGCAAGTCACAATCCCACTAGATTTAAGTTTCCTTGTCCATAAAGACAGGGGATTAAATCGCGTGGTCTTGCATTGACTGTGTTTCTGTAAGGTTGTGTAAAGAGGGCAGCTAACAGCTTTGTCCCTTGCACATGTTGTTATTATGCTGTTCCACTGGTTTTAATATTTAAAAGAAAAAGCATCAAGCACTGAAATGAGGAATACGAAACTGTGGCTTTATTTTGATTCCTCTATTTTTATACTTTATTTGGATTGCCTTAGAAAAATCATTTATGCAATTCCATGTTCCAGTTTCCTTTTTACTAAAACAGCAATAATAGTGTTTGTATCTTTAGTATATCAAGATATACTATTCTTTTTGAAAAAGCTATTTGGAAAGACTTGGAAGGAAAGAGGTACATAAATATTAAATTCTTGTTTTTAAATTAATTTTAGGCTATTATAATATTTCAAAAAGTACTTAACCTTGCCCTTTAAAATATTGCATACAGAATGCAAATTAAATGCTGAATTTTACATAGTCCTTACTCATGTGTGAAAAAATTAGATATTCTGCATCGTAGACAACTCTTCTGAAATAATGTCACCATGTAATATCACTGTTAGCTTTCCCAGCTGAGAAATGCTGTTTTCATGAATAGTGATAAGAAAGGAATTTGAATGGAATTTTATATTCTCATGCCTTGTTACATAAAATTGTCACTCAGGACTATAAATTTTATCCCTTTTATACCAAATATAAACTATCAATTTCAGATGTGTAGCATAGATTTAGATGCATTTCTTCCTATTTAATTTTTAAATGTCAGGTAAACAGTGTTAGGTAAAGAGAGCTCTGAATATGATTAGTTAGTATTAGAAACATTTAATCAAAACTATGACCTCTTCCTATTATATATGATATTAAAAACCTTACTGTTTATGCACTATGTAGCGATTGGGAATGTTTGCCTTAGTAATCTAACTTATAGTCAACTTTTTACAAATAAGAATTGTAAAAGGTCTGTACTTTTTAATCAAACAGTAAAATTACTTCTTTTCAAATGTTCTTTCTTAGTGTTTCATACTTATAGTAGTAATTATAATACTTAAATTTTATCTTGATATTTAAGTAGAAAATATAATTTCATATTAAATTACTTATAAATGGTTTGTGGGAGATAGTACATTAAATATACTGTTCAGTTATTTTTTTTTACAGATCTGTTTATCTTTGGACAATAGAATGGTCAAGAAAATGTAGTGCTGTTGTTGAAGATCCTGTCATTATTTGCTGAATCAAAATGATTTAATATTTATGAAGTACCTATAAAGTTCACTGGACACCCGCAAAGCTGATCTTTGTCTGAAGGGGTGTGTGCTAACACAGCCAACCTTTATAAAGAGCTACTAATGAAAGATCTGGTGGAACAAACGCAAAGATTTTATCAAAATGGAATTCTTCTATGATCTTTTTGTCCTTTTAGCTTTCTCATTTCCTATCACTGCCCCATCAAAGCAGATACATGGTGTATATTGTTTCACAGTCACAATTTAGGTTCATATCTCTGGTCTTGCTTCTATAATAATGGTATATGTTACCCATAGCCTATTGTACTAACATTTCTTTTCATTTACAAAGACTCTGCAGGATACCTGTGGTTTTAGCTTCAAGTTCCTGTGAAGCTCAAATGGTTAACTTTCTTAGTCGTTTTTTCTTCTATTGGCTTTGTTTGTTTAGCCTTATGGTTTTTTTTTTTTTCCATCTGAATTTGTACTTTGACTTTTTACATAGTATTTCTCTTCTGATTATTCTGAGCACTGCAGCCACCATGACGTTCTTATCTTAACTAATGAACAAGTTCTGAGATAATTGAGATTCACTTCCTACCTGCTGATGAAATTTTAACTGGTCAGAGAGGATTCTGTAGTTCTCAAAGCCAGCTTCACGTGACTCCTCAGGTGCTTTCCATCACGCACAATACTATAAATTCATGACAATTCATCATATAGCCCCATTCACAGGAGCTAGACTCTAAACACGCTACTGATTTCAGGACGTTGGACTCCTGTGAAGTTTATATGAGATCACTGCCATTCTTGCTGCTCCAGACAACTTCTTAGAATTTGGAGGTGACTTTAGAAATCAACAATCTTTTCACGTTTCTAGCCCAGATGGCCTGAGAGGGTATAACTCCTATGGAATAGCAAAGGAACCCATGTAACTGAAGCATAGTGACTAAGGAAAAATTGTGAGAAAGTCAGACGTGTAATGGGAGAGGTGTGGTTTGCTCAGGGTGGGCAGCTTTTAAGTTGGCTCCCAGTGTTACCCACCTCTTGGTATCCACCCTTAAATATGGCTGGACCTAGTGACTTGCTTCTAGTGAAGGCACTATAACAAAAATCATGGGATATTACTTCCAAGATTAGATTACAGAAGACTCTGATTCCAAATTTGCTTGCTTTCTAGACCTTACATTGAGAATATTAGCAGGTTTTTGAGGTGGTGATGAGATATGATGTTGGGTCAGGCTTGCTCTAATGCTGGGGGCCAGATGAGGAAGTGGACCGTGGTGAAATTGAAGAAGGCTCTGCGGCTTTCCTAGATTAAAATATTGGCCTATTTTATGTTTTAATTATTTATTCCATGAATTCATTCCATATCTCTTGTGAACATCAAAAAAGAATAGTCTTAACTGGGGTTAAAGAATTATTTATAGATCTTCATTTTATACCAAAATGACCAAGTGGCACAGTTATCAATATAAGCTTAAAGCAATTTATAACAGTACAAATACTGGCTCTTTAAAAAAAAAAATTATTTATTGAGAGAGAGAAGCAGAGAGAGAGAGAGCATAAGCAGTGGGGAGGGGCAGAGGGAGAGGGAGAAGAAGACTTTCCCCTGAGCAGGGAGCCCCACATGGGGCTTCATCCTAAGACCCTGAGATCATGACCTTAGCCAAAGTCAGCTGCATAACAGACTGTGCCACCCAGGTGCCCCAAATATTGGCTCTTAATTTAGGAGTGTTAAGTAGCCAATTCTCCTAGATTCAGAACAACGTATCTAATTTGTAAATATCCCATATTCCTAACAAGTGGGTTCTCTTCTATCTTCTTCATATAGGTTCTATGCATTCTAACCATCAGCCTATCAGAGAGTGAAAAGAAAAAAAAAGGCAAAAACATGAAAACAAAATGCCTATGATTACAAACTCAGAATTCTTCATGCTTTGTGTGACTTCAGGGTAATAAAATTGGTAGAGGGGGTGGAGGGGCGCCTGGGTGGCACAGCGGTTGGGCGTCTGCCTTCGGCTCAGGGCGTGATCCCGGCGTTATGGGATCGAGCCCCACGTCAGGCTCCTCCGCTATGAACCTGCTTCTTCCTCTCCCACTCCCCCTGCTTGTGTTCCCTCTCTCGCTGGCTGTCTCTATCTCTGTCAAATAAATAAAATCTTAAAAAAAAAATTGGTAGAGGGGGGAATAATTGGCTTGGAAGAAAAAAATGAAGTGACAAGAATTTGTGTTATACATAGGTAAAAGGTAGGGGACCCACCACAAATACAAGCACCCTATAATGAGCAACATTTAAGACCTGTGAGAAATTCACACCAAAGTGTGAATTTGTTCATTGTTGCTAGGTGTGAAGGGACATAAGACAGGAAAATTATTGACATTTTGGGGGGCAAATAACTGTGCTAGAAACTTAGACACAGTGCCTATCTTTGAAGAGTTTATAGTTTAGTGTAGAAAGGCAAATTTACAAGTACCACATAGTTTGCTAAGTGCTGTGATTGAGTAATACACATGGTGTTCTGGGAGGATCTAGGAAGAGACTCTAGCTTAGACTACGGTAGGGTTTATAAGTACATCTGGGGAAGGTAGTCCTGGGTTCTGTATGTAAAGAGTTGTGCAGGAAGGAAAGAGAATAGAGGGCAATTACACTCACAGCCACTGAGGTATGTGCTGTGTATGAAGATCTGAAAACAGCCTATGAAAAAAATGAGGCAAGACAGGGCCAGAGCAAAGATGGATTTCTTATGCCAAACCGAGGAGCTTAATGTTTACTTTGACTTGAAATGCGGTCTATGAACCAGACCCACCCACATATGTGTTCGGTTTAAATAATACCGTGTTTACAAAAGAAACTTGAGTTAGCATTAAAAATCAGAATCATATAGATTCTAAGATCCTCAGTCTGCAAATGAGAAAACTGATGCATGGGGTACTCCCGTTCGCACAACTGGTTACCAGGCAAAGCCAGAATTTCAATCCAGATACACTGGCTGCAGAGATGCTGTCCCTGATCACCACCCTAGGATCAAGATATCTCAGATTTGAAATGCATGGCATGGAATGTCCAGGCAGAGCAGGCAATGACTGGCCCTGGCATATCAAAGAGAAACTAGCGCTTGTGATGTGATGAACATCAGTCAGTTTTCCACTTGTCCTTTTGTTCTGTGGGTTATAATGCAAGAAAGTTAAATTGGGAAGAGACTGGAAAGAGTATGATATTTTGCGGTTTTAAAAATCTTTTTGAATGCTCCAAGTTTGTCTTGTGCAAATTATTGTTCAACGCCCATGGCAAAATTTATACAATATAGTTAACAGAATTTTCTAAGGTCCTTTAAGTCGGATAGCCTCCACTTCCTCTGTGTTACCCTCAAAGGTACTTACAACTCAGTGAATGAGTCCTGGTTCCAGTAACTTGGGAATTAACTCCTGCAAATTGGTCTTGGTGAGAAGGCCATAAGAGTGGCAATGACATTTTAGCTTGTATGACAGGGTACTTATTTCCCTCATTTTCCTTCTGCTCTATTTTTCAGGACAGAAGGAATAATGAATTTTTTGTTCCCTTTTAAAAGTTGACTCTATTTATTTTTGAAAATAAAAAAAATCCAGAGAGGCAGGATGATGAAAATGAGGGACATTATTAGTATTTTTACAAACAAGATGTAGCCACTATTAAAATTTCTGTATATTTCCTCCAAGGTATGTTTATTTGTAAACACAGTTGACCCTTGAACAACACAGGTTTGAACTGTGTGGGTCTACTTATCCATAGAATTTTTTTACAGTACCATAAATGGACTTTTCTCTAGGTTACTTTATGGTTAGAATACAGTATAGAATACATATATAAAATATGTGTTAATCAACTGTTCATCGGTGAGGCTTTTGGTCAACAGGAGGCTATTGGTAGTTAAGTTTTGGTAGGAGTCAAAAGATATATGTGGACTTTTGACTACACGGGGGTTGGCGCCCCTACCCTCCACATCGTTCAGAGATCAAGTGTAAAAATTTTAAAATTTATATTTACCTACATGTGAAAATATTGGGACATTTACAAACATGATCAAATAAACATTCCAATCATCATTCTAAACCATTGGTAACATTCCATGGCGTGGCAGTATCATCATTTACCAAGTGATTCCTCAACAGTTGACCATTTAATCAGTTCTGATTCTCCCCCTTTAAGAAAGTACCTTAAATTCCTGTCCGTACATATTTTCACATGTGGTCTATTTTTTATTACTAACATAAATTCTTAAAACTTGAATTGCTAGTCTGTGTGTGTATTTTTTAAAGCTTTTGGTACATGTTGCCAAATTCCTTGCTCAAACTCTTCAACCAATTTGTATTTGCCATCCTTGTTTATCTTTTTGTCAGATTTGATTAATAGAAAATTAGTGTCCTGTACATTTAATTTTTTATTTCATATGTTTTTAATTTATTATGGTAAGATTGGGAACTGTTGATGTATGTTTTTTCTAAATGATTATCTCAGTACCAAATATTCAATTGCATTACCTTCTCATTATCTCAATGCCAAATATTTAATTATATTCCTTCCTAATTCAACTCCTTCATTATATTTTGAGTTATATATGTTAGGGTGTATTTTTAGATTTTTCTCTTACATTCCACTTATCTGTTTGTTAATTCTTGGGTGCATATCACATTGCATTAATAATAATATTAAATGCATTTTAAATTATACCTCAAAAACTCTTCTTAAGACAAAATATCTGGGATATTCTTATTTGTTTATTCTTATAGAAAAATATAATTGGGTATTAAGGGAAATTGTGCTAAATTTATAGTTTGTTTGGAATGCATCAACATTTTTCCAATATTGAATATTCATATCTGTCATCTCTCCATTTATGCAAAGTGTCATATAAAAAGATACTAATTTTCTATGAGTATTTCACATAGGTTCTGCTCCTTTTTTAGGTTTACTACTGGGTATTTTATTTGTTTTATTAGGAGTGGGATTTTTTTTTCTTTTAGTTTTTATTTAAATCCCAGTTAGTTAACATAAAGTGTAATCTTAGTTTCAGGTGCACAATATAGTGATTCATCACTTCCACACAGCACCTGGTGCTCCTCACAAGTGTGCTACTTCATCCCTGTCGCCTCTGTAGCCCATCCCCTCACCCATCTCCTGATAACCATCAGTTTGTTTTTTATAGTTAAGGAGTCTATTTCTTGGTTTGCCTCTCTTTTTTTTTTTCACCTTTGCTTACTTGTTTTGTTTCTTAAATTCCACATATGAGTGAAATCATATGATTTCACATATTTTTCTTTCTCTAATTTATTTTGCTTAACATAATATCTAGCTCTATCCATGTCCTTGCAAATGGCAAGATATCATTCTTTTTTATGGCTGAGTAATATTCATATATATATATATCAGTGATGATATTTATATACATGATATATATCTTTATATATATATAAATCAGATTTCTACACATTGATATATACACGCACACGCACATATATATAAAATTCCATTCCAATTATATAATTCCATTATATATATATATATATATATACACACACACACACACACGCACACACAAATCCCACTTCTTTATCCATTCATCAGTCACCGGACCCTTGGGCTGTTTTCACAATTTGGCTATTGCAGGTAATGCTGCTATAAACATCGGAGTGCATGTATCCCTTTGAATTAGTATTTTTGTGTCCTTTGAGTAAATACCTAGCAGTGCAATTGCTAGATCATACAGTGGTTCTATTTTTAACTTTTAAGGAAACTCCATACTGTTTTGCAGAGTGGCTGCACCAGTTTGCATTCCCAGCAACAGTGCAGGAGGGTTCCCCTTCCTCCACATTCTTGGCAACACCTGTTGTTTGTTGTGTTGCTGATTTTAGCCATTCTGACAGGTATGAGGCGATAACTCATTGTAGTTTTGATTTGCATTTCCCTAATAATCAGTGGTATTGAGCATCTTTTCATGTGTCTGTTGGCCATCTGGATGTCTTCTTTGGGAAAGTGTCTATTCATGTCTTCTGCCCATTTTTTTTTAATTGGATTATTCATTTTTTGGGTGTTGAATTGTATAAATTCTTTATATATTTTGGATACTAACCCTTTATTGGATATATCATTGGCAAATATCCTCTCCTATTCCAAAAGTTCCCTTTTAGTTTTGTTGATTATTTCCTTCGCTGGGCGGAAGCTTTTTATTTTGATGTAGTAACATTTGTTTATTCTTGCTATTGCTTCCCTTGCCTCAGGAGACATATCTAGAAAGAAGTTGCTATGGCCGACATCAAAGAGGTTACTGCCTGTGTTCTCTTCTAGGATTTTGATGGTTTCCTGTCTCACATTTAGGTCTTTCATCCATTTTGAATTTGTTTTTGCATGTGGTCTAAGACAGTGGTTCAGTTTCATTTCTTCCCTTGTTGCTGCCCAGTTTTCCCAACACCATTTGTTGGAGAGACTCTCTTTTTCCCATTAGATATTCTCTCCTGGTTTGTCAAAGATTAATTGACCAGATAGTTGCAGGTTCATTTCTGGGTTTTCTATCCTATTCTGTTGCTCTCTGTACCTTTTTTTGCGCTAGTACCATACTGTATGATTACTATAGCTTTGTAATATAACTTAAAGTGTGAAATTGTGATGCCTCCAGATTTGCTTTTCTTATTCAAGTTTGCTTTGGCTATCCAGAGTCTTTTGTGGTTCCACACAGATTTTAGGATTGTTCTAGCTCTGTGAAAAATGCTGGTGGTATTTTGATAAGGATTGCATTAAGTGTGGAGATTGCTTTGGGTAGTGTAGACTTTTTAACAATATTTGTTCTTTCAGTCCATGAGCATGGAATGTCTTTCCATTTCTTTGTGTCCTCTTCAATTTCTTTCATCAGTGCTCTATAGTTTTCAGAGTACAAGTCTTTTACCTCCTTGGTTAGGTTTATTTCTAGGTATCTTATTGATTTTGGTGCAATTGTAAATGGGATTGATTCCTAAATTTCTTTTTCTCCTACTTCATTATTGATGTATAGAAACACAACAGATTTCTGCACATTGATTTTGTATCCTGTGACTTCACTGAATTCATTTATCACTTCTAGCAGTTTTTTGGTGGAATCTTTCAGGTTTTCTATATAGAGTATCATGTCATCTGCAAATAGTGAAAGTTTTACTTCTTCCTTGACAATTTGGATGCCTTTTATTTCTTTTTGTTGTCTGATTGCTGTGGCTAGGACTTCAGGTACTATAAGTAACAGTGGTGACGGTGGACATTGGAGTGGGATATTATTTTTATTCTCAAAGTATTTTTTGATTAAATATAAGAGTATTCATGTAGATAAATTTATTTTGTATTCACTTTTTGTGTTTATATATTGGTTTTAAACAATACCAGTTGATTCTCTTTGGTTTCCCAATAAATAATCATAAGTCAATAATTTGGGCATCCTGTTCTCAGTCTTCCATTTCTATAAAAAGCTGCCAGGCTCTGTCCACACTATCAAGCAATCAAAAAGTTTATACTGAAGTGTAGACCAGAGGATATATGTGGACTGCACTCTTGAAGGGTTATCCAGTGTATCTTTTGTCATGCCCAAATGTCCAGCATTGGTGATGAATGATTCTTTTAAGGGAATTAAAGAAATTTTATAACTCTTATTTGATATATTTTTCAAATATATATTCTTTATAAGAAACTTTCTGCTCATGGTTCAGAGTAGGCTTTTTATTTTTGCCTTATTCTTTAAAATTAATAAGTTCCTTAAAGATATAAGAAGATACACAGCAAGATGGACATGAATGGAATGGAAAGCAGAGAAATCAGTCCCTACCTGTGCCCTGCATAGAGTTTAACATAGTGTCTGGGACAGAGTCAGTTCCGCAACAACTTTAAATAAAAGACACCTCTAAAAGGCCTAGAACAAAATACTACAACTTCACAAATTGACTTGGACTGCTACGTCTAAGATTAAAAGGAACTTCTACCACTATCGTTTTCACCTCTGGGAGCAAGAGAGAAATGTCACTAAATGAAAGACTATCAATGATAAGAAAGGCAATAAAGACTCCATTATCAGTTTACAGTGACAACATATTACCACCACCTTTTCCTCAGTCACATCTTCCAGAACAAATAAATAACAACATTGAATAGTTATTAGGTTTAAAACTGGAAAATTACAACTGATGACAGATAACAATTTCTACTCCAACTCTGGAAACTTTTTGTATTCATTGCTCCTTAAGTTTTATGGGGAAAACTCTATTAATGGCTCCATCTTTAGTCTTCTTTCTTAAAGTGGGGAGAATTAATGACAGTACTGGGTTCATTGGACTTTGTGTAAAGTAACATTCAATTCATTTCCTTTTCTTGCTGCAACGTAAGTTACTACTACTTTCATCATTATAGGAAATACAGATAAATGACTAGCTCTTCAGTCTTAAAAAAAAAACAAGAACAAAAAACAGGTTGGAGGCAAGCGGTATTTAAGAAGAATAAAGTTAAATCTGACTTTTAGCATGTTTTACCGCGGCCCATTCCTTTAGGCAATTAATGCTTAGGCTTCCCAATCATGATTTATTTTGAGATATCAGTTTTAAGATCGTGAAAGAAGAATGTTCAAGGCAATGATAATGTCCCACTTTAAAGTTCTTGTGTTTCTGCTTAAATGGCTATAATAACACATGCTGTAGAAATTTTCTATATTTATTTTAGAATTACTGCTATGTGCATATGCATTATTCTTGGTAGGATGGGCATCTTCATATCTAGGGCATCCCACTATGATGACTGATTATGTTCCAGCTGGTCTTTCTCTACTTAGGAATGAAATTTTTTACTAGAGTAAATTTAATCAGACAATCTTGTTCAATGTGGCACTGGTCCCAATCAGTTGAAAGTTTTAAGAAGAAAAAATATCAGAAAAAAGACAAAAGCTCAAGTCTTTAATGTCATGAACTTCTCCAATGTGAGTTCTGAAGTTGGACAGTCTTTGAATCATAACTTGAATTTATCACTACTGGCTCTATAACTTTCAGAGAGCTGTGGAATCCCTCTAATTCTTGGTTTCTGTAAGTTGGAGAATAGTGTTGCGAGCTGCATTTTAGGCTCATCAGGAGGGTAAAATGAGATACTGCATGCATGCATTTAGCTAAGTGTCCCCGCATGGGAAGTCGGCAGTAAATGTTGCCTTTATTGTTACTACCGTGTTCCAAACAGAGTCAAAGAATGACTTACAAACCAACTCCCTGCATCATTATCGCTTGAGGTACTTACTAATATACAAATTCTAGATCTCTCTCAGCACCAACTGTCTCACAGTCTCTAGGCTCGAGCCCTGGGAGTCTGTATTTTTCAGAAGAATCCCAAGTGATTATTTTGCACATTTAAAGTTTGAAAAACAGTACTTAATCCAAGAATTTTCTTTATTTTTTTAATGCTGTTTTCTTAGCATATAGCAGTAGTTTAAAATCACTCTCTAGTAATTCCATCTTTGTATCTCCTCAATATGCTATGTTTCGGGGAGAACACCTGCTAGGTTTGTATTTAAAATGCCCACTCCCTCTCCTCCCCAACCCCCCACACCCAAGCTCAGGCCCATTCAGAACTGCTTCCAACTTCCCTGGAGCCTCCTTTATCTCTTTTCTCGTGGCACTTGACCACTTGGATCTCTCTATAGCACTCATTAGGTACTCTTCTTTTCAAAATCTTTGAGTTGTTAATTATTCCCTAAATGGTAAATTCTAAGCCTCTGAATGTAGAAATTAAAATCCTCAAAAATATGGCCCTCACCTCTCTCTTTAGCCATATCTCCATCTCGTCCCTGACTCAGTATATTCCACTGAAAGAGAAAAACTCACCATTTCCAATAACTAATTCTGCCTGCTTCAGTGCCCTTCCTTCAGTCAACAAATGACTTTAAATTTCTTCCCGTTGAAATCATGTCCACCAAGATCCAGCTTGAACACCACTTCCTCCCAAGAGCTTTTCCTAATCTCTCCAGCTGGAAGAGATTACCTTCTCGAAGCCCTTAGTTAATAACAGTCTTCTAACACTTAGATTTTTCTTTTTTTTTGTATTGTGTCC
The DNA here is from genome assembly GCF_023065955.2 of Ursus arctos. NCBI lineage: Eukaryota > Metazoa > Chordata > Mammalia > Carnivora > Ursidae > Ursus > Ursus arctos. The sequence continues at coordinate 43,866,844 of NW_026622985.1, read as the reverse complement.
CCTATTAGGTTTTTTTTATTTCTTACAGACAAAAACACATCATCTCTTCCTCTTCATCCCTCATGGTGCTTGGCATAATTCTGGTCTTAAGATGGCTGTTCTAAAGTAACCACTGAATGAATAAATGATAGTAACATGTCATTTGCCATAATGGTTTTCTAGAGAAGCTCAGCTTATAAAGTATTTATCTTTTGGCACTTTTAATTACTCTTGGAATGCAAAGCCATTCGTGCTTTATTGAATGTATATGAAATCATCCATCCAGGGGTGCCTGGGTGGCTCAGTCTTGGTTTTGCCTCAGGTCATAATAGGTTCATGAGCTCTGGGTCAGGCTCCATGCTCAGCGGGAGTCTGCTTCTCCCTCTCCCTCTGCCCCTCCCGTGGCTTGTGCACTCTTTCTTTCTCTCTCTCTCTCTCAAATAAATAAATCTAAAAAAAGGGAGGAAAGGAGGAAGGGAGGGAGGAAGGGAGGGAACAGAAATCATCCATCTAACAAGCACTGCAGTTGAGCTATCTGAGAGCTACAGTAACTTGCCCAAATCATGCTGTTAAGAATGACACTGGGTCCAGCAATAGGTTGGACTAATTCTTTGTCCAAATGAGTTATATATTTATTTTGTCATGAATTAGTACATTTATTTTTCACTTTTGTATAAGGATATTGTATAACCTTGTATAAGTTTATTCTGCTTCAATAATGCTGTATCATCAAGGATCACAGATTTTTATTGGTATACAACGAGAAGCATTGATCCGCACGTTTAGGAATCTGCTGTTGATGGTGCTCTGCTGAGCTACATTGAGTTCTCAGATGCGTCAGCTGGGCTTAGCTACAGACTGGCAGTTGGGTTCAGGTTCTTCACGCATCTTCTTTTGGGGGGCCAAGCTAATGCGGCAGCAGCTACCTGAGGCATTCCTTTCTTGGCATATCACTGGTCCTCAAGACATAGACTGAACTGTCACACTGTCATTTATGCCCACATTCCATTGGCCAAAGAAAGTAATTTGGCAAAACCCATAAAAATTTATCACTATTGAAATTTAGTTTCTATATCTCCATTATGAAACTGGAAAAAAATATGTTTAATTCTGTCTTCATACTTGACAAAATTTTTATAAGATTGGCCTACACTAATCATTCTATTTTACTCGTAATTCTACCAATGTGAGAAATTACAGTGATTTCATTCATGCTAGCAATTTAAAAGAGTAAAACTATACTTTAAAATATTAAGGGATTTGGATTTTGTTTCCTGTTTGCACCAACAAACAGAAGAATGAAAAGGAATAATTTTTAATTTGCAGTGATAAAATTCATGAGAAAATTGCTTAAGATATGAATTTTTAATAATTACCCTGGTTGAGTCTGATGCATGTGGCCTAACATCAGTTTCAGTACACCCGTCCTTAACGGAAACTTCATGGAGCATGTTTATATAAATACACTGCAGAATATTTTACACATTTAAATTGTCTTCTATGTGAAAATGACCTCATTGAAATATTCAACAAAATATTCAACATTTATTAATTTTACCATACCTTTGCCTCCCTGAGTACTTGCCAGTGATTGTCTATAGTCTTAAGTAAAATATTATATAAGAACAGTTTGTTAGGCTATATTCCTTTGCTATGATATTTAATAAGATCTATAACATGCATTTAGCTATACATTTTCTTAACAATTCTGGGACGGTCAAAACTTTACATTCCTTTCTAGTCTTTTGTGTATAAGATAGAACAGTTTTAGAAAGCTCAAAATAATGAAAATTTAGGGCTTAATCTGCTTCACATTTTTCTTCTTGGAAATTAACATGCAACTAGTAACTATTACATAGTAGTTATACTTAAGAGCCTGGGTCTGAAAACAGCATGAAGAGTTGTTTAAAAAGTATTATTGCCACAAATTTAAAGATCCAATATTCTCTTTAACTCTGAATTCTGAATTCTCTTTAACTCTCAATTATTTTGTATCTGTTTGAACTGCCTACCAAAAACCCTTAGCCCAGCTTTATTATTAACTTCATGTCGAAAAGAGCCTTGCGGTTCGGCCTTTGTTTTTCTTTTGCCGCATACAGTTTAATAACTGCTGGCTCTCTCTCTTTTTTCCAGGAGTTCAGAAGAGTGCGTCCCATCGGATGTGTTGTTTGCTCCCGCTTGCCATGAATAGAGAACAGGTGAGAGAAATACCCTAGGAAAATAAGCCCCCAAACTATCATTCCAGCATTAAAGAGGGAACAGAAAGAAATTGACTTATCCCAGTCTAAGCATTTTTACTGTCTGTTGTCTCTGTAAGGTGGGATGGAGAGGCAGGAAGTATGTTCTAACTTGAAGAAATTTGTAATAAAAATGAGTCCTTTATTTCTATATGATTAGTCACTGTCGTATTGTTAGATTTTGTGTCTGTGTGTGTGGTGTTTGATTTTTAACTAGGGTTCAGACCTAGATCAGGCAAGAGCTAAGTGCAAGTTACCTGAAACCATAGTCAGCTTTGACAGTGTTGGTGCTTTAAAAAGTTCTCTGGCTTTCATTACCATCATTTATTCACATTCATAAGGAAAAGTGTTTGAATTTTTCAGTACAAAGAATGCTGGATTGGTAATTAATACTACCTTTACTGAAGTATGTACATGATAAGAAGAAGGATATCTCACTTTGATTCTTAATTTCATTTTTTATAAAATGAAGAATTAGAATTGTATCAGCTCCAGGGTTACCTCTGATAATAGGATGTTGTGATAAAGAATTGTGTTTAGCCATTATTTGTGACCAGTGTACACACCATATTTGTGAGGGTTTTGAGTGTAGAGCGTGTGACAGGATAATTTATTGAGATATTAATTTGTGTTTCATTTTCATTGCTATGAAAGGATCAGAAAAAACAAGAGTTGTTTTTATTTTGGGATCTCTATTTCACACCCTTCCTCATTCCAGAATTTGTGTTCCTTTTGTTACCTAAAGAGAAACTTCCCCCCCATTGCTTGTTTCAAAAGTCTCAGTTTATTGAAGAATTATGCTGGAGGCTAGAGAGAAAGGAATGGAGGAAGATACAGAGGAGCAGAAACACTCAAAGTAGAAAGAGATTGTCTCAACCTGGAAGGTGATGAGCGGCTTTTGGACCCATGATTAACAGGGGTCCCTCCGTCAGTCCTTGCTGACACCACAAGAGTGTGGAAGGATCTACGGTAGGTTAGTTGAGAACATGGGTCTTCTAGGAGGCAGGTCTTGAAGTACTTGACAAAGCTCCTTTGACTGGCAACACCTACCTTTAAGAAGAAGTAGGCTCGCATATTGAGTATGTCATCAGAGTCTGCTTGACTAAAGAACCGAGGCCTTCCCCATGTTCCAGTCATCCTGGAAAACTCCTGCATTCCTTTGTGGTCCCAGAAAGGCAGGTAGATGTTGTCAAAATGACTGAAGTTGGATCTCTTACTAACCAAACAAGAAGAAGCTTGGAGTCAGATTGAGTTTGATATAATGACAAGAAAGATAATGTGACATTTATTGCTTGTGAGTTTAGGAACTAAAAATTTTAATGGCAGCAAGTATTGAGCAGTAAAAAATTCTTTGAAAATGAACTATAAGCATAACTCTGAATAATTAAATTAGAATTATCTTCCTTCCCTCTAAGCATCAAAAAGCAAAATTCAAACTATAGAGAGAGAGAGGGAGACTGAAAATAGTGTTATTGTTTGTTAGAATGGATGATTGCAGATATAAATTCTCTAGGATTTTTTAATGCACAGAAAAATTTAAAGCTCTCAAACTTGTTTTTACACACCCAAGGGGTAAAAATCACCTTTTTTTTTTTTTTTTTTTTTTTTTTAGCTCTTATGAGTGTACATCACTACACATTCAAGAGATTTGCCTTTAAAAAGCTTAGCTACTTCCAGAGAGAGTGCGGTGAACTTGTCACCGTGATGCAGTGGTGGGAAACACCCTCTGCTGTGTCTCAAGTATCCTGACTACTCCCTGTTTCTGACCTTAACTCTATGGACTTGGTTAAATTACTTAACTTCTCTGATTCTCAGTGGTAACGAGAGATGCCAAAGCTTTAGCTAACTTGAATTTTTTATTTTTTCAAATACTTTATTTTCCTGAGTTTTAGCCAAATATCCTAGGAACTACCGTATTCACTGCCATTCATCTGTCAATCTCGCCAGTTAAGGAAGTCTCTGATTCTCGCATCAGCTAACAACTTCAGAATACCCTTTTCTTGTTGTTTTCAGAGTCTATGGGAGTTCCACAACAGAGTGTCAATACTATGACTTTAAACTCACACCAATGTTTTTTACAGATTTTATTTATTTATGTGTCAGAGAGAGCGCACAAGCACGGGGAGCACCGGGCAGAGGGAGAAGCAGGCTCCCTGCTGAGCAGGGAGTCCAGTGATGCCGTTTTTGGGATCATGACCCAAGCTGACAGCAGATGCTTAACCAGCTGAGCCACTCAGGCGTCCCAACCAGTATTTGAACAAAGGCAACATTACCCACCTCTTTTTATTCACAAGATGCCCCCCAAATGGTTTAAGTTGTTTGGAAGAAAACACACATTCAAAGACTCTCTTATATTAAAATTATTCAACAAAAATATGTTGTCAGCATTGCTGACATCTACAAACGATGAAATCTGAGAGTATTTTAGGCAATGGCAGTGTCTTGAAATAAGTATCATCCTTTCATTTATATATTGTATTCATTTCACTAAATATAAGGAATGTAAGTTTGCCTTATTTAGGATTTTCTTTCTTTTTTTGTTTTGAAACATCAGTCAGTTTTTATTAACTGTAGGAAGTACTAGGCGAAGGCCAGAAAAAGTACGTATTTAGATCATTTGCTCTTGTTCAAAATCAAAAGTAATGATATGATACTTATATCAATGTTTAGCAAAAAAAGCTTCATTTTTCTTCATATGTACATTTTTTTTCAGAGATTTTATTTACTTGAGAGAGAGTGAGAGAGAGCATGAGGGGGGAAGGGTCAGAGGGAGAAGCTGACTCCCCACTGAGCAGGAAGCCTATGCGGGGCTCAGTCCCAGGACCCCAGGATCATGACCTGAGATGAAGGCAGACGCTTAACAGACTGAGCCACCCAGGCGCCCCTCTGCATATGTACATTTAACTGAACAGAAGACTATACTTCAGAAATGTAGGGAGGCTGAACTGGAATTTCTGAACTAATTTATTAGAAGGTGAAAAGTAGTAGTTCAAGCATATTTTGTTTTCTCAACACATTGAATATTTTCCTTTTATTTTTTCTTTTTAAAAATTTTCTTTCTTTTTTATTTTTACTTAATCTCTAGAAGTAGTAAATGACAAATATAAATGTGGATATATTAATTAAAGTTGTAACAGCAATACTAGAAAAACTAAAAACAATGTGTATAGCTTTTCAAGACTCCAAGTAAGAAAATAAACATACCAACGTATGCAGGAAGACATGGTAAGCAAAAAACACCCCAGTATTTATGGAAATGCCAATTTCAATCAGGATTTCTAGAGAAGATCTAGATCTCAGAAGAGATAATGACTTAAACTAATAAAACACACCAGAGAACATGCAAAATCATGAATATATTTTTAATTTTTTTATTTGAGTATAGTTGATTTACATGTTACTTTAGTTTCAGGTGTTTACCATAGTGATCCAACATCTATATAAGTTACTCTGTGCTCGCCACAAGTGTAGCTCCCAGTAATCATACATGATATTACAATATAAATGACTGCATTCTCTTTTTTTTTTTTAAAGATTTTATTTATTTATTTGACAGAGACAGCCAGTGAGAGAGGGAACACAAGCAGGGGGAGTGGAAGAGGGAGAAGCAGGCTCCTAGCGGAGGAGCCTGATGTGGGGCTCAATCCCAGAACGCCGGGATCACGCCCTGAGCCGAAGGCAGACGCTTATCGACTGCACCACCCAGGGGCCCAAATGACTGCATTCTCTATGCTGTATTTTTATTCCCATGACTGGAAGCCTGTTTCTCCCATTCCCCTTCCCCCATTTTGCCCATCCTTCCACCTCCCTTCCCTCTGGCAACCATCACTTTGGTCTCTTTATCTATAGGTTTGATTCTACTTTTTTGTTTGTTATTTGTTGTTTTGTTTTCTAGATTCCACATATGAGTGAAATCATATGATATTTGTCTTTCTCAGTCTGACTTATTTCACTTAGCATCATACCCTCTGCACTCATTCATGTATCACAAATGGCATGATCTCATCCTTTTTATGTCCATGTCAAATCCCTTTATGTGTGTGTTTGTGTGTGTGTGTTTGTGTGTGTGTGTTTGTGTGTGTGTGTTTGTGTGTGTGTGTTTGTGTGTGTGTGTTTGTGTGTGACATCCTCCTTATCCACTCATCTATCAGTGGACACTTAGGTTGCTTCCCTATCTTAGCTATTATAAATAATGCTTCAGTAAATATAAGAGTGTATATATCTTTTCAAATTAGCATTTTTTGTTTTCTTTGGGTAGATATCCAGTAGTGGAATTACTGAATCATATGGTATTTCTATTTTTAATTTTTTGAGGAACGTCTGTACTGTTTTCACAGTGGCTGTGAAATTTACTTTGCCACCAACAGTGAAGAGGGTTCTTTTCTCTCCTCATCCTTGCCAACACATGTTGTATCTTATCTTTTCTATTTTAGCCATTCTGACAGGTATAAGGTGATGTCTCATTGTGGTTTTGATGTGCATTTCCCTGATGATTAGTGATGTTGAACAGCTTTTCATGTGTCTGTTGGTTATCTTTTTAAGGGGCTCCTGGGTGACTCAGTGGTTAAGCGTCTGCCTTTGGCTCAGGTCATGTTCCCAGGTTCCTGGGATGGAGCCCCCCATCGGACACCCTGCTGCTCCCACTGCTTGTGCTCTCTCTCTTTCTATAAAATAAATAAAATATTTTCTTAAAAAAAGAAAATATTTTTTCAGGTCCTCTGCCCATTTTTTTAATGGGATTGTTTAGGTTTTTTGCTGTTGAGTTGTATAGGTTGTTTACATATTTTGGATATTAACCTCTTATCAGATATATCATTTTTACAATGATACATATTTATATATATAATATATATAGTATGTAATAATATATAATATAAAAATAATATATATATTTACAAATATCTTCTCATTTAGTAAGCTACGTTTTTGTTTTGTTGATGGTTTCCTTCTCTGTGCAAATCTTTTTATTTTGATGTAGTCTCAACAGTTTATTTTTGCTTTTTGTCCCCTTTCCTTAGGATAGATATCTGGAAAAATGTTGCTATGGCTGATGTGAGAGGAATTGCTGCCTGTGTTATATTCTAGAATTTTTATGGTGTCAGGTCTCACATTTAGGTCTTCAAAACAGTTTGAGTTTATTTTTGTGTATGGTATAAGAAAGTGGTCCAGTTCATTCCTATGCATGTTGCTGCCTAGTTTATTGAAGAGACTGTCTTTTCCCCATTGTATATTCTTGCCTCCTTTGTCACAAATTAATTGATCATATAAGCATGGGTTTATTTCTGGATGCTCTATTTGGTTCTACTGGTCTATAGATCTATAGATCTATGTATCTGTTTTGGTGCCAGTACCATACTGTTTTATTTAAACTACTGTTGTAGTTTATCATAAAACCTGAAATTGTGATAGATCCAGCTTTGTTCTTCTTTCTCAAGATTGCCTGTTCAGGGTCTTTGTGGTTCCATACAAATTTTGGTATTATTTGTTCTAGTTCTGTAAAAACTGCTGTTGATGTTTCAATAGGAATTGCATTGAATCTGTAGATTGCTTTGGGTACTATAAACATTTTAACAATATTAATTCTTCTAGTCCTTCTAGCATGGAATATCTTTCCACTTCTGTCATCTTCAATTTCTTTCATCAGTGTTTTTTAGTTTTTAGAGTACAGGTCTTTCACCTACTTCATTATGTTTATTCCTAGGTATTTTATTATTTTTAGTACAGTTGTAAATGCAATAGTTTCCTTAATTTCTCTTACTGCTACTCTGTTATTAGGGTGTAGAAACACTACTGATTTCTGGGTATTAATTTTGCATCCTGCAAATTTACTGAATTCATTTATTACTTTTAATAGATTTTTGGTGAAGTCTTTAGTGCTTTCTATGTATAGTAGTGCAAATAGTGACAGTTTAACTTCTTCCTTACCAATATGGATGCTTCTTACTTCTTTTTCTTGTCTGATTGTAGTGGCTAGGACTTCCAGTATTATGTTAACTAAAACTGGAGACAGTGGACATTTGTTGTCTTGTTCTTGATCTTAGAGGAAAAGCTCTTAGTTTTTCCTTTGAGTATAATGTTCTCTGCAGATTTTTCTGTATGGCTTTTATTATGTTAAGGTATGTTCTCCCTATTCCCACATTGTTGAGAATTTTTATCATGAACAGATGTTGAATTTTGCTAAATGCTTTTCCTGCATCTATTGAGATGATCACATAATTTTTATTTTTTGTTTTGTTGATGTGTATCACATGGTCATTTAAGTTTGAACTTATTCTTTAAAAAAAAGTTTTTTACTCTCTCCTCCATATCTTATGCGTATGCTGCTATATTTTACATCTATTTATTCATAACTTCCTTGTTCTTTCTTTTGGAACAAATTCCCCTGCCTCCCCATTTTGCTCGACATTCTGTGTTTGTTCGTATAGATTAGGCAGAACAGCTACTTCTTGTAAACTTGAAGGAATGGATTATTTCTCTTGCTATTCTCTTTTGTCATTCATCATTCGCTCTGTCTTTTGTTGTATGGAAGTTGTTCCATCAGCCTTCAGTTCTTCTTCAGGAGGAACTGCTCTCTAAGCAGGTATAATACAGTGTGTTCTATGGAGGAGGCGAATTCAAGATCTTTCTATATCACCATCTTGGACCAGAATCTTTATTTATTATTTTCTTTGAGAAATGCCCTTTTAGAGAGGCATCTGTAGATGTACTGGATTTGTCCACAGGATTTGAAGGCAGGCAAGAAAGCAGAAAAAGGTAATAATTCCATTTTATAGTTAGAAAAGCTAAAGCAGAGACATCATTAAGTGAGTTCCACAAAGTTAGAGAGTAGGCAATGTTAAGTCTAGAACATAAAGAATCTTAAGCCATTATCTTTCAGTCTATGAAAATTAAGTCAGAAGAATTAATTCCGGGTGCCTGGGTGGCTCAGTCGTTTAAGTGTCTGCCTTCTGCTCAGGTTATGATCCTGGGGTCCTGGGATCAAGTCCCACATCGGCCTCCCAGCTCAGTGGGGAGTCTGCTTTTCCCTCTACCGTTCCCGTCTGCTTGTGATCTCTCTCTCTCACACATACATAAATAAAATCTTAAAAAAGAAGAAGAAGAAGAAGGGGAAGGAGAAGGAGAAGAAGAATTAGAAGAATTAGAAGAAGAAGAATTAGAAGAAGAAGAATTAGAAGAAGAAGAATTAGAAGAAGAATTAATCCTCTCAGGAAAACTTCCTGGCCACACTTTGTACTTACGGAAGTACAAGAATTTCTAGCCTATAAAGTAAGTTTTCACCCACTCCCTGAAGAAATAATAATACAAATAGCTAACTACAAATATAAATAACCTTAAATAAATAATACCGTGGTGGGATGCAGCCTGTCTTATGAAGTATCTTTGAAATTTTTACATCACCAGAGAAGTCATCCTTGGTTTCCTTAAACCACAGAAAATAAGCTAAGCAGTCAAACTGTAGGAAAATCTCATATAATAGACAAATATGTTGTAAATACTTTCCTCTGCCCCATATTTTTAAAAGGTATTTATATATTTACGTACACACAGAAATTTATCTGATTTAAAATTTTCAACTTTTTTCTTTGTAGAAAATGCCAGAATATAGGACTTCAGTTGGAAAGCAAATCTTTTTAATAGTACATAAACCACCTCCTGACAATATTGGTAGTCCCTTCTTAATTCCATATATTGTATTCATTTTATCCAACAGGAAATGCAAATTCCCCTTCTTTGTTATTCTTCCATTAAAGATATGCCACTTCATTGAATTAGAGACTTTTGTTGAACACAAGCCAACCATTAAAATGAGATTATGAATATACATCCTACCCCTTTCATTCTTAAAAGTGCTGCCATCTTGTGTCCCCGCATGCGTGCACCTAATTTTAGCTGCTCTGCCCCAGACCCCCTGAGCTCCAACCCTATCACCCTGCAATGAAAGAAACTATCATGAACTAGGAGAAACTCGCCAGACTGCGAGCACAAGTGCGCGTTGGCGGGAGAGGAATTGCTCGTGGAAAGAAGGCGGTGGTTCATAGAATGGCTACAGCAGATGACGAAAAACTTCAGTTGTCCTTAAAGAAGTTAGGGGTAAACAATAGCTCTGGTATTGAAGAAGTGACCAAGGAACCAAGGAACAGTGATCCACTTGAACAACCCCGAGATCAGGCATCGCTGGCCGCGAACACTTCCACCATGACAGGCCATGCTGAGACAGAGCCGCTGACAGAAACGCTGCCCGGGATCTTCAACCAGCCGGGTGCAGACAGTCTGACTAGTTGAAGAGGACCGGCTGAAGCTCCGCGCACACCATCTGTGGATGGAAAAGCACCACTTGCTTCTGGAGAGGAGGAGGAGGAGGATGAAACTCCAGATCTTGGGGAGAATTTTGATGAAGCTTCCAAGGAGGAAGCAAACTGAATTGAGTCAGCTTCTGAAGAAGATAAAACTTGAAGAAGTTACTGGGAGCTGCTATTTTATATTATGACTGCTTTTTAAAAAATTTTGTTCATGGATCTGATAAAATCTAGATCTCGAATATTTTTAAGCTCAAGCCCCTTGGACACTGCAACTCTTTTCAGTTTTTGCTTATACACAATTCATTCTTTGCAGCTAATTAAGCTGAAGAAACCTGGGAATAAAGTTTGAAACAAGGTTAATAAAGTTCTTTGCCTGGAGAGAAAAAAAAGTGTGGAAGAACAGAAGAGACTAAGAGAGAATAATGAAACATCTAAGCAGTCCTGTCCTAACACAAGAGGGGACTCAGCACTTTCCAGGACCCCACACCTGCATGGGCCTTCATTTGTATTTTTCTCCCAAAATATTATTTTATCTTGAAAATATTGAGGATTGGCTTGCATATAAATGTTTCAGTTCTTCTTGAAAATGCTCATTTATCTGAGATTCTTCTTTAGAACCAATGATATGTACAGCAAATTAATTGGAGGTTAAACTTAACATTTCTTTCCTACATCCTGACTTGTTTCTCCCTACCTCCCGGACCCCTCCCACCTTTTTTTTTTTTTTTCAGTAACAGCTAAATTGGTAATACAAATTAAGAAAGGATTTATGTTCGTGGATATTAGTGAGAGAATGGTGAGAAAGATAATTTTTTTTTAAGATTTTTTATTTATTTGAGAGCGAGAGTGAGTGAGAGCATGAGCAGGAGGGAGGGTCAGAGGCAGAGGGAGAAGCCGACTCTCCACTCAGCAAGGAGCCCGATAGCAGGGCTCCATCCCACTAGGACATGACCTGACCAAAGGCAGACGCTTACCCGACTGAGCCACCCAGGCGCCCCAAGAAAGATAATTTTTTAATGATAGAGTTTTTATTTATGTCGTAGGATTTCCTTAGTGTTCAAGTCTCATATTTCTTTACACACTTTGAATCAAGGGAGGAACAGGAGACCACTGTAGTCTCCCTATTGACTGCTGTCACTCGACAGAGTTGGAACCGTGAGCTGGATTCCCAAAAAAGGTGGCAGTAAAAAGGGAGAAGTGGAAAAGTTATGAAGAAATAAATTTTATTATTTATTACATAGCCACCATTATTAAGTATATCCTTAAATGGTTATTTAAGCCAACAATAGCCTTGTAAATTACATGCTATTTTTAATCTATATTTCAAAAGTATAGAAACAGGGCTTAGAGAGATCAAACAGCCTGGCTAGGATCACACACAGCTATGAAGGCCCAGAAGCAAGCTCTGGAATCAGGCAGCCCAGCCCCAAGAATGTATCCCCTCTCAGTGTCTTCTCTCCACAGAATCCGACATAGCTTTTTTATTATTATTTGTCTTCCTAGGCAAGAAGCAGCTAGCTTCCATTCAGAAAAATTTCAGCTGTGATATCAAATTTTTTTAAATAATCAAATAAATGTGTGTATCATCTCGGGGCAAGTGAATGTGACAAGCATTGATCTGCCTGACAAAAGATAATGCTTTTTATCCTTTTATCAACACCGTGATGTAGATATTTTATTTTCCCATTTTGCAGAATAAATGAGGGTGCAGAAAAGTAAAGTAACTTACCTCAGGTCACACATCTGCTAAGCAGAGAAGCTACGATTTGTACCAATGCAGTCTGGCTCTAGAATCTTTGTTCTTAACAGGGGCTGACTTATCCATTAGGCATATAGATACAGTGCCACGGGCCCACCATATTTTAGGGGGTCACAAAAATGTTTCAGTTTGAATTTCCTCTAAAATCAGAAGTAAAATAATATAATAACATTGATTATATAATAAATATAATGAATATAATAATATTGAATAATATTAATATAATAATATAATATAGTAATGATTCCTTATGCCAACAAAAACAAAATATAACAATAAAATTATATATATTTTTTAAATTTAATTTTTTAATTAAATAAATTTATATATATATATAAATTTTTTTTCAATGAAGGAAGCAGTCCATGAAAGCAAATATATTCAGGGCCCACAGATGTCAAACTACAGCCATGTTCTTAACTGCTGTGCTATGCAGCCTCTCATTAATAAATAAAGTTCACAGACACTCATTCTTCGGTTTAGCTGTGGAAATAATCTTCTCCCACAGTTACCTACTTATTATTTACCACTCTTCCTAGTTCCCAGTTAATGGCATTCCATCTACTCTTCCCAACCAAAAGGGATTAAGAAATATGAATCTTCCTTTCCATGCAGATTTCACTCATTACTGCTAAACCCCATACTCAGAATCATAAGAGAAAGTGCTTGTAGACAATAAAATGTAGCTGAGGTCAATTTCACAAAACATAAGACTGAGGTCAAATTAAGTTATTTCACTAAACCTCACTAATTCAGTGGAGAGCCATATTTGGGGGTAGGGGTTAGGGATTGATGACATAGATCTGAAAAAACTATGAAAATCAAAAGGTAGTTTAAATGTTGCATCCTGATCTTTACCGATGTCAAGCCTTGTTACAGTCTACATTTACTTTTTTGTGTGTGTGAATATCCATGTTTTATTGGAGAAATAGTGCTATATTATATTCCAGAGTTCCATACCCTTTAAGTGTTATGTAATATGCAGTGTATTGAGGTATGTATTTCTTTTCTGTGCTCTGAAAAATAATGAGGGTTTTAAATAAGAGATTGAGGGCCCATACTTTGGTTTGGGGATTCACGTTAGGAGAGTGGTTCCCCACTTCTCTCTCAAAGTCAAGTGCCTATACAGTAAAATCTTTTCACAAGTTGTTATGGGCTGCATATTTATGTCCTCCCCAAATTCGTATATTGAAACCCTGTCCACCAATATGGTGGAATTAGGAGGTCAGGCATTGGGAAATAAATAGATTAAGTCAGATAAAGCCCTCATGAATAGGATTAACATCCTTATAGAAGTTGCAGGACTGCTGTCTCCATCATCTGCTGTGTGAGAATACAAGAGAAGTAGGGAATTTGTGATCCAGAAGAGGGCTCTCCCTGGAATATGGCCATGTTGGTGCCTCGATCTTGGACTTGTATTCTTAATGTTCGTAAGTCAGCCAGGGCATGTTTGTTTTAGCAGCTTGAAGAGACTAAGTCACCGACACACATACATACGTATGTACTACATGGGTAGTATGAGATCATAGTAGCTAATTTACAGAATTTTCTCAAGTATATGCTCTTTGGACTTTTAAAATGTTTTGTTAAAATGTATTCTTCCTTCCTTTATAAAAGAATTTTACAGTCAAAGGTAGTATTTCCCCTCTCCAGTGATATCCACCAGCCCCCACCCCTGCCTTTTTTGTTATTCTTGGGTTCTTATCTGGCAAAATAAAGACTGTTAGCTTATGTTAACCCTTTTGTTTTGTTTTAATTTTACCAATCCCCAATCAGACCAAACTGATGAACTACTCAAGAACCCCCAGCTCTTTATAAAGGATGCTCTGGTATTCTAAGTGATGAGCAATTTCTCCTTTTTCCTGAATGAGCTCATTAAGGCTCTAGGTGCCTGAGAGACTGATTGCCTTAGGGCACTACAGAAGAAAAACAAAAACAGAGATGCAAGAAGGGGCCAGGGGCAGCGGTGTGGGTGCAGGGAATCGTTTCATCATATTAATCGATACCAAGTTTCTCCTATTCTTGTTATAACCGTTTCTTAGAAAAGAATGTCTTTTATGTCCACATGGTGATATTGAGTCAATAGCATTAGTAGCTAGTGGTAGACTCCTGCTGCTTTGCTGCTTTGTTTTTGCTCAGGTAATTTACACAACAATTTCACCAACTCTAATCCATAGAGATTTAGTCCTACACAATGTTCCGCCAGGGAAAACTATTAGATGTTCACATACTTGCGTTAGGTTTACTCTGTCTCAACCCCATCCCCCCACCATCCCCATCTCTAGGTGGCCCTAAATCACCTCCACTGAAATTTAGTTCACTGGGGACATTAGCATATGAAAGGCTCTGATAAGTGCCAAAGGGTTATTTATTTTATTTGAAATTGACTTAATTTCATTCAACTCCACATTTCTCAAACTTTCCGCAGCAAACCCCTCCCTCCCCCCAGATGACAGCTATTAGTTTTCCAAGATAATATCCTTCCCTCAGGACAAACTTAGAGAAATTAAAAAAAAAAATTCCCATCCAATTTTTTATAAATTCTGAGGAAATCGTCTACTTTACTCATCTTAGGTTAGTGGGCTACCTGTGATTTCCATGACTACTGAAAAAATAATTTTACATGAGACTAATTGCAAAGCAGATCAATTTTTAGAATAAATGTCCTCGAAAATGTCTCTTTAATTTCCATTTAATTGGAACAGATTCATTCGCCGTCCTTATTCATGCAAAACTCCCATTGACATCACTTAGTTCCAAACTAAATTAGGTAATGTAAATGATAAAAGCAAAATCACTGCACGGAAGCAAGAATACTAGGCTCATTCTGTGGCTCACCGCAAAAGCTAGCAGAAGGGGACTCGGCAAAGCCAAGCCTGTGACCAAAACACAGAGGGGCAAGACCCTAAGCGAAAGCATAAACAAGGGAAAGTAGAATTTGAGGGCCTGTCATGGCCATTCTGAAACAGGATTTATAGAAGAGAGTAAAAGATTCCAGCTCGCCTTGATCATACTTCTAGTGAACTGTATTCACTCGTGTGTGTGGTGCATGCTTAGTTTGAGGCAAGTTCAGTTCTAGGCAGGCTTGTCAATAAAATAATTGTGAAGACCCCCGGGATCCACCCTCCTTTCCAGAGCTTACATCTGGTAGTAGGCAGAGGTAGAGAGAGGAGGGGTCAGGAAGCAAACAAAAACTAGGGACACGTATATACACAAGTAGGAAAATTTTAAGCTAAATCCTATGATGAAAATAAAACAGATTAATATGCTAGAGAGAGAATGAGTTAGGAGAAACATGGGGAGATGTCATGAAAGGCCCCTCCAAAAGGGTGTTTTGCTGTTATTTTATCTCTAAGTTTATGCTTTCCATTTGCTTGGGGGTGCTATATTATCTGTGTATTTCTCATATAATACAATGCCTGGTACACTGTGGTAATGAATGCTGAATAGAGAATTTAATAGGGGGAAATAAATTTAAACTTCGGCATAAGGGATTTAGTTTAGCTATTATTAGACATATCTCAACCCTGAGGTTAATTAAATCCCTAAATGGTATTGTTACTCTAAGTTCTGGATTTCCTTTGTGTCTTAGTCTGCGCAGCCTGCCATTACAAAATACTACAGAATAGGTGCCTTAAATGACTGAAATTTATTTTCTCATTGTTCTTAATATTGGAAATCCAATATCATGGTGCCAGCATGGTCATGTTCTGGTGATCTCTCTTCATGGATTGGCTTTTCACTGTGTACTAACATGGCTTGCTTGTGGAGAGAGGGAGAAGGGGGAGGGAAGAGGTTGAAAAGGAGAGGGACCTTTGGGGCGGAAAGGAGGGAAGAAGAGAGGGACTGAGGGAAGGAATGGGGTGGGGGGTGGGGGGGAGAGAAATCCCTTTCTCTTTTTTTAAAGCCCCTAATCTGTCTTGGGGCCCCACTCTAACAATCTAATTTAACCCAAATTACCTCCCAAAGGCCTCATCTGCCAATGCTATCACATTTCAGTTTGGGCTTCACTATATGCGTTTTGAGAGCTATACAAATATTAGGTGCCTGGAATATTGTTTTAGCAGCTTTAAAAATAGGATGTGTTTACTAAATCTTTCAAGTCATCACTCAATTATGAGTAGGAATACAACCACGAATAAGATAAAGTCCCTGTTGCCCTAGAGCCTTAAGTCTAATTGTGGAAGCCATTTTGAATAAATTAGAATGATAAATCTGTTCACTCTGTGATAGTTTGGACATTTTAAGAGAAAAAAGTCCTTATAGGGGTGCTTGGGTGGCTCAGTAGGTTAAGCATCTGCCTTAGGCTCAGGTCGTGATCCAGGGTCCTGGGATTGACCAGGGAGCCTCCTTCTCCCTCTCCCTCTGCCCCTTCCCTCCACCTCCTTCCCTGCTTATGTTCTCTCAAATAAGTAAATAAATAAAATCTTAAAAAAAAAAAAGTCTTATAGAGACCTCTAAATGGTCCCCAAATGGTCACAGCCTTCTGATAGTCACAGCTTTGTGCCATCCCTCTCTCACATTGTATTGGTCTGTGTGACCAATTGCACATGGTAGAGCTGATGGTTTGTCACTTCCAAGATTGGGTAATAAAAGACCGGGGCCTCCATCTTAACCTTTCTGTCTTTTGGATTATTTGCACTTGGGAAGTCATGTCATCAGCAGCCCTACCGAGAAACCTGCATGGTGGAAAAACTGAGCTGTATAGCCAGTAGTCACAAGGAACTGAGACTGCCAACCACCACATGAGCAAACTTAAAAGCAGATTTCCCTCCAGATGACTGCGGCTCTAGCCCACAGCTTGACTACAATCTCAAAAGAGACCCTGAGCCAGAAACACCCAACTGAGTTGCTTCTAGATTCTTGATTGATAGATACTGTGAGATAATAGTTGTAGATTGATTTAAGCTGCTAAATTTGGAGGGTGTTTGTGACTCAGTATAGATAACTAATGAGGGTCTTTCATTGCAGTTAGTTTGAGAAACAATGATGTGGAGTATTGTTGACAATTAGATATTGAAGGCTTAAGAATTAACAAATTCTTATTAAATATGGCTGGATGTGTTGGAGGATAAGACCAGTTATGGCACTGATATCAAACTAGGTGAGCAACCGATGCGTCTTCCTGATGTAAGATTAAATTATCCAGAATCCAAGCACTAATATCTCCAATATCGTCACAAATGAGTCAAATAAGAGAGCTATTTATAATGAATGTCATGGCCTTTTCCTCTATTTTAACTGATAACACTTGTTATTTTAAGAATTCTGAGTAGATTTCAGTAGGAGGGGGTGTGAGAATGTGTGTATATATGGAAAAAAATATCTGTTTTAACTCTAAATGCAAAATTATTTTTAGTTCTCACCCTATACACATACCTGAGGCAATGGGGTTCTGCTTCCTGAATACCTTTCTGATAATGCCTTCCTTTATTGACTCAAATGATACCCATCTTTCCTAACAAAGGTAAGGCTTTCATTCATAAATAACTTATCTTCTGGGTGGACTATGTTGCCCCGAAATATATTTGATAAACCAATAAGCATTGATAATATTTGACAGAATAGAAACAGGGAGTAACTTCAATTTGGAATATAAAAGTGAACCAAGAATAAAAACCTGAGTTTTATTTAGAGTGTGTCATACAGATACAAAGAAGATTTGTAGCTTTCTTTGATGTGCTTACATGAAATGCCTGTAGTCAAACGGCTATTTTTAAACTTGAGAAGGAATTCAGGACAAAAGGAACATTTTAAATATAAAAGGGAATTCAGGAAGATCACAAAGAAGTGAAATCACTATTACAAAGTTCAAAGACACATTGTTCTTCAAATACCAAGAAGCTGACTTAAGTATGATTGGTGACCCTCATTCAAGGAAGACTTTCCAGGTTTCAAGGAAGTTATGGACATGAGGCCATTCTTTTGCCCCCTTTTCAGAAACTGCTCTGTTTTGGACAACTATTCTGTTTTACTTTCTTGAGATTAATTCCTCTGTTGTGCATTCTTGTCAATTCTTTCTCTCCTTCAACTACTATGCTAGACTTTTTGAACTCAATAATGAGATCTTAAAGGCAAGATCACTGGCTTGTTGTGTCAGGCCTCAAGTCAGCCAAACCACCAGAAAGCAGGGGGAGGGTTCTGGCGTGTCAGTCCCTGTCCTGAGTAGGGTAAGTATTGGAGACCAGGAATTGGCCCCCACATAGATGGCAAGGTAGAAAATTGTTTTAAACATGGGTAGGAAGTCAGGCTGAGTGTTCCCAGGTGTCAAGGACATTTCTAAAAGTCATCTGGAAGGTCATAGAGATATAACTATGGCATCAGTGAGGACTAAGAGTTGAGATCTGTCGTCTGACGTTAGAGAAAAGTTCCAACAGACAAGGAAGGTGACTTTTATGGAGTACCAACTCTGCAGTTCAAATACGTTAGCTCATTTCTTCCCCACAGCAATTTTGAAAAATAGATTTTATATCCATTATATAGATGGGGAAGGTGAGACTTAGAGAAAATGATTTGGCTTGTGGTGGAGCCAGTATTCAAATTCATGACTCTCTGATGCCAAATCCTCATTCTACTATACTGTTTTTTTCTCCCTACCTGTGGTTGAGTTCAACACAGCCATTGATTAAAAATAAGAAAGTCAGGGGATTGCTTTCATAAGGTTTCTAAGGGCTTCACGTATAAACCCTTCATTTAATACACTTTAAAAAGTCATATTTGTACAAACTATGATTCTGAATTACATATTTCAGATACTTTGCTTCTGGCCACATACATATCGCTGCCTTAGAAATCAAAAAGAATGTTTTTGTTTTGCTTTTTTTTAAAAATGAGACAAACCTACAAATATGAGAAATACATTCAGTTGAGTGCAGCTTTTAATTTTCTTTTTGACAATAATTTTAAGAGCAAACTTATCCCAAAGCCATTTCAACTCAGGTAGCCCTTTTCAATTGCCAGTAAACTTTTGTCTGTTTTCAGAAAGTCACTGCTCATTACATTGCTTAAATATTTGAAATTTGTTTATATTTGTAGAGCAAGGCAGTTCAGCATACTATCCATTTACTGATTCTTTCATCCTGCAACAAGCATTTAACGCCTTCTATATGTCAATGACTAAGGACACAATTGGTAATCAAGATCCTTAGGAGTTTATCAAATGAAAGACACTAAGAAACATTTACACATAATTTAGAGCTAAGGAAAAATGTCAGCTTTGAGAGCCCATGAGGAGGAATTCTCCTAATTCTCCTTTGGGAATCTTAACTGAGTAAAACAAACTCTTTCCAGGAAGACTTTCTAGAGGAGGTGCCTTGGGAAGCCAGCCTGGAAATACTATTCCTCCCAATGTCTAATACACGTAAAAGGTTAACTTGTTAGTGATTTAGAGTGTTCTAAATCAAGTTGTGTCCCAGAAGAATAAAATTTCATTTCCTAGAATGGACCTTAGAACCCTTTTTGCCTTTGTTAACTAACCCGTCGTTTACATTTGAGGAAAGCATAACAACCGTATCTTCATTTCTTATTGTGGTCCAGAAGACAGCTATAAGGAACTTTGTTGGTATTTTGCTGTTTTTATTTTATTTTATTTTATTTTTTATTTATTTTATTTTATTTTATTTTATTTTATTTTATTTTATTTTATTTTATTTTTTGCTGTTTGTTTTAAAGTTACCAATGCCATGCTTTTGGTTTTAAAAGAAATGTAAGGTGTCCCCTTTCTAAAGGAAAGTAAAGGATTTGTATTTTGTTCTTTGCTTGTTAATTATTCCAAATTATGTATCACTTAGAAGTTATGACCCCTGACCACCTACATGTATTGCTGTCCTACAAACGGAAACTTCTTCTGTTCTTACAAAACTAATTCTAATTTAAACTACCAATTTATTCATTCTTCCAATGGATTAAAAAACGTGACTATAATACATGCATATTGTACTCAACCATTCTAAGTACTAGAAGAAAAATTCAGTTATCTTCTACTTCACATGAATCAGATCTACTAGAGGTACATGTGAATGAAAATAAAAATGGATGTATCTTTTCTGATGATAAAAAAATCAACATGTTTAGGTAAATATAGTATCTATAGAAAGAAAAAAGAAGTATAGATATATATTGTACATGCTCAGTGGGGGTGATATTGCTCCCAAGTATTGAAAATTGATTCTTGGAGGGATGGATGTTAGGTATTATAATAGTTTGTGACTCTCCAAAGAATTACAGGACATGAACAGATATGCAGTATATCTTTGATATTAAAATTTAATGGGAGAAGGGCAGTTAGGAACAAAAAATGTCCGAAACGTTCATTAAGGGGAAATAATGAAACAGTGTTGAGAAACACTGGTATATATGTACGTATATATATATGTGTATGTGTATATATATATATGAATTTGTATATGTGTATATATGTATACCTTTATGTGCGTTATTTTCAATTTTGAACAAAAAGAGGATATATTATCTCTTTATTCTGTCTCATGCTTTTTTCACTTGACATGATTTGTCACATGTAAATCAGGGTTGACACATTCAAATGCTTACATGGGTCAGCTGGGTAACATGAACAAGAAAAACAGGGATTGGGAAAGAATGTGGACCATAGCAATATTGAGAGCCCATGCTCCTTTATCCTTCATCCTTTAAGGAGTAGCAATGTTCAGCTCCAGCTAATGGTAGCAGTGAAGGAATTTGGACTCAGTGTTATTATATTCTCTGATTTGTCGAGCAGTACTGGAAATCTGAATTTTAGAAGTTGACCGTGATTTCCCCATGAGGGTCAACATTATGTGGGTCGGGTCAAGCCAAACATATCCTTGCTAATAAACATGCAGGCCTCCCTTTGGATTTTAGTAGAAGTCCAATCCGGGGTTTCTTAAGAAAGATTCAGAAACCAGTCACAACAAAATCCCCTGCAACAGAATTTGTATGTGATATGTTTGCTGGGCCCCAGCTGAGGCCTACTGAGTTAGAAACTCTACGGATCTACCCAGGAATATGAACTTTTAACAAGGAGTTTCTTATGCAATCTCAAGTTTGTGAACCAAGGACTTTGCATACTTTTTAACAGCTACACAGCCAGAATTGAACTCCAAAGCATGAAACTCTCATACTTTGTTAAAACCATTCCCTTATTTATACCACGTCTTCTTTATCCATGCATCAATTAATTGATGGATACTAGGCTGCTTCCATGGTTGGACTATTTTAAATAATGCTGCTATAAACATAGGGGCGCATGTATCCCTTTGAATTAGTGTTCCTGTATTCTTTGGGTAGATACCCATAGTGCCATTGCTGGATCATAAGGTAGCTCTATTTTTAACTTTTTGAGGAAACTCCATACAGTTTTCCACAGTGTCTGCGCCAGTTTGCATTCCCACCAGTCATGCACCAGGGTTGCTCTTTCTCCAAATCTTCCCCAACACTTGCTGTTTTTTGTGTTGTTGATTTTAGCCGTTCTGACAGGTGTGAGGTGATACCTCATTGTGGTTTTGATTTGCATTTCCCTGATGATCGGTAATGATGAGCATCTTTTCATGGGTCTCTTGGCCATTTGTGTGTCATCTTTGGAGAAGTGTCTGTTCATGTCTTCTGCCCATTTCTTGACTGGATTATTTGTTTTCTGAGTGTTGAGTTTTATAAATTCTTCATATATTTTGGATAGTAACCCTTTATTCTATATGTCATTTGCAAATATCTTCTCTCATTCCATAGACTGCGTTTTAGTTTTGTTGATTGTTTCCTTCATTATGGAGACGATTTTCATACAATGGAGTCTTATTTAGCCATAAAAAAATAAATAAAATCTTGCCATTTGCAATGACGTGGATGGAGCTAGAGAGTATAACACTAAGCGAAATAAGTCAGAGAAAGGCAAACACCATATGATTTCACTCATGTAGAATTTAAGAAACAAAACAAACAAGTAAAGAAAAATAAATGAGAGACAAATCAAGAAACAAACTCTTAATTATAGAGAATAATTGTTACCAGAGGGGAGGGCTGAGGTGGGATGGGTTAAATAGGTGATGGGATTAAAAGAGTGCACTTGTGAAGAGCAGTGGGTGATATATAAAAGTGTTCAATTACTATATTGTACACCTGAAACTAATATAGCACTGTATGTTAGCTACTGGGAGTGAAAACAAAAACTTGAAAAAAAAAACCATTCCCTTATTGATGGGTATTGAAATTGCTTCTAAATTTTTCCCTCTATAAATAATACTTCAACAAATGTCCTTATGCGCATTGCTTTTATTTTTATAGGGTAGATTCCAAATCCGATTATGGGGGGTCTAATTTTAGGATCCAGTAGATATTGTAAAATTACTTTAAAAATGTTGCATAAAGTCACATTCTGACCAGCAATATATGTGAGTGTCCTTATCCCAACATTGACATCCGTGGGTATTAAACATTTTTTTTTAACATTCTTTATTTATTCTTTTAAAAATTTGTTAAAAGATTTTATTTGACAGGGAGAAAGAGCACAAGCAGGGGGTGGGGCAGGCAGAAGGAGAGGGAGAAGCAGACACCTTGCTGAGCAAGGAGCCCAGATGTGGGGCTAACATTTTTTTATTTTTTAAATGCATAATATCCTGACTTCTAGTGCAGTTAAGAATTTTTTAATCACGTGTTGGCATTTCCTCTTCTTGGGGAGTTTGCAGATATCCCCAAGCTTACAATGGCACATTTGAGGGTGGGAGCCGAGACATTCTACACAACATCAGTTTCTTTGATACCCTTCGCTTCTTCCTATGCTCCACCCTCCCATCAAATCCCTGCTTTTTCTTCTCACAGGGAGTCCACTAAGCCACTAATTATCTTTCACCATTCTGGCAGGTCTCTAAGTTTTCTTTTGGAATTATAGTCATCTGTTTATTTCCTTTGCACATTTGGCGACTTAGTAGTCGATTTTTCTCTTACCTATTTGATGTAGCCCTGTGCAAGCTAGGCCATTAACAATTTGCTTTATATAATATTTTATTTTATTTTTTTTAAAGATTTTATTTATTTATTTGACAGAGATAGAGACAGTCAGCGAGAGAGGGAACACAAGCAGGGGGAGTGGGAGAGGAAGAAGCAGGCTCATAGCGGAGGAGCCTGATGTGGGGCTCGATCCCAGAACGCTGGGATCACGCCCTGAGCCGAAGGCAGACGCTTAATCGCTGTGCCACCCAGGCGCCCCTATATAATATTTTAAAGCAACAAATTATAAAAGTTATCTTACTTAATAATCAACCCAATTTGAACAAATTTTATTTAATTTTAATCATATTAGTAATTTAAAACAAGCAGTATCCTTTTTCTTTTTTTCTGCTTTTAGAAACTCACTTCATTTACCATGCATTTTCAGTATAATGCTATAATAAGTTAACTGCAGAAAAGCCACTAATGAATATTATTTTATTTTATTAAATAACAGCAAAGGAACTGCAAGGATTTAAGTAGCTTATATGAAAGTTAAAAACTTTCCAAACTTGGATATGGATTTTTTTTTAAGGGGGAGCTTTCTCTCAAGAGCTCCTATTTCAAAACCCAAATGGGATTTCAAAATACAAGTAAATAAATGTCAAAGCCTCTTGGCCTCTGCTCTGCCATTCTTTGCCTGAAATCCTGCCAAAATGAAATTTTCCATTCAAGGACTGGCATTTACTAAGTTGATTTTTTTAAAGACTCACTTTCAAAAGTAGTGGAAATTCTGTGCAACTTTTGACGTTCCTCTGTGGATAGAACAGCTGCCTCTCTAGACATTTTCCACAATGGTAACTTTTTCTGAAAAATGAATTTTCAGTCCTTGCAATGTCTTCAGCATCTAGGTCTATTGGGTTTTTTCCCCAGTGCCAAGCACAGAAGATAAACAGCAGCCAAACTAAAAGCTAGTGCTTCACTAGGTATCACAGCACAAAAAGGAAAGAGAAAGGACAGAAGAGAAAGTGGGAGAAAGGAGCATGATCCAATAGTTCACTTGCTAGAGGGGCACATTTATCTCAGAAAAATTGTGCTGTCTCAACAAAACTGAGCTGTAATGAGACTGACTGCTTATTCACATAACATCATTTTCAATTACTGTTAAGATCAAATAGTTGAGAGCCGAGTGCGTTTAAAGAATCCAAAGGCGGAAATATGGAGCCCCCTCACTACAGAGGAAAATCGGAGGATTAGGGCGCAGCTTCTGTTTGCCAGTCCAGCGTTGGTGGGGAGAAGAGGGAGTGCTTTGGGGAGCCCGTGAAAGTTAGAACTTGGGAAATGGAAACTAAAACTGTCAGCCAGAAAAATCCTGCAGTATTCCTAAATGAAACTCAGAAAGTTAACAAGAAAACTGGGATAAATTAAAGGTAAAATTGAAAACTACAGAAAGTTAGGTGAGAAAACTAAAATCTATCTGCAACTGAACTGTTTGCACTTCTGAAAGAATGGCTTGAGGCAGCAAGCAAGTTGCTAGTCTGTCTTTAGGCTTTCTCCCCACTCTCCTTTTCTCTTCCTTTCCTCTTTCGCAGCTTTTCTCGTAGGCAGTGCACTCTGAGATTTTCGCCCTGTGAGCCTTCCTTCAATTTCCGAGTTATTTCTTTCTTTTGCTCTTGTTCTCAGACCTAAGCCTCCTTTTTCTCAGAGTTTTTGTTCAGGGACGAATCATAGAGCAGGTAGAGGGGTAGAAAAAAGTTTTTTGGTTTGGGGAACTTGGGCCTTTGTTGTGTCATTTCCCCTGCCCCTCCACGCCCCCAACCACGTGACCAGGAAAGGCCGGAATTTTGTGAATGGAGCCGAAAGGTGGCTGCAGAGGCGGGACAAGCTCCGCCCCTTCCCTGAAGCGGCCAATCTCCTAGCGGAGCGCTGCGAGGTCAGCAATAAACAACAATGGGCTGGGAACATAAGATACGTTATTGGCTGAGGCGAGAACCTCGCGGGGGCCTACCCTGAGGCTCCGCCCCCTCTCGGTTACCCTGGATACCCGTCAGGCTCTGGCCGCTGAGAAGGTCTTTGGAAACTGTTGCTCACGTTACAGAGGCTGGTTTTTCCCGGGAATGCTGGGCGGCGGGACACCCGTGCTATTGGCTCCTCGCCTGATTGCACCCTCTGAATGTACCCCTCAGCCTCACTATTCCGCTTGGAGAATCAGGCTGTGCCCGGAACCCCTTCGTGGCCGAGGTTAAAGTGCAGTTCCCGCTCAAAATGCTTGTATGTGCTCGCGTTTGCAGGGGCTACTTGGATTAACTAGTTTCAGGGAATGCATGGTGGGTGTCCTTGGCTGTCCACAGTTATTGGGTCTTTCCCCAGTAATACTTTTTCTGTTGTTTATTTAAAAAAATATATATATTTTTGACAGATATTTACCTTTCTAGTTCCCTGCATGGGTCCGGAATTGAGTCCTGTGGGCTCACACTCTCATTTAAATGCGTGTCCATCACGTTCCATTTAAGGAAGGAAACTTTCAAATAGAAATTGAGAACTCCAGCACGTTTCCCTACGGGCGGAACAGCTGCCGGAAACGTCCTTTGGGCTCCAGCTCTGGTCGCCATCAGGATCACAAGTGAATTTCAACACCACAAAGTCCCTGGTCTCATCCCCACGGCCTCCCCATCCACTGTTGGGCCGAGGCTGCTTCCTAAGCGACTTTTTAGAGCTCCAAGCCTCATAGGCGCGTCAAGGCAAAGTGGTTTCAGAGTTGCAGCCCACACTTTTTAACGTCCCGATCATTGTCCTTGAAACCCGAGCCTCATCACCGCTCGCCCCCAGCTCCGGGCTCTGGCGGTTTAAAAGCTGGAGAGGAAGTGAAAGCGTCAAGTACAGTAAGTGACACCCTCCGCCTCCGTGTGTACATAACAAAAGCTCAGGAAACGT
The DNA here is from genome assembly GCF_023065955.2 of Ursus arctos. Taxonomy (NCBI): domain Eukaryota; kingdom Metazoa; phylum Chordata; class Mammalia; order Carnivora; family Ursidae; genus Ursus; species Ursus arctos. The sequence continues at coordinate 43,840,718 of NW_026622985.1, read as the reverse complement.
GCGGGTCCCTAGGATATCCGAGCCACCCCATTCCCTCCCTGGTCCTCCCCACCTCCACAGTGGACTGGAAGCACCTTGTCCCAGTGCACACGTGGGACACATTTGTTTTTTATACTTTTCCTCACCTAGATTGCTCTGTGGTCCTGCTAAATTTCCCTCCCAACGCAACCGCTCCTAACAAGCAATTCCTCAGTTCCCAGGTGCTTTGGCTCATAGATTCTTTATTTTACTGTCCCATGAACGATAGGATCTTGTTTTACTTGAGGGTGGCCGTTAAAAAGTGGTGCTGGGTGTTGAAAAACGGGAAAATAATTTGGGCCAAAAGCTTAGTGGGAAGGAGTCTGTCGAGCGAGGTGAGCTCCTTATCAGATTAAAAGTGGGGGGGGGGGGAGCTGGAGATCTTGAGGGAGAGGATTCGGGGGAGTAAGGAGGCGTGGGCTTGGTGGATCGCACTTCAGAGTATATACCCAAACCGAACAAAAGTGATTTAGGGAATCAGCCCAATAGTGGACGGAACACACCAGTAAGGAATACTAACGACTCGATACACATGGCTTCAGTGTCCCGGACGCCTAAACAATAAGCCGCGCGTTAGGAAGGCAGTTGATTTCCTCTGTGGCGTTCGTAGGCTGTGGATACTGCGCCAGCCCGCGGAGCATCCGCTAGGAAGAGGGGCGCGAGAGATCCACGAGAAGGGGCAGCAAGCCGCCTGATTGACAGCTAGAAATCTGATCTTGTGAAAGAGACGCGGAGCCAATGGGAGGCAGCGATCCATCAGTTTGGATTGGAGGCCCCTGGAGGAGAAGTAGAGGAAAAACCACCGAATTGAGCTCTGTCAGAGGCGCTTTCGGCTTCCAAAGGGGAAGTGCTGGGCAATAATTAATGTTTTTATTAAATTTGGAGGGAATTTTTTGCAGCCGTTCGCCTAGCGTGGCCTTCAGGTGGGTCTTTCCAACAACTTTTTATGTCTCTCCAGATAATTGCATGGTTGTGGGTTGCAAAAACTATCCTTATGAAAGAGGTGTCTCCGTCTCTTTAGTCCCGTTAGGTGCAAAGCAAGTCTCGTTGATCGCCATTGCTAGTTTTGCACACGTTTGCGAATCAGAGCTGCCCGGGGTACACCGACCGCGCAGGGAAACATCGAGAGTGTAAATAAATACATCGCCTCTTGTTCGGATATTTGCTACTGCCGAAAATATGTAAATTGTGAACTCTCTTGGCTCTCTTTGGATCCAGGTGAAGGAGGCGGTGTAGGGAGGGTTATTTTTGTGAATGGGACTGTCGGAGGGTAATTAGCTATGCAAATTCAAGAGCTTCATTCATGATTTTTTTTTTTTTTTTTTTAGCCTAAAAGCCATCTTGTTCCCCTCTAGGTTGATAGAAGTCCAGATCCCGAGGAAATCTCCAGCTAAATGCTCAAAATATAAAACACTCAGCTGAGATTTGCGAAGAGCAGCAGAATGGATGGATTTTATGACCAGCAAGTGCCTTACATGGTCACCAATGTGAGTGATCAGTTCGAAAGTTGCTGTTTATAAACTTGACTCCAACGGGAGGGGGGGCGGGGGAGGAGGGAGAGAATGAGAAGGGAGGGGGTAAGGGGGCTGGAATTGCAGATACTTTATCTGCTTTGTTGCCACTGTAGGGCGACTCTGCTTCTAGAAGCCCAATCTTCAAAATGAGCTTACCTTTCAGTGATTTGGATAAGGCATAGTTTTGTTTTTAAGACCCCCCCCCTTTTTTTTTCTGATTAAAGTGCCCAAGATGAGTGGAAGAGGAGATGGAGGGCAGCAGCAGCTGCTGCACTCAAAGTTTTTGGCTGGGTTTGTCTGCCACATTGAAAAGAATGAAGTTGAGACAAATGCTGACACTTTCTGTTTACATGGGGTGTTTTTGTTTCTTTTTTTATCGTCTCATTTTTTTCCTCATGTTTTTTATTTCACCACTCTATTTTTATTTTTTGTTTTGGGGGGTGGTATCAGAGAGAATGAAATTCACGGTATTTTAGTCTAGCTTTGATCCAGCTAAAAACGACTTTAAGTGTGATTGCTTAATGTTGTTTTGATGCTGAGATGCCATGAATATATGACTGATAAGTAGTCGTGTGTTACGCTTGGCGCTGGGAAGCAACTCTCCCTGGTTGTTGAATTTTCAGCCTAAGCTTTCACTGTCAAGTGAACGGTGAAAATGAGTATTAGAATTGATACTATGGACTTTTATTTTTCTATTTAGAGAGAGGATCCAGTAGACTTATGTATGCATGTGGTTTTTTGTGTGTGTGACATCTGAGGTTTACATTTTTTTTAAAGGATTTTATCTTTCCCTTTGTAGAATCAGCGTGGGAGAAATTGTAACGAGAAACCAACAAATGTCAGGAAAAGAAAATTCATTAACAGAGATCTGGCTCATGATTCAGAAGGTGAGGTTTGATTTTGGGTTGAATCCCCCCTCTTTACCTATACTCCCCATCCTCATAAAGGTGAGGAGCACTTCAGTCTTAGCTTAAAAATAAGACTCTTTCAAATTACTGCATTTAACTGAGACTTTTACTTGGAGCAATTAACAATGTGACAGTTTGCATTGGAGGGTATTTTATGGCCCTGTCACAAACTAATGAAAGAAGGAAATAAAAACTTAATAGTGGCATCCTTCTTTTAATCATTCTTTTGTGTTTAAGTACTTGTGTCCATATGGCACATAACTAATCCCATACACTGAGGTAACAATTTTAAAATACCCAACGCGGTGGGACAAAGTAAGCAGCTAGGTATACTACTTAATTTCTCCTTTCTACTTTATTAGAAGTTAAAGGATGTAAATCATTGTTTGATTTCCCCTTCCCCTTACACTAAAACCATTTACTGTTATCAAACTTTTCATGGATGATTTTAATGACTTCAGGGTGAGGTCATAATATCTTGTTTATAGGCCTTCAAGTGTTCACTGAATCATAATTAAGGCCTAATTTATAATTAGAATACCTATTTGGGAAATTAGGTTATAGATTTTTTTTTAATGCACTGTTAGGAGGTCAATATATTATAAAGTATTCTAGCCATACGGGAGCATTCATAATGAACTTAATATACTTAGATTTAATTATCAAAGTTCAGTTTGCCGTTTTGATTAGGCATGTTGAATTCTGAAACTTAAATCTTCATACATATTGGACACCCTCTCTCTCCCACTATGACAGAATACACAGTTTCGGACTTGATAATAAACAGGTGCCAGAGAATTATCTCACTTTGACTTTTGTAAATCTGTTAATGTAGAGAATTAAGATCTTGTATTTTAAAAGTTGTCCCTTTTAGTTTTGAGGCATTGAAACTCAAAACATACAGTGCTTTAAGAATTATACCATGTACTGTTACATCTTTTATATAAGGTTCAGAAGATAGAAAAGAAGGTGATTGTCAGCCTTTCTACTCTTTCCTCTGCAAGAGTTGAGTCTATTTAAGAAAGGTTTACCGGAATAGACACACCTTCACCTTGGCCTTTTTGTGAATCCTAGCGCATGTGTGTTTAGTGTCCCTGAGCTTATTTATTGTTTGTTAAAAGGGGAAAATACTGCCTTCATTATTTAATTCACTAAAAGAATTTCTTAAAGAAGTGTTGCTTAATAGCCATTAAAATGGCAGGATTATTGAGCTATTTAAGCCATGAATCCTATTTTCTTTTTATATTGACTCCCCTCCCCAAATTAAATTGATACTTAATACCAATTTCATGACAAACATTTCCATTTAATGGAGCCTAAAGGTTTTTCAAATCTTTTGTTTATGTCTCTGACTTGTTTTTTAGAACTCTTTCAAGATCTAAGTCAATTACAGGAAACATGGCTTGCAGAAGGTAAGGCAAAAAATTGCTTTAAAAGGAGGGGAAAAGCAACTCTAGAAGGGGGGGAAAAAGTCCTGAACTTGCTGTCTTAATGTTCAGCCCAATTAATTGAGCTCTAAAAGAGCCACCTCATGTGTCATGCATACATTAGAGTCTCTGATGAGTTTGTCTTTGGGGAATCTGGGGCTGCACTACCCAGTGTCATCACAAATTACCAGGAGAAATTGCTTCCAGCTCACAATCACATCTGCTTTTGGCAAGAACTAATGCACCAAGACTTCAAGTTCTAAGCCTCTGTTCAGATTTTAATTGCAATTGATCAGGTTTATATTATTGTACCTCGAGAGACCTCCTAGAGCCAGAACCCGGCTTGCTGTTTCTTTTAGAGCAGCGCATATCATTATTTGGTGTTCTGGTGGAGGACTTTTCTGATGGCAGAAATTAGTTTCTCTGGGTTCATCAGGACGGGATGCTTCAAGATTTAAGTGCAAGTGTCTTCTTTCCACCTTGTTCACAACACAGAACGTTAGGTGTGTATCCAATACTTAGGAAATCTATGGCTTTAAAAGAAATCTTTGGGGGATTTGAGGATTTAAAGAAATGTTTTCTATTTGTTACTATTATGTGATATTTGCTGAAATTGATTTTTGCTTTTGTGTCACTTTTATTAGGATTTATTTAATACAGCAAAGTGACATCTAAAGGCATTACTCTTATTTTTAATTACCTTTTACTAAAATTGTGTGTTGCAATCTATTGTTATCTTTTATTGGGTGAAACTTTATTTTATAGGAACAATGAAATATTGCTTCAATACAGCTTACTATAACTTGAGAAATGCCTAATGTTGAGGGACTTCTGTTGCTGTCCACAATTTGAAATTTTTCTTTTCAATTTGTCATAGATGTGAAATATTACTTTTGTCCTATGATGTGTTTTATGGGAAATACAAAGAGAAAATTACATCTATTTAAGCATTGAGTATAATTTGTCTTTCTTTCTGTATTTTATCTGGGAAACACGCAATTTTTGGAACAGATTTTTAAGGTTGTTAGGAGAGACTCTTTAAATGGAACCCAAGTGTTGCTGTTGCTACTTTGAGCCAGACTGCAGTGTTTTATCGGTGGTCTTGCTTGCAGTTCATCAAGTTGCTGTTAGCATGTAAAATAAGTTTCTTTGTTTTGCTGATATTCTAGTTCTCCAAAAAGCTTTTGCAGCCGTTATAGATCTTTTAAGTTAAATAGCTCTTCTAGTAGCCCTTTGAAAGGGTGATTGTATTTGCATGTTCGTAAAAGGTAAGTATTCATGAAAGTTTTAGTTATTTAAAGATCATTTTGCTTGTCTCTGTAAATGAAACTTATTGCAATAGATTACTTACTATTGCAACATAAACCATATATGCAAACCTAACTTTTTCAAGAAAAATGTGCACAGAGGTCGTTGTGTTAACTTTGATCTGTTAGTTTTGCAAAGTTGAAGGTTGTGAGGACATTACATTTATGAGGAAATTTGTTCGCTTCTCTAAAATAACTTGCAATAGCTATTTTAATTGTTCTCGAAGGTTAGTTCTTAGATGTTTAAGTCTCATTGATTCCAAGTCAGTGCACTTGCTGGCAGATTTTGCATGTGCATAGCAACTCTTTTCTGGAATTTTAAAGTGTGGATTCTGTGACAGACTCTTGCCATTTTACAATCAGTTTTAGTACAGTCTCGTACTTTTGACTTGTTTTGTTTATTTGTCGCTCGGTAAGTGATTTGAATAACTTACCAAGTTAATCTTTTAAAACTGCGCTGAATATATTCTTACCCATGATTATTAACATACCTGTAAATCAGCTCTCAAGATTTAACTTTATATAAAACAAACCTAGAAAATGACTGATGTATTTGGAGGAACATGGATGTTTACTTAGAAAATAATTCATAAGCTTAAATAAGTTAAGGAATTAATCCTCGGAGTGTTTTATTGAATACCCAGGTGGGCGACTGTTTACAGACTATGGATAAGACTGCATTTTAGAATAATGTAAACAGTTTTCAAAATAGTTTACATTAATTTATCCTATCATGATATAAGCAAAATATTGTTAATAGGACTTTTAAAATCTAATAATGGAAAGAGAGTTCTTTTTTTTTTTTTTTACTACTTGTTAATAGACTGCATATTTATTTTTATTTTTAGCAATTCTGTATCATTATATTATTTGCTTTGGCATTTTAACTTGACTTATCCCACGTCTTGAACTAAGAAGAGATCTTAAAATTACACTAGGTTTTTTGTAGCTAGATTTGTCCATTTCTGTCCTTCTGGACATCCAGAAGTTAAAACATTGCCAAATTGGCAGACTAGGGTCTGTTTATATATTTCTTTTCATAATGCTTGGTAGCCAAGAAAGTGACCATGGAATTTTTAAGTCATCTTGACCCTTTTAAAAAAGATCATTGGCAATTAACCAAGTTTCTCTCATGAGTTAGAATCCCACTGGGAAGTTAAACAGGTCTAAAAATCTTATTAGACGTGAGAGTCAAGTCGTGTCATATGAAAATCATGTTTTTAAAAAGTGATTAAAGCCCTGAATACTTGGGAAATGATATACACCAAGCTGTTTGTTTTTTCCTAGAAGAATTTTTATAAATTAGAGTTAAAGTGCAACATATGGATTAGTCATAGGTAAATTATTATGGATTATGAAATGTGTTTTATATCTAAGGACCATTCGGGGTAGATAAGGCTGGACTATTTGAGGGCGAGGGTTGGAGCCAGTATTCTCAGTTTGCTGAAGTCCTGTAATTTGGGGCGATGCATGGAAATATATTTTTAATTTCCAAACGGGGATCAAAAATGTTTGTAAAGGATATAACTTTGTATTAGTGTCACTTTCTAAGTACTAACACTGCAATTTAAATATTTTTGACATATCTGCCACATTCAAATATATTCACACCTCATCCTAAAGAAAATTGAAAAGATGTTTTCAGTGACCACAGTAGCGCTTAAAAAAAAAAAGTGTCTATTTTAAATTTTGCCATAGCTACTTTATATTATAATTTTACTATGTACAATTCTTTATTGATTCTTTGTCTTTTGAGTTAGATTGCTGCTGACAGAAAGGCAATTTCAATTATTTGATCCCATGAAATAATGAGTTCATATATCAATCCTATCAGCATCGTGGTAACGTCTTATTCTTAACCCTCTGTTTTAAGTGGTGCTTTAGTGAATGGTGTCCTAAAAATTCATAGTTAAAATGGACCCTTTTGTGCGTGAGGGAGAGAAACAGAAGGATAGAAAATTGAGTTTCAAAAGGATTGCATTCTTCTAAAATTGCTGATTAGAGCTTACCTACTAACAACTGGAAGAGAAGTACTAAATTTCCTGTGTATCTAATATAAATGCGTAGCAACTTTTGAACATTGTTTTTGATGTGGATCTAGGTGTTCTTGAGGTCCCTTTTCATCAGTGAGAGTAAGGACGAAAGTCAACAGTGATTTGCTGCCACAGGGTAGGATGTTTTTCAATGGTGTTACATAGTAAGTCAAGTTTCCTGCTGCCCCCACACTTGAATCAAAGTTTTATCTCCAAGAACAACCTTTCTACACCAAAGGTTATTACTTCGTGCAGATAAGGCTTGTTTTCTTTTGTTTTGTGTGACCTTCAAATAATAGGTTAACTTAACTGTAGAGATGTCATTGTATCCTCTCCATTTACTTCAGAAGCTGATATTAAATTTACATTCAAAATAATTTCCTGTGAAGTTCCTTTAAATAATGTGTGCTGTTGTTACTCACTATCCATGTCATCTGCAAGGCACAGTAGTCATACTGTACTCATTTTTATTTTTCAAACAATTATACTGTTTCTCGTTAAAGTGGAGCATAAATTGGATATGTGCTCATTAATTTTTTTATGTGATATGGTAAGAGCTAAAGACTTTAAAAACTACATTATTTTATGTGGTTTACATGAAAAAGGAAATGAGAATTAAGCATTAAATTACAGAAGTCCATACTTTTTCTTAGTATTGAGCAAGAATTATTTCGTGTGTAGGGGGAGGGGCGCTACTTCGGCCCTTTTTGTTGTACCAGGAAATACTCTAAAATATGAAAAGAAGACTTTTTATTTGGACTTGATTAAAAGAGAGCAGGTAGAGTAAATGTATTATATTTTAAAATAGTTGTTGAAATTATATAAATGTCTTTTCATCTAGGGTCTACTTGCAAAATAAAAAAAAAAAGTTTGTTAAAAATAGAACTTGGATGTGGTATAGCTTTGATATACTTTCCCAGAGGGTCCTAATCAGTGTTAATGAAATATTGCTTTTCTGGTTCAGTTACAAGACATGTGTATTTTCTTGAATTTCATAATTTTATTTCCTTTGACCTGTGTACAAGCTTACAATTAAAAGAATGATAATAATAAAGTCAGACCTCCATAGTATTAGAAAATAGAAACAACAGCTCTTAAGCTGTGCTTGTTTCCAAGTCACTGTAGTAGGTCAGTGTAGAGTTAGAAATGGAAGCTGATCTGAGACTGAAGACAGCTGAAACTTACTGTTTTCTTTCTTTTAGAGCATCAAGTATTAAAGATGTTTCTGTTATGGGGAAATAGCCCCCCCCCCCCGCTTTTTTTTTGTTTGTTTGTTTCTTTAAATATGTTTATACTACTGTATTAATTAATGCTTATACGTCGGTACAATCATTTTTAATTTTAAAAGTGGATGTGGTATAAAACCAGGCTTAGTGGCTTCATGATTATTTTGTTCCATGGCCTGAAGCTTCGTTTCAGGAGTATACAGAATACCACCGTGCAAAGGTTGATTTTCCTGTTGTTTTGCTTTTATTTAAAATAAAATTCAAGTTTATTCAGAGAAACTTGTTGCTAATTCTTTGATTCAAAGTGATATGCTACAAAGTTCAACAATAATCTGTTACCTCAGGAAAAAGAAAATCTGAATAATAGGTAAGAAAAATAAGACATTTCTTGAATGATTTTTTCCTCCCTCCCTCCCTCCACTCTCTTAGTTTCCTTCCTTCCTTCCTTCCTTCCTTCCTTCCTTTTTTCCTTCCTTTTCAGTTTTATACAATTATGGTTTTGTGAATAGTTACCCTATAAAGCCGGATGGGTTAAATATATATATGTATATATATATTTAGATGGATAGATAGATATAGATGTCTGTCTAGCTCTAGATAGATTTAATTTTGTAAACTTGCCACTTATTTAAATGTATACCTTAACAGATCTGAGCAGTATTTGAGATAGAGCAATAAAATTGGTGTGTTTATTGCAAGTTCAAGTTGACTTGCTTTAGCTCTCTGGAAGGGTGTGACATGAAAAGATTGCGGTTGGGCCACATGGCTCATGCTGGACTGTGTTTTTGTGAATGGAGGCAGAACTCCAGTTCTGCCTGCTTGTCTGGAGGAATTGCTGAGGAGATCAGCTGTCTCATTCACAGGCAGAAAGAATGACTCATACATCTTCCGCCTTGTTTGGCTCCAGGTCATTGTTACAGTGGATAGAACTGGTTTTAATTAACTATTAACCCCTTTTATACTTGACATTTGTTCCATTTGTAATTTTTCCACTTTTTTCCTAGCTTTAAAAGAAAACTCCACGGACCCCTAGTTTGTAAGGAACAGAGGATTCTTACTTAACTGCAGCCAACCTTGGAAAATATTTAAAACTCTCACCTTTTCTTAAGTAATTAGTATTTCATTTGAAAGTTTAAGCATAAAATAAAGGAACTCTATTTAAAAATCGCCCTCGCCCCCCGGAAATGTTAGTTAAGGAAGTATGCTGAAGCTAAAAATGAGGATTACTGATTCTGTGGCATCTAGATCATGATTAATATTTTCATGAGCTTATTTCTTATAGTATGTATTGCTATGCAGTAAAAGAGAGAGAGAAAAAACACAACAACTTTGGATAATAATCTAGGTAAAGCAAAGAGCTGAGAGAGCAGATCCTACCCTTTTAAAGCCGGAGTCCTGAGACTTGATGGCAACTTGTCTATTAATGTGCAATGAACTGATAGAGCTGTTCCAGCTATTACCAATAAAATCCACATGCTTAATCTTCTTGAAAGCCTTTTATTGGTCTTTTGGTCTATACTTTTCCCCCTTGTCCTTTCTTACTCTTCCCCTTCCTCTTTAATTACATAGTGTGGGGAAACATTTTCATTCCCCAAAGGTGATTATTCCAAGCCTAGTTTATAGTAGATAGCAGTGAAAATAGTGTTTTTTAAAGGTTGGCCTCTATGGTTAATTTTCCGCTTTGGAGTTGGTATGGCTTGCCACAGATTTTCAGGCGGCTGTAGTTTGCTGCTTCACAGAATTCCCGTGAATTGAGGAAAAAAGGAAACGTATGATATGAGTGTGGCAATACTTTGTCATATTTTCCTTGCCCAGATCCAACGTGTGTTTTTCGTTAACTGCTTTCCTTTTACTCTAACTTGAAATTAGAAGTATACTTAAGCCTTTGTCTATTTAAGTAGCATGCTGCTTCATTTGGTCTAGTCCGTTTCTTAAGATTAGCTTCTGTGAAAATGTGAGTCATATGTTTTTTGTTAAAATGCTGTAATATGTTCAGGCATAAGTGTGAAGTATTTATTCAGTATGTTAAGGAGTTAGAACAGAAATAGCAATTCTTATAGCAATTCTTATTCTTTTTACAAATTGTTATGGACCTATTTTCTATATATTTGTGAAGTATAACTTCCTGCCTCTTCTAAAAATTTGGCTTTTCTCCCCCCCCATGCTTATCCCAACACATACCACATATCCATCAGTGATTTTTATGTCTTTCTTGCAGTGAAACATATCACAGAGTTGCAATTTTGTCTTATGATATGATAGTAAGGAAAAAATAATGTCTGGCCTTTAGGACATTCATACCAGCATATTTGGTTACAAATATATTTTTGTTACTCACCAGCTATTTTTAACTATTCCTGTAAAGGGATATTACACTTTTATTAGATTCTTGTAAATGTTGGCTTTTTATAAGCATAGTAATTGCTGTGGTTGATAATTTTGCATCTCGATAGTTATGTCTGTTTAGCTGTTAATTTAGAAGGAAAACCAAAACATGTGGGTATGATGGAAAAAATGTGTAGGATTTGGTTCTGTCTACCTGCTGTTATTTATTAAATAGATATTGAAAACATTTTTGTATTTTTTTGGTGTGAAGACTTGTTTTAAAGGCTATTTCTCCACTTAGATGAATCTGTGAGAAAAATGAAGCTTGCTATAATGTTAAAAATGTTTATAGTTAAGGGAATACCAATGTACACATTTTAGCTGTTATTTTTATCTCTTTCCAGTGTAATTCAGGAGAAGTGAAGATTTTAAACTTGCATTATAATGACTGAAGTAGTTTTGTGTGTGTGAATTGAAAGAAATGGGTGGGAGGTGAAAGTTTGGAAAAAAGAAGTAACATTTAGGATTTAATTTAATCGCCACAAAAAACCTGTATTACCACTATTAAACTGATGAATAAAATACAGTTCAAATAGGTTAAAATAGTGTACATACTTTACATAGATAGGAAGTCATAGAACTGTGACTTGAAGTTTGCATGGCTTTAGTTGCCCATGGTAGCAGACGTTAGTGGAATATGAAAAGAAAAAAATCTCATCTTCCATTATATGCTGATCATTTATAACTTGGAAGAAAGTTCTTAATTTTTTTGGTGACAGAGGATAGAATTTGTCTTTAATAGGCTGAAGTATTGGTGTACAGAGAACGTTAGGAAATAATTTAATGTCAGGCTGTATATATTTTAACAATCGGCAGGATTATCATTGGTTCTGCTCCTATAATACGATGTAAGTTTTATTGAGCCAAATAGTTCTGCTTTTAAAAATGTGATTAAGCTGATACACAAGAATGTTTAGTCCTGTCTATGTTGTATTTCTTTTTTATATAAATTTTTGAATAGAGAATTTCTTTTTATAGGGAATTTTTTTTAACTCATTCAGCTACCAACCCGAAACTTTTTCCACAGCGAATGATTATGTTCATAAACATTTCCCATTCATAGTAGGCTCTTTTTAAAAAATTAATTGACATCTATTTTAATATGACTTGACTGGATAAAACATTTCAGTATTAGATATTACTAATAAAGTAGTACTAGTAATCAGATCATAGCTAAAGTTAAATAGGATAGCTCCTCTATTTTTTACCAAATTAAAAGGAACTAAATTCTATTTTATGTCGTTTATGTGTGTATGAGGGTGTATATTTGTGTGTGCACGTGAAAACTTGTTTTAGTAATATATTATCAATTTGGAATAGGTTATTTTTATGTCTAAATCAACCGCAATGAAAATATTTTAGAAGTGAAAACGTGTACTTGTGTTTTGATTGCTGCCGAATACATTAAGTCCTTGCTCTTCAGTATTTTTTTCCTTTACTAAAAATAGGGAAGTTCTTTGACACAAGGACTGATGAAATAGTGATATTCTTTTCATGAGTGTTGTATAGTTGCCAGGAAAATATTTTGCAAGAAAAGATGGAATTTATTATTTATAATTTTATTATTATGACATAATCCCTAAAATATATTATTTTCTTCTATATGACCAAAATCAATGGATATGCTTTCAGTAAAAAAAAAAAAAAAAAGCTTTGTAGCATATTTTGGCCAAATTTAGGTCAAACGCTTTTAATTATGGTAGTCTTATTTGCAATTGACTGAGTAGACCAAATGCAGGCATTTCTGTCAAAGCAGAGGGATGTGTGTAAGTGCACATCATTTGAAAGAAGGCTGTAGTTATGGGCTGCTGCAGCACTGGCAGTGGGTGAATTGAACTACTTCTTACTCCCTTCTTGCAGAGAAGCCCCACAGCTAATAGAAATCCTGTAGCTTCTTCTATTTTGTTTGTCTCTTTTATTTCCATCTGGCAGGTGATATTCAGAAGGACCACAACTGCCACAATTAGATTTCTGACACTTGTGTTTTCTAGTTGACATCCATGGTTGCTTCTATTTTCCCTCCCAAGTGTTGCTGTCAATACCATTTTAAACAGGAGCTCATTGGCAAATAATCATAGGTTTGACCTGAGCCGAAAAAGATCTTACTTGACATTCCTTATGCCTTGGCAGTTTCTCTCTTAATTTTTTTTTTAATTTTTTTTTTCTTCAGCTCAGGTACCTGACAATGATGAGCAGTTTGTGCCAGACTATCAGACTGAAAGTTGTAAGTATAGTATGACTCATCTCTTGAATTTTTCTGTCTTTCTTGTTTCCTTCTTTCATTCTTTCTCTTTGGTTGGTTTCCACCTCCAGTGTCTGTTCTCGCGTTACGTTGGTACCTTTTTAGCGTATAGTCAAGAGGTGATTCTGTTTGTGGAGTTGTGACACCAGCGGAATCCCTGTATGATCTGAGTGGAGCTCCACATAGTAGCTGAGGAAAACTGTTCTGATGAAAAGATGGTCCTGTATTTGGTTAATACCTTTGAAGAAGAAATAGTGTGTGATCTATGAATGTGCAAGTGTTTACTTTCAGCTTTTTGGTATGTTCATGAGAAAAAGTCTGAATGCTGATGGGAGAAAGTCAGTAGTTAAGATCCATGGGAGACTGTGTATTGAGTAACTTATAAAAATTTGTTGGTTTGTATTATTTTACATTCATGAACTTTCACCTACTTTGATGTAATTTTTAGCTTCATTTTCTGCCTCCTGGTTGCAGTAAGACAAATGGAAGTAACCCATGGCTTGTCTTAGGATCCCTTCAGTGTTTCTTTCCCTGAGCCTTGCTCCATGGCCTGTCAGAAAATGCATGAGTTGTGATTCATGGGACAGTCGCCTCCTGGTAATCCCTGAGTGAGCGTTATGCCTGTACAAACATGGCTGCCTCCGGCTTCCCTCCTCATATTTATGCTCTGCCATTCTACCAACTAACTGAGGCTGTTGACCTGACATGTAAAGAGTAAAGAAAGGGGTATAAATGCCATCTTGATGACGAAAGTGACCTAATACGTTTTCATTCTGTCAGTATCATTTAGAGCTCTAACTTGTTTCATTTTTCCAGACCATTGACAGTTTCACAGGGGGCAGTATCAGCAGCAACTAGAGATGCTTACTACCTTACAGCTTTTCAGACCCATATTCTCACACGTAATCTCACACGTCTAATACAAATACCTATGTGCTTCAAGGAGCAGATGTCTGTGAGCAATGTTGTCCACTTTTATGTTTGGTATTTTAAATTTCCCAGGTGTCAAGGGTTGTAAGAAGTTACATGCAGATTCCCTCCTGTGTTTAGTTCAGCTTCATTAAAATTTTTTTTGTTCTATTGTGGTAAAGTATACATAAGAGAAAATTTACCATTTTAACCATTTTTTAAGCCTGCAGTTCAGTGGGACTCATATTGTTGCATAAATATCAACACTGCCCACCTCTAGAACTTTCTCATCATCTCATTCTGAGCTCTGTACTTACTAAAAAATAACTTCTCACTGCCCCAAGCCCCTGGTAACTGCTGTTCTGCCAGCTTGATTTTTGATCTAAGAAGAGAATTTTGTGTGCTGTTTGATCTTGGAATATATTTATTAGGCGATTTCAGGAAACCTATTCAGCAATGATATAGACCTTTATTTGAGATCCTTAGAAATTTCCAGAAAGATGACAGCCAAGGACGATGGCTAGGGAAGGCCTTCCTTTCTTCTTTAAAGTGTGGGAAGGGAACGGTCACATTTCCAGCATTTCTCTTTCTTTGGGACACTTGAGTCCTTTCTAAAAGCTAAACCTGTCATCTGAGTGGGAGAATTATTCTCATTGAGTCATTTTACATCTGAAGAAATTGGTAATGATTCCAATACTATACCAAATGCCAGGGTAAAATCACTACCAGAAAGAAATTTTTGTTCTTATCTGACCTCTTTTCATTTTTTTGTATTCTTGACTCTTCCGTCTTCTTGAACTCTTCTCTTGGTCCACGTGGGATGATTTTTCCTTTCTCTTTTAACTACTTTGATTACTTCTTCTCCCTCCCTCCTCTTTCCCCAGGAGGAGGGGAAAGCCTTTGCTCTTTTCTAACATGGACCATCCCTGCACAGTCCCGTAGAACTATCTATGATGATGGAAATCATCTGTTTCTGACCATTCAGTATAGTAGCCACTAACCACGTTGTTCACTGAGACCTGAACTGTGGTTAATGGGACTGAACAAATGAATTTTTTGTTTTATTTAATTTCTGCTACTTTAAAGAGACACATGTGGCTCTTGGTTGCTGTAGCGGTCAGCGCACTTCTGTATAGTGATGTTTCCTACATTGTTATCTCTGGCCTGGGTGTCCCCCTGCCCCCGTCTACTGGGCATCTTCCCCTGATCCTCCATGTGATTCTTGTGCCAAGTCAGAAAAACGCAACACCTTGGGACTCAACCCTCAGCCCTTAGCTAAGCATTGGCATAAAACACCATAACACAAGATGCTCCACAGACAATTCCCACTCGGCTAGGCCAATGTGGAAATTGTTACTACTGTTTTTCCCGATCAGTGTCTCTTTGGACTTCTCTTGCCTTTCCAGGTTGATGGCATAACCAGCTAAGCTGAAAATGTTTATCTGCAATTCTTCCAAGTTCTTTACCGTAGACCTCCACTTGCTTACCAAGTTGTCCATTCTAGCTTTCAAAAATATCTTAATTTTGTGGTTGTTACTTATCTCTATTTGACTGAGTTCACATCCACATTCTGCCTTGACTGATCTTGTGAGTAAGCCTTTTGGTTGGTGTTCTTCTTTTCAGTTTTCCCTCCTCCCAGTCCATTCTCTGCAGGGGCGGTAATGCATAGCTGTCTGACCTTGCTAATTTTCTCCTTAAACTTTCTTCAGAGCAAAGTCCTACAGAACATGATTCTACCATCTGGGCCTTGACTTGTTTCAGTTTTAACTCTTGCCATCCCAGCACCTGGTTCCTCCCTGTCCCCCGAGCTCGAGCCCTTCTAATTTTTCAGTTCTCCAAACAGGTGGAGCTGGTTTATGTCCCTCCGCCTTTGCACATGTTGTTCATTTTGCTTTATAAACTTTTACTTTTGCTTTGTGGTATTGGTAGAGCTCCTCCTCCAGGCTCAGCTTAGACTTGACCACATTGAAGTCTTTCTTGACTTATTCTTGCTATCCTTACCTGCAGAGTTAGACACTACAGTATCTTGTGTCTGGTACTTATTGTAACATTTTAGATACATGTATTTCTTCAATAAGACTGTAAACCTCTGGAGGTTTAGGAGCATGTCCTGCCTAGCACGTTATAGAAGTAAGTAAAACTGATCACATGAATGTGGTCAGGCTCCTAGTGCTCTTCTCCTCCTAAGTGCTTTCAAAACCCTAATTCCCTTCTTAAAGGGAAAGTATATGATCATGCCTTAACACACTAGATGTAGTCTCATTCTGGAAAAACATGCTAAAACCATGAATGTTAAGCATTTTCAGAATGCTGAGGTTTTATTTTTCTTCAATAGTGAATATTTACAGTTTAACAAATATGGCTCTGGGACTTGTGAATAAAGCCCCTAATTTTAAAGGAAACCTCTAAACAAAGGTAAAAATAAATCTGAAATAGTCTAATAAAAAGAAAATGGAGGTGTGCTTTATTTCACGTTTCCACTCTCATAAAGGACTATTGTTCGAAGATGGTGAAAAGCTAATTTCAATGTTCATTGAGAACAGAACAAAGGGAAATGATTCAAAAAGAGAAATAGGGTATATGGATTAAATTCTAATGATTTCTGGATGGAGGAGGTTATCAAACATTGGAACCGAAAGGTTAGATTGTCTGCTAAATGCCTTTTACAAATGTTTGGTTCTTCTCTGGGAATGCTTCGTGGAGCAGAGGGATCCTATCTCTAGGAATAGAAAGAAACCCCACCCCGTCTGTGTGCCCGTCTGTAGACTCTGTGGGGCTGTTTTTTCAAACATAAATGATCAGACTTCCTTACATACCTCAAACAAATAAAATGCCTCTCTTTTTATTGCTTCAGTCCTTTGGTAAATGTAGGTTAGGAGAATGAACAGCCAAAGTCTGTTTGACCATAATGTGTAAATCTATGTGGAAGAGGAGAGAACAGAGAGTTCAAAATTGTGAGAAATGATATTAAACCATAACACTTGGGGATTCTCTAAAACTCTTCCCAAACATTCTTGATTTTTACTTACAAAATACATCAACTGGAAATCTAGAATCTAAAGACCTGTAGCTTGCTGCTAACCTTTGAAGGGTGCTGACTTTTGAAGCACCTGTAGGCACTGAAGGCAAATGAAAACAACTCCCTACAAGTCCATCCTAAGAAGTGAATGGAGGCTGAGAAAAGCTTACTTGGCTCTAACAAAATTGTTTATTTCTTAGAAACAAATCTTTTCAGAACTCAGCCACTGCTGAAAAAAGCAGGATTACTTTAAGATATGCTTTAGTCCAGAGGAAGTAGAAATCTGTCTTTTCAGAAAAGAGAATTTAAAGAGTATTTAGAACATAAATTAGCCTTATCTTTCCAAAGTGGACACAAATTTGTACATAAACTGAATTTTTGTAAATTATGTGTTTTAAATTTAATACATTAATAATCTTATATTTCAAATCACATACTTTAAACATAGTTACAGCATTCATCTTTTGAAATGTACTATCTCTCATTTTTTTCATTACAGTAATATGTTATAATTTTTCCAACTGGTTTGTTTCCATTTGGGTACACTTTCAGTGTTTTCTCTACAGTGATTCACAGGATAGATGATGTTCACATTTACCTTTTACCTCTTCCCAGAACATTCCCAGGGGTATAACCAGGGTTCTGCAAAAATTCCCAGCAGGATAGGTCTTTGTAACTCTACTCCTTTCTCTTGTACTCCAGAAAGAACACAGGAATGCAGGTCAGTTAGAATAGTGTCATTAAAGGAATAACAATAACCTTGACTCTGATATGTTTATATATCAGAAAGTAAACATTGAAAGTTTGCAAGTTTGTATACTTCAATTGAAATTCATAATACAGTACTGGTGACCCAACTGAAAAGAATCAGGGCAAACCAGTGTGTGGGATCTCAACTTAGAGCCACTATTACATGGATGAGTCTTTGTTCAGGTAAATAAAAGTCATAGCTATACTTCAGTTTCTTAGGAATTAAAAAAAAATACAGTAATACTTGGGTCCCTTTTGCAGTTATGTTGGGTGGGGGCAGGGGGTACCTTAACAGATAATGACCACAAATCTGCTTTTTAAAACACTGAAGTCAGAGAAGTCTCCATGCAGACCCTGACTAAATAATTTCTTTTATATTAACCTGTCCTTGCCCTGGATTGGGAAGTTCCATTGGTGGTTTGTGTTTCTTACTTTTCTGCTTTTCTACTAAGCCACCTTCTTGGGTTGTGTTCCTTTTTACACACCTAGTGAGTACTTGATAAAAGTTGGCTTTTTATTACTAATTTTGAAACCTTTCTTGCCTGATTAAATTTTTGGATATGACTGGCTGGGAAGACTTTGTCTGTAATTCCTACAGTTTCTTTTACCAGAAGGTAAGCATACATTCGAAGAGGAAGTCTATTTCTGGGATATGAGAACATGAGTTTGTTACTGTGTCTTGTTTTCTTAAAAAAAAAAAAAAAAAAAAAAAAAGAGGCATGTTTAAACATGCCACTGTACAGACCCAAACTATCCACTTCAAGGATGAATAGCCTGGTGCCTTCCTCATCTTAGAGAGTCTTACTTGAGATCTAAGCTATAACCAGCTCTTGAAGGTTCTGTTTCCTTTGTGTAAGGTTTTTGTTGTTTCAGTTGTTTTGTGTTTGTTTGTCTTTTTTGTCTTTCGCTTTTTTCTTTTTTATATTTTACCAAAGCATTATGTTTACAGAGTGGGGGAAAAAAACACAAATAAGATTGTTCAACAAAGTCCTATTCTCTATAGCAACTTTTTTTTTATGCCTTTCATTTGTCCCACATGCTAAATAATATCCTTACACTGCAACTTCTTGATTTATCAGTTTTAGATTTTTATCTGGCACCCCATTCAGGAAAGTAAGCGTTTGAGATGTGTTTTAATTATTTTACTGAAAGTAATCAGCTATGTAATTCTGCATGAGTCCAGTAATCTTGATTCACATTTGAGTATGAACAAGCATCATTTGGGAAGCCAGTTCAAATGCAGCTCCATTTTCCCTATCCTATGAGAGTTTGACTTTCGGGTTTGGAATTGGGCCCGCACATTTCTAGTGAGCTGTTAGACGATTCTGATGCAGGCTTTCCGTGCAACACAAAGTTAGATCTGTGGCTTATCTTGTCATTTACTTATTTGTGGAACAGTGACAGCGGTGTCAGTCTTTTGAAGTTAAATTGTAGGATGGACTCTCCTGTTCATACACGGATGCAATTCACAAAGTGATAAGAGTTTCTGAAAATGTTTATAGAAGTAATGCACTGTTATTTTGTTATTTAAGTATGCTAGGGAATTAAAAAATGAAGTCTACCTAAAAATGATATTGTTAAAATAGTTTAATTTTTGTCATCTTTGCTAGAATTATTTGTACTATCCAGTTCCAGAGACTGTTTTTTACTTATTTTCTCTTGCTTTACCTGGAGGAAGTGCTCACTGTAGATCCCTGTCGTGCTAGAAACAGCTCTAGTTTAGAAGGAATCCTCCCCTTGCCACTGAAGGAGAGCCAAGCGTTGGTGGCCCCACCGCATCCCAGGTGCCTGGGGGTTTTCATCGTCCGACGGTCTACTCTTTCATTGTTAGTGTACATCTCACCCGGGCTGGGCACAGTTTAGAGTCCAGTGGCCGCCTTTTCAGGAAAACACACATTTTGGTGGGTGCTTGATTGTTTCACAAAGAACATATTTTTCAAATGAAAACAGAAACCCACTGGAAAAAAAGCTACCTCTTACAAGAGATTTTGTTTTAGATAACGAGCTGGAACTATCAAGTTCCATAGAAGAAACGAACTCTAAATCATATACCTCGGGCATGTCAGTTAACCTTTATTTACTTATCTGCAAAATGACAAGGAAATAATAATCTCTCAGGCCCAGAACACATTATGAGTCTATGGTACTTCTTCCACATTCAAGGAAAAAAAGAAAAGATAATATCTAAATATGGTGAATGCTTGCTGAATATAAAAAGGTAGATTTTAGAAAAAACACAATTAATGGGGAAATACATGTAATTAGAAATTACTGTTGGGGCTCCTGGGTGGCACAGCGGTTAAGCGCCTGCCTTTGGCTCAGGGCGTGATCCCGGCGTTATGGGATCGAGCCCCACGTCAGGCTCCTCCGCTGTGAGCCTGCTTCTTCCTCTCCCACTCCCCCTGCTTGTGTTCCCTCTCTCGCTGGCTGTCTCTATCTCTGTCAAATAAATAAATAAAATCTTAAAAAAAAAAAAAAAGAAATTACTGTAAATGACTATGTATAGCTAGAAAATTGCATCAGTTTTAATAAAGTCTTCTCAGGTAGATCCTTTTCAAACTTTTTAGTTTTATGAGCTCCTTCTTCCTCAGGTAGATAGTTCAGATTTAATGCCAAGGTGAAAGCCAAAAAACAGAGCAATGCCAAACCCCCCACAAAACTGGAGTTTGTGGCTGTGTTATAGCTGGAAGCTGAAATTGTATATTTCACCTCAAGTTTTTAGCTTTTTCTTTCCTGTTTTATTTATCCTCTTAAATGTTGCCTTTGGTTTAACCCATTGTCCTAGAAATTGACTTCAGAAACATGATCCAAGGAAGTATGCCAACAAATCTTTTCCACTTACTCTGCCTATAATTAGTAATAAATTATTTTGAGGCAAGTGATCTATGCCATCTTTGGTTAAATTTTGCTTAATATTAAATAAGTATATTGCTGTGCAATTACTGGAGTGGTTAGGCTGAAAGCCCAACAGTATTTGTTGGAAAGTTTAGGTAAAGGATAATGGTGGGAAGTTATTTGCAGGACCAAATATTATATTCTTTGTTCCAGTGTTTTTAATATATATACATATACTTATGCATAGTGGTGATTACAAATAGCAAACACAGCATTTGCTAGTATTTGCAAATAAGGCCAAAGCAGTCATGAAAATGACTACATTTCTGGACCACCATTTCATAGAACATGTGAATTTACAAAATCAGATATAAAGAAGTCATCTGAGCTAAAGTAGTACATGTGAACCTGTATGTCATAACTGTGTGGCTAGTGTTTTTATAGTTTTTATTTTTATCATTTTGCCACTTTTCCCCTTTTATAACATTTAACATCTTAAGATGCACAATGCATATTTGCTTCTGTTACTGAATTTTCTCTTAACGAGAGTTTGTGCTGCGTCTCAGTAAGTAAAAATGATTGGTTTCGTGTGTTTGCCTTTTTTTTTTCTTTTTGGTGCCAACACCCAGGAACGAACCAGTTGTGGTTGCTTTTTTAAAAGCTAATGAATTACACCCCAACAAGCATTACTTGACAGTAGCTGAGAGTGATGTTAACTCAAAAGCTCAATTATTGACAATATATCAGAAATGGCTAGATTAAAAATCCTGTTTATACAATGTCTGATTAAACTTTAAGATAGAAAAAGTGCCTTTGTGTAATGATTTTATATGCAGTCTTTGACTCTTACTTAAATCTAAGGTTTTGCAAAGAAGTTCGTTTTGCTGTGGATGCCACATCGTTAAACCAGTCAGAGGCTTGTTTCATAGTTGCTCCTAGTTTTTGACTTTACAGTCCTGTTAGGGGATATTTTTAGATCCCTAGAAAAGGCTTGAATTGTGATTGCTCCTTTAGGTGTCTTATTACTGTAGGGAATCTTGTATTCATATTTCTGTTTGCAAAATTAGAATGATTGTATTCTTAGAAATGTGAGCCATATTCATTATTTTGATTTTTATGTTTAAAATATGAATAGTGAATCTTAATAGTGTAACAATTCTCATTTTACTTATGAGATTTTAGTTTAAATTTGTTGATACAAATGTTGATAGTTGTATATTTTTATTGAGGATGCTAAGTAGGTTGATAAGACTCTAAAAGTTTATTCATTTAATGAACATGTTTTGAACATGTTTGAACACCTGTGCCGTGTTCTGGCTAG
Source organism: Ursus arctos (assembly GCF_023065955.2). Taxonomy (NCBI): domain Eukaryota; kingdom Metazoa; phylum Chordata; class Mammalia; order Carnivora; family Ursidae; genus Ursus; species Ursus arctos. The sequence goes on along the minus strand of NW_026622985.1, from coordinate 43,818,824 downwards.
GCACTGATAATAGAGTGGTGGACAAACGAGAAAAATAGCTTTGCGGTCATGGAACTTAAATTCCAAACTGCATGCAACTGATTAAAATAAAGTCTTACTCATCCCATGTCAAGGGATGTGGCATTGTGGGGGGGTCAGCATGTACACATAGTCATGGAATAGTCAGATGCTGATCTGTTACCTTCTGAAGAAAATGTGCTTCGGTGGTTTTGGTTTTTGGGTTTTTTTTTTTTAGTTTTATGTTTATTTCTACAAAAGCACTCTGTTCAAAGGTATGGCCACTGGATTTTCCCGTGGATTACTGTCAGTGTCTTTGTTCGCATCTCTTTAACCCATGCCTTAATTCCTGTGTTAGGGACTAAGAAGGTTATCTTATATCTTTTAATAAATCATGAACACCAGTGGCAATTACATATGCAAAATATTGACCTACTCTGCTTTTGAGATCATACTCATCCTTTAAGATTCTGTTCATTCGTGAATCATTTCATTTATGAATGTCATTTATTCTTTGCTTATCTTAGAATTAACGAATTCTATGTGCTTATAAATGCTTTATATACATCTCAGTGTGAATATTATTTAAATTGGCCTACCGAGGATGGGTCATGTCTTACACATCTTTGTATAATTCACATTTTGTGGGTGTTCAGTGAATTGAATGAATAGCTTCTCAGATATTTAGGGTCTTAAAAAAGTGTTTTAGACATATTCAGGCACAGGTAGCTTAAGTTGTCTGAAATCTAATGCAGCTGTTCTGCTTGTGTTTTCCCATGTTTTGTTTTTCTTTGAGAGATAATGGAAAGCCATTTGCATTTATGTAACATTATCAGTGATCAGTCTCTGTTATCAGATTAGGGCTCTCTAATAAATATTATTTGATAGTCCTATCTCACAATATATTTCTCAGTAATCTCTACTTAACACAAATACTCTGAAATAACTTGGTATTTTCTCCCCATTTTTTGTAGAGCATAAAATTATCTACTAAGGCCTCAGATGATTGAAATTCCATAGGTCAAATCCCCAGCTCATACTTGCATAGACTGGGGATGTCTTCTCCCTTCCCTGAGGGCCAGTACTCAGCCCACTTGTAAAGGTTTCAAAACTGTTAATACTCTTTTTTTCTTTTGGTAGTTTTTTCCCCCCCCCCTAAGTAGGCTCCACGGCCAGCACAGAGCCTGACTCGGGGCTTGAACTCATGACCCTGAGAACAAGATCTGAGCTGAGATGGAGAGTCGGATGCTTAACTGCCTGAGTCACCCAGGTGCCCTGAGAGACGAAAACAATGACCTCTCCTTTGTGCACCAACTGTTACTACTCTTAAAAAAACAACAACAAAAAAAAAAACCCCAAAAAACACTTCATCACTTACAGAGAATGTTCTTCATGTAGGACATGGATATTGTTTGAAAATTCTTATTAAGGCACGATAGATTGAGAGGGACCAAGAGAACCTTCCCATAGGGGTTTGTCCCAAGAAGGATGTTCTGTGAACTTTTTTGAGCCAATAGCTATGGTTGAAGGAAGATGGGAGGACTTGGCACTTGAAAATGTTCTATTTATCATCTAGCCTCTAGTGCTTGCCTTTCCCTACGTCGAAGATTTCCCCTTATCCAGACTTTGAGAGAGACTTATGATACGTCATATGTTTGCCTGTTGTGTATGTGCAGTTTTTGTCCTGCAAATGTTTCAGACATGGTATGTTTTCCTCACTGGGAGAAGAACCTTTGGGCAGATGATAGAGTAGTGGCAGCAGCAGAAGTATTAATATTAGTACTAGTCAGAGTAGTAGGATTCGTGGAATTCCCAGAGTAGTAAATATTCACAAGAATCCCAGAGCTGCAGCTTGAAGAGACATCATTGATGAATGATCTCAGTGCTCCTGTTTTTAAAGATGAAAAACTGAAATCCAGAAAGGTTATTTGGCTCTTTTAAAACAAGAACAATTGTATGCCCTTACTTGTGTGTTGGGAAAATAGTAAATAAGAATTATACAAACTTAGATGCTTTCATTTATTGGTGACCTTTTCTTTATCAAATACTCTGTAACACTGGAGTATGAAATATTTTTCTCAACCGTTTTCTTATTAAAGAAGGCATTTTAAGCTTAGCTACCTCAGTAACACAAATATATTTTAGAGGCAATGAATTAAATTCAATATATCTTTATGCCAGTTTTTTGTTTATTTACTTTATCAATTTTAATGTATTTGCATATAGTTCACAGTTTACAATTACTTAGGTTTTTCACATTATGATAAAGTTCTATAAGCCAATACCAAATTCTGGATAAATTTTGATCAGAAAGAAATATATACCCCCTTTGCCCACTTTTCTCCCTGAACCTTTCAATCCTGATATTGAAGGCCCAAACATAAGATCTTCATCTTAGATTTTTTTTTTCGAGCCACAGAGTAGCCAGCAAAAGTTCTGTCAAATACTATTCAGGCCCCTAGACTCGTTAAAAATGGCTCGTTCCTGTCAAGATGTATGGGTAATATTGAAGTGTTAACTTCAGTAGTGTTAGCTTTTCCTTTGAAATGGCAGTCATGCTGTGAAGTGAACTTTTACTGCTGTTTGAGGTTGTTTTTCTCCATCCTCATGGACACAACAGCCTTATTATGTTGATTTGATTTCACTCTGGTTCTTGGCACTGGGGCTAGAATGTCAGGTGACACAGTTGTCTCAGCTCACGGGTCTGCTGGGAAAGCCAAGAAACTGGATGTCATTGCTCTGTGTTTCTGGATGTTTTGCCATCCTGAGCCTCTCCACATTGTTTTCCTCTAGGATAATCAAACCCTGTATTCCTTTCTGAAAGCTTTCCTTACATTCACTGTTTTATTGCAGATTAAAGGCTGATGCATTAGAAGGTTATCAGCTAATCAATAAACTTCAGTCATCTCTTCTTGTGATAAAGCTGTCTCATTGATCAAAGTGAAAATTTTGGCCCTTGGCTTTTAAGTGGCAGTTTCTGAAGGTTTGGGTAATGTGCTTATGGAATGTATAGACCTCTCTGTTTATGTATATCTAGAGGTCGTCCTATGAATTCATGCGTGTGTGATGTACACATAAGGAGACCCACATGTACGAACTTCTTTATTTCATTTAAAATGTTCCATTCTTACTTCTCCTAAATTTTTGTCATATTTTATTCATCAGCAACCTCCCACCTCCCCCCCTTTCTCTCTAAATATAGGAAACCTTTTTTGTTGTTGTTGTTAGGACTGCTATAAAGTGCCTTCTAAACCCTTCATGCAAAATTGCAATAATTGTATGCGCAGTAAAATACACACAGATCAGAAAAAATATACTCTTATTTTTATATTAATCATATAGTTAAGTGGATAATAGTTTCAGAATCTAAAGATCTGGCATCTTTAATTTGGTAAAATGCAGCATGTCTTTTTGGTTAAGAACCAGAAAGCTTTTTTTCCTCATAATGAAAAGTAAGTTTAGACAACAAACATTCACAATACCAGGTATTGTGCTAGATCCTATGGAATGAAAGATAAAAACAAGAATAGCGATGATCTCACTCTCTCTCTTCTTTCCCCCCTCCCTCTCTCTCTTTTTCTTTCTTTCTTTCTTTCTTTCTTGCTTTCTTGCTTTCTTGCTTTCTTGCTTTCTTGCTTTCTTTCTTTCTTTCTTGTTTGACAGTTTAGAATTCATAGATCATTTTCACATCCCTCATCTGATTTGCTTTTCACAGTGGCCCTGGGATGTAGGCAGAGCACTAAAGGCTCATACAGGTTTAATGCAATAACCAAAGTCTAACAGTAGTAGATGGCAGGACCAAGATTCCTCTTGTATCATTTGCTCTTGTGCACAGAATAGCGCATAGCAAGATGTGGGAATCTCTCATTTTTTGAAATGCTAGGACTCTACAAGTGAAAAAAATTCACATAAATATTTTTGCCAAGTGCATGTGTACGTGTATAAATGTATATGTTTAAACATAAAAATGTTTATAAATTTCTTCTAATTTATAACATAATGTATAAAATAACACATACATGGAAAGCATGGGTGGAGTAGGCAGCTCTTAGTTCCCTGTTACTCTATGAAAATCTTCATCCTCATGCTTTGAATTGTAGAAGTGCGGTTGAGTTCTCTGTATACATAAGCCTTCAGTTTCAGGAATCCTGAATGTGTGCTTAACAAAATAATGGTGCTTTCAAAAGAGAATTTTTAAATTTTGGTTGGGACATTATTTATCTATAAGCATCACATAATTAGGTCAGAAACATATGCTACTATTATGCTGAAGTAAATTGAACATCACATTTGGCATTTTGTCTGATAGCAATTTTTAAATATCTCTTCAAGCTCTTATATGATATTAATGCTACAAACACTGATGTCACGTAATATGAAGTGATGGGATTCTCTTAGGGGACTGAGTTCAGGGTACTGCATACGAGCAAAGTATTGGACCTTGGACAGTGGAGTTCAAATTTCTGCTATTTAATAGTATGTGACTTCTTAGAAGCAATTTCACCTCATTGTACCTTAGTTCCTTCCTGCATGAAACAGGGATAATAATTTTACCTTCCTCTAGAGTAACTTGAATATTAAATGAGCATTACATAGTCACACAAATACACACACACGTATGTATAACATTTTGTGTTTAGATGAAATATATTAGACATATGTTAGGACATAACAGTGGTATAAGCTTTTATATATATATATATATATGCACAAATATGGAAATATACAAAATAATTCATATTAAAATTTTTATGATGAAATGCATTCATTTTGATCAATTTACTTTTCTGTGTTGTTTTTGTTTCTTTGTTTTGCCATGCTCAGAAATGGTATCTATACCTGTCAACTTCTAGGCTGTTTCTGTACATACTGTAAAGTAATTGTAAGAACAACTTGACCTTTTACTGTTGATCACACTGTGCAGTTCAGTACCTATCCACAGTGACACTGTCAGAAGACACTCAGAAGTGTTTGTTCAAACCTACTGTTGCTTTCACCATAGGCATTTACAAGCAGAAAGTTGAGCTGAAGACATTCGGTACTTGTAATACTGGCCTGGTTATAGGATCAGTTAACATCTTATGTTTAAGATTATGGGTTATGAATTCTGGTTGATCGAGGACACTCTAATTTGTGGGTCTAGCAAAATTGCCTGCATCTTCAATGTTTTTGTTGATTTTGAAGTTGATGTATTCACTGAAAGGGAAAAAAGTGTTGATTTTTCAATTAAGATGCAACCTTTACAATGCAAAGCAATAATAATTATAGTGTTCACTCGGTCTGAAGAAAAGAATTTCACTAGTTAAATAGCAATAATCAAGATGAGAACTGTATTAGAAGGGTGCTAATTTTATGATCATCTCTTATTTAAATAATAAAAATCCACGGGACCCTTGCTATAACACCACTTGTGATGAAATGGTATTTGGCTTTAGAGATGGCCTTCTGGAAGCCCATATAAAAGTAATTGGCTGATTAAATTGTGAATGACCTAAGATCATCCTTATAAAATAGCTTCTACTCCAGTGAATCAAGTATTAGGCAGTGGTTGGGCTTTTACCAGACTGGATGTGTTTGACCCAAGGCGTTTCACAGGGATTAGCGTACTCATTCTTCTGGGATAACAAATTCTCATATTTTTAGTTTCCAAGGAAAATGAAAAGCCACAGGGGGAACAAAAAATTCAAATTGAGAGTTTCAACAGTTTGCCCTTGGCATACTAAATGTAAGAAAAATAGATTCTAGCTGTACCTAGACTTACTAACATTTGAGGATTGTTCAGCACTGAAGAAAAGATCTGGACGTAGCTCTAACCTCACAAGGTGAGCTGTTGGATTTGGAGTCCAACTTGTGTAGGATCTTGGACTAATTACCTGACTTTGTTGAGCCTCTTAATAAAAGTTAGGGAAAGTGAATGGGTTGATATAATGATTAAATGAGGTATCTTATGTCAAAATTTGGCACACGGGTTAGTATTTGATAACTCAGTGGTTCTATAGAAATAAGACATTGTCAATATATATTTAACATGTATATTGTTTTGAGGCCAGAGGATTTCATAAGCTCCAGGCTTCAAAAGAGTAACACCGACAGTACAGTTAAAAAGAAATCAAAACAATTGCATTTGATTGGTCTAGCCGTGAAAAAGTTTGTTTTGTGATGTCATTTCCTCTACCTACCAAATGCTACTAGGCTATCTAACATAAGTTGTTATAATGAGTAAATTGTTCTCTAAAAAGTAAACAGCCTTCTTTCCATTTTGCTCCATTACCAACCCAAAAGAAGGAAACACTGCAGTTGTGGCAGCATTTACATTACAAATTTGTGAAAGACCCCGTTCTTTCTCTAGTTTGTATGGTAGGTTGTCTGTGCCTAATGCTCTGTGGGAAACACACGTGACTAGTCATAACTCACAATTAGAAAAAAGTGGTTTGACAGATCAAAACATTTTTAAGCCATGTTTTTGAGTCATTCCGTTTTAGAAACTGTATAAATTACTTGCGTGGTGAACATGCCAAGATAAAAATAGACAAATATTTAAATATTTACTAATTTAGGACAGTTCATATGCATTAAAAAAACCCCAAAAAACAAAAAAACCTCCCCCAAACAAATGATTCCTGACTTCAAAAAGCATACTGGGAAGTTGGAGAAGAGGAGAAAGCATGCTGGGTATAGGTAAGATACATTATAATGATACATTATATACATTATAATAGGTAAGATAAGTTATAAGATACATTATAATGAGTTAACAGCAGTTAAGAGTGCAGCGCCTGAAGTCACTGTCCCGTCTCCTGGGTGACCTTGGTGAGTGTCTTTATTTCTGAATACTTCCTTTTCCTCATCTTACAAGAGGCTCACAGTAGTAAGGATGCCATAGATGTGAAACAAGGACAAAATAAGTCAGGACATTCAAAGTTATTAGCACCATTGTTATTATAATATTAACAATAAAAAAAATTTGACTACAGATTCAATAAATGTTATAGACAGTAAATTCTATAGTTTTTTTTAAGAGATCACCGTAGATTGGAATAGTTGAGAATGGCTTCATGTAGAAAATGAAATGTGACAGGAACTGGAAACCCAGATTCATGAACTGGTAGAGATGAAATGACCTAGAGATTTTACACCCAGTATCTCTACATTTGGTGGATAAGAATAGCTCCTGTTTGTATAGTGCTTACCACTTGGTGGATACTCTTCTAAGCCCTTCACAACAGCCCTCTTTAGTAGAAGCTATCATATGCTTTTTTAGGGGTGAAAAAACAGAGGCCCAGAGTAGTTAAATAGATTGTTTCTTGTCACACAGCAGCCAAGTTGCAGATCTGACCCTGGAATTTACACTCCTAAGCATAACCCTGCATTGTTACAGATAAAGCTGTGTGCCAAAAATAAGGTGGTCAGGGCTAAACAGTTTGCCCAGGTGACAAGAAGTTAGTACCCAAGTAGTTAGTCATAGAAGTGGAATTTAATCCTCCTTGGTAGCTAATTCAATGTATCTGTGCTTACCACACCTCGATTGACTCTTCACTATTTGTGTGATTTATACAGTAATGAAGGGAGGACCTATTAGGCTGGATAAAGACCAGGTGTTAATTGCTGTGAAATAGGCAAGTGCATTCTCTGTCCCTCGAGAGAATGGCAGCGGCATTTGGAGCTAGAGATGTGCATTGGCTGGTGTTGGAGATGAAGTTTGATAGGTCAGAGAAAGTCAAATTTTATGGGTCAGCAAAACTCAATCACATGTATTTGGGGTTTATCCTAAGAACAAATGAGCCAGCCTGGAAATTCCTGAGCATGAAATTTGATGTCACATTATTGAGGAGGAGAAAGTAAAGAAAAAAAACCAAAGGGGAAATAACACATTTTTGGGGAGCAAATGTGTTTTAGCCTATAGGCACACTGGAGTTAACTGTATTTAAAACAAGTAACATATACTACACGTATATCAGAAATTTTATAATTATAATTATGTTTATAATTTTATAATGTGCCATCTAATGTGGTAATTCAGACAAATGTTCACTGGCCAAGAATTCATGCATGCATTGTAAGGGAAGACTCCTTTTAAATCCTGCTTTATCTGATTTAATTTTTACCCGTGCACACCCTCAATTTACAAAGCTTCTATTAACTTCAAAGGGCAAGGAAGAGAATGCAAACCAGGCCTGTTACGTTTGTGATCACACAGTCGTTTTGCAGGTGGTATCCATGTGTTTCTCCAAAGTTCATTTCTATTTGCACACATGGAAGGATAGCAGAAGGACTCTTTCATCTTCATATTTTTCTCATTTCTTGGAACTATCAATTACAAAGGAGGACTGTATGAATCTTTGTGTGGTTAAGTGCTAATATAAGCTGTTGCAGATATCATCTGGCTACAGTATTTGACACACCTCCTGGTCACCTTATACCTGGAGTTCACAGCAGACCCATTGGCAGAGTTCTGTGTTCTGAAGAATTAGAGTGTATTTCAGAATATGCAAGTAAAAGGAAACGTGAGAAACCCATTCTACACATGAGTTTCCTACATTGTGTCGTGTTGGTAAGCCATTAAGGGGCTTGGAAGAATGTTGTTGTCATTGTTTATCATCCTCTTTGATAACTAAATGATAGGAAAATGATGGTTCTTGTATAACCGGTGACCTATAGCAAGGCTTGTAATATCTGTTAATTCACATGGGCATGCTGTTAACGTCTGAGAGTCTCAAAAGGTTAAATTTAAGTAGTGCTTTAGGTTGACAGAGCAGTAAATATAGTTGGACTGTTTAGAAGAAAGCAGTTAAACATGAGACTACATTGAGTGTTCAGATATGCCACTTCACTGAAGAATAGACATCCATTTATACATACCTTACATGTAAATTTTAAAACCCCCAAGGATTAGTGACTGTAATATTTACTTACATGAAATTTATGTGAAAATCAAATCAAGTGTAGAATTTCCATCCCAGCTAGAGTGTCTGTATATTATGAATGACATAAAGACTTGCATCCTGCAAGAATGAGTAGGATTTGATATGTATTTTGATGTTACCATGAAATGCTCTGCCAAAGACAGAAGTGGAAAGATTTGTAATCTTCAAAGATTGTTGCCTTCGTGCTGTGATTTTCTATTTCTGGTAACACCTGTACAACACTGCTACCTAGTTACGCTCTTTATTTTATGTTTAATGTGGTAATCTAATTTCCCCTTATTTGAAGTTAGCAGCTCAAAGTAAAAAAAATATACATTGGAACGTTGCCATGACACTATTGTTATGGAGCCAAATTTGGTTAACTGGTGAGTTGTCTTGATTCCCGTCAGACTGGACTTGGTTCCTGAAGGATCACAATGATCTTATTATGAGGAGTTTTCCCCTGTTCTGTAGCCTCAAGAATGCACTCGTGGGACTGCACATTAGAGAGGTTCTAGAGTCGAAGAAACCAGAAACAGGCACCTTTTGAAGTTACATCAACAACTCTGTAAAGTATAATAAAAATTTAGGGATCATTTTCTATACATTTAAGAAGCCTTTCTGGAATACTGTAAGTAGAGGGAAAATGAAGAAAATGTCTTCAGTTACAAGTCTATATAATTAAAGAACAGTGGCGTCAAACTTGATTTTATATTTTGAGCTTTTCTAAGATATATTCCTAGATCCATATCAACTAAGTCAAATGTAATTGTAACTTTATATCCATCGGTTTTAATATAAATTGGCTGCAGGGTAGAGAAGTCAGACTTAACAAGTTGTACATCCATGATTAAAGTACTTCTCAGGAACTGCTCGGTGTGAAGTTTGTGAAGGTGGACAAGAACAGTTTCTTTAACTTCTTTCAAAATGCTCTTATCTGACTTGATTCATTTGTGATTTGTAACTCCCAACTATTATGCCAGTTAAAAATTAGAGATGTGTTTCACTAGGAAAAAACCAATAATTTTTAATCTAACATATAACACCTTTTCTGAAAGAAGCTTATATTCAAAGGAAGCAATCTATTAAGAAATGAGAATGTTAAGAAATCTCAAAAATTACTTATCAAATGCCAATATAATTCTAAAACCCTGTTCTAGTGACTGTTTTCTTGGGATTATATCCTTTAGCCATGGAGATGTGATCTGTGTATACACTGATCATTCACATTTGCTTCATATAAAACACATTGTATGGTGGATCTTACCTGATCTCTCTCTCTTTTTTTAAAGATTTTTATTTATTTAAGACAGAGACAACAATAGAGGGAATGCAAGCAGGGGGGGTGGGAGAGGGAGAAGCAAGCTTCCCGCTGAGCAGGGAGCCCGATGCGGGGCTTGATCCCAGGACCCTGGGATCACGACCTGAGCCGAAGGCAGACGCTTAACAGCTGAGCCTCCCAGGCACCCCGTTATAAGATATCTTTTGACAATTCATTTCATGGCTGTGGCAAAGCCTATCCATAGCTCTCTGGGTTGGTTTTCTTTATTACCATTCAGTTGTTTGTTTCTTGTTTTATTGGTGAAGGCTGGGCTTATGTCAGTAGAGACTTTTTATAGTTCATTATTCTGATATAACTCTTGAGCTGTAGATGTTTTTTAAATTTATATTGTTAAGAAGTGACGCAGAAGGCTTGATGGGCGTCTGGAGGTGATGATGGTGGTGTCACAGTTGAGGAAACAACACTGGTACTTAGCAGCGAGTCTTTGTAAGAAAGTCTCATGGACTTTTACAAGACAGTTTGGCCAGCATCAGTATTACCTGCTGTATGAAGAATGAAGTGTACTTTTCTAAATAATATTGATGGATTTTTTTCCCTGCATATGGATATATTTTAAGACTATTTTGGGGTGAATAATGTGACTCCTAAGGCATAGTCTTTACTATTACATATCTTATATCTCTCATTTCTTTTGGGGGGACTTCTTAATCTGATACTTTTAAGTGAACATTTTTAAAGATGGGGAAAACTCTTTGGGTAAAGGCTTTTCTGTAGGAATGGTGATTCCTCATGGAAATTGCTCTAATATACACTGAATTTAATGTTACAAGTCATTTTTAAAGAAAATCCAAAAATTTATTTTGGGAAAGAAATTATAAACATTTTGTGCAAATTCATAGTTGGTTCAAATAAACTGTAGGATTTACCGTAGCTAGTATTAACAGCTTAACAATTGAGGCCAGGTGACAGACAATTTCTTTTTAAGAACGTGTTTATTATCAGGAAAATTGCAAAGTTTCCTTTGTAATTATTCTATCATTGTTATTTTGGCAGCCTGTAAAGTTTTATTGGCATTTACTGAAAAGGTACTTTTTTTTGTTTTTTTTTTGGCGCTAGCCAGCTGGCTTTCTTTTTTTGGGCAAACTTTTCTAGCTCTGGTATTCAGAACATATTTTCAACTTTGATTGTCTACCAGTGGGATCTTTTTGAACAAGGAGCCAAATGGCTAATAATAACTGAATTGATCTCAATCATGCCTTCAGTAGCGTGACATCAGAAGGCTGCAGGTGTATTTTGGCGCTGGAGTGTGGCTTCCTCCTCATCCAGTGGGTTATTTTGGTACTGAAGGACGGAAGTGGTCAATTTAAGACCATGCAAATTACAGACTCTTTTCGCATACAGCCTGGAAGAAAAGTATGTTGAAATTATGAATGAAAAGTGAGTATTTCACTAACTTGAAAGAAAATAGAATTTTTCAAGCAGTCTAGGTTCACCAAATGAAAAAATGAAAAGATACTTTTCAGGGGGTATATATTAAAACAAGGAAAACACAAACATTTGAAGAAGTGGGATGATCATAGAATATTATTGGATTTGTGAGGGAGGTGTGCAGGTCCAGAGTTTCAGCTGGCTTGCTGGTGGTATTCACTCTAGATGCCGTGGACCATTTTTCTTACCTCTGGGCTTATTTAAAGACTTTTTCAGATCATGCTGATGCATGTGAGATGAATTCTAAATTTAGAATTCTGTTGCTTTAGTTCTGAAGAACACAAGAATAAATTCATTCAAGCAAGTATTTGCATCACTAATTACTTCATTGTTTTTAAAATGATACCAGATATAATAGTTACACTTTATTTCATAAAAATCTTACTTGTTTGAATACTTGTTCTTAGTGAGTGAAACTTACAAACCCTAGAAACTGCTGGTCTTTTTAGTAATTATTATTCCAAAGTGATGACAGGCATATTAGTAGTTGGCAGTCTTCTTTGGCAATGAAATATTATCTTCATTTTGGCTTTTCATGTTAGTATGGTCTGTGGAGTAATGAGTGTAAAATTTTAGGTCAGAGCTCCTGTGTTTGTGATTTAATACAAGGGGAAAATTGAAGATCACATTTATCACTTCTTACTTCTTAGTAAAATACCTCTGGATGTTTCCATCCACATTGATTCTTCTCTATTGCCTGTTATCTGTCTTCTTCATCTTTTTTTTTTTTTTTTTTTTTTTTTTGGTATCAGAGGATTTCAAGTAATACTATATTTACCCCCCACCTTTTGTTTTTTTCCTGAACTGTTTGTCAGAGATCTGGATTGATGGTCTACAGAGGGGGGCAGTCTGGGGTTTGTTCTGGAGAGGGCTAGAGGATGCCCACCTTTTACATGTTCTTCCTATGGGAAGGACCTGTTTCCCTGTCACACGGTAGTGAGGACAAAGCGCTCTTGGTGTCTCGGTATTGTGCAGGGCCCATCTGTCATAGCATTCCTCAGAACTTCATGCTAGACCGAGAAACACCAGGTAGTGATGGGCTCTTCCAGCCTCTCCTCAGCTAGGAATAGTAAGTACTGCCCAGTCTTTTCCAAACAATATTCTCTATTATTAGAAAGGAATTGCAGAATTACGAGGCAGGAAAGTAATATTTATTTTTGTAACTTTGTAGGGCTTAAAGGGCATCCATATTAAAGCGAAGTGAAACCATTTCTGCACAAGAGGTGTTTTCCATATTCATAAAGGTCATAATTAGGTAATTTATTAAGTGGAGCAAATTTTGAGAGGTATAGATTTCGTTGGGCATCTTCAGAACTTTACTTCATTTTATTAGATCTGTTCCTCAAATAGCTGCATTTTGTTCAGGTTTTATTCCTGCCAGTTGGATATGAAGTGCTGTATGTTTGGGCTCACTGTACGGAATTTGTTTCCAAAAAAATAGTGTCGTGCTGCTTTCCATCTACTGGACCAGTAGGGGTAGGAAGATCTGATTTGAAGCCAATGCAAAATGCAAACTGATTAGATTTGGATTGTTCATACATTAGGTCTTCCTTTCCCTGTTCTTACCCTTTTCCAGATGGAAGGACCCGTTTCCTCCCAGGGCACTTTCTCCTGGCAATTAGACTGTGAAGATGAGGTTCGTTTAGTGCCACTACTGTGGAAGTACTGTTAGAATTGGGCTTTACAGTTTAGAGGAAGGAATCAATACATTCTGTACTCTCTTTATTTTTCAATTAATGGTGCCTGTGATGCTTTTAAAATTAGGAATATAACTTGCTGTCTTTGGATTCTGCTCTTTGTTTTATTAATATAATAACATATTCCTTGCATCAGCTGGGAAGTAGGTGGTCCATGAAATACCTTTTAAAGCATTGAGCTTTTTAAAATGCTGACATATTGCATGTACAGCTTTCTAATGTGTGTTATGTACCCTCCCTTGTTGAATATAGTGGATTACACCTGATTTTGCCCTTTCAGGATGATTAAGTCTCATGATTATAAATTTCAGGGACCACTATTTGCTCAAATGCAGTAATGCCCTCAATTATTAATGAAGTGTGTCGAGTTCTGTGTAGACTCAGAACATTACGCCCTTTGAATTCTTGTATCAAAACTTTACATTTTCCTCTTCTCTCCGACATTAGTAAGCAAGTACTTACACCCAGACATTAAATTTTAAAGCTATAAGGAAAGATTGCTTGTCTAATGCCCTCATTTTATAGGTAGGAACGGAAGCCCGGAAAGGCTCTACAGTTTATCCATGAGCACACAGCTAATTACGGGTGAGGTAGGAGCTAGGTAGATATTACAGTTGACTCTTGAGCATCGGGGTTAGGGATGCTGAGCCCGTGCACAGTGGAAAATTCATGTTTAACTTTTGACTCCCCCACAAACTTAACTACTGATAGCCTCCTATTAGATTGGAAAACTTATGTTACTAGTCGATTACCACATATTTTCTTCTTTTTTTTTTAAGATTTTATTTGTCAGAGAGAGAGAGAGGGAGAAAGAGAGAGCACAAGCAGGGGGAGCAGCAGGCAGAGGGAGAGCAAGAAGCAGGTTTCCCACTGAGCAGGGAGTCTGATGCAGGACTCAATCCCAGGACCCTGGGGTCATGACCTGAGCTGAAGGCAGACACTTAACCGACTGAGCCACCCAGGCGCCCCAACACATATTTTCTATGTTTTATGTATTATATACTATCTTCTAAAAGCTAGAGAAAAGGAAACATTATTAAGAAAATTATAAGAGAAGGGGCGCCTGGGTAGCGCAGTCGTTAAGCGTCTGCCTTCGGCTCAGGGTGTGATCCCGGTGATCTGGGATCGAGCCCCACAACAGGCTCTTCCGCTGGGAGCCTGCTTCCTCCTCTCCCACTCCCCCTGCTTGTGTTCCCTCTGTCGCTGGCTGTCTCTCTGTCAAATAAATAAATAAAATCTTTAAAAAAATTATAAGAGAAAACACATTTACATTTCTGTCCTGTATTGGTCAAAAAATCCACATGTACGGGGACCTGCACCGTTCAAACCCGTGTTGTTCCAGGGTCAACTATATTTGATTCCTAATCTAGTGTTCATTCTGCCAGGCCACCGTGTTTGCTTTTTCCTTCTGTCGGACCACCTCTTCCTCACAGATTTTTCTCCATGTATAATGTTTTGCTCTTGGTATGTAGTTGATGGGCACCGAATAAAATTGGGAACAGGACACAGAAGGAGTAGGGAAAGAATAGTCTGGTGGCTGGAAGACATGTTCCTTCAATGTCTCTCTGCTTCCTTGAGTCTTGCTTTAGCCTCCGGAAGAGGAAGTGGTTGAACTAATAGTGGTGGTAACTAACATTTACTATTTGCCACGTTCCAGGTACTGTTCTAAGTTCTCATGTGCATTACTTCACATAGTGTTTACACAGACCCCAAGAGGAAGGTCTCATATTACATAGGGAGAAACTGAATCACATAAGCAGTTACTTGGTTTACCAGGAGTCATTCAGCATATATGTAACAAAGCCAAGATTCAGCCTCCACGCTGGTAACTGCTCTGGTCTTTTGTTTCTGAATGATCTGTGAGCTCCCTTCTTGAAGTTATGGGGTTGAGTGATGACAGCACTGATAGCTCACAATATTGAGTACTTCCTATTATATTTTACCCAGTGTCTCATTTAATCATATCAGCAACTCCATGAGGCAAGTACTATTAGTATCTCCTGTTTTTTTTTTTTTTTTTAAATAAATGAAGAAAGTGAAACACAAAGAGGTTAACTGGCTTGCCCCTTCTAGCTGGTAAGCAGCCATGGAAGATTTGAAACCCAGCAGGTGTAAGTGTCTGTTAGCTCTGCCACTATGCCTTATTGCTGGAGAATGAGTACTCGAGTATCTAAGACACAGAGTCATGTGAGTTTTATAATATTTTGTTGTTTAGAGGTGGTGTGCGTGTGTGTGTGTGTGTGTGTGTGTGTGTGTGTAAACGCATGCACTAATGGTTTCTTACCTACGTGTTCTCTAAACAGTAGGAAATGGCATGCCAAGGATGTAAGTGAGTGAAGTGAATTTCGTGCAAGAGATAATGGGGTGTGGAGTGGTGGGGGTGGTGGGGACCGCACCAAATAGGAAAATGCACGTCTTGGCCAAAGGGGCAGCTGATAACGGGACTCAGCTAAGTCCTGCCCTGCTTTTCAGGCTGGAAAGTGGACTTTAGTGTTGCTGGATATTGTGTTTTTTTCCTAGAGAAGCCAGAAGTTTGGATTTTTAAACCAGAAAGAGATTTTGAAGGTGATTTTAAAGAGATCACAACAAGAAATTATTTGAAACCATTCCATGAGCCAAATGGGAACATTGGCAGCCTCTGGTTTAGATCATCAGGACTGGTAGATAAATAACCTTCAGATGAGTAAGAGTTGGCCGCATCTCTGTATCAAGGCTATTTTTTGAAGAGAAGCCGCACAAGTCCAAACCCAGAACATTTGTCCATTCTATTCTGCCTATGAAGAGGGTATAATGGCCCTTGGCAATGTAGAGAAAGTTGAATTATTCAGTGTACTTTTAAGAAATAACTGTCTTGTGAGGCTGTAACATCATCAGAAGGCTTTACTCTGTACATTATGAGGATTCCTGGCTTCTGACATTCCCAAGTCCATGGACTCCTGATTCTGGATGGGCTGTGAGGTACAGGATCGTCTCCTGGACTTTGTCAAAGCACATCTCTTTTATTCAGAAGTACCCCTGGCGGATCCAGTAAGGAAAGTCTGAGATTGAGTGTGTAGTCACTGAGACTGATAGGAGTTTGGTATTAGGAGAAAAATAGTGTGGGGGCGCCTTGGTGGCTCAGTCGGTTAAGTGCCTTCTGCTCAGGTCATGATCCCAGCGTCCTGGGATCAAGCCCTGCATCAGGCTCCCTGCTCAGTAGGGAGCCTGCTTCTCCTTCTCCCTCTGTCCCCGGCTCATGTGCTCTCTGTCTCACCTTCTCTCTCAAATAAATAAATAAAATCTTTAAATTTAAAAGAAAAGGAAAAAAAATAGTTCATTACCTTCTTCTGAGAAACGCCTGATTTCTCTGAGCTCAGTCTTGGTTTTACGTATTTACTTCCAGGAGCAAGGCAGGGGCAGATTGATGACCATTTGCCTTCTTCTAATAAACATAGCTCCTCTTTTTTATCTTTTTACCCGGTTGACTTCTACTTGTGATTTCTTTAGTACAGTGATTTCTGAGTATAAACCCTAGCTCAATCCCTAAAACTGGATCATACCTAATGTCCTCTATAATTCAGAAACTGTTAGATTCATAACATGGGTAAGAGTTTCCCTTATTTTGCCTTTGTGATTACTACCACGCCACACCTTATATATTGCCAAAATAACATCAAAGGGCAAACTAGGTTTGGGATCTAGGCCAACTGGTAATATTCCTTTGAAAACATTGTATCATTTTTTAAAAAAAATAACTACTCCACTTAAAGAGCATTATTTAAGAAAAAAATAAATATCACCTTGCTGCACTATGGTCTAAATTCCTGTCTTGGAAATATTATAGTTGAATGTATTTCCAGAAGCTGCAAATAATGGAAAATCATGAAAACTCGAATCAGGGTCCCTGTCCTTAAATGTGTTTCAGTTTGCATTTTGATAGCAGTTTAGAAATGTTATCGCTTGTTTTGTCACAGACATAATTCACATCTTTCTTCAGGCACTGTAAACAAGAGAAATGGTTTAATGGCCCCATAAAGGCACTCTGCTGATATCTGAGATTAGGCCCTTTAGTAATGGATGTTGGTGCGTGTATGTGTGAGTGGTATGTGTGCA
Organism: Ursus arctos; assembly: GCF_023065955.2. Taxonomy (NCBI): domain Eukaryota; kingdom Metazoa; phylum Chordata; class Mammalia; order Carnivora; family Ursidae; genus Ursus; species Ursus arctos. Next base: position 43,801,365 of record NW_026622985.1, on the reverse strand, counting down.
CAGTGGGGGCGGGGAGGACCTGGAAGAGGTAAATGTACTGGAAAAGATTCTTTGAGAGGCTCCGATGCAGCGGAAGTGCCTTCTGTTTTTCTGTGTGTCTTGGAAGATGGATTTATGGAACATGTGACACTATTGTCTTTATTTGTATACAGGCCTTCCCCTTTGCTTCTGGAATTTAACTGAGTACTAATTGAGGTCATTGCCATCCATTTATCACCTGAAATTGAAATGATATTAACTTAAAGTGAATGCTTTTCATCTAGTGAGTGTATTCCCAGCTACACATATTTGTATAAAAGGCTGCATGCATTTTTCATGCCATGCTTGTATCTGGTATTAAATAATCTAATTTATGTATACCATTTATTTTTTTCCGCTTTTACAGAGTTGTTGCTTTTTTTTTTAATTTGCTTCTATGGCCAAGTGAAAGTTTTCTGTTTTTTTGTTTCTTTTTTTTTTTTTTTTTTTTTACAAGCACTTTAGTGTCCACAAAATTTGTTTTGACTTTCTCAGTTACATTTTATAGACAAGTGTAAAAAATTATATATTATACATAACCATGGTCTATGTAAATGCTTTAAAATTCTTCAAAGAACATAAATTTGTATTGTTTTAGAGGCTCAGAATCACGTCATTTTCATCATCTTGTTTGTGTATACCCCTGTAAGTTGGCGACATAAGGCTGCACACTTGGTTTTGAGAGTCAATATAAACAGAGTTAATAAAGCAAAATCAGTTGGTCTTTGTTAACTAATTTACCTAAACCTTATCAGTAGCAGGTGTCATTGTTCTACCCATTCACTTTTATGTTTTCTTTCTCCTCTTTCATTATAGACCATAATTTCACATAATCTAGAACAGGTGCCAGCAAACTTTTTTTTTCTGTAAAGGGTCAGACAGTAAATATTTTAAAAAGATGTATTTATTAGAGAGAGAGGGTGTGTGTGTGTGTGTGTGTGTGTGTGCGCGCGCGCGCGCACGCAAGTGGAGCAAAGGGCAGAGGGAAAGGGAGAATCCTCAAGCGGACTCCCTGATGAGCGAGGAGCCTGACACGGGGCTCGAACCCAGGACTGGGATCATAGCCTGAGCCAAAATCAAAAGAGTCAGACACTCAACCAACTGAGCCACCTAGGTGCCCCCAGACAGTAAATATTTTACACTTCGCAGGTCATGAGGTTTCTGTCACGAATACTTCATTGTAAATCCAAATAGCCCTAGTCTACCTCCGTGAAAGGGTGGGACAGTGTTCCAATAAAACCTCATTTATCACAATAAGTGGGAAGCCAGATTTGACCTGTGTGTGTAATTTGCCAGCCCCTGTTCTGGAACATCATAAAGTAGACTATTCTAAAGCAGAATTTTTGAGCAGATCAGAAATCTCAACATCAAAATCAGGAGACGTCATAAAGGCGCTCTATTCCTAGGTCGTTTTTGATAAAGAACTACAGATTTGAAAATGTTTTTAAAAAGCTACAGATTTGATTCAAAGACATAGTTCTTTTTAGTGAAGAAGTAATTAAAAATGTGATGGGTTTCTCTTCCCAGAGTAATTGTTTTGTACTCACAGAAATTGCTCCTCTATTTCACTCTTAGATAAGGATTGCGAGGAAAGCAGAGTAAAAGGTCAGAGCCAAGGCAACTTATCACTGTAATTATATTCACTGTCCACATATAGAAGGGGACCCATCACTTGTGACATTTTGGTTATCAGACTCTAGGGGAAGCTTTAGATTCTGGACGGCAGCATTTTTCCTTAGTGGAATATGAGTGGTGTGAATTTTTAAATACTTTCAGTCACAGTAATAAATTGAAAGAAAGCAGAATGCCTAGAAGTAGGCCTGAATACTCTGAGAAGTGTTTTGGATACAAGTGGCACAAATATATTATTAAGGTCATATATATATAAACATGCATTCCACACACATGAATTTATCACACTTAAAGGAGACTGGCTAATATCTTTATGAGAGAAAACACTTTAAAAAACTAAATAAAGCTCTAATAGGACTTCTTTGAGTTCTTGAAGATAAGACTGTGTCTTACTGTTCATCCTTACTCTACAGCTTTATATTCTGTCCTCCTCTCAGCACCTGGCATAGTATCTAGGCCATAGTAAGTGAATTAATTAATGACAGAACGAATGGATAAACATCTGATAGGAGGTTATAGTGGTGCTTTTACATGAAGGAAATAATAATTGTGTTTATTCAAAATAAATTTGAATGACGTGCTCAAGAGTTGTCACCAGGGTGTAGGACTCTTTATTCTTAACCTATTGTAAGTTAGTCCCAGGTCTTGTGATAGATATTAAGCTTAGCTTTTCTATGCCTTTTGAAAAAAATTAGCAGAAGTGGGAGTTATAATAAAGGTCCTTCTTGTCTTGACTGATGAGAATCAAATACAGTAGGTGAAGATTCTTTGAAAACTTTGTAATACTTTATAAATTTGAGGGTTTTTAAAAATCATTATAGCTAGTATTTTCTATTGTGATTCTAAATTCAACCACAGTTCCGTAAGTCCCCATCTATAGTTAAACCTCTTATCTTTCTTGAATGTATCAGAAGACGACATCATCTTCACTCTAGAGATATAAACAGAAACTCGATGTATAGATTAAATTGTTTATTCTCAGGACTAACATGAACCAGTCTGTTAAAACAAACATGGTCTGTTTTCAATTTAATGGTACAAAAATGTTCCAATGTCATGATTGTTTAGGAGATTACTCTCCTGTGAGTAAATTTTTAAATTCATTATCTTCATCTGTATTTTAAGGTGTTCAAATGTAGTTTGAACAAATGACATGGTTATTAGCATCGTTGCACTCTGGAAAGGTGGAGGGCATTTCTGCGCTCCAGTAGAATAAGGACAAGATTTTGCCTCTGTTCTAGAATGTAGACAGAAAAAAAAAAAAATGGGAGCAAGATGATGCCTTGAAGTTCATAGTTCTAAAATGAAAACAATTATTAATTTAACCAATATTTTATGAGAATACCATAACCCCAAGTAAACTTTTAAATTAAGAAGTGGTTGAGTTTATTTTGGAAGTGCACTTTTAAAAGTCCTGGTATTTTGGAGCTCTTAAATTTAACCATTAGAAGAACTCAGTCATCATTAGTCAGCCTTAAGATGTGGTTTTAAAGGTCAAGTCTCCATCAAAGAAAAAATGCAAGATGCAGCTCTTGCGTGTTCTTTCTGCTTCTCCTCCTAAAGATCTGGTTGTCCAAAGGGGCTGGGGGTCATAAAAGTTTGCGTGGAAACGCGTTTTGAGGAATGCCTGAGAAAGACTGTAGATTTCATAGATACATTTTCTGAACTGTGCGAAGTCAGGGATAAAGATATAAAGTAATATTATTTGAACTATCGCTTCTTTGCAAATGAAATGAAGGAGTTAACTCACTGGATTTGACACACTGAAAGAAGGAAAGATTCACTTTAATTAAAACTACCAGCAATGCAGATGCATGTCGTTCTCTGCTTCAGACCCAGCAAGGACCGTACAGTAAGCGAAATGAAATGTGTACCTAGCAGCCTCGGCAGCAGGCTGGAGCCGTGTTCAGTGCAAGTAATTTAATTAGTGTTGATCATGACTCCAGATGATGGTGATTTGATAAGGAATAATTTAGTACTTAACAGCCTTTTACATGCACCAACTCCATGTGGGAAGGTAAAGCAAATTGCACAAAATGAATGTGCTGCTTTCACTTGTGCCTGTGCCAGTGAGCTGGAAAACTGCCTGTTAGCAGACGCTCAGACTCTCAGCCCGGTGAAGAAATACCCAGCGCGTGCTCAGCTCAGCCCGCTCTGGTGGGAGTCTCTGTACTGTCCTTATTTAAGAATAAATAAGAGAAATCACTTTTGTGGTACAGGATCTCCAAGAAGCAGGAAAGTGAAAATGGGAACAATAAAGTCGCATGTGGTTCTTGTGCAAAATGTTGGAGATCTTCAGGTTGGCTTCCTTTTTTTCCCCCACAGCAATGAAAAATTCCAAGCCAACTCAAATTTGTTGAATTACTTATTTGTCTTACGATTAGGAAAAAAAAAAAAATCACAGTTCCGAGGGCCCGTGATGCTTAAGAGGCCCACACACGTTGCATGTGTTAGAGACACATGATGTTGTGGAGTTACGTTAGGAGTAGGGGAGCCCGAAAGTTCGGGATTTGGAGAACCTGGGAGAATCCTCAAGGGTGGGCATCTACTGAATAGAAAGACATTGTTAGATCTTTTTTTTTTTTTTTTTTTTTTTTTTAAGTCTCTGCAAGTACTGGATCTATTTCAGTGCAGCACACACTGGATCCAGGTATGGGTTCGCATCACAGTGGATTCGAAATTAGCCCAGTTATGAGAATCACCTAGAAATTTTTGTAAGATACGGAATCCTGATCTCTGTCCCAGTCTTAGTGAATCGTCATTTCTGGAAGTGGTGTATTAGTTTGCTTAGGGCTGCCAGAACGAAGTACCACAAACTGAGTGGCTTAAAAAACAGACATTTATTGTCTCACAGTTCTGGAGGCTTGAGGTGTTAAGATGAGGGTGTCGGTAGGGGGTTCTGAGCGCTCTCAGAGAGAAGCTGTTCCACGCATCTCTCCTGGCCTCTGCTGGTTTGCTGGCAGTCTTTGGCAGTCTTTGGCTTGTAGGAGCATCGTATCATCTCTGCCTTTGTCTTCATGCGGCGTTGTCCTGCGTGAGGGTCTCTGTATCCTAGTTCCTTTTTATAAGGACATGAGTCATATTGGATTAGATTCCCCAGATTGACCTCATCTTAACTAGTCTTCTCAAGAAGTTACATACTCAGGTGTATTGGGGTTAGGACTTTGCCGTGAATTTTGGAGGGGGCATAATTCAACCTATAGGAGGTTGAATAAACATAAACATAATAACCATGTGAGGTCTGGGAATCCCTGTTGTTGTTGTTGTTTTTCAAAAGTACCTGGTTAAATTTGATGATCGGTCAGATTTGAGCATCCTGAGTTTAGGAATCAACTTGCCTCTGATAGCATTGTGGGAATCCTTACATCCTTTCATCTGAAGTCAAGTTAGCGAGCCCACGGAGCCCGTTTGAAAGCATTAGCACTCTAGACAGTGTCTTTCTAGGATAGATCAAGTTTTTCCTTCCAAGTCCATGTCAATAGACACTTTGATAGGAGGCTACTGTTAGGCTAGCAAGCCTTCCTGACGGTACCCCAGACTTGTCATTCCTCCCCTGCCTCATCTGGAATCATTTATCCTGTGAAATTACAAACAAAACACACTTCCAAGGACCTGTTCTCAGATGTCTCTGATGGAACAGGAGGCCAGACATATTCAGATATTTTAAGTTGTATAGCATTGATTGATGCCCCTCATATTTTTAACCTTTTAGTTGAGAGATGCACTCATTATAATGTAAAATTTTAACTGCACAGTTTGATGAATTTTCCATATGTATACATTCACAGAAGTGCCCCTCGGAGCAAGGTATATAATATTCCCAGTACTGTAGCAGGTTGCAAGTGTGCTTTCTCAGTAAGTAACACTCCCATCTACCAGCAGAAGGGAACTCTTTCACTGTCACTCAGTTTGGTCTGTTCTTGAAGTTCAAATGCTACATTACTGTTTTGTGCTTTGACTTCTTTTACTCAATTTCACATCTGTGAGACCACCTATATTTCTGTGTGTCAGTCATTTGTTCTACGTTGATCCTGCATAGCATTTCATTGTGTGAATATGCCATGAATATTTACCTATTAGCCTGCTAATGAACATTGGAGTTTTTCTGGTTTTTGCTATTTTGAACAAAGTTGCTATAAACATTCTGAGACATATCTTTTGGTGAACATAAGCAGTCCTGTCTCTTAGATATATACCTAAGAGTGAAATTACTGGATCATGGGGTACATTTATATTCAGCCTTAGTGGATACTGCCAAAAAGTTTGCCAAGGTGTTGATATCAATTTATACTCTCAGCAGCATATATAAAAGTTGCTGTTGGCTCTAGGTTTTCTTCAAAACTTGGTAATGTCAGTCTTTTGCAGCTTAGCCATTCTGGTGTGTGTATAATGATTATCTTATGTGGTTTCATTTGCATTTTCCTGATAAGTACCAATATTGACTACCTTTTTACATAGGCTTTTTGTTGTTGCTCATTTGTTTGTTTTACCATTTGGATGTCTTTTCTTATGAAATGCCTGTTCAAGGCTTTTGCCCATTTTTAATTGGCTTATTTGTTTTGACTTGCTTATTCTGAATATGAGCTTTTTGTCAGATCTTTCTATAGAAAACATCTTCTGGAAGTCCACAGCTTATGTGGACTTATGTCTTTTAATAGTGTTTTTGATGAAGAGAAGTTCTGAATTTCATTGAAGCATAATTTGTAGGTTATTCTCTTTTATTGTTAGTGCTTTTAGTGTCCTGTTCATTAACGCTATTCTCGCTCATGGTCCCAAAGACTTTTAAAATATACTATTGGATATAGTAGTCTCTGATAAATCTGGTATTTTGATAAATTTGATAAACTTTGCATCATACTGTGTATTTATTAATTCCTGAGGTCTCACCTATTTTTATTCATATGAGTTAGATCTGATTTCTCAGGTATAATGATTTGGTGCTGCTATGAATGACAAACTGAGTTCCCGATGTGTTGCTACTGCTTTTTCTTAGGAAAATGTAAAACCCAATATGTAATCCAAAGTGCTAAACTTGGGCATATGCGTTTTACTGTTTATGTTCAAAGAAGTAGTAAATAGTTGAAAACTGTTCACTAAGAAAGAAACACATGTATGGTCAGTGATTTCATCATACAATATTTGTCATTCTAAGAAGTAGCATACACACACATAGGCAGTGAATTTTCTTATACAGTACTACTTTAAATCTTTTGTGGATTTTTTCACATTTTAAAAAGTTTTTATTGTGCAAATTTGGGACTTAATTAAAAGGAAAGAGAATAATGTAATGAACTTCCACCTACCCATCAATCAGCTTTTAACATTTATCAGTATTTGATTTCTCCCTAATACATTATTTTTTTTTAGTCTATTTTAAAGAAATTCACAGATATCTTCTTATTTTCTGTAAATACTTTATGAATCTCTAACTTTAAATCTTTTTTTGTGTGTAATTGCCATTCCATTATCACATCCAACAAAATGAACACTAATTTCTTCAGTATCTAATATCTAGCCCATATTTAGATGTCTTATTTGTCACCAAGTTGCCTTTTTATAGTTGTTTTTTTTCAAATTAGAATCCTAACAAGTCTTCATGTTCTTAAATCTCTTCTGTCTTAGTGGTTAATAAATTATAACTTTCTGACTTGGTAAAGTTAATAAGCATGAGTACCCTTGACACATGAAAACACATGTAATTTCTCCTTTGTTTCTGTCCTCTATTCTCTACTTTAAGTAGGCATGTTAAACTCACAGTGTATCAAGAAAATATTTTGAAATAGACCACCCAGTGGAATTATTTTATTACTATTTATTAAGTTTTTCTTAGACAACTAATTTAGATGAAATTTGTTTATTTCTTTGGCAAATGTATATTCTACAGTGTTTCAGATGGCTCTTGAGTACCATAGAACATTTCTGTCAAAATTATGTACATATCCAACCAAATAGCATATATTTGCCCATAGCTTGGTAGCTTTTGATATCAAATTATTATGTTAAATTATATATGATGTTCAAACTAGTACAAGTTTATAATGCTGTCATGCCACAATCAAGATTGAATGGCATTATAAATCATGAAGTTTCTCTTGTCATATCTTCCTTTATAGAAAACAGTATTTTGTGTTTTAATTCCCGTTCTTATAGGAGTTAGAATAAATCTCCAGAATGTGTGTTCTTTTTGTGTTTATCCCTTGATTAGTCATATTTGTGTACATTGTACATGAAAATAAAATCCATTCTCATGTGTACTTTCCTTTGTCTTTTTATGCGTTTTCCATTTATACTCAAACTTCTAATGGGATCTCTAGTAGGAAAAAGAATAAAAACATACATAGTGTTATTTATTTATTGGTTTTAAAGTTGTCTCTTCCTACACATACATATTTTCTCTAGCCTTCATATTTTATATGATGTTTGTATTAAGCATTAACGAATATAAGTATAACCATTAAGTCACATGAAAGAGGGTAAAACATCATTTGATTTAGAAAAATTGTTTTATGGTGGATTACATTTGACACATAATTTTCACATGTTTCTCCTCACATTTTATCTCATAACTCTGGTAAGTAGATAGGCAGGTACTTTTACCTTTATTTTATAAATGAGCATTGGCCTCAAAGATGTTGAGTTTTTGCCCAGATTATCTTCAGTTACCACTGGACCTGCATTTGGATTTTTTTTCTTATACTTCAGTTGTCATTCCGTGAAACCATTACTATTCATGGGCTTGAGATATTTTCCTTTCAGTAATGGTGAAAATTATGTTCCGGTCCTCACTTAATTTTCAGATGATCAGTTGAGCCTTTTCTTCTTTAATCACTGGAAATTTTTTGGAAATATTTTTAAAACTTTCTGAAAACTGAGCTTCTAGTATTGTTAATATCAGCTAAGCAAATTATAAGTGATTCACTTTAATGAGAGTTCAAGCATGCATTTTGTTAAGCAGTAAAAGCAGAAAAAGAATATACAGGGATTCTCTAGAATCTTTTCTTCCATGAAATTCATTACATGTGTTTTTTCTTTTTCAATATGAAATGTTAGTGATATTTTAACCAAGAGAAGTCGAGCAGATTACTTAATTCCTAACTCCATTTCATTTGTGTGGATATTTTTTGTTTTGTTTTCTAGTGGCTTTTCATGGCCTACCACTGAAAATCAAGAAGGAACCCCACAGTCCATGTTCAGAACTCGGCTCTGCCTGCAGTCAGGAGCAGCCCTTTAAATTCAGCTATGGAGAGAAGTGCCTGTATAATGTCAGGTAAAGCCATCAGGTGTATAGAGAGGGTGGTGTTTCTGACTAAAACAAAAAATCCAGAATAATACCAATTCTCAAGGTCTATTTTATATGAGTTACATCTTCAGCATATAACAAGCTAATTAGCTAATGTGTTTAGCCGAGCTCTGAAGAACCATACACTATCCAATCAAACACTTTTAGAATCATTTTAAAGCAATAATTTTCATCCAAATCGTTAGCTGCTTTTCTACTGTAGTGATGCGTCCTGGGTTTGAGAAGAGGGTCTTACTTGGCATGAACAGCTATTGAAAGTTCTCATTAGAATGAATGCATTATGCACTTTAGATAGAGTCTGTAGAAAAAAATGAAACATTTGGCAGGTCTGAGCAGTACATTAGTTATCTGACAGGCTTTGCAGATGATCTATAAGATGCGTTCACGGAGAATTGCAATAAAGTTAGAATTTTATACGGCTTAGTACAGGCTATTAGCTATTAAAAAGCCAGTTGTTCCTTTTGATGATAATAAAGGGTGGAGCAGTAAAATTACTTTGTTCATTTGTTAGAAGATTTGATAACATATATGTTCATTAAAAACCCTTCACAGTAAATTGCATTCTGTTACTTTTCATATTGGCCTCTAATTGCATGAAGAGAGGTTGGCTCTGTGTATTAAGTATCATTATTCTCAATTACAGTAGAAACTTAGTTCTTAAAAGGAGCTCATTTGGAAACTTACAAAAATGATTACAAATATTTGCAGTTTTAGAAGTTATATAGATTCAAGTTCATAATACATTATGATCCAAAGGAGTATTCTATATTCTCATATATTTACAGAATGTAATATTCTATCCAAGATACATAAGATTCAAGAAACTTAGATTTGTGCAGTCTCATGGCAGCTGACCAGTGTTGGGGTATTCTATTCCTATTTGCTCTCGCAAACTTGTCTTTTATATCTGCTTTTCTAGGAGGATCACCAGAGCCTGAAATTATGAGCCAGCTCACTTGAAACTGCAAAGCTTTTATTTAAAAAGATCTCTTGTAGAAGCCATTAAAGCATACTGAGTTCAGTTAAAATCATATTGATCAATCTGAGTTTTATTTATAGTGTTTTTAATTTTTGTATTTTCTCTTTAAGAGTACTATATATTCACAGAGTAACTATTTAACATACTGAAAAATTTCAAGTTAATGAACCAGATAGATATGGAATTGTCATTGCATTTCAGCATTGATCAGAAGTGTGACTATGAAATCACTCCTGCTTTGTATGACCTATCTGACATTCATAAATTGTAGATAAATCACCTGAGTATTTTGAGGTCCTTCTTGGGGACCAGTAGTTTCCACAGTGATATATGGATTAAATCCTAGTACTTCCATTTCTATATGAACAATATAACTCAATACAGTATTTCATGGAGGAAAAAAAAAAGCGTCCTAGGGCAGAAGATATATCATTTTTTTTCTTTTTACATGGGAATAAGATGGGCAAGCTATTTTGTAGAAGAAGGGTTTCTCATTCAGAAATATTGGTAAAGGAAATAGGTAGAACCAAACATAATATGAGTACTGTTGACTTTGCTTTAAAGCCAAGAGTTGACTTACCCAGCACACACTTCTGCAGTTCTGTGAAGTATTTTTGCGCTTGGATGTAATTCTGTGGTATAGATGTAGCAACTGAATAAATTATTTCATAAGTTAATCCAAAAAGAACGTTTCTTTTTTAAAAAGGAAAAACTGTGTATTGATGATTGCTTTTTATTTTAGAAGAAAATGTATTATTTTAACCTAGAAATACCTTTCTTATTCAGAAATTTAAGTAAAATTTATTCTCAGTAAAATATTTTTTAGATTATAAAAATTAGTTAAATCATATTCCCAAGAGGAAATGCAACAAAGGAAAGCAACTTAAATCCATAATGTATATAAAAACAAGCTTACTCATTTTATTCCTTGGTAATTGTGTTTAGAAGTTAGACTATGACAATAGGATTTTCTTTTTAAGAACCTCATTTTGTACCTATTCTTATACTCCAAGAAAAGTTAACTATATCAGAGACATTTTAATTTGCCTCATTACTCTTTATTATCCCATGCAAGGAAGTTAATGCCAGGCATCATTTATCTTATATTAAAAAAATGAAAATAAAGCAAAAGGATTGCCTTCTTAAAAATTATATCACAAATAAAGGCAAGCCAAGAATGGTCTCTATCTTATGAAATTCAGGTTAATGTCTTTTTCTAAAATCTTATGTAATATGGAACTATGATAATATCAGAAATATTTAATGATTTAGAAAAGATCTATCCAACTTGCTCAAGGAGACATATCAAGAATATATATGTCAATAATTATTTCCATAGTTCCCCTGCTGTCATAGTGATTTTCTGAATACTAAGTTGTTTGTGTAGGTATTAAAACACATGTTTTGTATTTATGCTGATACCGAGTTATATAGTAATTATCCTATTTTCTGTTTAAGTGGTGGGTGATTCTGAAGATGACATGTTTTAGGATTATAAAAAACCAATACATATAAAATTCTCACTTCCTTATGACTTGAGCCTAGAATATTTTTTGCTTTTCTTGGGTTGGAAGAAAAATTGTTTAATCGTTCCAAAGAAACAGATGTTCTCTTCTCTTTTGTTCCTCGGGTAGTGCCTATGATCAGAAGCCACAAGTGGGAATGAGGCCCTCCAACCCCCCAACACCATCCAGCACCCCAGTGTCCCCACTACATCATGCATCTCCAAACTCGACTCACACTCCGAAGCCTGACCGCGCCTTCCCAGCTCACCTCCCTCCTTCGCAGCCCATACAAGACAGCAGCTACCCCATGGACCACAGGTAAACTGCAAGTAGTATTTTTTTTAAATGTCTTTAGCATCTTGGAGGAAAATTCTATTACTAATTCCTAAGACCTATGGTAGATTTAAGGTGAGCATATTAATTTTGCACATCTTTGCAAAATATTTTTAGAAGGAGCTTGCCCTATCTATAGTTATAAATAATTTGTGGAGAAGGTCATTTATAAACATTCCTTTTATAAACATTTAAATTGGTTGCTAAAGTGGAAAATTAATCTATATACCGACATTTGAACATTTCCCTTTCACTTTGCCTGAATTAAATTGCCTCACTTAAACTTTAAATCAGATCATCCCATTTTTATGAGCATATGTGTGTACTTGTTCTATAAAGTTAGGAGACTAATTTTAGTAGGTGGCTTATGGAATTAGGTTCTTTACCTTAGATTGAATGGTTTAGCTGTACATAGTTTTGCAGAATAGAACTTATTTGATTAAAACTATTTTCCATCCTTTCCAAGTGAATGAGCATTTAATGTCAGTAGATGCGTGACCCTGGACACGGAGGATATAAAGTTAAGAGATAGAAACTGAATTATTATTACTTAGAAAGAAGGAAGGCAAGAGCCAGAACGTGGAGCTAGGTAGTATGCTGTGGTGGATAATTCTGGACTCCTAGAGATGAATTCATATTTAAATAAAATATTGTAGTAACTTCAGCACTTTTAATATACTGCTTAAAACACAAGTGGATTGTAGACAGCGTCCTTCCTTTCCCTTCTGCCTTGTAATTATATGGAGCCAGTGGTGTCCTGGGAAATGTTTAACAATGAGCTTGATGGGAGAAAAGCCCAAAGACGTCATCTGTGGTGTTTGATAGTCTGTGATGTCATTATCCGACTCCGAGCGATCAGTGTGACAGCTCTGGAGGCGGAGTCAGAAAGAGATGGTAGTAGTAGCACACCTTTATTTAGTATTTCTACAATACAGATAAAATGGATATAAGCTCCGGAACATAGTTAGTGGTAATGTGTAGTGAAATAATATGCAAGGGATAAGTTTTGAGTACCTATCGCCTTTATTTTTAACATAATATTTAGAAAGTTATAAATTGACATCATTTAATTCTTAATAATCCTGTGTTTAGCAATTGGCTCACTGTACTTCTGAGAATTTAACAATAAGCCAGTGCAAACTGGCTCTGACACGCCATTATAAAAATAACTCAGCTAAAGGAATCCTCTGGATCAGCAGAGGAAACCAGAAGATGTGTCACTGGCAACTTTCTGAAAATACGGGAAGACTCGGATCTGCTTTTTATAGGTTATTTAATGTGACTCAATCTCAAATTCAGTTGAATCTCTTTTGGTGTGATGGATAAGATTAAAGCATTCTTTACACTGTGAGACTAAGCCGTATCTTTGCTACCTTCGTCTCCACCACTGAGTCCTTTTGTGCTTTGGTTATGAAATGCGTCCTATGATCTTTCCCTTCTCACTCCGTAGACTGGAGACCTTGTCAGAACGTGATGGTATGTGCATCTGTGTAAACAGTTTTGTAAATACAGATGAAAGAAATCTTATTGCAGGGTGGGCCATTAAACAGATGCACATTGTGCAGGACTGAAAGGGAGGAAGAGTACAAACAAGAAAAGCAAGTTTTATTTTGTCCACTTCCGGTGACTTCCCCGATCCCCCCCCTACACGAGGCTCTCCCACTTGTGGCAACTGCCAGCATGACAGCTTGTGTCGTCGGCCATTTGCATGGAGCAGTTCTTTCTTCGGGAAGGTGACTGCAGAACCCACAGAATGCCTGTGTTTAGGTGACCTAACTTGAAAGGCTTTAATCCAGTTAAGTTTCTCTACTTGAAGTCAAATATTTGAGACTGAGAACAGCCGGCCCGGAACTATAAGAGGGAAGCTTGGGGTCTTTTCCCACTGCCCCCCACCGAGTTTTGAGGACAGTACCAGCTGGCCAATCCCAGGAAAATCTCCGAAGCCGTATGTTTCTGAGGAGGATTTCTTGGAGGGTTCTAGCCAACAAATGACAGTCCCTCGGTTATAAATGGCAAATTTGCTCTGGGAACAGATCCTTTGTCCAGATAGCCCCCTCCAGCCCGGGCACCCCGCCTCACTCTGGGAATGCTCTGTGGCCAACTGGGCTGCCCCCTGCTTCCTTTCCTCAGGCTCGTTCTGTTCTTCGGGCCAGCCCTTTGGCACTTGTTCCTGAACCCACTGTGCTGGAGCCCTGTCTCTCTCTCTCAGTGTTTCCCGCCGCTGATCCACTGTTTCCCTGTATCCAAGAATCATCAGTGCGCTCTCCTTACCCATTAACTCTCTCCCAGAAGCTCCTGGAGTCACTTCACCTTGATCACTGCCCAGTGCCTCCTCAGAACGGCACGAGCCACTTGTAGCTTCCTCCAAAGCATGCGTGTTGAATATATATGTGGTCCTCAGCAGGTACCAGCTAGAATCGGGTCGACTCGTGAAAACAAATGGCTTGATTCCTTACAAAGCTTTTAGTATAAGTATTATTAACTTCCTTTTAAGGCTTTCACAAGTGAGCTGGTTTCTTATTTTAACTTCAAGTTACGATTTTCTGATTCACTCCTTGACAGTTCTTAATGATAATTTCTGTTTCTTTTTTTGGCTAATGAAATAAGCAAGAGAAGGGAAATGAATGCAGTGCCAGTCAGCCTGTTTTGCAATATCCGAGTTTCTAAGTTTATTTTCTGCAGGTGTAGGTGGAATTTCAGTGCTTTCTAAGGCAGCCAGCAAACTTAGAGTTAAATTGCGGGATAGAGAGGAAAGCGTGTTCATGGAAATGGTAAAGTGATCGCTTTGCCGTTCTTCAGCTTTTACCTTATTTTTGTTTAACATTACCAAAATTAAATGTTAACTTTCTCAATTAAAGTCTTGGGAATGCTTTTAGTGCTGGGGGTTGGGGGTCGGTTAATAGGTTTATATTTGCTCATAGAAATGTTGGGTAGGTTATTTTTAAGCACTCTTGGGGCATTTTAGAGTACTTTTAAATCTTTAATTAATCCACATCTTTGTGGTGGGTCAATGATATTATGGATGAGAAACCCAGAACCGAACGATTATGTGATTAGCCAATCATTACACAGCATAACCAAGAAGGAAGGAAGATAGGGACTCACTGTCGGCCTTTACTGAGGCTTCAGAACTTCACATGACCTACAGCACAACGTGTCCCAAACCTGTTCAACGCATACATCTTCTTTCCATCTGTATATTTGCTGCTTATTTTTATCAATCTGAGATTTTGTTTGAAGCTCTCAAGCTGCTGTGTTCTCCGCTGCTGTTTGACAGGAAAGAGGTGGTCTTTAAAAACCAGCTTGGATTTTAGTCTCTGTAATACTTTCCCATTTTGTTTCTCACTGGAATGCAATGTTATTTAGAACATTGTTGAAGATTTAAGAGTCCTGCCCATTTGCGAGGAGGGTCATTCCTCTCTTGCTTCCTCAGTAACTGATGGAACGGGAAGGAAGACCAATTAAGTAGGTTAATAATAAGCTGGTTGATTTTTTTTTTTTTTGGTATGTTTGTTGATTAGTTTGGTAACAAGAGACAGAGGATGTACTTTGGAATCATATTCTGTTTTTCCTGGTTTGTTTTTTCTTGTATATAATTACTGGAAACTCTTAATATGGAAATTTGGCAAATAATCCAATTTGTTTAGAATTGAGCATTTTAGCTGTTAGGGGGTGTTTCCTCAAAATAATACCCTGCTCTCCTATCCCTCTTCAAAGCACACCTTTAACTCACTGCGGTGTACCAAAATGGTGCTGCAAGGGACAGTTTATCAAGGAAAAAAGTCACACTGTGATTAAAAAACACGGTGCTACTGACCCAGGAAGGAGAAATCCAGTCCTTGTTAAAGATCTGCACTTCGGGTCAGTTGGTATCATGCTCACTAACAAAACAGTTGAAAATTGTAGCCGTATTTTAAGGAGCATTCCTTATTACCCTTTTATGTAAAATATGCTCTCTTATTTCCCAGATTTCGCCGCCAGCTTTCTGAACCCTGTAATTCTTTTCCTCCTTTGCCGACAATGCCAAGGGAAGGACGTCCTATGTACCAACGGCAGATGTCTGAGCCAAACATCCCCTTCCCACCTCAAGGCTTTAAGCAGGAGTACCACGACCCAGTGTACGAACACAACACCATGGTTGGTGGTGCGGCCAGCCAAAGCTTCCCTCCTCCTCTGATGATTAAACAGGAACCCAGAGACTTTGCGTATGACTCAGGTAGGCCCGGGCTTTCAGCTGCAATTAAGACATCTTTTCACTTGCTTGCCACTTTGATTAGCGTTGGCGTCAGATTGGGTAGCTCATAACCATTTGGTGTGGACTCTTCCTGATTTTATCCCTTCTTTGAATCTTTCTCTCTATGTGAAGTTGGGCTATCAAACCATTTTGGCCTGAGCTGATGGTTGAAATAGTATCTAGAAATGAAACCAGTCCAAAGAAAAGTGTAATTTGTAAAATTAGGCACACTCTTAGTCCAAGAGAGTAACACTGTCATTCTTTTCTTGATTTTGGGCTTTTTTTTCCATTTTGCTGCTGCAGCATGATTTAATAACAATGCTTCCAGGAAGTAGTACTCTTTTGTATTGGCTCATTTACTACTTATAACTGTTTGTTTTTCCCTTTATTGATGGCAAGATTCCACTGGTCCAAAAGTAAGGATTCTTACATATTAGAAGAAGAAGGGCAAAAATACAATATCTGAGTTTCAAAATGGTTTATTCCTTGAGCTTAGCTTTGGTCCCACTGAGCCAGAAAGCCCCCACAGAGTAGTATATCAAGATGGAGAAAGGGGGTCTTCTGAAAGTAAGGAAATGTAAATGGGTTACAAGTGTTATCACCAACTTCGCCAACATGTGACCTTGAGACTTTAGAAGAATTACTTTTTTTTTTTTAAGATTTTATTTATTTATTTGACAGAGAGAGAGCCAGCGAGAGAGGGAACACAAGCAGGGGGAGTGGGAGAGGAAGAAGCAGGCTCCTAGTGGAGGAGCCTGATGTGGGGCTCGATCCCAGAACGCTGGGATCACGCCCTGAGCCGAAGGCAGACGCTTAACAACTGCGCCACCGAGGCGCCCCTAGAAGAATTACTTAATTCAATTCATTTTCACCCATTATAATCTCAAAATCAGGATGTCTGCTTTTCAGACCTCTCAGGAATTTTGAAAGAAACTATGAAATAAAAGCTAATGCTTATAAGAAGGGCACCATGTTCCTACAAAACATTATTAACATTATTGTAACTGGTGAGTAGATGTTTGTGGACTTGGAAATACTTGAAAACAATGTAATTTCCTCTTGTTTAGATGTAATGTTATGGTTGTTCTTTATGAGGGAACTGTTGCTTCTCTAGGAATAACTGCTGAGTTTTTCTATCAGTTTTCTTGAGGAAAGAAAATTGTCCTTAATTTGAGTTTTTAACTTGCATAAAATTACCTGCTTTATTGTAAACTGCTCTTGAAGCTCAGCAAGGGGGAGCCCTACAACTCAGAGTCTTCCTTCATTGGGCAAGAGATTCAAAGGAGTGTCCGAGGAATTGCCGAGTACCAGCTACCAAGGACCCATGAATTCCCTGCCTAATTGGCCCTAAGTCCACTCCCAGAGCCTGAGCAGTTGGTTCTAAAGTCGACATGGCCTTCCAGCTTGTTGAGAATGGTGTATTTTCAAGGTGTGGGAGGAGAACACATTTATTTATCTGTTTTTTGGTTGGTTTACAATTGTAAAAATTTAAACATATGGCGTGAGGGCCTTTATTTGAATGCTTGCCTCTCACGCTCTGTCATTTGGAGACTAAATGTACCTGAAATATATCCTAGCAGTTTCAGTTTAGAACCTTGTATAGTTGTCCATAGTTTCTGTTCATAATTATTAAGAACCCTGTAATATAATGGATTTTATTATAGATGGGATTCATTTTTCTCTGTAAATTTCAAATTCTTTTAACTGATGTTCTCTTTTTCCCCCAAACCATATTTTTATTTGCTGCACAGTTTTTTGAAGTCACCATGATTTCAAGAAACTTTACATAGAAAATACATATAAAATAGCCCAAATAATTTGTTCAAAAGGACTTATAAAGCATAGCATTTAGAGAGTATCTGTGTGTTCTAGAAATGTTTTTATGTGTATAATCTAGCAAGATTGACATTGAAACCATTTTCTTGATTCTGTAGTTAGCTCCATATATCTCTTTTCCTCATATTTATGTTACATGTAAAATTATGTATAACATGGTGTTGAGTGTGGGTAACTTTGCTTGAGAAGATGCATTATTTGTGAGCCATGCATAATGTGAATTTCAGAGTCAGTCACTGTCCGACCCTCAAAAGCACCAATGTAACCTAAAAAGCATCATCCGTGGCTTAGCTCAGGCTGCTCTAATAAAATACCATCGACCCGGAAGCTCAACAACACACCTTTACTGCTCATAGTTCTGCAGGCTGGGAGGTCCCAAGATCGAGGTGCTGGCAGATATAATTCCTGGGAAGAACTCTCTTGCAGATGATCACTTTCTCACTGTGTCCTTGTGTGACAGAGAGAGAAAGCTCTGATCCCTCTTCCTCTTCTTATAAGGGCACCCATTCCATCATGGGGGTCCCACCGTCATGACCTCATTCAACCCTTATTACCTCTCACAAGCCCTGTCTTCAAATGCAATCACACTGGGCATTAGGGCATCTACAGTGAATTGTGGGGGACATAATCATTCTGCACAACTGTCTAGTAACCTCTTTTAAAGGGATATAGGGCATGTCTTCTGTTAAGTGTACCATAATACCTTGCAAATGACTTGTAGAATAGTTGTCTAACTTTTGAGAAACTGTTAATTTATATTCCTTTCTTCCCTCTAAATTCTGTTGCAGATTGCTAAAGAAGTTGTATGGCACCTTTGAATTCTAATTTCAATATTGCCAATAGGATGCAGTTCTGTTCTGTTTGAATAGTTACATTGTAAAGTTGCATCTTCTGCTTGTGGTCTAAAAAGACTTTAGTAACAGCGTGTAACCAAGGCCTGTGAAAAATTAATATGCAAGTATCAAAATGTATTTCCCTCGCCACTAAATTGCTGCAGTTGAGTTGACACGTCTGTGTATGTCATACATTCATACATTGCAGTCAACAAGTATGATCTCCAGATATTTTGTTTTGTGGTCATTAGTTCTTTCATCCTTGCTGAGAGCACATTAAATAATCTTTTTAGGGAATCTAATGTATTTATCGCTGGATCATTGATTTCTTGGTTCACTTACTGATGTTGAGCAAATGGGACATTAGAAAATAGTTTATGTGATTTAAAAATAATGCAGAAACGTTTCATAGTTTACTTAGCATCTGTGATCCAAAGGTTTTCCTTTCAGAAGGCCTCTAGAACTCTTTATTGCTTAATTCAATATAACATAAATGTTGTGAAAATAAAAGAAGCTTTGTAAGTGAAAAGGCAGCATGATTATGCTCTAATAAAGCCTGACATTAATTATGACATGGGAAATGGAAGGTCTATTAGTTATAATTATAATTACAGGAATGCAATTTCAACTGCCGAGTATTCAAGCTAAAAAAATGCAAAATAGTAGAGTAGAAATTTTTATTCAGGAGAAGAGAAGAAACCCTGGATCAGAGGACACTTGGAGAAGATTTTAAAGAAATGTATTTAGGGCCAATTTGGTGACCCAGTACAGTGTGATCACAATTATATTGGGATATTGAGTTCTAAATAATCACATGTTATTATTGTTTTCTTTCTCATCTTCTGTAGCCTAATAGTACTGCACAAAGCAGTACACAGGTTTTTTGTTAGTTGGTTTCTCCTGAGTCCAACATGATTTTCTCTTTCTTGCCCTAATGGCCAAGTGACTACATTAATTGAATGTGCCTTGAGTGCTTTCCATGAGAGTTCCTTATGCAGTGCCCCACTTTCATAGAATCATAGTTGTTTTTTCATTTTCATGTTTGCAAATGAGGTTTTGCAGATTCATAATGCCCAAGGAGGCAAATATTTTATATATTCAGAGCAACATATTTCATTGGAATTGGAATTGTTTGTGTTGGTTCGTTGGTCTTTTGTTTCTTTTTCTTTTCTTTTCTTTTCTTTTCTTTCTTTCTTTCTTTTTTCTTTCTTTCTTTCTTTCTTTCTTTCTTTCTTTCTTTCTTTCTTTCTTTCTTTCTTTCAATAGTTTACATGGTAGTATTTTTAAGGGGGTGGGGAGAACCTGAAACTAAAGTTTGGCTCAAGAAATTATCAGCACACAATGTTCATACATTGTGATCAGGTCATTTCACCCTAGAAATTATGTTAAGGAATTAGAAGGCACAATGAATGTTTGAGTGAGAAATATTACAAATATATAGCAATTGAAAGGTAGAATAAGTTATAGCTATCCATTTGAGAAATATTATGCTGCCATTTGAAGTCAGGTTTTAAAAAGATATATTTAATGAGGGGCACTTGGCTGGCTCAGTCAGTAAAGCTTGTGACTCTTGATCTCAGGATTGTTGACTTTGAGCCCCATGTTGGATATAGAGATGACTTAAAAATAAAAAATTTTTTAAAAATTTAATGAAATGAGACTTGAGTAAAAAAAGAATTTTACATATGTAATGTATGACTCATGCAAAATAAGACCCAGTACAGACATGCTGTGGCTCTATATGGATGACGATACTCTAAGCAAT